>NC_143550.1:8893750-9580000 GCF_054136105.1 Typopeltis vanoorti | reverse complement strand
TTTTAGCTAATTTCTCTCTTATTTTCTATAAATTTATTTACTTTCTGACTTCCCACACTGCAGTTTTGTTAATTTGTTATCCGCTTCCACCAGCTCTAAAAACTGTGCCTAAAATAGTTGCATTATTTTACTTGTTAGGTTTTCCATTGCTAATTGGGTTGATGTCTTCCACTATTCTGTTTATTTTCATAGGCTTTCGTCAATTTTTACCACTGACTTGATTATCAACCTTGTTACAGCAGTTTTTCAATTTCGTTAAAGTAAACTGAAAATTTGTACTTGAGACACGCGCTTACTGACATTTTTTCTGTATGTTCAGTATTGAATACATGCATGTACTCAAGTTTTTTCTTTATATATCGTACTTGCGAATTGAAAGATATCGACCTTTAATTATTGTCCTAATTTCTTGTAACTCATGACATTCTTATAGCTACTTAAGAGCATTTATGTTTTTTAATCCTTTCCAGAAATGATTATATGAACGCAAGAACAATTTCCACTAAATGCTCGCGATGAGTGCGTCATTATTACGAGAGACACTCATTTAAAATTCTGCTGGAAATGGAAGATCAAGATCAACTTTTACCTAGCAAGATATCACGTGTCGTCTTGATGCTTTGTTACGGTTGGTGGAAGTATAATTAAAAAACTTAATCAGACAGGTTGTGCTCTTTACAGGATCTTTAATGGTTCAGTTTAAGTCTCTCTCAACACCAGTGAGAGACGTTTGGGAATAGAAAATGATTTTCTTTTATTGGAATATAAAGTTTAATTCGTGTTTCCAATTTGAACCATCTTGAAAAAAGTCCTTCGCTTTCCTCCAAGAAGGATTTCCGTTTAGGATAGAATTCTTGATAATTTTATTTGATTATTACCTGACAGTTATTCTTCAACACTCTGACTGGAGATTGGGAACGTATCTAGCAACAGAACAGTTCGCGATGTTTAAGACACTGTAAATGAGATAATCTGAGAAAAGAAGGAATATCGTCAGAGTTAAGTTCTGTTTAAAACAGCTGGGAGTTATGAGCTATCGCCACATTTTAGTTCTTCAGCGATAACGGAAAAAGTAGTAGGTTGATTATAAGGCGGTTCTTACTTCACTACATAAAATAGAATTAGGACGCATTTCGCATAATCCTGCATGTAAATATTTACTATAATGCGCTATCGAAGTTGCAAAGAGTTAGTTTTATTTTTTATCGACAGACTGCACTATAGCAATTTACATAACATATATATTATCCACATATTGACTACCTCGAGGATCCTTTTAAAGCAGTGCGCCTTTTCTTCAAATGTCCCATCAGGAAAACGGATATCACGCTTCCAAGGAAATCTCTCTCTCTCTCTCTCTCTCTCTCTCTCTCTCTCTCTCTCTCTCTCTCTCTCTCTCTCTCTCTCCATATAAAATACGTTTATTTAAAGCTTTTATTTAGTCTGGGTTTACACGTTACTGCCAACGCTATAATAGCACGTCAAAAACTTAATTTAGCGGCGATGCAACTGATCACAGTTGCGTGCTGACATGTCTGCATGAGGATAAAGCGCGTTCAGAGCAAACAACTAACAACTGTGTAGCGAGCAGGTTAACCCTTGCCTCGGGAGACGGCAAGTCACTTACGTGCAAGAGCTCTCGTTTGTGCTACCGCGGCTGTATCCTAATCGTGAGGATACCGCGAGCGGCAGAACGGTGTAGATCGATCACAGGGATAATTTCAAATGCCCAGCAACGTTCTAGAAGCACGCACGAGCTGCGGGAGGCAATCACGCTCTGGGACATACGCCTGCAATGCGGAGAGAGAGACGTGCTTATATCATCAAAGTCCCACGTTTTCGTAATTCGACCAACGGAAAGGATACACGCTACTGTTAGGACTGTTTCTCTCGCTCTCTCTCTCTCTCCCGCAGTGTTTTTATCCATTGAGAAGCTCCCCTTAGGCTGACAGCAGAGACAGAAAAGATCAGTGGTATAACGAACGGGCTCGTGCCAGCTTCCAGTTACAACGGCAAAGTTGGTCGGGACCCCGATAATATTTAATATTTAAAACGTTGCATGCTTTCTAGGACTTTTTTTTAATTGATTGTTTCACCACGAATCGTGCAATAGAGAGAAAGAAAGAAAGAAAGAAAGATTGAGATGCGCGTGTAAGTAACGATACATTTATTGTTTTATGAGAGAGAGAGAGAGAGAGAGAAAGAGAGAGAGAGAGAGAGAGAGAGAGAGAGAGAGAGAAATATTACTCCGCGAGATGACAGCTTTAATCGCTCAGAATAAAAAGAAACATAATTATTGGAAGGACGACAATGGTAAACTAAAGAAGCGGAAAACTCTCTGCCCTGAAGGCAGAGTGATTATGAAAATGACAAAAGTCTTACGAATACGAGACTGGAAAAGCGGATAATTTTCCATTTGTGGAAAATTATCCGCTTTGAGAAAATTAAGCACTGCAAGAAGGCGGATAGTCAAAACAAAAAGAGTCATGTTCAAGTCATACTTGAAATCGCGGAACCGAAAGAAAAAAATAAAGGAAAGAAAAAATGAGAGAAAATTGACTTCATTGAAGTTTAACTTTTACACTTCGTATAAACTGAGTCTGTTCGACTTTTTATTCGCTCTTGCTTATGTTATTGTGCAGCGTTCAATGTTTTATTATATTAGAAAGAAGGTCACAAAAACTGCTTATCATAAGAGAAAAATTAAAATATATATTTGTAGATAGAACTATAATATGCATTATTATTATTATTATTATTATTATTATTATTATTATTTACAAGATTTTTTTTTATTATTGATTGCTAAAATGTTTTGTATGTTATGTATTTTTCAAATAATTCTTCTCCCAAGTATACTACGAGCTTTAAGTTTCCGTTGTGGGATTGTTATTTATAAATTTGTAATCCAGTTAAGAAATCAGTTGCATGTCAGCCATGTGTTTGCTCATATATCGTCTTGTTATTAAGGATGGATCAAAGCACATCTTGTATACCATTAATTCTATTAACTGCGCTTTCTTTTTCTGCCTTCAAGCCAGAAGAGGAAAATTTTTAATTGAATTAAAACGAATATTATCAATAATTATTCTGAAAAAAAATCAACTAGTGATGAAAGTATGATAAGATTGCATTCTGCGGTCAGATTTAATTAAAAATTGGAATACATTCAAATGATGTCAATCATTTGAATCATTTGAAAGGGAGATTTATTTTGAGAGGAAATACCTTACGCTTCCATATGAGACTGGTTAACTAACTGACTTCCAGTTTAACATCCTTAACTTATAAATGTTCCGCGTGTCTGATTCGAACTCATTTATATATTTCAGACCAATCACTACCCACTGCGCTGCTGAAGAGCACCAAGAATATATAATTATTAATTTACGTCGGTGTATTACGAGAAAATAGAGTACATCATAAAAACAGCAGAATTTTTTATAAAAAATAGGATATAGTTTATGGTGATGGACTTTAGCAGAAGTGTTAATGCTAATCTGTTTAATGCATTAATATTAATGCGACGTGTTTCAGTCTTGTTATTTTTAGTTAACCATCTCAATGCATTCAGTCAACTATAAATGAAAGAACAGTGCATTAAGCACTGTTTCCTGTAGTAAAGTGAACGCCTTAAAATTTTATTGGAAAGCAAATATTAGTGAGCGGAATAGCTGAGTTGGTTGGATATAACTCAGTTAAAGAGATAAATTAAAAACAACTCTATATTTAAACAAAATTTCAATACCATACTTCAGCTGAATATATAATTAACATCGCATTAGTTGATATCACATTATACAACCATGAAATCATTCGATTTCAGTGGACTGAAAGTGGAAAATTTTATCGAATATTTACAGAACAGTATGCTGACAGTGATATGCTACAATGAAATGTATACGAGTGGATTCACCAGCTGAAAAATGATGACTGAACAAGAACGATCAAAGGTCCATCCACAAAAAATAAATACATAAAATAAAATAAATATGAATAAAATACAATAAAAATAAATAAATAATATAAATGTATTATTTTTGTTGTTGTTTCGATTATTGGCTCCACTTTCCTCTCAATTGTCTCGAATTATTCATTAGTGGCATTTAATGAGGTAAAATAGAGCCAAATAATTTATTGAATACAAGTTTTGCAAGTTTCATGATATTTTTAAACATATTACGCGAATAAGTTTAATTTCAAGTAGGTAAAAAACAGCAACGGAGTAAAAAAAAAGGAAACAAATTCCATCAATATTGGTAGAACTTATTATAAAAATTAGACTTATTACAATAAACGTTCAGCTCTTCTTTAGCAGTTTGGTACTGTGCAATTCTGTGTAGATGGCGCACCTGCATAAAACAAGTAAAGAAATGCATTCTGAACAGCCTCATATTCGCATCAAGCGGTAGCTTCGTTCATCCATCAGTAGCTAGAGGCTGTCTGCTGACTGTCGATGGCCACACATGAAAGTCAAATTAGACTCGAAGCTATAGCCACGCGATCTGCATGTAACCTAAAGTCCTTGAATTGCCTTTTAAAAATTCACGACTATGACAAGTACATTACATGTACTCTGGATGTTGAGTCTCATTCCGGACATGTGTACACTACGGGGGGATATGTGTTCCACCAGTATAACATTCGCTCTCTGTCTTTATGTTAAGAGTATTTATGTAAGCGAAGATCCTGTATATTATGTTCCTTTTTTTTTTATTTGTTGAAACAAGCAAGATGTCTCTTTTAACGTTTTAAACAGTTTTGGAAAAAGCCATGAGGGGATTTCTTTTCTTTGCCACAATATTTAAAGAAAATCTTGCCTCAAATAAAAACTCTATTTGATACTGTTTTATCTGAATATTTTATGTTTGAAATACGACATGAAAAGATTCAAAGACAGTTCCTGAATGCACATCATGAAAACATAACAGTTTACGTTGGTAAAATAATGAAAACCGGTGAGTACTCCCACTGCATAATAATAATAATAATGATAATCTATTGTCTGCATTACATTCATCCAAGCTTTTGGACAAGTGCTTTACAAAGATTCGGTTCTCAAGGTAATAAAGTAATAAATCGATTATTTTGATTCAGACGATTTGTTTCTTTATAATAAAACAGAAAGCGTTATAATTTTTGGGAATAACGGCGTTGCAAATCTGTTCCAAAGATTAAGTTAGAATTTGAACTGTATAGGACCCGAGTGCGCATTCATTTTGAATAGGTTTAGAGGAAAGTGAAGAAATGTGGTTATAGCTTGATTTCGCAGCACTCGTAGAAGTGTGTTAGAGAAACGGTATAAAGCAGAGAGAGGTGGTCTGCGCGATAGATTATGGAGTTAAGTTGCTCCTCTGGTTTCAGCGCATTTAAGTAGATTTTAGGCGAAAGATTAATTTTAATGCGTTTCTTATTATTATTTTCCCACTGCATTCGACGACACTGCATTAGCAGTGAAACCCCATTTTTAACATAATGTTGTTGTTTTTTTTTTCCTCTTGTCGTGTTCCTGAACTTCTGGCTTTGTCGTATAGTATCTGACTCCCGAGTTGCTAACATTATCCTTTCTGTCTTTGAGGGCACTATTAGTTCTCCAATAGTCAACCAATTCAGCATTTTTAAAGGTTTCACTATTAAAGCGAAATTAATAAATGGCGACTATACTGGCTCTCTGGAGAGCCTCTGCTATTAGTTCAATAGGACGACCTTACATTTTTAAGGTTCACACTCATCGAACTGCAATATTGCAGAGGCGATATCATTTTGTATATACACGTTGTGTTTAAAGTAAAAATGTTGTATATGTCCAAAGACGATTGCAACATTTTGCACGATTTTTGTGGTTGCAAAATGCAGCTCCAAGTGATATTTAAGGGAAAATGATCTATGTCTACGATGAGAGAAATGTTTTAGTAGTTCAAAGGTGACCAGACTGATTTCAACGATTTAGAAGGGTCTGACTAACAAATTTTATATTAAACGAAATGCTCTTTTATGATCACAAGTGAATCATTTTGGACAATTTGCTCGCTTCAGAGCTACGCACTGTCAATACTGAACAGTATTGACTGTGCACACGCATTGTAATGAATGCAGGCTTATGTCCAAAGAAAACGAAAAAAAACATATTTTCTGCAACCTGATATGCCTCCTGCTTCGTATCACACACACACACACACACACACACACACACACACACACACACACACACACACACACACACACACACACACACACACACACACACACACACACACACACACACACACACAGAGAGAGAGAGAGAGAGAGAGTTCCATTGTTACAGTAGTTTTGCAAAAAAAATCATATTTTTGTAAAGTGGGGTAGCATAGATGGTGATATCTCCATATTGCAATAAAATTATGAAAACCATACGATTCATCTTTGAACTGCATATTCTGCGAACACTCATAACTCGGATCTGTTTCTAATGAAAATGTTGACAAATTTTTCTCATATTCCTAACTGATATTTTAATGGAATATTATCACATGCAATGAGCACTGAGTCAGGGAGGGATGGAGGAAGGTCTTTTCATGATGAATCAAGGAGGAGTGCATTTCATTTACACCGAAGTCAAATGGGCTCAATTCTTTCATTTAAGGATGGTACACAGCCGAGTATGCAGATCTGCCAAATTATGAAATGCCATTAGCATTTATCTGTTTTATTTATTCATATTGTTTCTACGAGATCATTTCAAATGTTCATCACTCGCACGTGGATGCCCAGTGGGATGATGTAAGAGTTATCACTTTCACATCAGTTGTAAACAAGACTGACTAAATGTCGTCGTGTGCTTGCTCATTATCTGATTCAGGACAGGTCTAGCCCTCACTCCGCATGACAGTGCAAGCACGGGTGGATGGCGAGTGGTTTCTCATCCCTCCCACTCCCATACACACGTGTCCTCGACCTCGATAGTAGAAGTGAAGGTTCCACAAAAAGAGGGAAAGCTTTCGCTTTCAGGCGAAGTTACTCGTCTTATCAAATGCATCATCGTCATCAACAACAACAAAAGAAGAAAATTTGCTCACAGGAATGCAAAACTCACCCAAATGTTGGGTAGTAGTAGTGATAAAGTAAAGGGAAGATTATACTGAAACCTACAAATGCTTTTTTCTTTAAATAAACGTTTGGGTAAGAGTAATAAGAGTAAATGAGCAAAGCTTTTTAAATTATCGCTCATGTGTAGACATACCACGGATTATGAATAGTCGGCTGTTACGCCATCGTTTTTAAGACATAGGAAAACCCTAAATCTTCTGAGTATGTACTTGCTACCACCTCCTACAAGATAAGATGTAGATAAGCTTTTCCCGAAAGCTTTTCCTTCTTCAAAGGGTGTAAAAAGAACTCGTTTGGGAATCGATAAGCAACCGATTTGGACCGATTACCATCGGTTCATAACCATTATAGCAGTCGATTCATTCAACTTGTGGATGGCGAGATTATGGCCAGCACCGGATATTACTCTACCTAACCGGTATTACTGACTGAAAATTAGTAGGTTATATGGTCGATTTTTCTGAGTTGCGGGGTTAAAATCCAAAAAAAATACCGCTTACTTCTCTGTTAGAAAGATCGACTAAGTCGGGTACTGGATGAAAAATGCTAAAGAAAAGTTACTGTAGTCGATGACCAGAATCGAACTCGTCTTTCCTCTGGCGGCCTAGAATTAAGGAAGAATTACCTATATGGCTACGCAAATATATTGTAACATTTGTTACTTTATGCCAACCATAGTTGGCGTAAATTTAACGAATGCAACCAGCCAGATTATGTTGGAATTTAATGTGTAAATACCGCCAGCAAAAGTAATAGTCTCAGTTACTATAAGCTATTTACTCTATTGCATTACGGGATGGTATTAATGTTAAAAAAAGTCTTTCGAATAAAAGTTACTGATTTGAATTTTGCAATTAATATGTGAGCTACACAATTTGAGCCGGGATCTCACAGCAAAGTAATTTAAACGAAAAATGTATTCAGTTCCACTTAGAATGAGAGACATTGCCGCAAAATAAATAAATAAATAAAACATACCCTTTTAGCAGCTTTATCTTTCTTCCTAAGTTGAAGTGAATACATTTTTTATTTACAGGCCGTGGAATGGAAATCTATAGTTCTAAGCGTTTGCAGATTCAAGTGGTTATTTTGCGGCGATATTCAATCATGAAACAAGAATTTCCTTCTTAAGGAAATAATCTGCTTCTCAAGAAAGAAAGTTTTTGGTATCCCACCTACTGGCATTTTAGGAAATCCTGTGCACGCTGATCTATTTCTTTGCTTTACGTAAGTGACAATAGAACATGACATATCTGAAAAGGGGTAGTTGCTGCTTTCACTGACTGAATAGGCCAAACCTTTGCTTTTACTACCAATAAGAGACCGTGAATTAGGATCCCGCTGTGGCACGAGGATCTATAAACCTGTTTGCCTTGGCAATGGCTAGCGGTGGATATTTCAGGAACAACTCCGGCATTTAACACTACTTTAAAGAGCACTAATTTAAGTCCGATTATCACATTCTAAACGGGATTCGAACACTAATCTTTCTCCTTAGAAAGGATGTGGTCTTTCTTTCTACCAACCTTATTTTGATTGGCAGGAATGAATGTGATATTTCCTTAGAGACGACACATCCGGTTTTGCACGCTTGGGTTTCACACTTTTTTTTGTATCACAATTGTAGATAATATTCACAGGCACGTGGCAATTTTGGCAACACATATTTCCAAATTATCTGTCACCTTTTGTTCTTGACAATTTTAGTTCTTTTAGAACTTCTTAAATTTATAATCAATTATTTTGAAGTAATATATAAGCTTATTTAAAATAATAATAATAATAATAATAATAATAATAATAACAACAACAACAACTGAGGTATCCAAATTATCGACCTGTTTGTTAGCAGGTATAGCTAACCTGTCGCGTCTTTGAAGACTTATCGACCACTGAGGGTATGTGCCGAACACAAGAAGCTAATTAGATAATAATTATCTCAATTTTTCTGAAATGGAAAAGTGATTAGTTTCATCTCGCTGTTTACTGAACTTCTTTCGTGTGAAGTATTGGTAGTACTACTAGGAAGTACTATCGAGACCAAAAGATTTTTTTGGTACATAAATTGGTTAATATTTTTTCATAAATTTTCTGCATAACCACAGGAGGCATGTGGTGCCATCTGGATGTGTGTGTGTGTGTGTGTGTGTGTGTGTGTGTGTGTGTGTGTGTGTGTGTGTGTGTGTGTGTGTGTGTGTGTGTGTGTGTGTGTGTGTGTGTGAGAGAGAGAGAGAGAGATGGAAAGATAGTAGTATTAGCGCCATGGAGTCAGAAAAGGTGGAATTTTGGACATAACAGACATGCAAAGAATCTCTTTGCCATAGTAGTCAACAGCGCCTCCTATCTCGATATAGGATCCTTACAAATGAAGCTGAGTTACGCGTACTCATTTTTTTTTTAATTCAGGAAATGTAAAGTGCCTCTTCAAAATAGACAAACCACCGCATTCACATCGATGACAATATTGACATTACAGTCTTAGTTGCCGTAAATACAGAATTAGCAATCTAATTTAACACATTATTTTAATCCATACCGTAATTCTTAGTAGTGCGTCGTTTAATATTCTCCTTCAGAAATAATAATTCCCTTCCAGGACTTTTTTTTATTTTATTTTCTTAATAGACGTTTTTCCGTTATCCAGTGTATAACCACCATTCTGTTTCTTGAGATCCTGAAGTTGGACCAGAAAAAGCATCATATTTGGTCGCCAGAACAATCTCTCCTCAGTGCACTTACAGTACAATGATGTACAACACGTATACAACCTTTTGGCCACAATGGAGAGTATTCACATCATAGAAATAAAATAAAAATAATGCTCTTAGTTTTAGTTTGTGGACTAGGAATTGTAACAATTACTCACGCTGGTCCTTCCCGCTCTCAACAAAATAACTTCTTCACGTTTCGAATATTATTTAAACTGATATAAAGGAATGCTAAGCCTATCATGCTATAGGCTGCAGCCAGTATAGCGTTTCGCTACCTAAATGAGCACAGTGTCTGGTATGTGAAGCAACGAGCAATCCATTGATGTGTTTCAATGCAAAATTCAAGATATGCCTGTATCGGAAGTAAGGAAAAAATAGCACTTCAGGACATTTTAGACCTCTGCAATTTTTGTTCCGTTTGATTTAATGTAGTCATTACTAAGCTGAATAAAATCATTTCCTATCGAATATTAATGGCTATTCACATAAATTTAATAACATTTTTTGCACTGTGGATTTGTTCTTGCTTTTCATCAAGAAAATAATTCACTTATTAGCTGTCATTAATCCGTGATTATAATATATCTTACCAGAATGAGCCAGTCAAAATATTGTGATAACACAATGATTTGCTCGAAGTTAAACTTTACCGAAACGAAAATGAAGATCACTAAATATCACGGAGTTTCCACTTTGGATACACTTCCTTTTGTATCAACAGCTAAGAAGCTACAAAAGCTTTCGTCCAGAAATATGATTCAGATATCTGATGACTTTTGTAAGCAGCAAAGATATCTGATTACCCAAGGATTCATCTCATAATATATAATCATTTAAGCTAATTGAGATAGTTAACGATGAGCAGTGCAAGTAGTCGGACGAATTAGGAGCATTTTTTTTTTCATTTATTACACTAAAAGTCCAACGTTGATTGTAAAGAAGATTGTTATGGTTATACATATTTTAAAATGCAACTTATATCGGATCTGATATTTTAGCAGTCCTCCGCCACTGCTTTGAGTAATGGGATCATTGAATTACGTATACGCGATAGACATAAAAACACCGCTTTTAACTCGGTTCAGAGGCGTCGTTCTACGTTACTTCGGCCAGCAGCTGTGAGTGGCACTAAGAATCGTCTGGTTCGAGGATGTGGTTGCGTCTTTGTTCATTTTTCACCATAGATCGTGTGTCCCATTTTCTGGCTCTCCTCCGCCACGAAAGTAAACAGTCACTGTCGTTCGGGCGGCTGAACTGCTTGAGTTGTGCTATGATAACAGTAGCGTAGCAGCACCAACCCAGTTGGAGCAGGATCTCTTGTGGCAGGTTAATCATCTTCGTTATAGATGTCAACAGAAAGAAAGAAAAGCGTGGGGTGCTGCCAATATTTTTTTTTTTTTTACTGAGACTTTTTTTTTCAGTTGTTATCAAAAGAAGTGTGTAGTCATTAGTTCAGAATGTAAACAGATAAGTAATTCAATGCGATTTTTCGACTTTTTTATTTTCAAGGTAGCGAATAATATCTCATGTATCAAGAAATATCAATGTGCTATCTAGTGAAATATAATAATCTGACTAAAGGGAACCTGTTTCTCACGCATCTGTAAGCACTGTGATATTGGCAATTTCTGACAACAGCGCTTATTTGGGCAGGAAGGGGGGGGGGTAACCGAACACTTCAATAGAAGAACTTTTGCTTTTACTACAGAAACAAAATATTTGTTCTCCATTAATAGATGAGAGTACGTTGATTTTAAATCATTAAAGGCAGCGTACAGTCAACACCGTTTCATTTCCAGTATGAGTGATATCAATCCCTAATACCGGAATTAAAGAATACGCGCATCTTGAAGTGCATTTATCTGAAGTAAAAAAAAAAAAATCATGAAGTGTGATTTTAATGAACTAAAGGTAAGAAATTCGCTTTAAAGGTTTAATGTAGGCATATCAGTAATAGTGATAATTTTGAAATTCTGCTTAAGCAGTGAGTTGTATGAAATGTTGCATTATTTTTATGTCAGTGTGAAATGTCACACTGAATTATTTTTATTCTTTTTAAGCATTTTATCAACATAATAATAATAATACCCTTCGTAGTTATGGAATCAGAAGACTCATCGTACAAAACAAAATATAGCAGTACCTAAAAATAATTATATAAAAAAGTAACGTTTTTATTTTTCTTTCTTTTTTTTGTGTGTGTGTGTGTGTGTGTGTGTGTGTGTGGCGTTTTGTGAACGTATTTAGGCAATATTATGTCGTGAATGAATTTCATCGTAGTTTGAGAGATTATTACTCGGTTTAAAGTAGCCTAGAAGTAGCTTGAAAAAGTTAAGAGAAGGTGAAAACCATGTTTACCAAGTTTGATGGGGAAAAAAATAACGGATTATGTAAGCCATAGCCCATCCTCCCTCTCACTCAAAGTTTACCTTCTTTCGTAGGTGAGATTCATAATAAAAATCTATAATTAGACATTCTAACATAATAATAAATATTTTTCTCCTTTTTAACAATATTATTAGAAAACAGGGCAGTGCACGAATCTGTTTGCCGCCGAACCTGCAAAACTTCTCCGCTCGCATGGCGTTCTACTTTTGTCACGTTTCATGCTTAACTAACCGCAGCACTCACGCGCGTAGTAGTTCTGCTCAGCCACATCGATTTTATAATATTATTTGATCACCTGGTCTTCAAATATTCATCGAAGTAATTAAGCAGTTGCTGCTCAAAGAGGATATTGGGAGATTTCTGGACGTGAATTTTGGATGGAAACGTAATTTCATCAATTGTGACCAGAAATGCTAATTCGACGCGAAATCGCTCTTAATATTTGGAGACGGTATTCAGGTCCTTCGCCCATTCTGCTTCATTCTTATTATTTTTCACCTTCTCTTAACTCTTAGCTAAATAATTTCAAAACATTTTGGCGACATTCCTACTGCTATCCAAGTGATGACTCTATTGTATTTTTGTTTAGTTATTATTATTATTATGTAAAAGTTTTCCAAAAATTTTATTTTGTGCATTTTGTATAAATTGGCGAACAGAAATTTATCAAACTGCTACAATAATAATCGGTGACTTAAAGTGACGGATCTCGATCCTTGAGAGTTCAATAACGTGAATTGTATCATTCTATGTTCATATAAACTGATCTGGTTTATCAGATAGTTGGCAGACACAGCAACTTTTTACTTTTTTACCAGGTTAGAGAAAGTATAGGAAATTAATAGGGAGTTCATGAAATGAATCAAGGCGACTACACTTCAAGGAGTATAGAAATTCTCATAGCATTCTTGCAACATTACCTACGCCTCTCCAGGCTAAATACTGAAAACAGACATAGCTTTTTTTTTTTTGACCTCTTCTTCTTCCACTAAAATGATTTTTGTGTTAGTCGTTTAGTCTCGAGCTCAATTGGTGTTCCATTTTTCCAAAATATGCTTATTTACAGGGTTCAGATCGATATTTTTTACTGCCCAATGAAACATCTGTAGTTCCAGTTCCTCGGATTATTGTCTTGATAGCCCGCAGTATTATGGTATGTTGCATTACCATGTCATACTGAAAAGCTTAGGCAATATAGCCTAAGGAGAGAAAATAAAACCTGTATGCTCACCCTCCCTTTTTTTTGTACGCCTTCAACATCATAAGTCTGTTCATGTTTTTCTCTGTCTAGTAGTTGATCGGGTAGCAATGTTACTTTACTATGGAATTATTAAAAAACAAAGTGATTGCACGCTGGCTTCCTTGTACAGTACTATTTAATGTCTGTGGATATGTGTTGTCACGGGCCAGTTTTCGTCTTTTCAGGAAGTAAAACCCTAAGTTTCTAAGAGAAAAACCTCCATCTTCGTATGAGACTCGTTAATTCCTTTTGAATGAAAAGCCCTGATAAAGGTTCTTCTTGTCATAGACGGGATTCGAACTTAGGGCTTTCCAACCAAAGGGTTCTGTTAAACCAACTGAGCTAAGGAGGCTCCTGAAACATAGGCAACACAGTATTATCCAAAATGTTAGTTGAGGATTTTTCAGTCTTCCAAGCTCTGAATGAGCCGTCCTGGTGAAATCAGGGAAAGCATCCTCACATGTTAATATCACACTTACTTTAATATCATCTTTATGTTATCACGTTAATGTCACCTTTAGAGCAATTAATAGACTGTGCGACATTCTGGGATATAACTTTCTCTTGGCATCGTGTATTTGAACTGACGAGTGAGTATTATCGGGATTCACCTGTGCTACCAGTTCACTATCCAATCATAGCGAATTAGAACATTGTTTGTAGTAATGTTCGATTTGCACATATGACATAGTGCCCTTCCAGGGAAGCTGAGTCTGTTTTACGTAGCGTTCCAACAGAATGGCTCCATAGAATTTACAAACACTGCTTTGAATATTTTTTGTTATTGTGATACTATAACAAGTCAGATAAGACTATAAGCTACATTCGTTTTGTCTGTCAATTACTTGGATATTGTCTTGTCATGTCTTTTTGAGGAATTGAAAAAACAAATGCCATATCGATATAAGATGAGTTAATTAACACTACTGAGATTCAAAAGTCCTAAAAAATGTTTTTGATTTTTTAGTTGGAATTTCTGAATGGAAAGCATCGAAACTGATGATTGAGCTATGCTGGCTCTCTGATGAGTTCATGGAAAACTTTGATCCTTCGAGAGATTAAAAATTCTCGACATAATAAGTGTTCTCAGTGATACACACAAATATCTACGTACTGAGATTATATCTATGCCGATTGAAAATTGCAACAATAAGAAGAATCTCAATTTACGACAACTTAGAGGACACTGTAATAGTAAAAATAATTGCCCAACCTGTAGGAATAAAAGGTTATATCCACTAGGAACCAAGACGGACATTCGGAGAATGGATAAGGTGGAATTTGAAAGCAGTAATATAGAGACTGTTCTGGCAATTTTGACAGATGAATTTCTGATAGAGGGTAGTAGATTTGTGGGAGGATTAAGTATTCTGTTAATTCTCTTAGAAGTATAATTATTAGTAAAAAGGTTTAGTTTAACTGTGAGGGATGCCTGTCTAGAACATAGAAAATACACCTTCTAATGTAATGGAAATTCATGTTATCATTTTAAATAATTTATAAAAATTATATATAAAGAACTGGGAGGAGACCGATGATATTTCTAAAAGTACTTGCAAAATTGCAAATGTATGCGTCTGAGGTGGGGGAGGTTTTCTGTATAACTGTAGTTCCTCTGTGTACATTCTGTTCTTCCATTTAACCGCATGGGTCATCTGCGCTGTCAGGAGAAAACTTTTATATGCTAAGGTGTCATTCCTGTGAGATGGGGTGGGGTGGGTGTGGGGGATGAAGAGAGAGAGAGAAGCAATGCAACTCAACATCATTAAAACAGACTATCATAATAATATCAGGCTACTTAAAATTATTTTTATTGAAGACTCAAAGTGAGTATAATTTTTATTAATGTAAGAAAGCTATAATAAGAGTGGAGATGAGTGGTTTTATTAAGCGTTTGCCTAACGTTTAGAAAGGAGAGCCACACTACGGGGAATCGCTGTTCCAGGTGAGGAAGTAAAGTTTTTACTTACTTTAAAAAGTTGTAGGTCACTTTTATTGTTTAATCTGCGAGTTGGTAACGTTCTTTCATCGCAGCTTTCCCTTTTTCACTCTTTTGTCCCCGTTGAGAACCGATTATAGAAAGGTGGCTAGAATACTCATTTCTTTCAGGAGGAGATGAAGTACGCGTAAAAATGTTAAGTCTATAGAGTTCGACTTCACCTTATTTTATGCTGCTTTTGTGTACGTTACAAGTTACACTGCATCCCTGAAAACGTCTCTCTGACAGACACGAAATATTGGAGTCACGTGTTGGTTATTCCATTCCTCTTAGCTATTTTCATTCCATTACAAGGTCGATTAACTATTGTTTATCATTATCGACTTACGTCATGAAATTTGAAATATTTACTGATTTAAAAGATGAAATAATTTCCAGCCGTTTTCCAAACAAAGCTTAGTCAGACTTTGTTTGGCAAACAAAAAATAGTAAAAAATATTAGAAAAAATAATAAATTTAATGCGATTTTTGAATAGTCAGTTAACCAATTTATTTTTAAGAATTAAAATAAAATAAAAACATGGGTTTAAAATTTAATGCCAGCTGATTTTGTTCCGTTTCTGTGCAATGAAAAATAATGATCAATCCATTAAATAATCTGAAAATAATAAAGCCAACTCACAATCACATTACCAGATTTCATGATTTGTTTTTAGAGTTCTTGGAAGGGTATTAGTTTAGTGTTAGGAATACATTTCGTGGGCCGCAGGAAATGAGGGAATAGTTCGTGGTGCATGCTCTAGATACAGGTTTAGTCTAGATAGTCTAGATACTAGGTGGCAGATACATCTGCCACCTAGCATCGTCGAATGATGTTTCACTTTAACGGAGACCTACGGGGAAATCTTGTGTTTCTCACTCTCCCGACTCATGGCCTACTCTACTCACGTCAAGAGTTTTCACCTTTATGTATCGATATTTGATATTTTTCATTTAATTATCGGTCTTAAATTATTGCAAGAATCTTCAAATGTTTTCGAATATTAAGAGAATTAATATTAGAAGTTTTTTTTTTAATATATATATTTCCTTTTGATGTTAATTAGAGAAACCGGACGCCATCGTTGCATTTGACAGGTCAGATTTCTTACTTGGAAAGATCTGCATTTGAACCTTTTCAAGAAGGAAAAAAAAACTTACCAAACGTTTTGCCAAACAAAATCGAGTCAGTGAACTCAGAAAAAGGCATAAAAAATCCACCCATCCTGCTTAGTAGGCTGCAGTTTATCCTCATGTAAAAGACAAACAAGCGTAACAGCTATGGCAGTTGACACTTCGCAGACTTAATCCTCTTAAAACACAGCAAACGAATTGAAATACCACAGTCTACAGCATTGCTCGAAAAACTGATGGGGTTGTGGAAGAAATAATATTCGGCACGCAGATATGAGTCATTGTCGTTCTTTACAATACGTGCAAACTTGTGGCTGCCGTTCGTAGTATTCCAAACATTATGATAAAGTGCGATCTGCGGACGTTATCTGAAATATCCTTTTCAAAACGGACAGGTTCTTTTAATCTTAAACCTCAGTTGTTCACGTTAAGCATGTTTACAAGTCCCGACACACAAGGGTGTGTGTGTGTGTGTGTGTGTGTGATGCTTCATTCTTCGCCATGTCAGCAAGAGATACTCTGATAAAAATTCCTCTTTCAGCCGCAGACAGAGTGTGTTGCTTAGAATTCCGGGAACGAGCGTGAAACTGATGAAGTGAGATTTGAGCTCATCTTTCCTCTCGTCCGGCTAGAGTAAGGTGTCTCCAAGGAGAAGCAGACTGTACGAGAATCCCAAGAAGTGAAAGGCGATCTTTACTGCTTTCGAGAGAAACCAGACAGAACGTGTCTTAAGTGAGCCTTAAAGAAACTGTAGCGAGCCACTCTTAGGTCCCCGAAGAAAAATATCACCCTGTCTCCTGGCTACTGTTATTTTTGTTGCTAGGGCTAAAAGCTGCCATAGGCAACTCGAAGAAATCTGTCTCTTCTTCGAAAGATATATTAATTCCCATTTAACCGTACTTGTAGGCTTTGTATATCTGAATATAGTTGCGAGTGCTTTAACTAGTTTAATTACGGTTTTTATTCTTCTTAATATAAAATGAAAGATGCAAATGTCAGAGCAAAGGAAATGACGAAGAAACTTTATTATATCTCGTATGCACGATAAACAATACTTTTTTGACAATATTATTATTATTATTATTATTATTATTATTATTATTATTATTGTTACTCTCTCCCCATGAAACGATAAAAATCTAAACCACTCTTGTGGTGGTTCCTTAACTGCTTGATGATCTGCTGAGTTTTAAGTGGTTGATCTCACGAGTGTTGTAGTGAAGGTTCCTCCTTTACATCAACATGAGTAGAAATCGTCTGCTTGGCAAGGCTAATAATCTGTAATTATTATATGGGAGTCTCCATGGAGTCAAAAGATTCATTGCGGGCTTCCCAAACTATCCACACAATATCTATCATACCTCTTCTTGAACTTGTTTGCAGACGAAGCACCCACAACTGAGTCAGGCAATGCATTCCCTTCATTTACCACTCTACAAACAAAAAATCTAGTCCTCACACCCTTATTAACTACACTCTTACTTAATATCCAGGGATGACCTCTTGTTCTTTCATCACTATCCCACTGCTGAAATATTTCCCCTGCATCAATCTTATAAAACTCTTTTAGTAACTTAAATGCTTCTATCATATCCTCTCTTCTCCTCCTATTAACCAACTTCTGTAACCCATAAACTCTCAGTCTATCAACGTAGGGAGCATTACTTACACCACTCACCTACTTGGTCACTCATCTCAATCTTTTCTACCACTCCCTCATCTCCAAGGAATCCACGCGACCAGATCTGAGCACAGTAATCCATGCGTGGAGGTATAAACCTTGTATAAGTCATCCCAGCTTAAGTCACTGTGCTGTAATTCCCCAAATACAATGTTATTAGCATTGCCGTATTTAAAAACCTAATAAAAATAGTGCTTAGCATAATCTCGATTGCATCGTTTCTACCTTAAATCATATCCAGGTTTCTACATCTGTGAAGGTGCAGTTGCAGATCGCCACCAATTCTTTATTGTAAATAAGTAATATATTCTCATTTTCGGTGTGCAGGGAACTGCACTAGTAAACTTATCACAATCATGTAGTAGTAATAGTAATCCTCCGCAGCCTGGTAGGTATAAACGAAGCCCTTTGATCGGAAAGACCTGGGTTCAATTCACATCGAACCCAGGTCTTTCCTTTATCTGGATTCTTTCGACTAAAGGTGAGTTAGCCAGTCCCATACGGAGGTAGGGGGTTTCGCCCTGAAACTCGGGTTTTTCGTTCCCCATAACAGAAACCAGCGTGAACACACATGGATTTACAGCCGTGATTACTTACGACTACCATGAGTCACATCATGGTAGTCAACCTCCTAGATAGGAGAGACATTAGAATGGGATGGGAATAATAATAATAACAATACCATTATAGCTGATTATCAATGGGTTCTCCTCTTGATACAAGTAGACAATTGTTGAATGTATCGATGAACACTGACTCTAATTCTTAGTGACTGCACATAGTGAGATTACAAAAGAAATAATTTTTAGTTGGATTCGGCATGGCCAATTTAATTTGCTTATAAATTAAATGTATTAATCTTTATCAAAGGGATTACCCCTTTTATTTCGAAGAACACTTCAGTTGCATTCTTGAAAGTTTTTGTAGTGAGAATCCATGTGGCTAATTCAATTTTATATCATTGTTGAGGACATGAATCTTTTAAAAAAACATTCAGTTGAAGTTCTTTAGGTTACATTCTCATCAAGTAATCATTAGAAAACGTTGGTATTACACGGTATTAGAAAGAATCATTTATCTTACTTAAATTAAGGAGATATTAAATCCCGCATAGTTTTAAAACCGAATAAGAAACTCAAGGATCAGAATCAGAGAGTTTCTTGCCGAATATAGTAAACTATAAAGTATCGGCGACACTAGCGTTAGCCAATGCAAGTGATCCTAGTACGTAGTACAGTACCGGGCAGCTCGTTGCAAAGGTGGTAAAGTTCTGATCGCTATTCTTAGGTATTTTCCATAATGTAAAAACACATTCTGATGATTCTGATCCTTGAGTTTCTTATTCGGTTTTAAAACTATGCGGGATTTAATATCCCCTTAATTTAAGTAATGTTTTCATTGCCGAAATGAAGCTTATTAGCTCTTTATTTCTTAAGTAATCATTTATCTTAATTTCAACGCGCCCTTTCTTTATCTAGTGTATTGAAATGTCTAACTAGCTCATTTTTTTTAAGGTAGAAGCAGCCCCTTTTTCTGGGTTGATTACTGAATAGAACTTTACATGGTTCCATCTTGAACAATTTTTTTCTTTCTGTATGTATTTTCTTATATTATCGTGTGCTTATATGTTCAATGAGATTAAGCAAAAGTAACGATATCAACAAGTTTTCTTTTGACATTCAGTCTGAATGATTTCACTTGTGAGGTCTCCATTTAATAATCTTGGCCTTCTTTCCAATTCGTTGGTCGATCAGGTCATCCTAATCCAGAGGAAAATCGAGTTATACGCACATTGTTGGTTGAGAAAGAAGACATTTTTTCTTAACACAGACAAAGCTATCACCGCTTTGTTTGCTTGTTTGTCATCTTTTATACTGCAGTTTCACTATGAGTGAATATCAGGGCGAGATTCAAATACCTTTACACCACCTTTATTTCAGGATGAGAGAATATTTATTTCATTTATAAAAAGAATATCCTCATGTACGATAACATTCGTAGAGAACGAGCTATAATCTCAACTACTTAACAAAGTGACACACATGCATAAATGCTGCTGTTAACACGCGCCATTTTTGGAGGGGGGGAGGGCCTAACTACTGTTCATTTAGTATAGTATAAATCACTCACGCTAAAAACAGAAAAGAATGAATCGCTTCTGGCGTGTGCGATGATACTAATGAGTATTTTCATGATAGAAAAAACGAAGAATCGGGTAATAATCGAGCTACAATTTTTAAATCAAACAGATATCAACGTTTAGGGAAGAAACCCTCAAATCTTTCACTAACATATTTTTTTAAAAAAATCACTCCATTTTTCTTTTTTCTTTTTTGTAATAAAGTACGATCCGAAGATGATATTCGTCGACAATTTCGCAGGTATGGGTATGCGGATAATTATACTCACTTTTCCCCATCCCTTCATAGCTGAAAGATCAAATGAACCGTCGAGAAATTATTTCGTAGTGCCGTATATTAAATGATATACGGAGAGTGCATTATTGCGACTGTCCTAAAACGATATCGCAGATAATTGGTTGTGTCTGACAGGTGGCATTATTCTCTCTACAAACTGGCACTGTTTACATTCTCAGCCAGAATGCCATCACTACCTGTCACATGGAAGGAGCTGAAGTTACCAAGCCCGTCACTTCGAATTCTCGACCATTACAGAGACCGGATTAACACAAAACTGACGCCAAAGCTAAAATTGTCGATAATTCCAGTACGAGGTCCCCCACTCCCCACTTCATTTTTTGCTTCATGGTTCGTTCATCGCTTTTAAGGAAAGGGAAGGAAGACGAGTTGGCTGCAATTTATCATTGTCAGAGGTGGTGTTTTTCTCGGCTTGTGGGCCCTACGACTACTCTCAACGTCAGCATCTCCATCAAAGGCAGGCCGGCAACGTCATGCAGTATAATGGAAGGTGAGGGGGCGTGGAGAGCAAATATCAGCTTTGTATGAGACAGATAGGCCACACACATACACGAGGATTAAATTTCCTGGGCATGCAAACTATTGTGTAATAACCCCACTAGTTTCACAAAACTATATCTCAACTTCGACTTACACTTTCGCTAGAGGGCGTGCAAGGGTAAATCCGTAACATTATTCCTCGGCAGTTTGTTAAAAGCAGAAAAGCTATTTGTCGAGATGATTTATTACATTTTTGAAGGACGCCATCCTTAGAGTTTTAACATGAAGACCATTTTAATCGTATTATGAGGAAATAAATAAACAAATAAGCCTCCGTATTTCTTTATTTGATAAATTATTCATTCAGCTATTAATGCAAGTTAAGTGCTTCTATCAGAATAGCACTTTTTGCACCACAGAATGGGTTGGGTTGGCCAGGTCATCAGTCTAAGAAATTCAAGATGATCAGTTTTGAAATCACAACTCTTGGCCAAAAGAAGGATACTCCCACAGTAATGCTTGGAGTGCCCTTCAAAAATGTGGCGTCTGTTAAAGAGCAGAAGAGCGTTGTTTTTATAAACGGCCACAAAGTACTGACAGAGTAGTGCTGTCTTGGACTTATTTGTTTATTTCCCTAAATTGTGTTCATTCTAATTAGCACAACTCGCGGTTCGCAGATTCGTATATTTCTATGACAACTGTACGCTCGTGATTATGACGATGAAATTAAGCTTACTCTAGTTAAACAGTTATTTGGGAGGAAATTCCTGTATTGATACCAGACACAACCAAGCAATCGGCGACAACAACGATGCAATAAGATTACATACACAATTAAAAAAGAAAACAAAAGTCGGTCAACGAGATTTTACGTAATGGCATTCAAAATTGTCCAAATATTATATTTTTTTGGAAATTGAGATTAACATTAACAAAGGAATTAACATTAACAAAGGATTAACAAAGGAACTAAATAAAATATGGTCCAAAGAATTCTTGCAGAATATAGTAAAAGACATTGTCTGATGCTAGCATACCTTTCAATAACTTAGTTGCTGAATGGGGTGTATTAGAGAATTCCTTTCCCCTACTGTGTCCGCTTCTTCATTCGTCGTGAACATGGTTCGATGGCGCGTTATTTAACTTTATTTTATGTTCAGTCTTATTTTCCATCCGTTACCATTTTCCTGTTCGAGCTATTGCGAATGTTTACGTGTCAAGGTTAAGGCGTTACTTAGCGAATCCATAAAGGCCGATATCACGAACTCAGCCATGTCTGATGCCAATTCGTAAATCCTGAAGCATTAGACCAGATGAAGATGGGAGTCTCTTTTCATCTTTTAATAGATGGGAAGGAGATTCCCATCTTCATCATATGCATTTTATTATGTATCTGATTTTCAAAGTCTAAACAGCAAGGCTCAATAAGCTACACCGTGACTATTCGGTGGGAAAACGGAATTCCGTTTTGTTTCTCACCAAAGATTTTATTTCGAGATTAATTTCTCTTATCTTTGGGGAGGAGGGAGTTGCCCATCGCAATGTAATTCTAATGCTGTCTTCATTATACTCTGCTACAAGCGGAGAGTAACAGTAATCCTTCGAAGTTATCTCCCGTACTGAAAATGGGTCGACGAAAGAAAAACTTGCATACAGGATGTCTGCAAGTGAAATAGGAGATGATAGGTGGTCTTTACATTAGTTACCTTATATTTTAAATCGATAAGGACTTTAAGAAGATGACCGGGGGGGGGGGAGATAATGTAGTTTTAATAGTTCTGTCACTTCTACTTCTTCGGACGTGACAAATTTCAACTGAAAAAAAAAATAGAAATGCGCCAATTTTGTGTCAGCGACTTAGGGAAATGTATTGATTACATGTACTAGAGAATATCACCAATTCGAGGTACAAATGAGTTACAGAATTCCCGTCTTTAAAGTTGATCACCTAAAGGCAACTTAGTACCATCAACTGGAAGGCTTGTTAGCACTGGGGTTCTGGACAGCAGACGATCTTCAAATGCGTAACAAAAGGGCCTCTTCCGAAAGAAAGTAGTAGAAGAAATGGAATCATGAGATATTCACAATCCCAGCAGACTTAGAGGGATAATCTGGTATTCCCTTTCAGTCGTTTCCGACTGCAGGTGACCCCCCCCCCCCCAATTATATCCGAGCTCGGGACCGTCATATGGCTGGGACATATTCATGAACAGGCAAACCGGCCCCGTGAACACACATATCCATGTGTGTTCACGGGGCCGGTTTGCCTGTTCTGGTGGAGAAAAGCCCGAGTTTCCGGGTGAAAAAATTCCTATCTCTGCATATGAGACCGACTAATTCACTTTAGTCGAAAGAGACCACATAAAGGTTCTTCACGTCACTGACGAGAATCAATCCCAGGTCTTTCTGACCAAGGGCTTCGTCTATACTGACTGAGTTACGGTGGCTCCTTAGAGGAATGCCAGAAAATTAAACCATTTCTGATGAGAGAATGATGAGAAAATGTTTTTATGTGTTTCCTTCTCTTTGGGATGATAGAAATGCGATTTAAACACGCTTTTCTGCTGTTAATATCACTGTAATCAGAAAATTAAAAGAAGAATGTGGAATGTATTTTTTCATACTTATTTTAAATATAACATTACGTTAAGCTGTTCCAAGCAGAATGTTCAGTAATGAGGAAAACGTGTTTAGGATTTTGGTCATTTTAATAGACTTTTATTTTTACATCTGGCTGCAATTTCAAGAAAATGCACTTAAACGTAACTCTGAACAAAACAAGTTTCATTGCACTGAGCATTTTTTCGCTTATACCGAAGTACAAATGATTGTGTAGTATCCAGGGTTGGATAATCATTACTCATCACGTGAAAGCATGCGTTGATAAACGCATGTTACTAGCAAAGGAGAGACAACCTTGCAATGCAGCATTCTAAGACGAAGTGACCTCATTGTTCTTCGTGAAGACCTTTGAAGGGCGTCATGAAGAGTGAGGTGGGGGAGAAAGAGCGGACATTATGCAGTCAGCTGAAAAATGCCGGGTTCAAATTTCCTTGACGGCAGTTTTTTTTTTATTTTTTTTAATTTTTTTATTAATATTTTATGCGTATGATAATAAACAAGTTCCGCTGGCACTAGTACATAAGCCATTCAGAAAACAGGTCATTATAACTTATGAAATTCCTAATTTCTACAAGTAATAATAATGATAATAACTTGAATGGAATTAAATGGAGTAAATATCAGATTTCTTGGAATATCTGCTTGTGATTCTCATTGTGGAAACGTGAATAAAGGAGGATGCAGTAATCTATTACTCAGAAACTTCTATTTCCTTGATGTGAGCTTATTTTCTAGGAAAGGTGCATTTCCCGAACTGACGACTTGAATTGTTTTCGCATGTATTTTACAGACGAAGCGGAAAATATCATTCGTCCCATCCATTCATTCATTCATACAAAAATCTTTCAGGCAAATTCCCTTTGTGAATGAACCATATAGATTTCGACAACTTGTTTTCCAAGTTTCCGAATGCAGATTTGAATTTGATCTGATATAATAATTTTATCAACAGCCGACTGAACAAACAGCCTAAAGGTACTCTGGGATCACCATTAGGAGCAACAGTTGCAGAAACGCTATCAAGAGAAATGGACACTAAGGACAACAAAACGTTTAGATTTAAAGTTTTATTTATATGTCCGGACTGACTTGAAGTCCAGGTACCTCACTATATATTAAGCCCACGTATTTCAGGGACTCTTATTACTCTCTGCCTCCTCTCTGAATACGACTTTGGAGCAGGTTCAGACTGTATTTTTATGGAAAATTCGTCTGTCAACTAGAAATAGTCCCAACTGGTTTTTTTTGGGTTTTTTTTTGTTTTCAGTTTTCTTCGGAATTCTCTTTACTTAGAACCAGTTACATTTTTTGCGAGATAAAAATAAAATAAAATAAAAAAGTAAATAAATAAAATAAGTAATAGCATTTAGCGGAACTACACGATTTCCCTAAATTTAAGTTTCCCTTTTCATGTATTAGCTCAGTACTTTGGCAAGGTTTCCATGTAGTTACTTTTCTGACGAGCGTTTCGGATGTCACTTATGAAATATTTTAAAGCAAAAATCTCCCTTTAAACCGCAAGCCTGACTTTTGGGTAAACGAGGGTAGAAAGAAAGAAAGAAACAAACAAACAAAAAAAAATACAGGGTCGTTGAAAAATGAACGACTTAAGCACTTTTCAGTGAGCCGTTCCAAGGAAAGTCAGAAGCAATGAATAAATATTTATAACGGGATTTTTTTAGTTGGATCGTTGCCAGGAATAGTCCTCGTGGTTGCGTGCATGGTTCCCGTTCTGTTTATAGACTCCAAGCCGCAAAGGTTACCCTTCCATCAAGTAACGCATGTGGTCAAGAATAAATATCCTTATAACCTGAAGTCTATTTATAAAGAACAGACTAATGCTGTCTTGTGTGTATATGCGTACTTATTAGCATGATACGTCGCCTACGATGTGGGATAGATCGTGACCGTGGAGTGGATTGTTTCACGTGTAGATTTACAAAGGAAACAGAGAAGCTAAAACGTGAGGGAACAGATTAAAAAGCTTAGCGACTGATTTGAAATGCTCCAACATCAGACTACCTTCTGTGCTTAATAATGCACAAATAATGTCAAATATAACCATTTCGTATTATCCGGAATCAGTAGGTTTTACTACTGTGGATATGTTCCCCTAAAAGGCCATTGGCATACTATTAGAAAATGCCCTATCTCATTCCAGTCTGTATGCTGATGCCATGCAGTAAACAGGCTCGCTTTTTTAACAAAAAATAACTGGAATATAAAAGTATATCACTTGATGTGCATAATTTCTTCCACTGGCGTTATGCACAGATGGAAATTTAGTAGCCATCTAATTCAGCAAATGAATTAATTTATTGAAGTAGACCCCCCTCCACACACATTACAAGTTATCTCTGTGAAGAAAGCAAATGTCACAGGTTCCTTTCACCTTATTAACCATTTTGAATGACGCATACGAGCTTCATTCGGTCGTACTTAATACCACCTTGGAGAGACTGCGATAACAAATTGAAATGCTATACTGAAACCGTTTTACATGTGACCATTGTCGGCTAGTCGAGCTGTTTTTATGCTAGCGGACCAGCAGAGCTTATTAGAGGTGGCATGAGAGAGGGACATAATGGTATGAAATAATGTTTGAATTCCTCTTATGAGCTGATATTTTACAGAATAAGCTAAAATGATGAATTTGAATAGTATTTTCAAGTGAAGGTGAGTTAGCAATTCCTCATAGGTAGCTGGATTTTTCCTTCCATTAAAAAAGAGGAAACCTTGCCGAAGAACACACACAATTAATAAAAATAGTAAACCGACCTTGCTTCTTCTGTAATTTCATATAACGACAAGAACAGTCGAGGCTCTGTCTATTATCATAATAGTAATGTAAAATAATGGAATGTCTCCAACAGAAGCTGTCCAGGAATAACACTTTTAGCAGCATGTTATTAATACTCGAACTCGATTATTGAGCTTCAGATTTACAAATGATAGTCATCCATTAACAAGTAACACACACACGAACCAAAATTCACTCCTCATCCAATATAATTATGAGACAGTTAGTAGTTCTCATTAAACAAGTGTAAACTTTTAATTATGGGCAACAAGGATTATGAGATAGGAAAAAAAGAAATTCAAATGAGGTTTTGGAACATGGCATTATTTCGATTTATTATTGTTGCTTGGATTCAACATGCTTAGAAATGCGGGACTGAAAAAGAAAGCATTCATCCTACTAAACTGCGAAAGCGAAGAATTTGGGATAAGTGCAGTGGTTTATATTGAAAATGGGAAGTCTCGATTGCCTCGATTCATCGTATTGATTATGTTGCTGTTTCATAATCAATAACAATACAGCCATGAATATCAAACTACATAACATATTTGGCTTTTTTTTCTTTTTTTTTGTAACTATTCAGTTAATTTGTTGAGGTAATGATGTGTGAATACCGCCTGCTAATCCATTCAGGGGCAACACATTCTGAACTGTTATATAGAGGGGTTCCTAAAATACAAAGGGAATACACGAATTGGGCACCGGATTCCGTTATTTTAGATTAAGAAAGAAGTTTTTGATTCTTTATTTGACCATAACTGTTGATCCACGATTTTTGATGGCAATATTATTTCGCTAGTTACTTGCACTCTTACACAAACTGATTCAAAGTACCACTCTTCTTTTTGAAAATTACGCATGGGTTAACTGTTATATAATCAACGGGTCAAAAAATTATAGCCACATACACACACACACGGGGATAAAAAAAATGGTAAATTCGGGAAATTAGAAAGATTTAGCTCCTTCAGAATTCTTACTGGTTAGATATTGTGGACAACACCTGAAGATTATGTTCCTTTGAAGCCCTAGGCACAATTTTGTTATTAACTATTACAAATGATGAAATGCGTTTTTATTTGTAGTTAATGAATAAATAAATAATAAATATAAACGTCCGCTTAGAGGCATATTATCTTTTTGCTATGTAATTTTTGAGGCCCCTCTAGACGAAGAGGCCCTACGAGCCTGCATAGTACGCCTATTGGGTAATCAGCCACTGTTGATTACCCAATAGGCCTACTAGTCGCCTAGTGGGTAATCAACCCAATGGCGGTTCATTTACTTCATATTTTACTCGTACTTGTTAACATGGCAAATACTACAAAAAAAAAAAAAAAAGTTGCTTCGTATCAGTCACATTTTTGGTGAACATTGACGCTGATATTTCTGGAATGCATCCAGAGGGTACGTTATTGCGTAGACTCGCAGAAAAGCAGAACAAATTCAAGTACTGACTTTTCACACCGGTATGTACATTAAAACATTGTATTTGCATTCAGTGTATTACATTATTCTTTTTTAATTCAGAACTTTATTTTGATGTCGGTATTAGCTTTTTGCAATACTTTTTGACCATAAGGAATAATTCGTCAGTCATGTTTATTGGGAGAAGTCTGATACTGTGTGGTGATATCCCTCAGCTAAAATTCATCACACGCCTTACTTCATATTACCTTTTCTGTTATCGTGACCTCGTCACTAGGATAGGACAAAGTCGATTTCCTGATAAAATATGCCTAGTGCAGCTACAGAAGTTAAGGAGTATGCAGTATAACAAACTCTCTCCAAGAAAATCAAAGATCGAGAGAATGCCTTACCTTCAATACTGAAGAACATCAAGAAAAAAAGTATTAGTAGTACCGGAATACTTCACTACAAATTCCATGAACTATCTTTTTATTTCAGTTATTATTCACAATTGTATTTACAGCGAATAAAGTGAAATCCCATTAAAAAAAAAGAACAAACGAAAGAAAGCTACCAAGTGAAAGCGCCCTTTCGGTTTACTTCGCCGTAATAAGAGGACCAGCTACGGCCTTAGAACTGAACAAAAACGTAAAGAATTTCTGCACACGTCCTTTGAGCAAGACCTGAAAGATAAATAGACGTTTGTCTTCTTCATCCCACCCCTGATGCACTGTCACGAGACAACATGAAAAGTATTATCATTTTGAGAAAGCCAGCTGGGATAAGAGATTAAAATGCCTCTCTCTTTCTTGAAAGCGTCATATTTGTAGAGAAATATTTGTGTGGAAAGAAAAAAGGGGGGTGGGAGGAATAAGTTGTTTATTTTGGTGATTAACGGGACACATGGATTGTTCGTGTTTTCCCACAGAAGAGGGAATGTCGCCTCTTATATTCTACCATTTCAGTCACACTGCTGATTACGTGGTCTGCTCACCATCAAGACGTTGCCTCCTCCTGAATAATTCCGCCAACGACGCAGCCAAAGACTCTCTCTTTCTCTCAACCCCGTTACTAATCTCTTCACGCTGTTTAGCCACTCTCTTCAAGCATGCTCGCCGCTCGTGGAGCTTGTAACGTTAGACGCAACAGGGCGTTTTATAAGGTTATGTGTCTGTTTTTTGCCTTACTTCTTTTTTATGTTGAATCTCTGATTAGGTAGCGTGGCTTAATGGCCGTTCATGGTTCAATACCACAGCAATAGAGCATAAACATTAAAGCTTTGAAAACCTTGCATCTTTGCTCCGATAATGTTTTTTTTTTTTTCGTTCCCTTCGTCTTTTTTTTATCTTCTTGCTCGTTTTAATAGCTGAAATCGGCGAAAGAAACGTTTACTTTCCAGACTGTCGATAAAATTACACGGATAAGATAAAATGAGACTAATTACAATCGGAAGGGAAAAAATTGAAAATTTAACTAAAATTATTTATCGCGTAAATGAAATATGCAGTCATTCCTTTCTCCCCTGTTCATTCAAAGAAAATAATGATTTTTTATGTGCACTTAATAGCATTCTATATTTTATTATCTGCGGATCATACATTACAAATAATACCGTCAAACCGTATCTCATCGTTGCTGTTTAGCATCGGTGCCTGCATACCGCAATGCACAAGTATGCTTACATTGGCCTGATGGATTTCATGAAGCCAACAATTAAATGAGTGAATTCTTGTTTGCACTTTTGTCACAAGCCTGATTTGCTCACAGTACTACAAATTCTCCTCCTCCCATTCTCTGTAGCTCATGTCATCTTTGGTGACATCTTTCACTTGCAGCTATTCTTACTGTACAGCTTTACTTTGGTAGGGCCATTTAGTAGTTAATACTTTTGTTGCCTTATATGGGTGGTGTACTTTGTAGTATGATATAATTTATAGACATCGAGGTATATATCGGAATCTAACAAATCAGGCAATGCCTTTGGGTATCTTGAGAAATGGTGATTAGTCTTTTTGATTTAACGATTTTGAATGACTAATGAGTTTATATAATAATTCATTTATCGAATTCAAATTAAATTTGAACAGCCTGACATAGACATCGTCGGCAGTGTACTAAATATTTATTAGATAACCTAACCTACCTGAGAGTGTGGAGTCGAGCAAGGCAAGTTTTGTACTAAGAGGCAGAAGAAACCCTCTACACATATTTGCTGGCTTAATATTCTTAGAGCCTCCGTAGCTTAGTCAGTAAAGACGAAGTCCTTTGATTGGAAATACCTGGGTTCGATTTCGGTCAGTGACGTGAGGAACCGTTATCTGGTCTCTTTGGACGAAAGGTGAGTTAGCTGTTCTCATACGGAAACTCGGATTTTTCATCCCCGCAAACCGGCCCCGTGAACACACACGGATTACAGTCATGAATATTGCCCTTAGGGGATGCAGCAAGGAGTAACGAACTAGCTTCCTTAAATTCGTAGTAAACTCCTCATTAGGGGACTCTATCCGTCCTGAAAGGATGGATGAGATGAATCAATCAAATATTCTTGCGTTAATTAGTATCAGGTAGTGTTTTGAGCATTGCGGTAAGAGCTGCTCACGTAAACTTTGCTTAATTTATTGTGTTCTGAGATTTTTTAAATGAGTAAAGTGAAATTTTGACCTTAATTTAATAAAGCAGGGTCAGAAATCGTAAAAATGTTGCAGAGAGAGAGAGAGAAAGAGAGAGATAGGGTTTTTCTGAAAATTTCATAAAGCTCCTAATATTTGATTATAAACTGGAAAAAGCAAAGCTGTTACAGTAGTGAACCTGAGCCTGTAATCCAGCATAGGGTAAAATTAAAATTTGGCTAAATGAGATTTATTATATTAAGAAGGTTATTTATCTGACATACATGTTATTTTTGAAGGTAAGGATAGCATGCTTTTACGTGGTAGAGTTAACTGAATCGAGATAGTTTGGAAAACAATGTTGGACACGAAGAACCAACAAGTGAGCGAGGAAACATTTATCAAGTCGACGAAAACACGCTTGTATAAAATCACTAACGAAGAAAATGAATCAAGTAAACTATAAATTTAAAATGTGAAAAGTTAACATTTTTTAAAGACTGAAAAAGCTACAGTACGATAATAATCCATGCAGAGCGCATTGTCTCTTTCTAACTCAAAGCAACAGGAATGTAGACCCGCATCCTCCATATTCTAGAGAATTACTCCCAGAGACTTTTCTTGTTTCCCTAAGATGAATCTTCCGCGCAAAGGACGGGGATTTTTTAAGGATATTTCATAGCTCCATACAAATATTAGGCCTTTGTGATGCCATTCAAATATTTGAATGGCATCACAAAGGCAGACTAGTAGCGATTTTTGCAGTAGTAGCAGCAAGGCTGGTTAGCAGCACTTATTTAAAAAAGTGATTCAGAATAATAATAATAATAATAATTTTTTTATTACATATGATACGTACATTACATACACGTGATTATATATGATACAACATTGCATGCGTTTGTTTACATATGATTCATACTTGATTACATATTTTTCTTTAAAAAAATTCAATCCTTTTTTTTTAAATTAAAATTATGATTAATATTGTGATTACATATTTACAACATGAGATTACCTATTTACAACAGGTTTAATTCTGTTTTTTTTTTTTTTTTTTTGTAGCAATGAAATTCGTACAGGTTTTTTTTCTTTTTTTCCCCTGTATAATGTATTAATAATAATAATAATAATAATATTTTTGTTATTACATATGATATATACATTATATACACGTGATTACATATGATACAACATTGCATACATTTGTTTACATATGATTCATACTTGATTACATATTTTTCTTTTTAAAAAATTCAATCTTTCTTTTTTAATTAAAATTATGATTAATATTGCGATTACATATTTACAACAGGTTTAATTCTGGGTTTTCTTTTTCTTTTTTTTTTTTTTTTTTTTTTGTAACAGTGAAATTCGTACAGGTTTGGATTTTGATATATGGGTTTGGATTTTTTAAAAAAAAAATTTTTTTTAATCTTGGATGAGATGTAATTTCTCAGCTTTCATCCTCGACGCTTATTTGTAAGCTTATCTGATGACACCAGTTGGTTATTATTTATTGGTTTGTTTGCTGTGTTGGGAAGTTACGAAATCAAACCTATGTTTAATTGGTTTGATTTCCACTGCAGCTGTTGATTGTGAAATTCGCGCGCGCACGCACGCACACACACAAACACACGCGCACACACACACACACGATAACTTGGAATGTCTTGATGCGTCGCTGAAATGGAAGCTTGAACGAATATATTGTGTTTCATTAAGTTTTTATGGTATTTTGGGTAATAATAATTATAATAATATTCGGAATAAAATTGGGAAATAATAATAATAATAATAATAATAATAATAATAATAATAATAAAGTAATAGAAGAACTTAAGAAACCGTTCAATACAAAGTGTACGGAGTCACCTTAAATATTACAGTTCATTCATTTAACTTTTCTCTTCAGAACAGACTTTCGAATTCATTCGTAGCGAAATGGCTTCATAGTAAGAGCACATTTACTGTTAGCACAATTACGGGTGCGCTGAAGCTACTACTTCTGCCAGATTCATAGTCCTATTTTTGGAGCAGTCTATTAAAATCATGTTGCTATTATTTATTTCCTTTGCAGAAATTAAGGGTAAAGAACAACGTAGAAAAAGGGATTCACACTGATGGGTTATTTCTATTTCTATTGAAAAGTTCTCCGAATAAATTGCAGATTCGCTGATTTAGCACCAGAGCAAGGTCCAAGGAGAGGAGAATATCCAGAAATGTGTCAAATTCAGAATTATTAAAATATTTTGATATAACACCTATTTTATAATTTTACAGCTTCTGTAATATTTCATGTTGAATACAACGAAGAGAAAGAGATATTTTGATTAGGGGAGGAAACCCCTCCCAGTAGAAACATGGCCTAGGTGTGGCCGCCTTTCAAAATTTCGTTAATTAGAACATGAATATAGCCGTTGTCAGCTAAAATGAAGAAGGCACTTATTTGAATTTGTATTTGTGCCTATAACTTCTGATGTAGTTCGATTTCATCTGAATCACTATAGGAGTTTGAGGGATCCTAGGCAATTCCTAAGATTAGATCTGTATAAATCTTATAAACTCTCTCTCTCTCTTAATTCAATTCCAATCAGCAAATAAGTCTTCATTCGTACCATCCATGATATGAATTAAAAACCTGCTCATTAGTCGAGTTTTTCATGTAAGTCATGAACATGAGCAAGTTTCATAACAGTAACAACAACAACAACAATAATAATAATAAATAGTTGGCGTACTATATGAATCAATTACTTCTTATTTAGCTGACTGATCCGTTACAGTTCTTTGCCGCTAGTACCAATTCTTCTACTCTTTATTCTCTTCAGCTCTTCCAGTCCAGTCCAGAATTTCCATCTCATCTAAGTATTTTTTGGATGTTATCCCCCAAACGTTGCCGTGGTCTTCCTGTAGGTCCCTTTTCAGCAGGTCTTATCTTCAAAGGTTTTTAACTATTCTCTCATCGCTCATGTATTCCTTCACACATGTCCAAGTCATCTTATTCTGTAAGCTCTGATTTTTTCGGTTAGTAGCGAAGATCTGTACAGTTCATATGGTTCTTGATTATGGCTTATTCTCCATTCACTTCTTGTGTTATCTCTAACAAGTCCAAATACTTTTCGAAGAATTTTATTTTCAAAGCCTTCAAATCCTGAAAAGCTTTTGTATCTTGATCTGTTATGATCCAGATTTCTGCTCCTTATAAAACAGTTAGTCTAATGAGTGTCTTGCATATTTTTCTTTTAATTCTGTTTGAGAGAATTTTGAAAGATAATAATTCATGTAATGGGTTCATGTCTTAAAGATTGTACTTTTTTAGTACTTTTATTATATCGAATAATCAATGTTCCAAAATATTTGAAGGAAGTGGCATTTATATATTTCAGGTTATCCATGGTAACCTGAAATCAATGGTCATTATTCTTTTGGTTGATATTTCTACATACTTTTAAATATTCAGTTTTATTCTAGTTGATCTGTAATCCTAGTTTTTCAGCAGTCGTTTTAAGTTTTCTGACTGTTATTCTAATCTCTTCAGGATTTTCTCCAACTAGACACATATCTTCATATCATCATTTTACGGTTTCTCTAATTTATCTGAAAGTGAATTAAATAGGATGGGTGAATCTCCTTGCTTCAATCCTTAATAGTGTATGGTCCAGTTCTAGTTCCATTAGTCAATACCATGCATCATCTGTCAGTGGTTCAAATTTTTATTACGTTTATTTTCTTTTGTCATTGCAATGAGGTATTCAAGTTCATTTAAAACTCCCTGAAGGCCTCTAAAATCTATAAATGAAATCTGGACATGTTTATTATATCTTTATTTTGTTCTTTAATATTTGTCTTCGTGTAGACATCTGGCCAACTGTAGACTTATTTGTCTTGATTTTGATATTCACCTATATTTTCTTCCTAATATGGTAAAATTCTGTTTGTTACACAGAACAGAATTCTGTTTACACAAGAGTTCTGTGTAGGCTGCCGACAGGAGTGATATCCCTCTGTTATTTTGACATACATTCTTTTTATATCTTTTTTTTATATATCGGTATGATCAGCGATTTGTTTTTCACTGTACGATGATCTCTTCTTTTTTACAAGTTAAATTCACGAATTTATGTATTTCCGTTTTTAATTTGAGGTGTCATGTAATAATAATAACACACTCTGGCAATATTGAATGATGGGTTTTGTTCTGTCAGTCAAGTAGTATTTTCTTGTTTCTGAGTCTTTCTATTTGTTTCTATTTCGATTATTAGAGGTAATATTTCTGTGACTCGTATGATATGTTTACTTTTCAAAAGTCGCAGCAGCTTCATAGCAGATCAAGTAGGAAATTTTATTTTCTATTCTTAACATTTAGGAAAACTGAATTACTAAAATAACAGTTGTCGTCTCAGCTGACAGACAGTGTCTTAAATTTGACATTATTATGAAGTACATTTTGATTCGTATTCGAAAAAATAAATAAATAAAAGATATTGTGGCAAATGTTATCATTAATTATTGTTTAAATGTATAGTACCATTGGCATACTGCCTTTAATTATTTGGAAAAAAATTAATAAGCGTAAATTAAATGGGTGCTGATATCGTACGAATTCGATATTTTCTTATTTAGTTTTTGACTACTAAGGGATCTGAACTGGGTTCTAAGGGGTGGTGACTGCGTATTATTATGAAGTCCTTGGCCTCAAGATATATAACATATAACCTCTTCCACTGAAATATCACCCTCACCTTCTCGTGGTAGAACCTGTTATCATAAAAGGCACTGATGACCGTGTATCGGCTGTTTAACCGAAACATTTACTCGAGAGTAAATGCTTGTGTATAAAATGCATATCTGGATGCTGAAGTAGCAGCCCTATCACCAGAATAGGACATCTGTGGACTAACAACCCGCAAGTCTCCGAAACTTTATATGCTGTTTTCAAGTCGGATAAATGCAGAAATCGGACATATATATAATTGAATTATTGGAGGTTAACGAAGTAAGAAGGAATAGTACTAGTAGAATATATTTTCCCAGTGGGAGTGTGCTTCTTTTTTCAGGGATGCCTAATATAAGTGATATACAGGGTGTTCGGGATAAATTTGACAGTTTCGTAAGGAAAAAGAAAATCTTCTTTGTATCTATTAAATTTAATGAATTGACAAAAAAAACATTACAGGCAGAGTTAATTACAATACTATCAACAAGATTTACTCAAAATAACCACCATTAGCATCGATCACAGCTTCAATTCTGCTTCGGAACCTCGAACAAGCTGATGCTACAGTCTCCCTGGGAAGGGCCGCAAAAACTGTTTTAATTTTATCCATTAACTGGGCTTTTGTATTACTGGAAGTGCGATTGGTGTCTTTTTCAACTGCGTCCCATACAAAATAATCCATGGGGTTAAGGTCTGGGGAGTTTGGAGGCCAAACATTTGGACTGGTGAAGTCGTAGAAATTTTCAGACAACCATTTTTGACTTTTCCCAGAGGTGTGGCAAGGGGCCGAATCCTGCTGCCATACATACGCCTACCATTGGCTACCCTTGTTATCCAGGGCTTGACTACAGTTAGCAACTCCACGAACAAAGCCCGAATTCCAATGCCAGGGTTCTTCAACACCTGTTCCTGCAGATTTGCGAGGAATTCTGCTGTACGAACGCAATCAGATCGTCTGCTAGGGATCTTTCTTCTTGCTACATCCTCGTAGTCACCATTGCAAGTCTCTAGTTCATGCCTGATTGTTTTTACTGTATTCAGGGAGCATTGGGCAGCAGTCGTAATATCCTTATTTTGATGGCGTGCACGAATCATCATGATACAAGTTATTCTCTTCCATGATTCAGGTGGGTTCCAGCTATCCATCCTTTCTGACATCTTGTATATGAATGAAGAATGGTCCAAACTTTTAAATGAAGAGAAGTGTGTGTTAATACATGTAACTTACGGAAAAATATAATTAATTATAAATATGTCAAATTTATCCCGAACACCCTGTATATCAATGTGGAGTTGGAATGCTCATGAGCAAAAGATTTAATCAAGCAGTGATTGGGTGGGAACCAGTTTCAGGACGAATAATAACAGTAAATCTTAAATCTTGAAAATTTGGAAGACTTGTTCAGTTGTGCAGTGCATGCCTCAACTGAGAAAGCATCCTTTGAAGAAAAACGTTGTTTTACGGTCTACTTGATAAGACCTTGATACATGGTAACGAGAGCATGCTTCTCATGGGTGACTTCAACGTTAAAGTTGGTACAAATAACGAGGGGATGGAGAATGCAATGGGAAAACATGGTTGGAGAGAGAAAAGTGAAAATGGTGAACTTGTTGGTGGAACTCTGTGGCAAATATAACTCAGCAATAGGTGGCACAATTCTCCAGCATAAGTGAATACATAAAGTAACCTGGGTGTCATCAGATGGCAAAAGACAGAATCAAATAGATCATATTGTCATCAGCCAAAGGTTCAGGAAAATATTATTAGATGTCCAAAATAAAAGAAGTGCTGATATTGGCTCAGATTATCACCTAATAATAGGATCTATGCAGTTATATATTCGAAAACATCATCAGGGGAAAACATTTAATAGACGGAAATTTGATCTTGCTAAATTACAAAATGCTGAAATCTGCAATGAATTTAAAATAAAGTTAAGTGAAAATATGGATATTAATTTTGATGGAGGAAGAATGACGGATTTGATAGATGGAAAAAGTAAAAAAAAAAGCTGAATTTATGTGCAAAAAATACTTCCCAAAAGGAAAATGAAATTAAAAACAAATATAAGATAATATAATATAAAACAAGTCAAGAGAAGTGCAAGAAAAGATAAACGGGAATGGTTTGAAGAACTGACATCGAGAGAAACAAGATGCAGACAAGTTTAATAGTAGAGAGTTACACAGTATTATAATAAGACTTTCTGGAGAAGCCATGCAAAAGAATATCCCAGTGACGGATCTCAATGGAAAACTTTTAGTCAACAGAACAACAATTGGAAAGTTGGGGACAAGATTTTAATCAAATCTTGAATAATATCAGTGATGGAATACAAAGCGAAATAAAAAACAGGAATAGATGAATTAAAAATTGATACCAGCCCGCCATCTAAATTGGAGATAAAATAAGTTATTAAAGAATGCAAAACAGGAAAGCGGCAGGACATGGTAGTGTCACGGTAGAGGTTCTAAAATCTGACACCATAACAATCACAGATATACTCTACCTACAATTCCAAGAGATTCTGGAAAAAGTGACATTCCCTAGGGATTGGAATACAGGAATAAAGCAAAAATACCAAAGAAAGGAGATTTGGAAAACTAAAAATTGGAGGCATAAACCAATTAAGTACTATTAGTAAAATTTTCTGCAATATTATTCTTTCAAGAATCTTTAATACTTTAGATGATGCGTCAGAAGAGAACAGTCTGGTTTTGGGCCAAATAGATCATGTATAGACCACATCAAGAATAATATTCGAACAGTCAGGTCAAAGCAACTCTCCTTTCAGAGATTGTGTGTGGAATGCACTTCAAAACAAGGAATGCCAAAGAAGAAAATAAACTTCATACAGGAAGGATATAACAAATTCCCATGCCAGATGCAGCATGATGGATATTTGTTACAACCTTTTCAAACTATATCTAGAGCGAGACAATGATGTCTGCCATCTCCCTTATTGTTTATGCCGGTGCTAGATGAAGTTCAGAACACAATGAAACATGCCAAAGGAATATTATGGAAAATAAATAAAACTATGGTTGATCTAGACTATGCAAATGATATATAGCTAATTCCTCACAGACATGAGGACTTAGATATATATCTAATTCCTCGTGTTAGTTAGTTTGTTTTGGAAGATATCCAAAACAAACTAACCACATTACAAGAAGAATCACTGAAAGTCAGTTTGAAAATAAATACAAACAAAACAAAAGAAATAAGAATCAATGCGAAGAACAAGTCACTAAATACAATTTTGAATGGAAAAATCAAAATTGTTTCACTTTTTTTTTTATCTACAGATGAAGGAGCAACTAGAGATGTTGACATAAGGATTGAAATGGCAAGAAGTGCATATGCTAAACTTAGTAGAGTATGAAAATGAAAAATATTCACACAGATACAAAATTAGAAATATTTAAAAATCCGTTTTATATGGATGCGAAAGTGGCTGTCTGTGGAGAATACTTCGAATTGGGTTGCCACAAATTATTACTAACGAAGACCTTTGGAAAAGAATAAATCAACAAAAAAGAAAATCTTGAAATCAGAAAACGGAATGTTAGATGGATTGGACATACACTTAGGAAAGATCTTTCCTTGTGGATTCCATTTCATGTATCCATGAAATGGAATCCACAAGGAAAGAGAAAGCCTGACCGTCCTAAAAATACATGGAGGAGATCGACTTTAATAGAATGTGAGAAGAAGAGTTTTGCTGAACTAAGACCAATTAGCAAGGATAAGGAACCGATGGAAAGCATTTACAGACCATGATGTTCCGGATAGAACCTGGGAAAGAAGAAGAAGGGATCTGAACTGCAAACGATTTTTACCCTCTAATATAACTGTTTGAAAAACTAACTGATTGCATATGGTTTAGATATCTAGTATAAGAATAGGGAAATATTTTAAAATTATATAATTTTAAATAAAATTCACATTTTCCCAGAAAGATGAACAATCCCAGGCGTAGGTGTATGCTTATCGAGAACTACGAACTTAGCTTAATAGTCAATGCTAATTTGTAGTCAGTAGATCATATGATGTTATCACCTTTACCAAAATAAATGTTAATCAGTTTGGAACTGCGACAAATCACGAAATGATTGTACTTTCATATTTCTCATTTAAATATATATATATATATATTTGAAATTGACCAGTTTTGTTTATTTAGAAACCCTAAGTGTATAGATATGCAAAAATTAAAAAAATAAAAATAATTGTCACCACCGCAAATTTACGTTTTTATATATAAGAGGCGGAAAGTCTAGCGTGTAATTAAGATTGCTTTTTCCTTACAATGAATGGAGTCCCTCTCACGTTTGCTCGAGTTGCCGATTGTCTGCTACATCTCAGAGGCGAATTAAAGCGACATAAAATCGTAAGAGAGGAACAATATACGCATCGTAAAACGGTAGAGCGTGCTGCTGTAAACTATACTTTGCTGACTGTGACGTGCTTCGGCCGGTAGTGGGGGGGGGGGACAGGGCAAAGGTATAATAACGAGAACTTATTAGCCTGTTGCTGAGATTCTTGACAAGCGCATAGGCTACTAAGCCTTGCACTTGTCGAGACTTAGCCTCCTTGGTATCTGCGGTCTTAAAAGATAGCAATGCGTTGAGCATAAACAAATACCATCAAACAGATCGGACGTGAATTATGTAGCCGACTTTAACCCACTGCTGGGAAGCGAAAAGATTTAAGCAGGTGCGAGAAGCACTTAAAACTTTATAATCTAACTGAATGACACAGGCTGAATGTAGACCGAGAGGAAAAATGAAGTCGCATCCAGCAAGTATAGGTAATAAGCACATCAGAGTAAATACACCGTTTTGATGTTATTACAAAGATATTCGGCTGTAAATAAAAAATAAATAAAACAAAACTTTCACTAGTTCCGTAGCAGTACGGAATGAATGCACGTGAGCCTTTTAAGCACAAGAAATGAGTGTTATATTCACTGAACAAGAAATGGCTATGATCGATATACTCTTAGATTTAAAGATGTAGTTGTTTACCGTGAAATAATGCTTAGAAAACTTCATTACGCTATTAAAAATGAGTAAGCTGCTTTCGTTTTATTAAAAATGCTTTTCAATAACACTCCAGACAGCGATTTTTTTTGGGGGGGGGGTAGAAAATCATCTGTCTTATATTACCTACGCCTGCGTGTATATGATATAAGAGACAATACCGAAATATTCTGTGAGTTTGAAATTACATCTTGAATAGATGATGCCATGTTCATCTTTATTTTCATCAGTAATATATATCCACGAGAATGCCGTCGCCTTTTGTGGCTGAGATATGCATGGAGAAGTCTGAAAAAGTTGTTCTCTTTCTCTCTCACTGACACAGACCATCTTAAAGTCAATCTAGCATTTACTGGGTGCTAATTGTTCGTCTTCCTAAACAAAGCTTTACAATTTTCTATCCTTTCTTGATGTATAAGGCAAAAATGAAATCTGAGTAGGTAGAACTGCTGGAACAGGATAGAAGATTGCCATGGTCCCAGATGTTCGACAACCACAATAGAAGACGACATGTCTCTGAGAATGCCTACATGACTAGCCCGTACCAGTTAAAATTTACTGCATAAACCAAGACAGTTGAATTTCGTTAAACGGCTATTTCTCAATATCACAACGAAACAAAACGTTATATAGAATAGCGCACGCAGGCAAACGTGAATTGGATTCATAAGCATCCCATCATCAGTATCCTTCAAGAACATTTTTGTTAACCGAAATAGTGAAAAAAATGTATCGAGGAGTATATAATATTTGGTACACATAAGAAAATGTGTAGTGAGTACAGGCGCAATTCATAAACGGCAAACGCATACGCGATCCCCAACATAAAAATGCAGAGAGGAAAGGGCTAAAAGCACACTTTTTTTCAGATCCATAGGAAAGGCGAACTATGAACATGCTCTATTATACAAAAAATTGTCCTGAAATAAATTTTAGGCGAAACTGAAGTAGGGAATTGTAATTGTAATTGTAATACCTATTACAAAGCCAGTGTGTGGAAATCTCTTAATCGACCATCATTCAAATTGCTTGAAAATGTACCATCGAACCTTCCATTATAACGATTATGAATCCGGATTAACAAATAGAATTAATAAATCTAAAGCTATTTTAATGTACACCTGCAATGTGAGAACTTAAAATTGCACTTCTGTCGTGTTTGTAAATTGCAGTGTTGTTCCGCTTGGGCCAGCAATGTGTCTTTGTGATAGGCAGGAAACATTCAGGAAAAGGACTTAATTACATTTCATTAAAATGATTGGAAGCAGATCACTTTATCTACTTATTTAGCCTTTCTATCTGATCGTGTGATAAATGTAGGCTTTAAGTAAAGTTTAGGCGTGGTATACAAAAAAAAATTCAGACATAATAATCATAACTGTTAGGTTAAAATTTCGAGTGTTGTTAGTTTTGAAATATATTAACAATCCTTGATTTTCTGTGGTTTTCAAGCATATAATTTTGTGAAATTTCAAGTTTTTTTCAAAATGGTTGAATTGAACCATGATTTAAACGATTCAGGAAATTTCACTAAAAATTTCAAGTATCAAATTTAATTAAATTCTGAACCAAGATGATTTTCTCCATACAGAAATGAAGAGACGGACAAGCAAAACGAAGTAATGGGAGTTAAAGCATTTCGTTTAACATCTTAAAAGAATAGAAGTTTTTTCATATAACTGACGTAACTAGAAGAAACAAACCAATCGCCAGAATTTTTACATAATGAAATGAACAGGAGGAAGCACTTGAATTTTTTGCCCTTATAAATTTATGTCAAAGATTTTCATGCTAAGTGCTTTCCAAGTTATCTGCTTTCTTCTATTAGCAACATTTAGAAGAATTAGCTATCCTCGTATTTCGGCATTCTACTATCTTGTGAGAGATTTATATGTAGTGCTACGTGATACAGATTATTCATAAAAAAGATTCGTGTTTACTTCAGCAAATGTTCCCAATTTATGATTTTCCTCTGTGTAGACATTCTTCTTGAGTATTTTGAATTGAAGATGCATCGAACAGTATTCAATTAAACCTCACCATGTGACGATAATAGCCACTATTCTTCCACGATTAAGGAATGTCATACTAATGATAACTTAGTATTATCAAGAGAATAAGTGCATTCTTATATTTCATTAGAAAAATAACCTCTTTAAAACTTCATGATAAAAAATAAACTGGAAGGAATCCCATGCCTCTGTTTAATAAAGGTTTTGTTGAGAGACAAATCTAATATCAGTTTACATTTTTGTAAACAGATATTAAATGTCGGATGCTCTGCTAACATACATGTACTGAAATCTTGATGCACTTATCATGAACAAAGTATTCTAAGAAAGATTATATATATATATATATTCCTATTCCTTTTCAGTAGGTGGCAATGTCATTTATAGTCTATTGCTTTAACGTTTCAATTTATTGAGACAGCGTCAAAAAAATGAACCATGACGATATTTCGAAATTATTTGCATGGATTTGTGTTTTTCAAAGTTATTTTACGAGTCTGTTTCATTTTCTCTATGAAGGCAATTTAAACGCTTGAGACCAAAAAGCCATTGCGTGTGTTCTCAGCAAACTTTGTTCGCATCTGTTGTTTGCCTTTTTCTCGTAAATATTGTCGGCACTGTGTATGCCCTTCAAGACGCATATCGACGAGAATTGTCTAACTCCGCGGACACGTGCGACGACTGTGTTTCATCTGTAACAAAGCGGAAGGTTATTTGACTGCACGAGCTCCAATCCTCGGCAGATCTGCGACACAACTGACACGATCAGAATTGCAAATCGACTCCTTAACAAGCCGGAAATGTTTTCCGAGTGGCAGAGTTCCCAGCCGACGAGGAGAAAGAGAGAGGCGACAGCACTCGTATCTGACAGAGTGTCGTAGAAACAACAGCTATGCCAAACGAGTGGTAAATGTCATAACTGAAGGCACGCGGTAGCTGGAATACCTGTTATCTGTAGTGGTGTTTGTTGAACAGAAGTCCCATTAGGAAAGGAGATTGAGTGACTTAAAATTTCACAGAAAAGTATTTCAGAATATTTAATTTAGAAGGCAAGATATGAAATATTCCATTTTGTACAGGAAGGGGAAAAAAAACATCAGGTGCCAAGGAATTACTTATACAAAATGATAACAACTCCATTAAGACGCATCCTGGGAGTTTTAGATCAGCTGTTTTACACACACACACACACACACAAAGCACGCACAGCGCGCGCCTACTCGAAAAAATCGAAACGAGCCTTGTTTCCTTTGATACTACCTGAGTGTTTTTTTTTCAATGTCCTCAAATCGTGCCAACAGTATTTTCTAAAGCAAATTTCATAAAGAATACAATTTTCTAAAAAATAAAGGGCAGTGATGATGAAAAACTTATGTTTGTAAAGAAGTGCACTTTTTCTCATAATTTAAATCCCATTTAATTCTTCAATAATAATAAAGAAAAGGATTAGAAATTTGATGCGCAACATCGATCTGATATTGTTTTCGCTACCAATGATTCCAAGTACCGGTGAATTATGCAATTTTTAATCCCACCGTTAGAGAAACTGATGATTGGTTATCCTTGATCAGTACTTTTTAATGTGATTCCAACCACGAAAGATTTCAAACCTATAACACATCAATACAGTGGGCCGGCTAAGAATATTTTTATTTTTATTTTTGTATTTTTGTATTTTATTACGTTTTTACATATTTCAGAAATTCTACTTTAGATACCAAACAGTGGACTTTTTTATGCTACTTCAGACCTCCATAAGCGGGACGGTAGTCTCTCACCTAAATAACAATCAGAGATCTTCACGTTCACGGCAAAATTGGAATCTGAAGACTGTTAGTTGGAGAGCGGATATAATCACAATATGATCACATATTAGCTCTTGCATTTATTTGGTTTTAATTATTGACGAAGCAACCAAAGCTTGTAACCTCCTGGCCTGTCTATTCGGCTGTTTGAAATCCCCGATCAATAAAGTTGTAATTGTCGGATGAGACAGGCTAACTCACCTTCAGCTGAGAAGCCTTAACAAAAGTTCCTTTCCTGTTAGAGACATCATTCGACTCTGTGTTTCCAACCGAAAGACGAATATCGCGTCATCATCATTATAGCGTTCTGTTGTTTTTGAGATCAAAGACGATTTTTTCATTCATAAACTGCAGTGTACAAGCCATTGTAGGGGACTTATACGGTCGACAATTTCACAAACCATGTCAAAATGTTGTATGATTACTTCAAGTAAGGATGTCAAGTGATGAGAAGCTGCAGTTGTCTTCACAATGTCTTCACTGGGGTTGTCTTCATTATAGTTAGCTCATGAACGCGTTATGTTACACTGTTATAATAGTGATAGATACTATATGATAATGTATGATAATCTATAACATAGCAGATCTGTCTGGTGTGTTAGATGGGATCCGTCAAGAGTCACTTCTCTTCGCCGGATCTAAAACGAAATGAAAATCTTGCACGTGTATTAATATCGGTCTACTGAAGCAGAGTTCCACCATGGAAGGACTCCAAGCCTCAGCTGAAGCACAAGTTGCTTCCATTTATTATACTTGAAAAAAATAAAGAGCGCACAGAATTCGAGATACTGTTAAGACACACATGGTAGTTCTACACGATACTAAATATGGCTTCTAAATTTTGGTCAGGAAACCTGCTGAGGTGGAGGTTAGTTCAAGTTCACACCAACCTAATTTCAGTTGCGAGATGAGTGTATTGTGCGGGTCTACTTTGCCCTGTTTATTGGTTTGCTTGTCTTCCTGACGAGGAAGAAAAAGAGTTTCCATGAGGTGGAAAAAAGTCTGTCCTTGTGTACTCACTAAGGCGTTGGTTGAAAAGGCGCACAGATCAATCTACCAGACTGCGAGGAAAGTGAACTCAAAATATTACTGTATCGTACTGTACTTAAACCGAAGTTTAAGTACTGTTGTTTAATATTTCTAAAATTCTAAGAAATTCTAATTTTAATAGTTCTAAAATTCAACCGTTGTTTAGTTGAAACACTTAACGGTTCGAATCTTATTCATTTAAGAAACATGTATTAAGTATCTTACTATCTCTATCTGATGTGAAATATAATCACTTTCAGGATTAAAATAATTTAATTGGATTAAATTTAAGCGAACCTGAAGAAATTGACAGTCTGTTTTTGCTTTGCTGCAGCTGATAAGAAAATCTTACGCTGATGTACCTTCCTTGACCCTCCGTTTTGATAATGCGGAGGATGAGAAAAGTCCCATTTCTAATAACGCAATTTCTAATTAACCTACGTATTTCATAAAATCAGCCAATATTCAACTCATTTGATTTGGCAAGAGGCAGCGAGTGGATGGTTGGAAATTATGTTTTTTTTTTTTGTTTTTTTTTATAGCTTCGAGTTCGTGGTTCTCCTCTTCACCATTTGAATCGTGTAGCGTCACTTCTGCATTCCCCAAATTGTTATGCCACTGACAAGAGATGTGTTCGTGTAACTTACGAGCAGAGTTGCATTTAAACCAGGAATTAGACAGATATAACATCTAGCAAGGAGTGACCCTGGAGTTTAAGGTGTCCATGACAGCAAGAGACCACCGGAAAATACTGGTGTTTAAGTTAGTTAACAGGAATGTACATTCCTAATGCCACCATCTTGATTCTCATCACTCTTTATTCCTATCGTATTTGACCCAGTTCTCAATGAAGGAGCAATATCCTTTAGTCTTTTTGATGTTATTCAAAACTGGATACTAACGCGTAATTTTATTCCGGATGTCTCTCATTAATATGGATCCTAATGCGAGCTATACTGTTGCCTTGATCACTGATTTCTGTTTTTAGTAATGAACTTTTTTACCAGTCGGATAGCAAATTAGCAAATAGCAAATTACATTCCCAAGAATTTTAAAAGAAGTGCAGTGGAATTATAATCAAATTATAACTTTCACTTCTTGCAGAGCGAAGATGTATGGTTTTAGAAGGCTGATTTATCGTCTGGAATTACGGTCCGCTTTGTCTGTTCTGCCGGGTGAAAACACGAAGTTTCCTGAAAAAAAATCCTGTTACATTCATATTAGACTGGATAACCTTCGAATAAAAAGCACTTGTAAAGGTCTTTTCGTCGTATTTTAGTAGTCTTTGTTTTAATTTCAAAAACAAAATGAAAAAACTAGTGCTGCCTGTCTGCTATGAAGGCATCCCTTGCTTCTCTGGAGAGTGAATATGTAACAAGTTATTGACTCAGCTGGATTACTATTCTTCATTATATTCGTTTTTATTATTATTATTACTTTTAATAGAATAAGTGAAATGTTTATTTGGACGAAAACATCCAGTTTAGAATCAATTCTCAAGTTGATTTATTAAAAAAAAAAAACCTTGCGCAACACCATACTAGTTGCTAAGCACGAATGATGCTAGAAACGTGATGGCAATTAGTTATTTTATAAATAAACCTATTACACACTCTACGTCAGATGATCTGGAAATAACGATATATCACTGAAACAATGAAGCTACACACATTGCACACTTCGGTGAACCAGTCACGTCTGGGAATTAACATAATTAATGTTGTCCATAGCTAACTCTTGACTCAGGAGAGTGTTCCTGGATTTGGCAAGGTTCTGCTCTCAATTTCGGGTTTGTAGGCCACTCACGCGTACGTAACTGTCATGTACGTTTCCGTTAGCAGTGGTAAGACAAGCTGCAGAGTGCAAAAGCCTTGTGTATGTGTGTGTGTGTGTGTGTGTGTGTGTGTGTGTGTGGCCTTAAATGAACTAAATAAAAATATCACATATCTATATCTGTGAGATAATAATGAACTAGACAAGACAAAGGTCGATAATGTATTATATATACTTCATATAAGTGATATTTTCACCTGATTAGGAGTGGGGAAGGAAGAAAGAGAGAAAGTGTGAGAGATGAGAGAGAGAGAGAGAGACCTACTCGAAAGCGATATATGATTTACTCAGAGCAAGTACCAGACAGAAACTCGTGCTAAAGTTGAAAATGCACTATGTCAGTGTGTATTCATTTAAATATGAACCTCTTCTCTGATAACGAAAATATAAATGCATATTCTTTTATTATTTTAATAACAAATGTGTACCGATTTCAGAATATAGTATCTTAATTGTATCTGATGAATAATCTGAGATCATCATCAAATTCTACAAGATATGTGAACACTCTTCTGAAATAAAAACAAAAAAGGTCAGCCTTAAATGCAATTTGATGACGAAATCCGAGGATCTGCAAGAATGCAAAGAAATTAGCGATTTGGCTTTCGAAAAAAAAGAGCAATGGACTGTCGTGTCCGATGGGTTAAGTGATCCATGAGCAGAACGCGCACGGCACGGCATATATCGCTATTAAAATTTCAAATTCCAACGGAAATTTCAGAAAAGCAAGCATTTCACTGTGCGTTATTTGATTAAAAGCAAAACAGCAAATTTGTTTTATTTTGGAATTTTCCATTTCTGATTTAATGAAAATCCAAAGATTGCAACTAATCCAGATAGACTTTAAATAAAATGTCTACACGCATCCGATTTAAATGTTATATTGCCATTCAGTTTTATAGAATTTGTATCCCCCCCCATTTTCCTGTTTTCTTTTATAGCACTAGAATATTCATTTTAAAAATCCATGTGTGTTGTGGATTTGTTTCATTGCACACACACGCGCGCGCGCGCGTTTTTTTTTTTTTTCATTTTTTCTTCGCATTTCAATTTTCTTTCGGTCAAGTGACCGACGTCATTCACATTAAGAAACACTTAACTAATAAACAAACCAGGTGACGTAAAACTAAATAAATCACACTCTGTCCACACACACTTCAGCCCGTAAAGAAATCGAATTGCATATGATTTTATTCAATAAATTATTCAGTAAACTTCAGAAATACTGTTTGCTACCCTGCATTTATTATGGCTTTTACAACTTACGTGTCATGTTTATTTGATTCGCAAAATGGCATTATGATAGGGATGTTTAGCATCTTATTTTATTCAGACATCAATTTCAAGTGTCAGTAGGAGAAACAAATTACCAATTCTGAAACTTTCCATTATAATCACTCGAAATCTCGAATGGGAAATGATAAAAATACAACATTCTGGTTATTTCAGCGAGCAACATAAAAAGAGTAAAAAACGAATAAAAAACGTGTTCGCTCAAAACTAAATAGCGTGCCAATTTCCTTTCACTTCAATAGCAGAGAGAGGTTGTCACCGTTTGGTTTATTGGGTTTTGACTTATGTTATTACAACTAATGCTCTGCGTTCTCTGTACAAAGAGCACAAAGCATATAAAAGAAGAGAGAGAGAGAGAGAGAGAGAGAGAGAGAGAGAAAATATTATTGACTACCAGACTTCAGATTCGTCTTCTTTTTTTTTTTTTTATGTAAACACTATTTGGGATGTCAATTTCGCGGCGTCGAGCTGTTTTAGGGATGGGACCGACGTTCTTCAAATAGCGATTTCCTGCGCTTTTGATGAAAGGTCTCTGGTTCCTAACCGACACTGAAGACGATCTTCTCTCTCTTTGCAGGCAAAGGCGGGAGCGGTAAGGGCAGCAAGCGGAAGAAAGAGAAGAGTATCGAAGAAAACGGAGGGACCGCTGCCAATGACAACAGCAACTCGAGTGGCGACCAAGCAGGCGATAAAGGAAAGAAGAAGAAAGCTCGGACCACGTTCACTGGCAGGCAGATCTTCGAGCTAGAGAAGCAGTTTGAAATAAAGAAGTACCTTTCATCTAGCGAACGAGCAGACATGGCCAAACTTCTTAATGTCACGGAAACTCAGGTAAGACAAATAAGTTCGCTTTAGGAAATTAAAGGTGTGGAGGGAAAGATGAAGTGGTGGGAGGGGGGGGGGAACCAAAGAGGAGAGACTACAAAAGCACTTTGGAGTGCTTTTTTTAGTTTTTTTAAACATTTACACATTTCTTTATCGGACTTTCAGCATCTTCTAAACGAATATTTCTAGTAGCTAACCATCACCACGGTAAGAGTACTTGAAGCTGTTATGTGGAACTTCATTCTCTTTATGTTAGTTTTCATCACAGAAATTCGAGAAAAATGAAATTTGAAATTAAATGAAAAATGAAATTTGCAAAATACAGTAAACCACCTGTAATTCTTTATAATATAAGGCATACGTTTTAACAAGTGAACAATTAATTTATGCCAATATATATATATATATATATATATATATATATATATATATATATATATATATATATATATATATATATATATATATATATATATATATATATATATATAGATGCATAACATTTTTAATTTATTTAGTTTACAATAATTATTGTTTTGTCGTTGTACGCTTTTTATTCTGTATTGAGTCCACGTGTAGGATCCCATTTATTATCTATCCTACGGAACCCTAAGCCAAACCAAGCGATGTTTAAAGAGAAGCGAAGTACATTTTTTCAGCATTGTGTACAACTCCGAAATGGTTCGAAACAGGACTCAAAAATTACTTTCTGAACTGCTGCAGATTTCATTATAACAATTCAGGCTTAATCATTAAACGTGTATTATCGTTATTATTTGATGATTTACCCCAATTTGTTATTCCAGAATCCGTTATTATCAAAGGGGTTTGTTTCTATCAGTACACTGCAGTTCGAAAGTATTGACAGATTTGTGTTTAGTTACACACACACAAACACATACTTCTTGCCCTCTTCATTCACAAACTTATCATCCACTAGTTTAGTTTTTCATTGACATAACTGTCTATTTTAAATGCATTCTTAGGTTAGTGTGTGTGCTTTGTGAAGAAAGGATACTTTCTTTTGTATTACTACTAGATAAGTTGGTGCTGTATGAAAGGGCTTATAAGGTTCTTATCACAGACGGGGCGTAGCACTTTGGTCTGTTTAAATTTGATCATCCTTTCTTTGGAACACAATGTTTCATTGTGAACCTCTTGTTGCATTAAGTTAAAAGGAGAATAGAAGATGTCTTCCTTCATTAAATACATATTCTGATGCAGCTCCTCTGTTTCCTGAGAGGCATTTTTTTTATTTACAAGTTTAGTAATTACATTTTAGCTTAGTTTATTTTAGTTTCGTTTTGTTAATTATAAAGTGGAACGTTCGATTTAGCTAAGTTTAGATTAGTTCAGATTAATTTAGATAAATATAGTTTATATCTGTTTAAAGTTAGTCAGTTTTAGCTAAATTTACTTCAAATTTCAGTTTAGTTTTTCCAGCCACTATGTCTGGGCAAAGATGTTTGTCTGGGCAATGAGACGAATGTCATCGTCTGGCTTGAACCTGAAGTGGCCCCTAAAAGTATTTGGTGTACAGCCGTGAAACTGAATTATAGATGGATGTAGAACCTTTTCTTGCGGGATTCATTTTAAAAAATATTTCATCCTGGTGTAGTTTGGGTAGTTCATGAATGTTTAGAATGATTTAATTCAGTTTATGCAATTAATGCTAATTTTTTAGTTTAGATTTTGTTTAGTTGAATTCAATGTTCAGTTCAGTTCGTTATTTCCTGTACCAAAGGAAGTTTAATGAAGACTATAATCTTGTAAAACAATTAATAGGGGACCTGGTAATACCCAATTTATCGGTGCGAGCTCAGAGCTTATTCCTGACTTGATTGTAGCGTCTCATCTCAAGCCTATTTGCTGAACAGCATTACACCGGAAGGTTTGGGGTCTTGCGTGATAGAAAACCCTTTTTATGTGGATCCTATCCAAGAAATAGAATCACATCCCAATATATTTTCATTCATGCCATTGAATATTCAAATGAGAATGTTGCTGAAGTGCTTCGGCCGAGATGCATTTCCTGCAGCGTATTCCGAACTAATAAAATATGAAATTTCTCAGCACTCCTTTCAGTCATGTGATATTGTTTTGCCGCAAAATCTCCTGCTGAGAATATTTAAATATCATAAACAGGAAGAGAGAAGATTCCTCCCTCTTTTTTATTCCTGTTACTTAGATAGCTCCATGGTAACGAGAATCAAGGAAGGAATGTTGATAGCTTGCCATTTCCACCAAAAGGATCTGTTTGCGCCGTCATCGACGTGTAAAATGGTCTATTTCAGTAATCCCACATCTCCAGGAAAATTCCTAGCGCGCCTGCATAATTAACCAAAAGGAATTGATGAGAAAGCGGGAAGTCTGTGAACAAGCGTGTGTAGTTAGAACGACAAACGAGATTCCTTGGTGAGTCATGACACTCCTCTCTCTCTCTCTCTCTCTCTCTCTCTCCAAGGGTAGTTGCTGACATACCGGGACGTCAAGACACGTTAACAAAAAATATGTGCTGCGCTATAAGTAAATAAAAAAGTCAAATAAATACATGCATACAATAAATAAATCTCTGGTTTTTATAGATAAATAAACAGAAACTTTCGTTTTATTTTTACATTCTAAATTCTGACGAGAAGTCAAAAAGTGTAAGAAACGAAATAAAATAGGAAAGTGGAACTATAAGAGCTTTCTAATGAATCCAAAAGAAAGCTTTCTTTTATGTTAGAAAAAGAAAGTAGCATCATAAATAGTAACAAAGATAGGCCATTAAATTTCTTCAAGCCAAAACATTTCTATTAGTTTCAGGTGCCAACTTCTGACAGCATACCCAAGAGCTGTTTTAATTTGTTTTATTTTTGAAATGTTAAATATCCGGAAGAAGCGACCAAGTTTATCTCCCGGTTTCAATACCGCTGCCAAAAACGTTAGACTGCCTTTGTTTGGCAAAGTCAGTAATAGAAATTCTGGCCTTGTCGCACTATAAACTGAAATAAAAGATATTCAACAGACAGAGCTAACAGAAATTCGAAATCTTTATCATAAAAAAGTAAGGTGCTCATACACGTGTTTATTAGTAATCTACTGAATTTATTAACGATGGTCTTAATCGCAATAATTATTGCATAAATGAAGCGATGCGCATTCCTGTTTTATAACAACACGTGTGCGCAATTTAAAACAATCCAATATTAATATGCGATCTGTTTATGTACACATTAAATGATAATGGTGAATGAAGAGGCCTTTTCTATAGCAAATAAAAATAACTGCCCTTTATTCGTAAGGAGATAAATCAAGTTTCGGTGATTACTGAATTCGTGTTTATTTTGCTTGGAAATGAATGTAGCTTAGTAAAATAAGTTTATTACTAAGCTATGCTTATGATTTAATGATAAAATATTAAATCTATTAATCTAATAAAAACGAAACAGTGTCCAACCGAGAGTTAATTTTTTTTTTTTTTAGCAGAAAGTCTTATTCACAGTTTTATTATTAAAATTCCAGGTAAGAATATGGATCCAGCGTTGAATCCGCCTTTGTCTTTCGAAAAAGAATTTATGAACTTCTGAGAACATTGGTGATTTCATTTAATATTTGATCCGCTGTGAGGCTGCTTAAATAAAATATGGAAAAGAATACAAAGTATGGCATCCAGGAAATTGGATAAATTATGAACTGTTCGTATTATAACTTATAAGTATTATAAATCTGTGATTGGAAACAGAAATCTATTACAGCAATCTCAAATATATTTTATATTCTCCTTGTAAGATTTATGGTAGACAAGTATTTCTTTCTCTCTTTTTTTTTTGTTTTTCTTTATCCGGATGAAATAAAACGATTCTTACAATTTAAGGATCCTTAAAATAGCAAATTTAGAATATTGAATCACGGCAATGTTCTGAAGTTGTTACTTTTGCTTACCACAATGTTCGGCAAAACTTTATATATATATATATATAAATTATAATTTATATATATATATATATATATATATATATATTGCAAGGATCTTATAATGCAAGGCATAATATTTTAGTTGTTGTTATTGCTTTGTAAATATGCAGAGAAGTGGTGTGGTTTCCAGTTTCGTCCTTTAGTGGAAATTCATTGCAGCAGTGCCCGAAATTCTGTTTTGGTTGAATTAAGAACATATTGACAAAATAGTTGACATGGATATCATAAACATTATTTCGTAATACTCAATTAAACCGAACAAAAAAGTTATTTTATTTTTCACTTAAAAAATAATACAAATATGTGTGCATATTTTGAAGCTTTTGTTACTGTTATGAAAGATATATAAGATATATTTCATCAAACTGTAAGCAAAGTGTTTTCTTTTTTCTCAGTTTTTCATAAAAAGTACTTTATAAAAAATCAAATGAAATTTAAAGTGCCGAAATGTGCTGCTCCCATAATGCAATGGATCATGGCAAGGCATATTGCGTATTTCACTATTAACTCAGGAATACTGTAGCTCCGGAACAGAAATCAGATAAAGATAGTTGTTAGAAGAGGATAATAAGGTACATTTGAAATAGGAACTCGAAAACAGATTGTAACAGATCTGTTACTTGTTTAGTACTGCATTAATATTCTGTTTTTCCCCAGGAGTTGTCAATAGTCCTACAATGTATGTATGCATATCCCATTTCCACCCTCAAAAGTTTGTACACACCCTAGAATCTATGAACACCTCGAATGCGCAATGGATTGGCAAACCCGAACTATAATCGAGACCAATACATGTTTTATACGCCACTTCAGGTCTTCCAGTGGTGAAGACAGTCATTCACATTAGCGAGTAGAAATACAATTCCACTCGACGAACCAGCATACTAGTGAAACGTTGTGGTTATAAAATTCAAGTGATTTAGTTCACAGTCGTATCTAAGCAGTTAGCACGTCTTTAGGATGTTTGTTCAGGGAATTCCGTCGCTGATTGCTGAATGCCTTAAAAGGTCTTAATATTTAATCTTGAGTCAGGAGGTACTCTACACTAGTGCTTCTGAACCTTTTATTCTTGTGTATCAAGTGTATGAACAAGTGACGCAACCATAAATTTAGGGAAAAGGACCGAGCAATAAATTCATGACCTGTTTTTTTTATTTTCACGAAACGTAAAGAGACTATATTTGAAAGGGCTCGACTGGGGCGATATTTTATAGGAAGTTCATTATTATGGGAATTCCAATATATGCCTCTCTCTCTCTCTCTCTCTCTCTCTCTCTCTCTCTCTCTCTCTCTCTCTCAAGCATTCGCATGTACTTGCAGATTTGTTTGCAAAACTAGTGAACATCCTGCCCCCTCTAAAGTGCGCCGATGCCCTCTTACCAGACTCAGTTTCCCGCTCACTGTCAAAGACGACGCATCAACGAAGTGAGTTTGGCATCGTAGTAGAACAGCAATGTGTGTGATTTGAAAAGTTTCAAGTTTTACTCCACCAAGATGCGTAAATGTAAATAATATGTAATAAATAATAAAAAAGTATGAATATTAATGTAAAGATTATTATTATTATTATTATTATTATTATTATTATTATTATTATTATTATTATTATAGTTGTCATTGGGTTTTTTTTTTTTTTATCTGTGTGACGTTTTGAGGTGTTCCTGTGTTTGAATTTGAGAATTCCCGTCAAACCACCAAATCAATGTAGCCATTGTGCTCTAAGCGAGCAGATTATAATTTCTTTTTTGATCAAACACCGTATCCTAAATTGGTGTAATGGTTGGTCGCTCTTTCGCATAATAAGAGAGAACGCTGAATGTGTCTTAATATTTGAATGTTGCCACATTTCTGCGATTTCACAGAACCAATTTTTTTTATCCGAAATAGCCAAATCGAAAAAATTGCATTCGTCTTTTTGCAAAACATCACCAAAGTGATCCTTTGCCGTACGCGATTTGATTCCACACAATGGATGATTCCATCTCATTTGGGGTATGAAATCCGCCAAATGAGAAAGCAATTGAAGTCGTGAATAATTTAATACTACTGAAAGATTTAAAATACTGAGACATTGAAAAAGTGAGGAATAGCATGAAGGTGCATGCCATACACCATAAAATATCTTATTTCATTAGCACCTTAGTCTTGGCCTATGGACCCGTTAATAACGCTATTTTTTGCTTTGTTTTGTTGTTGTTATTGTTTTGAATTTCGACCAGAGAAACGAAGTCTAGTACCATTTATTAATTGTGCGGGATGAAAAACTGTCGTTTCTTAGGGAGTGGGGGAACTTTCCAACCACAGTATGAGACCGGCTAGCTTACATTCAGTTGAAAAAAAAAAACTTTTATAAAAGGTTCTTACCTTCTAAACTGTAATGTAACATATTAATATTTTGTTTAACCAAAAATTAGCATTCAAACGGACGGACACACACACACACACACACACACACACACACACACACACACACACACGTGCGCATAATCGAATGTAATAGAGATGTTATAATGAATAAGATAATATTTGATAGTAATGTAATAGAACATGTGGCGGTAAAGTGCGAAAAAGACCTCCTGACACCGTACATAATGAACGATTTCCTGATTACCGGCCAATGGCGGATATTGAGAACACTGCCATTTGTGAAATTACTTTCGATAAATGTTTGCAATATCTTATAGAATTAGGTAAGGTTTTTCTTCTTCTTCTTATTATTATTATTATTAGTAGTAGTAGTAGTAGTAGGCTCTAAAAGTACCGTATTTAAACAAGAGATAAAATGGAACACTTAAGGCTGATATTAAAAAAATATTAATACAAATATCTCAATGCTTACAAATAAAATGTGGCACATCATTCGGAAGATTTTTGAAAGAATTATATGTGTCGTAATAATGTTCATAATAACGGTTATGCATATTAATAATACTACGTAGCGGAAACTGTCCAGGACAGCTGCTTGGAAAATTACAATTATAATTACAGATCTCACTATTGCAGCCTTTTGCGCAAGAACTAGATGGCATTTTGCATAACGTCAGTTAGGATAACTTTTTTCTCAATTTACAACACAAACTTTGATTTGCTCGGAGACAGTCTTTATTCACTGAAATACATTAATTTATTAGCAGTGTATGGTCTCGAGCAATATGCACATATTCCGACAAGAGAATTCAGTGACAATTTGTCGTGTTTGGATCATGTATTAATTGGGACAACGTACAGTTACTACGCGGGAGTGTTAAATCAATCAATCGCAGAGTACTTTTCAATAGTTGCAGAATTAATTTCCAATCAGAATACAAAGACGGCGACAGTCCAGTAGTCAACAATAATCCACAGCGTAGCTTATTATTAAAATATAAATTAAGTACCATGCGCAACAAGAGATAAAATTAAATATATTAATATATTAAATACTGCAATAAAACACTTATCTGCAATTTCCCGTGGAGGCGGGACCAAACCAAAGAAACCATAGTTAACACAAGGCATAATGCACTTCATAGAACTCGGAAACACTATCCACAAAAAAAATCACTCAAACTATACATTTAAAAATGGATAAGACAGTTATTACCCTACTGAATTTTTAAAATGCCAAATGATAATACCAAAAACGCAATAGAAATTCGTAAAAAATCTATTCGGTAAATATATCCTAAAACCACTTACGACAGTTTGCAATGAAAGTTACACTCACAGGCTTTCAATGGCGAAAAGGTTTTGCATTTTCATTCTATAAATACTTTTCAGCTGAAAATCTTGCAAACAACTCAACACACAGAAATGTGCCAACAAAGTAAAGAAATAAAACCGATCGTTAGAATGCGTATTGCATTTATTTTAGTTATTTGCGTTACTTGCTTTGGTTACATTCCTTAATATAGTTACTTTCACGTTTCCAATTATTCAGGAATATATGAATGAAAGTATGTTTTAAGTAATATGTATGCTCCTCGCGTTAATAATTACAGTTTTTCAGCATTAAGAGTAAGGTTATTAGAAAGGAACCAATTTGTCACTATTTTCAGATTTGTGTTTATTATATTTTGTGTTTCATTTACAGTATCTAGGGTGAAGATCAATAGAGTGTTGTCGGAAAAAATCTTTCTTTATTTTATTTGATAACTGTAGATCACAGAAGTCACTGACATTGTCCGATATGACTTCTTGGATGCTATCAAGGAACAACTGCAGTTCTCCTAAAGGGAAGGAGACTCTTCTTAAATCTCAGTCTAAGTGGAATATTCTTTGTATAAGGTTGTGGCCAGAATACTTAATACATTATGTGGAAACAGCAAGGAAGAAATGACTCATAGTGTTCTAGAGGACACATGCAGATTCTGGGATTTTGCTCCAACTCTACAGTGGTTTTTGAGTTGTCTCTGAGACCCAGATGTAATAGTTGTGCATTGATACACCTTGATACGCGTTGCCTTGTCACTGAATAAAGTTAAGTAATGACTGATGCATAGAGAACCCATGTGCAGTCTGTAGGATGTCGGATCATTTCTTTGGAACCCGTCATGCAGTTGTGGGCCTCACTTATAAACTATATTTTTGAATGGAATCCCTCACGCGTGCCACTTTCGCAAACCGCTCTGAGGTCACCTCAATCTACCGCTTTGTAATAACTTACGATATTCCTATTGTAATAACTTTTCATTTAGGCGTAATTTTCGATATTACACCTGAATGGAGTTCTTCGATGATGCACTGCTTCTGAATTTTGTTTAATATCGCCTTAACTCGACATGTTTTGCAGTTCCGTAATAGACACAGCCTTGTCTCCCTTACTTTGTCTATCGCAGACACGCGACTCAAACCATCAGCTGGAAGAATTGTCGCTTTGCGTTGAGAAACTTTATATTTTCCACTACCGAATTACGTTTGATTTGTTGCCATTCTGAAGTAGCTTTATTTATTTTAGCATCTGTAACTATTCAGATTTTTACAAAGCACGGTATATACAGGAATATATATACCACCCTTGGTTATGAGATATTTCTATTTTTTCAGATTACCCGTAATGCATTATGCGCAATAGCTCTCGCGATAGTTGGTCAGTCAACTCTGCCAACCGCTGACTTCATGAAGATTATCTTAACTGTAAATCACATGCATTCAAATAAATATCCTGCATTCAAATTATTATTGAGAGAGAGAGAGAGAGAGAGATGACCAGTTTTGGAAGGGCTAGTTTTGGAGGAAGAGTTCTGAAGGGAATGTAAAGGACAGATGTGAATGTATAGATATTAGAGTGAAAATTGTTCCCATAATCTCGCATGAGAATAAAAGAAAATTATTTTCCTATAATTTATGAAGTTTTTGTAGTGCAATACATCGAGTATTTATTCTCTAATCTTCTCCTAAGTTCTCATATAAGAAAAAATAATTTCGAACCTTTTCATTATTGTATTGACTAATAGTAATAGAAAACAAATTATGAATTATTGTTATATCCTTAGGATTTTAAATTTCTTTACTGTTAAATCCTAAATTGATTTCTGAGTGCTTCCTTTATCAAGAAAAGCAGACGCACATAAATCATTTTCCCCACTGGATACTTTTTTAAAAAGGTTGTTTTATATTTTGTAAGTAGATAAAAAATATATAAACACCTTAATAATACAAAAGAGTGGAAGTCTTAATATTAAGTTATCTGGCAAAATTATCAGTCATTCGAACAATCAGAATTAATAAGGCGTTTCAATAATTTTGGAATAAAACAAAATGACGTAATATAAATATTTGCAGTTTTGTTTAGCTCAGCATGGAAAATAGCTTCGAATGTTACTACATGGTTACAATATTAAAAGAAATTAACTTATGTGTTATTTTCATACGGATGTTTCATTTAAAGATTTTTTACTACAGATACACTTGGTCCACTATGCATTTGAAAAAAGAAAGGTTACTTGATTATCTTGCCAATCGGACTCATTTTAGGCAGTAAATAGACGTGATGCATTTTCAATGTACCACTGTTTTACCGCGAGGAAATCAATAATTGACTTTATCGACCAGTGAGCACGGGATCAGCAAAATCTGTCTCCGAATGACGTAGGAAAAAAAAAATCAGGTACATACGTTGGGATATAAGTTTCCATTATAAAATGTGCAGATCTTTAAGATATTTTCAAGAGGCTGAAAACTCGTTCCATTTCAGAATATGAAAAGCTTACTTTGAAATAATACTTTTTTCTCTCTTTTTATATCACATTTCGGTTTCTTAAGTCATCCGTAGCTTTTCTGCAACACGACGCTCCAATGAGCACTTTCTTATTGCCTCGATCTCCTTTATGCTCTCCTTACTCTCTACCGATTTACACATTTATTTTAGCATTCAGCGAATATCCCCTCCCCCAGGGTTTATGAGCTGAAATCTACTTTCTTTCGGTTTAGTTAAAATTATTTCATTATAAACGAATGTTTTATGACTGTCTGTTGTCATTATCTCGCTTGAGATGTCAAAAAACGAGAATTGCAATTTCTTAAAATCTGCAATCGAATCACAGCAAGGAGGACGCTTAGATTTTTATTTCATATCTAGTTAACGGAAACGACAGACGAGTGTCTGGCTAACACACGCAAATAACAGAATATTTTACATCCTCCTTGGCTCTTAATTCTTCAAGTGATAAGTCTCCTCTCTGATCCCTTTGATGTACAATATTCACAATAGGGATAATTTTTTTTGTAGACGTTAGCTGTGGGGACAAATCGGGCAGTGCTCTCCGTATTAGCTAGGGTGCATGCCGCTCTTCTTGACTCACCACAACGATCACTCGCCAGCTGACATCAGAAAACTTGCGCCCGTTTGCGCTGTCTGGTAATGTTTTTACGGAAGGCTAACCTATTCCACATCTCCAACTGCTCATCCTTCTCCCGTTTCGTCGTAGCTCTAATGAACCCGCTCACCGGGGTTGATAACTGAGCCCCCCGCATAGTCTCCCGTTGTTCACCACCGCGACGGCTTTTCTCGTTACTCAGGAGCTATCAAACTGCCAGGCGCCAGCGAGCGCACGTCCACGTTGGGGGTAGCTTGGTGCCACGCGACGACGGGTTTAATTACACTTCTCCCGGCTCTGCCGACGGTCTTGTCCAGCGAACACACCTATTGATCGCGCGGCACCCGAGCGGTGACAGGCTCGTCGTTGGGGAAGATTACTAGGGGTTTGAGTAGCGCCTGCCATCAGCTTTGTACAGTGGGTGAACGGGCGACGTGTCGCTCGAAGGATTAATGGTTTAATTTGCAGACCCAAATAATAGCTCTTGATTTCTAAGAGGAGTGTCCAGGCTATTGTTCTATGTTTAGTTTTTGCTTCGCACTTATCCTTACTTGTTTTGCTCCTTTAAACTTCGGTGAGCGAAATTAGCATGTATGGTTTCTCTTTCTTTGCCTTTTTTTTTTTTTAAACTCGAACTCCGAAATAACTGAAAGGAGCCACTGCCTGCATTTCACATTTTGTCGCTATTTTTTAACAACTGAAAAGTGTCAAATGAATAACGATCCGAAATATTTTTGCTGCTAAACATTAAGAAAATAACGAAATGATAAAAAAAAAAAAAATAGCTGTTCATAAAAATACTCGAATAATTCGCTGATTATTATTTGCTAAAACAATTGAAACATTTTAATAGTTTATGAACAGCTTTTTAAACCATAGTTTTGATGACCAGCTTAAAATACAATGGAGTGGAAAGCAGTCACAGAAAATTATTTCTTATGCTGCCCCACATGAATTTAGCAAAATACGCAATAAACCATTTCATATCAGAAAATTCCTCTCGTTAATATAGATTTGTACTTCGGAGTGGGGAACTCATGTTGCAGCAATAGTAATAGTACCGTTTTGGAAGTATGCTTCGTTGGCAATTTGATAGCTCTCTGTTGCTATGTGCATTATTTACTTGCCCGTGCTACTAACAGCTATCGACTCGGCAATTGAGTTGGTTCAGTTCATCATCGAAGGCTCAGAGAGAGAGAGAGAGAGAGCCGGGGAAGACAATAGGAACATAAAGACAATAAAGAGCTTGCGATCGTTAACCGTAGAGTTGATGAAGGACAAAGACAATTGTGGAAATGGACAAGAGTATTGAGTGGAGAGGGAGAGAGAGAGAGAGAGAGAGAGAGAGAGAGAGAGAGAGAGAGAGAGAGAGAGCTGTTCCTAAGAGCTCGTTTCATCAGCCTTTCCAATAACGAGATGAATTTCTACGCGCACTAACAATTGGATTCACAATAATCAAACTGTTCAGATCTGCAGATAAATTCTTGATGGATATTATATTTTTCTTCTCCCATAGCGATGATTTCGTTTGAACAGCATTAGAGTGCAGACCTGAGCAATCAGTGTTATTCGTAAGCCGACGGTTCGTACATCGAGTCGGCGATTTTTGTGAAAAAGGATTTGTGGAAGTCAAATCAGCTGAAATAATACTGCGCATGGCAGAAATGTCATATAATAAACGTCGAGTATTTGCAAAGAAGATGGGTTGCGAGTGGATTAAAAACAAAGGCTATGATAACTAATTTGAAGAACCTTTTCTTCAATTTCTCGGTTTTATTTTATAAGAAAAAAAACTATCAAGTGCGCATGCATGTAATCCGCCATATCAGCTAGAAAATACGCTGTTTTCATTTTTTTTATTCACTTGTGTAATTTTATGCTTTATCTTTGTGAGTGTTGAATGAGTATTAACGAAAACTGCTTTCTTACCAACTGAGTGGCGATTTGCTTTCAATACGAAATGCAGAAACCACGAAACAAGTGAATCAAAAACACTCAGGGAGGTGCAAAAAAAAGTCTGAAAAATATTAAATATCGAAAGAAAATTTTCTTGGAGTAATTTTTCTAATATCTGGAAAGCATACTTATCACATATTCCTCTCCAAGTCAAATATCCAATTAAATGTCTTTACAATAGCTTTACAAAAGGAAGGAAGGATGATCCCAGTTATAAAAAGAATTGGAAGGCCTAATTATTTGTGATCGAATCAAAATGAGAATTAAATTAGCCACCTTAGAGCGATATGAAAACAAACGCTTCTTCAATTGTGGAGATGATTTTTTCTTTTCGTTTTTTTTAATTTTTTTTATTTCTGTTCGGCAATGTTCAGTTTGCTGCATTGCCTCCATAACCCGCAAGGATAATTGTTTTGAAGAAATGGCCGTGCTAAACTGTGACCTCCGTTTTCTACAAGCGCCGTGATTCCTTTCCTTACAAAACAAAATTCATTACCCTTTAGAGGATTATTTAAACCTCGTTTATGTTTTCCTAGCATAGTTCATGATTTTAAAATTATATATTGTATCCCAGCTATGCTCGTGGCGTGCTCCACATCTATCTATGAAGAGAGGATAATAAACAGCGCGCGCGCTCTTCTACGCTAGAGAGAGCGAACAGAGAGTGGGAGAGAGAGAGAGAGGAAACGTTATTGCGCGTTAACTGAACAGCCGTTATCGATTTCAGAGTCCTAATTTGAGGCGTCAACGATACGGTCGCTCCACTATAAAAACCTAATTTTACCGCTAGTTGCAGAGATGTATTTTATGTTAAGGGACATAATTCTGCTGACAAGGATTTACCGAGGTTCCTGTTTTCTTCAATTAAAATGCTTTTTTGAATCGCTATGCCAAAGCTTTAAATGCCTTCTAGCACGGAAATACTCCATTTAAAGAAAGCGAAGTTTTTCGTTAAGCACTCCACTTGCGCGAGAGTAAGAAAGAGAGAGAGAGCGACCGAAGAAAAAAAGAAAAAAATGTAAAGGGAAAAAAAAGCTGTTTGTTTATTGAGGTAATTTACAACGAAGCAATTGTAATATAGTTTGAGCGTGATGAAGGAAAATGTTTTTTTTTTGTTTGTTTTTTTACGATCTTTTAAATTATCTATCGTCGAATAAATTACTGTCTTCATCACGGCCAGGAGGATTGAAAGAGGTAACTTAGGCGTAATGGACTTTGTATTAATTCTTGTTCAAACAGCGTAATATCTTTTTTTTTTTTTCAGTTTATTCATGCAGCCTGTGTTCGTGCGTGCGCGCGCAGGTGTTTAAGATGTCAGATATTGTTAGTCTGTTTTCTCTTAAACGCGAGAACATCTGTAACTGGTGACGGACGCGATTAAAACTCTTCAACGCTGTACGATGTCAAAACGAAAGATTAACTTCTTGAAAAACAATGAATATGGAATGAGTGGATGACTTCGATGTACACAACAAGGAATGCTCCTGAAAAGCTGACCCTCTAATATTTCGGGGCATTATTTGGAACCAGAATAATAAAATTATTCCCCCGTCTCCCCCTCTCTTTCCAGTCAGTTTTGTGGTGCAAAACTTGTTCGTGATTCCACCTACTTTTAATGCAATATTGTCGTACAAAGAAAGGTACGATTAATTTTTATGTGAATCTCAAATAATAGCGGGGAAATGGTCTCACACGGATGAAGAAATTCATCCCCCCCATTTACTAAAGTCATTCACAAACACTCATACCCATAGTGGGATTCGAACCTACGGCATATTAGTGAGTTGGAGAATGCGACTCTGCTCTATAATTAGCTGCAACTAATTATATGATTTTAAAGAGTTATCTTTTCTGTTCTAATGAATTATCATCTGTCATCTTAATTTTACCGACAAATCGATTTGTTTCTATTATATTAGCAACAATTTAACGTGCTTATTTCTGTGTTCAAACAGTCTTCCATTTTGCTAGCAAGAAATAATAGCAAACACATCCTTTAATTAGGAACACGGCAGTCCTCGTTTGCTAACTTCACTTTGAATAACTGAAATGTTTATTTGTTGTCCATTGCTTAATTGCAAATGCTTCATTGGTGAGGATTTCGGTAACCCAAAGTACTTTTGTTGGCAACCGTATGAATGTGCTGCTTACTCATGAAAAAAACGTTGCTACCACTGATCCCGCCGAGGATTTATTTTCATTAACAAATAACTACCTCTCTTCTTCAAATCCGGTGTTGACAACTTCTTTCTTTATTCTCAACTTTCTGCCTATTCAAGGAACTAAAACACTACAATTGAACAGATGGTGTGATACTGTTTCGTTATTGGTTATCCTAATAAGGAATTTTTTTATGTTAACTCCCAATATGCAAGCAATTGGGGATATACCATGCGTAAGCGATGATGGTATATGATGTGGAAATGATGACGATTCGTCGATTCCCCGTGTTACTTCTTAAATGAGATATCTAGAAACCTGCACGGTGGGAAGTTTTATGAATAATTGTAATAAGAAATAACTTGCAAAGTAATTTCTTATTATAGTTATTTAAGAAGAAACGTTTGCAAAGAACGTATTTGCAGAATTTAACTTAAAATCGAGGTAACTAAATTAAATGAAAACAGACTGGAACCCTTCATTATAGAATCTGAGATGAATTAAAGGTCATATGACGTTTACTGAGCTCAAGTAATGCTAAGGGAACACAAAACTGCATTGAATTTTCGATGGAGACGCTCTTCACCCGTCTGGTTATTACGGTTGAGTAATTAAAGGACATCGTATGGAGACTAGTGGGGTGGGGGGGATGAAAGTTTATCCTCCCTCAGAAATCATGTTTTTTATTACGCAGCTAGAATTCATTGAGATTAACCCTCTTTCAGCTATTACGGAACTGATTGCAATATATTATTATTTATTTGATCTGCGTCAATAATTTTAGGCATCGACCTGTTCAATAAAGCTTATTCGCCGGTGAAACCGTCACAATGATTTCTTTGTATGGCAAAATTCAAATTTTTCTCACCTTTTCCTGAAGCTAATGCTTTTATAACCAAGGAAGCGTGTGATGTCTATCCATTTGTTTTTGAAAGGCATCTCGATAATTCCCCTATTGCACAATTTTTCAGGTTTATTTCGTGTCGTTTATGAATGTTTATTTACCATATTCGTTCACCACGTTACACCTGTAGCACTCTCCAGGCTAGACCATTTTTGCCACGAGTATCACCTCGTATATTTTCCACGTATTTTGGACAAGTTTCTTTGGAAACTAACCTTCAGTCTTCACTTATAAAATTAACGACTTCTGCTAGTGATATTGCTTTCTCCAGGAACGATTCCTCACGCGTTGTTCCTCTTCCTACCAAGAGTGCTCAATCAGTATGCTATCATCGAGATTCTGATCAAGTCAGTAGAGTTGAGGCATGTTCTTATCCTGAAATCAAACATCGTAGAATTTGTTGTATGACTGAGAACAATGTCTTTGCTGGAACATGCACGGCCCTTCGCAGTGTAATTCTCTGAGTGCTGGCAGCACAGCTTTATCCAGAATGTCCAGGCTCATGTTGGTGTCAATGAAAAAATGGTGAACCAATATCATATTAAGAAAAACACTTTTACAACGATACACTTTTACGAGTTCACCTGTTGGGACATTGTAATCCTGGTTGGCTTCCTCCAGATAAAGGTTCTTCTAGCTAATGAAAAAGGACTGCAGCAAGAAGTACCAATCTTTTCAGTCATCCAGAGTTTGCACATTTTAAGCGTCGTTGCATGAACATGATGTCACCCTCGAACTTGTTCAGCTGCCATTTTAGTTCAAAGTGAAGGCAGTGATTACCGCAATCTCATTTATATATTTCTAACTTCCCGATACTATGCAAATTATATAAATGTTATTTATATAATTTACATAGCATATTCTTTTTGCATATTCTTTGCATCGCATGTGCTTCTGCTGTCCTAAGTTTTAGGAAACATGATATCCACAATGTAAGAAAGACTAGTAGGTTAGTTTGCATACTCCAAGCATTAAACTACCGTTATATTTAAAATAGTTGCACATTCACTAGTCACAAATCCAATTAAATGAATCTAAAGGTTAACGTGTGTTTCCGAGTTATGATGCGTTCGAGTGCGGATTAATAACTTCACTGAAAACATTGGTTTACTCGTTACCGTTCAGACTACCGTGTGATTGTGTCTCCTCAGTACACTCTTTGAAAAAGTAACTTTTTTGGTACTGGAGTAGTTACTGAATGAGTTGCGTGCTAGCGACCATAACCAATTACTGCAGGGTTATTTTTATTATTATTTTAAGCAGCTTGTAGGTAGAGAGTGTTTTTTTCTCCTCATTCTCTTAAGATTAACGTAATGCATATGTTACTCACACATTAAAGAACTCCTTCGGCATGCCCTTTCCCTATTTGCATATTAAACATTAACCATGTATGCAAAATATGCAATGTTTCCTTCGAGTAACCATTCAGGATTGATTTGTGGATAATGTGATAGATTTTTTCTTTACAGTTACAAATAAGTGATCCAGTGTGTTCAATGCAACAATTTGCTGAGGGCTACGAAAAGGCGGAGTGATATATAATTGTCACATGACCTTTTCTTAGAAATATGCAAACATATAACAATAAATACGAGAGAAACACGAATGACGTAATACGACACACTATGATATCTTTGGATTGAAAGATCTCGTTACGTTTTGACTGTGATCACCAATTTGGGAATATCAGCTTGTGCATTGCAGAAGTACTTCGCGGTATTTAGTGGGCAAGAAAAGCACTGGAGTGGGCGATTGAGCTCCTCGGACCATTTCTTATAAACCATTATTTTAAGGTATTCATCGCTCAAAGCAAATGCTTACACGTGCTTTTTTGTTTTTAAAGTGTTAAGCCTCGCACATGTGCGTAAGGAAACAGAGCAAAGAACTGTGGACTGCTTTTTTTTTCTGTCTCACTATGTGGAATTCCAATTAGCTCAAAAGGAGAATGTTAAAAGAAATGGATTCATCACACGAGAATAAAAAAAAAAGTTTGTTTGAAAGTTTGGAGCTAATCTCATGATATACGAAGTGTACTGAGAGAAAGAAAAAAGCCGTCAGTTTAGAATGTTGAAGTGTAAGATTTCGCTATAGGGATGAGCTCAGGGCAACCAATATAAAACCTGATCTCAGTCCATGAGAGATGGCATGAACATATTTAAACTGCGAACAGTCATCTGAAATTTCAGATGACTGTTCGCAATAAAATAATTCTACACTGACTACAATGCAGCAATTCAGAAAATTACGGAATCACTTTTATAAAAATAAGAAATAAAAAGATTCACTGTGAATGGAACCGCAGTGCAGGTAATAACGATGAAAGTTTAGTTAACACAAGTTAGAGACAAAACAGAATTATCTAAAAATCGCACGTACGGACACGCACACACACACACACACACACACACACACACACACACACACACACACACACACACACATAAAACGACGATCGAAGTTTAGTGTTTCGATCATTAATTATGACAAAATACAGTAAGGCTTAAATCATTTCATTTCCCCATACAATTTCCTCTCTTCATTTAAAAGTTATTTAAAACTTTGATACGATTTACCAGTTCGGGTAATGGTCGAAAGCATTGGCCGAGTCCTTGTATTTATATCTCCGCTGCGATCCTCTTTAAATCTTGGCAATGTTATCTCCTTCACCCCGCCACATCGCAGTGCTAAGTTGCATTTGGAAGAAAAAAAAGACGCAGCGTGTGGAAGAAGAATATGGAAAAGCAGTTGGTTTTATACAGATTTATATAGAGAAACTAATACAGAATTTTATACAGAAAAAATCAGCATACTTCAGACTGGAACGAACTTTTCTGACCTACAGGGGTACAAACGATAACCATCATTTTAATCGATTAATAAAGCTAGTTATAACTTAAGGTTTATGTGGCGGTGAGGTCGTACTTGAGAATACGCGCTCTTCTTTGAAATGTTACGTTTTCTGACCGAGAGAAAACAAGAGACAATTGCGTTTCACAAAATAAGAAAAGCAAATTGCAACTTTGAAATAAATCTAGCAGACTTTCCATTTTACTTATAGAACTTGACAGAGAAGTTTTCTGCTGTCATATTAAGGTCACCTACGTAGACTATACTTATGATAATATAATAATATAATTGTGATGCAATCAGTTCGACTTAATTTTATTAGAAAATTTTATTATAATTTTATTAACAGTTATTATATAAAGCTTATTGCTAATGTTATGCTTAAGAAGATGACAACTGTATTGCGTTAACGTGAATGTTTAAATTCTTGTAAGCATTCAAGTTATTCTGCTTCCATTACCTGATATCAACTTTGAAATCTAGCAGCTCTAGCACTAGTGAATATTTATCCACAGAGAGTAGCAAACAGAGTCTCAGACTGTGTTTACAAAACTCCTCCTCTACACTTATCTAAAAGACTTGCGTGTCCAACTTTTTTAAAGCTCCACACTGCATTTATTCATTTCGTTGCTATATAAAAATACTTTTCCTTAAATGCACTTCAAATCAGTAAAAGTAACTGGGAATGTAGCTGTCGTTATAGAGAAAACTGAGTGGATGATGAAAATACGCGAGATTAAAGTGACCTAAATAATCTGAAGATCTCTTCAAATCTTCGGAAAACCCTAAAAATCTGAAAGTCAGTTATTTGCAAGAGTAACTTATTTTCCTGGATTCGAATGGTTACCGAGCCGATCTTTTTTGTAACTGAATATTTGTGTATTTAGAAAATGGGAAGCGTACAAAAAATATCCAAAATGTAGAATTATTCAAAAGAATAGGCATAATTATAATACTCATGTATAAAGACAACTGAGAGTGGGCCACAAAACTGCTGAAGCTGTTCAAGTGTAACATTTGAATTTGTTAATGGCTGAATACCGGAAACGCATCTGCCAGTTGAGATTAAAACAGCAAAAAAAAAAAAAAAAAAAAAAAAAAAAGCAACTGCATGCGCTTATTTTTTTTAAATTTTTTATTTATTTATTTTTATTTTATTTTATTTTTTTTGCTTCTCTTTAAATGATGTACATTGACTGGTATGTTAATTAGCTCTATGATCGTAAATGGGTAAGAAGCGGCTGTTTAAGCAGCAAGAATTGCCGCATTGGCATACCTGTTTACATCAGTCATCTGGTTGACAGTAGTTTTTAGTTCTGTCAAGAAATCAAATCCTAAGCTTCCTGTCTTACTAAACAGTTTTGGCACAGTTTCGGCGAGGAAAAAAATAACTTGCTTTGTATTATTCTTGTCATCTGCTGGATGTAACTGCAAGTATATTCCAGGGACGACAAATGTTCTTTCACATAGGAATACCAAACCGTCGCCCATACACACTAGATTTAACTACTTCGTTGCTATAAAAATGCTGTTCCTTAATAAACGCAGTTAAAATTAGCCAAAGTAACTACACCTTCTCTTTATTTTGTTTTACTTTTTTTTTTTTTTTTGCCTCTACTTCGGTTTTTCTCCTACCTTACATCTTCACATTCCAACTTCGGTAGTGATTATTTTTACGCAAAAACTTCTGGTTATCTCTCAACACTATCGCGCCATCCTGTTCTAAAGTATGCAGCTCTGTAACGGTACCCAGAAATAACTGATGTTATCTTGATCATCAGGCTGGTGCCTTGAGGCTGCTTGGAATAGCTGAACTAACTTCTGCTTCGAAATCCTGCAAAAAACGTTTTCAAGGCCTAAGTTGAAGATCGAATGGAGCCACTGCTTCGCCAGAATTTTATGATTGATAAACAGTCATTTATGATGTATTCTTAAATAAATAAATAAATGGATATGTTTACAAAATATCAACGTTAAGTGTCCCCCTTAATTAAAATCCCATTTTTGTATCCGTTTGCCATATCGCGCTTTCTTGGTTTCAGCGAATCGGAATGTTTTTTCAGAATATAATAATTCGTTGGGGGTTTATCTTGTGAGATATTGTTTAAGGGAAAAATTCGTCTTGCATTCGTCTTGGTTGTTACCTGGATTCGGTATGTTTTACAGAAACGCTCTTTAGGGTTCATTCGTTCATTTCGTATGGTGATTCAACGGCCGTGAGCCACTTTTACGGAGAGGTACGGCACCACCTCAATACCCCCTATTTTTATCCGGGCTCGGGACCGACATAACAGACAATTCAGACCTATGGCTGGAGGGACTGTCTTAAGTATTCCTGACTGTATCCGTGCGTGTGTACACGGGGCCGGTTTGCCTGCTTGTGGGATGAAAACCCACAGATAAACTGGGGGAAAAACCCTGCTGTCCATGCCCAATACCGGCTAACTTGGCTATGGCTCGGGAAGAGATCCTTCAGCTCCTCACGTCACCGACGGGAATCGAACCTAGGACACTCCTTCCTCAGGCATATGTTTGCGAAGCCCACAGCCACTAGTCTAACCGCACGGACACTCTTTAGGGTTATTCTAGTCAACAGACCTGCTGGTAGCACACAGAAATATTCATTATATTAATCCACTTTATTTTTATACTTCCTAATTATCATTGGCTGGCATTAATTATTTATATAAAGATTTACGTACTTACAGCTTCCTTGGCAAGAAAACTTCACTTCTAATGCCAGTTATATAGCAATTTATTCTAGCCATATTTCTGAAATCTCTCTCTCTCTCTCTCTCTCTCTTTCTTCCTAAAGTAACCAAATAGGGAAAGAAAAGTTTATAAATATTAGTTTTAATTCTTCTATTAAAATTCTTCAAGCCCAATTTAAACAAATAAAAAAAATTCTCAACCGAATTGATAATCAACATCGACTCATTCTTTAATTCCTTAAAGCCAATTTCTTCAAATGAGAGGTGTATATTGGAAAAACACTTCGGGGTGGGGGTAGTCTTCTGTTATAAAAAAATCTTGAAAATTTAATAGTACACCAGCTTCGGACTGCAGTTTCTGAGAAATATAGATGAAAGAATTTTATTCCATAAATGAGAGGGATAGCTGTATTTGAATTCGAAGTAATGATAATTAGAGGGAAGTTTGAAGTGGGATTGTGAACGACTGATGACTCATTGCTGATCGAATATGAACAGATTTAGTGAAGAGAAAGTCGTTGCAGAAGCATTATCAAATAAGCGATTCTCATCTGTAGAAAAAAATCTCAGCAGAGACTGAAGGTTTCAGCATTAAAAGGGCATCAGTAATTATGGACAGGAGAATTAACCAATCTGACTGCTCTCTGCAAAATGTCTTTACAGCGAGCAGTTTTAGCCGAATTTTAGCGGTTTGGAGAACGCCTCCAAAGTAAGAGCTGTGATTCATATTTCTATCCATCTATCTTTATAGAGGACAAGTGTTTTGCTCTTATAAGAAGTAAGGTCAACAAGATTTTAGAAGGGCGAAGCTGTGCAGAGCTCACATATGAAAAATTTACGTAAATAATATTTACAGTCAACGAAAGCCCAAAAGAAAGGTTGTGATGAGGTTCCGATATTTGTAGAGAACCGATGGAATCAAATGACAATCACTTACTCACACACCAGAGAGGAAACTCGATACCCACTCAATTCCGAAATACCAATGGACAGAAGTTTGTTCATGAGGCTACTGCTGTGGCAGACCAAATCGAAGATGCTTTGAATGACAGGATGGGTTTGTTTTTTAAAACTGCACCTTTCCGTGGTGCAGTTTTAATGACGGGGAAAAATGTCACAGATCTTCGAAGAAGGTGCAAGCAAAATTTTATCTTGTGAAACGGCCGTGGTTAAATCCATATGAACCATCACTGATTAGATGAGTCCACTGAGGCAGTTAGCCTTTGAGGTTGGAACAACGGATCTGTAATTTGGCTGAAGTTATTCTTTCATTCTCTCCAGGTCATACTGATTGCACCAATCATCGATTTATTCTTTATTGCTTATTTTCTCAACAGTCTCTCAGACGGATTTGTAGAATTTGCACATTTTCGTATAAAATAGAATGTAGTTCATATATGTCAACGTGATCTGGAAGGAATGAAAGAATTACAGTATGGATTACTTGTATGCATAATTAATATTACGAGATCAAGGAAGAAAGTAATAAAGGAGAAGGTTGAGGTAGGAGATAAAATGGACAGTGAAACCTTCTATCTGCTATATGGCCAGCTACTGAGAAGTGAATAAACTTTCAGAAATTGCTTTACGGGACAGTTGGGCAAAACACGGTGAAAACTGAAACAAATGAAACTTAAAAAAAATAAAGGATCACATTTGGATGTCATTCAAACCAAAATAAAGATTCTGGTCAATATTTCAGCTTTTTAAAAAAAAAAAAAAAAAAAAATTTGAAATACCCTCTCGAATGTAAAACAGGAGCTGACTATAAAGTCAGAATTTATTTTAAAAAAAAAGTAAAGTAAAAAAGACATTGAAATGATTCATGGTTTGCTTGTAGTTCGGACTGATTTAAATATTTCTCAACACCAACAGGTATTGGTATTCGTATGGGATATCATTTTTCAATTCATTTTTAAAATGCTAGAAAACATTTAGATTCTTTCGGAAAAGAAAATACTATTTTGTAGATATTTTTCGAAGATTTGTACGGATATGGAGGAACTTTTTATCACATTATAAATCGCTACTGATATTACACCAATCTCTTTTTTTTTTTAATTAATTCATTTTGTACATTCACTGATTTTATGCGCTGTTGATAAGATTGCCATGTTTATTTATTTTTTATGTGACTCCCACCAGAGAAAGTTTTTTTGTAAACTTATATGACATTGATATGGGTATGGGTAAGCAAACAAGCAGGTAAGTAAAGTTTGCGCCTGAGGTATTTTCAGGTCTGAGGCAACTCGTGATAAATACTTCAGGCGCAAATTTGACTTACCTGCTTGTTTGCTTACTTGGGAAAAATGATTAAAACCAAGTTTATAAAATTGCTTGGTATATTTAACGTATAGTATACCCAAGGTAAAAATTTTCTTCATCTTTCTCTCATCCTGAGATTTTTATTTAATAAGGTCAAAGCACCTTTCGCAACTTGTATAGGTAAAATTTATAAGTTCTGCATTACTTCAACCTTGGCATCTCAGGGTCTGGCTCTTACTGACGAGACCTCAGTACAGGTCGAAACCGGTCTGCGTAGTGGCCTTCCTTTAATGCATAGCATCATACATGTCAGCAAGGATATGTGCAGTGCATTATGGGAGATACTAAGGAAAGTAATCAGAGCTTAGATCAGAGCTCCACCTTTATCACGAGTTGCCTCAAACCTGAAAAAGGCTAAGGCGCGAACTTGACTTACCTGCTTGTTTGCTTACTTTGGAAAAAGGATTAAAACCAAGTTTATAAAATTGCTTGGTATCCCTAAGAGGGTATAGCAATACGGTGGTCTCACCGTATTGGCTATGAAATTCATCTTCGACCTAAAGACAGCCACAAGCATACAAGCTCAGGAGGGATTCCAACCGCAGTCTGTTGTTCGGAAAGTGAATACATAAACCAGCCGGCCATTGAGGCCGTCAAATTTTGATCAGTTGCTTTTCATTTCACAAACAAGAATTTTAAAAGACATTTGTGGATTGGATTTTTTATGCTTGAATCTTTTCATTTGCTTAAGTTGTTTGATTTATTTTTGTGTATACAACACTTTTGATTACTAATACTTGGAAGCACTGAGAGCGGTTTATAAAAATATCTGCATAATTTGAACACGTTCTGTTTCGATATTCATATTTCTCATCTTCAGTTGTGTTACACAAGAAGGATACTTCAGTAGCTTTCATTTGCCACACACAACATAGATTATAAGTATACAGCGCACTTTTACTACAACGGAAGTGCTAAGGATCAAATAATCCACTAATCCTAGAGTGATAAAATGACACTTTGTTAAGCTATTTCAGGCCTCCTCCGTCATAGTGGTCTTACAGAGACAGTGAAAATCATCTGCCATTTAAAGATTGTCACAAGCATCTGTACCAGAGGGAGATTCGAATCCACCTTGCCTGTAGACTGGTCAGCTGAGACTTGTAGCCAACCTGGATGCCAAACAGCATTATCGATTTTCAATTTGTTTTGGAATTCCATCACATTAATGTATTAATTTAAATTTTTCTGTCTAAAGAGTTATCTATTCAGTTCTGTTAATTAAGTTTATATTTACTTATGCTTTGGTATTCGTGTCATTTCCCATGCTGGAACTGTTGTCTTTATCATTCCTCCTTACATGGCCATTTACATTCTTCTTCTTCTTCTCTCTGTTTCCTCCACTGAACTTGCCTTCATTTGGTCATTACTCGCTACTTCCTATTCACACTGTTGCAGCAGACAACAGGTATTTATCAAGACCCCAATGAAAACTCGGTTTAAGTCGTTATTTCGCACGCAGTTCTAACAAGAATGGATAATCCGTGTCTGCAAACTAAACTCTGGTCGTACAGTGTAAACAGCAGAAAGACGGGAACAGCCACGCCTATATGGCTGCGTTCTATCTGCCGACAAGGCAGAGTGGTGTGAAATTTTGCACGAAGTTAAGAGTAGCTAAATAATAAACATGCAACTTGTCTTTTTTCTTTTTCCCTTTAAACCCACTAAAGCAATTTATTTTCATTTCGTCCGCGGATACAGTTCACGGTGAATGTGCGAAGAGAGGGGAAGTTTCACCCATAACAACAGCACCTCATCACTCATAGTCAAAGTGAAAGGCGCTGCACGGCTTTTAGAAGTGACGAGAAGCGAGTAGGGGGTGAGGTTGCCATCTCGTGAGTTAGCAGAAGAGGTTGTACTTTCGGTGTGCCCTCATTTTGGGCTGTTTCTCCAGTTCCCGAGACTTTTGCCAGTTCTGGTAACCGCATTAATAATAAATTAACGAGTGCATCTTTGTGTTCTCCAAGGCTTCCTGGGTCCTGCTGAATATCATTAGTTCTTAAGGTAAATGACTTAAACCAGCCTTATATTCACTACGTTTGTTCTGGCTTTGTAGGATATGAAATAAGAATGCCTTCTGATTACTTGTCTTGTGTGCAAAGCAAGCATGCGATTACAGATTACGAACTGATTATTTATCTTCCGATGCTGTTACTTAACCAGCAATTAATACGAATGAACTGAGGTATCCTCGAGGTGATTTACTATAATTACTTGAAGGTAAAGTCAACGGTATGGCTTTTACATTCTTAAAGCTTGTAGAAGTTTTCGTAGATGAGTTATTATCGATCGATAACTACATTCACAAAACATATGCAAGGGTCAAGGTATTGGGCCGTTTGGGTATTTTGGGACTCTTCGTAGTCTCTGATCAGAATTAATACTGGAAAGCTATCAGGACAGTGAATACACGAATTGCTAAGGTAATATTTTTGTATTGTAAGTAGTGTGGGGTCGACTAGAGCAATTAATGTTGGCAAGATAAACGCACATTTATGCCTACGATTTCCTATTATTGAACCAATGACGACATAACTTCATGTAACATATTCAAGAATAGTGGTTACTGCATTAGTTTAATCAGCTTTTATAATAAAGTTGATCCTTTTTCTAATTTTTTGTAAGCCGGTATCTGATATAGGGCCTGTTCTCTTTGACCAAGTGAACAGCGTCTTGCAACCAACAAACTGTACAAAACTTACTTATCAAATCTTATTAGTTCATCCCGAAACACTTTAACCGAATGGCCTAAATCACAGCTCAAAAACATTCAGTTTAAGACGTTGAGATGAAAGTACTACGATGCTCAGTCTGCATCCTAAATTATTCGTTACTTCCATCTTGCTTCTTGCGAAGAAGTGCAAACAAATAAAGATGCAAATCCTTAAGTACAAAATAATGTGAAGAAGTCGGATTCTTGTATTGCGTCTCCTAGCAGGATAAACTATCGATGCTCGTGGTCGCTTTTTTTTTTTTTTTTTTTGTTTGCACCCTAACAACATATTCATCTTGCTCAGTGAGTTAACATAAATAAATAACACAGAATTATGAGACAGCGTTGATAGCTATTATTTCCGGTCCTAAAGCCTTCTGTGATTTCGATTTCTAACTCTTTACCTATAATAATAATTAAGGGGATACAAACCCCTTGTTGTTCAACTGCCAGTAAGCAAAACTCTAAGATTGAGAACTATGAATCTATGAGTTCCATATATACCGAAAAACTATCGTCGAATCCAAGTGTAAATGACCACTTGGTAGTACAACACCAAGGCAACTCGAAGCAAAGGTGGAGCAAGATCCCTCACTATTCTTGATATTTTCTCATAATGTAAAAACACAGCCTCTAGGGGTTGTAATACTGTAATTACATTATGAGGAGAGGTCACTACCCAGACCGGTTTCAAGCTTTTTTGAGGTCTCATCAGTGAGTAGGTAGACCTGGAAGATAACAAGGTTTAAGTGAAAAGAACTTACATACCTTTACTATACGAATGCCATAAAGGTGTGTTTGTATATTAAACATAAATTGAAAGCCAGACGGCTTTCAATTGCTCCACCTTTGCTTCGAGTTGCCTTGGTGTTGTACTACCAAGTGGTCATTTACACTTGGATTCGACGATAGTTTTTCAGTATATATGAAACTCATAGATTCGTAGTTCTCGATCTTAGAGTTTTGCTTAATGGCAGTTGAACAACGAGGGATTTGTATCCCCTTAATTATTATTAAGGATGCCAGAAAAATAGCCGTTTGGCTTTCAATTTATCTTTACCTATAATATTTAGTTCTCATCAATTTTTATTAGAACGATGGTTAAAAATTGTCTTTTTTTTCTTGTTCGAGAAGTGCGTTGAGACGATTATTTATTTCAGGAATTCATTTCTCTTATCATACATTTATTACCATAAATGAGCTAAGAGTTAGTCTTTCGCTCGCCCACGGTGTGGGCGAGCGAAGGACTAAAAACCGGTAGTAGCCCTGTTCTGGAGACGAAACAACATAAATGTACTTCATATCTCCAGTAAAGTGTGGTAGCCTCACGCTGTGAGATGACATTCATCCACCACCTAAAGACAATTGTTCTTCAACGGAATTCGAACCTACCTCTTATTTGTCAGAGATCGTGAGCACTATTCCTCCCAGCGATCTCATCGTGGTTGCTTTCAGTGGCTGCTAAATTACGTTAGCTGCAGTGCACTGACGTTTTACCTTTATTAGATTTCATTTATATTAAGAAAATATAAAACGGATAACTTCTAACCGTTTGCAAATCAAACTAGTTTTACACAAACAGCGAAACTATATATTAGAAAAATTTGATCGCACAACAAATCGCATCTCTTATTTATGTTTTAGACACAAAATACCCACACATTTTTCTAACAGACTGAGATGTATCACGATATAAGAATGGGGGAAGAAAAGCCAAGGAGATTAAGTGTTAATGTTAAGAAATGCTCATAGTATCGGAAGTTCGAGTAAAAATATTAATCATGCATTTAATACAGATGGAAAGAGAAATGCATTCAAATGAAGTATTTTTAAAGAAATCCAATAATGCATTAATTCAAACTTTCTTAGAATTGTAGAGTATAAGAATCACTTTGAAAGAATCTAAAGTAAACGTTTTTTACGGATAACAAAAAAACTACATAAGTGCAATTAGATAGCCAATGAAACGAGTTAAACAAAGGAAAAAATTAAAAGTGGTCTTCGTGATAAATATAAATAATTTCCTGTTTTAGATATCAAACCTTCATGCATCCTTTATTAAAATTCCCGAGACATGTTGTTGCAATGGAGTCTCTCGTTCAAACACTGATGACATGGTGAAAGCCTGACTTCCTGCTTTGTATGCTTAATTGTTACGTCATCCATTGCCTGTAGTCCTCTTTCTCCCGTCATTAAACACTAATAAAGGATGACACACGTTATGAAGCATTTTGTTCATACGTGAGTCTCTCGTAATGAGAAATTTAAAGAGGAGCAAAAAAAGAAAGAAAAATGAAAAAGGAAAAAAAAAACTCACGGCCGTACACCTTTGTAGTAATTGCCGCAGCCGTGTCATTAATTACTCTGCCACAAGCGGTTTTTGTCGGCAGATGACGGGGAACAATTATTCCGAGTGAGACGCCCGTGTTAATGTCCGTCTGCTAAATGGGAGAGAAGAAATATTACAAGTGTTCTCGGGAGCGATTTGTCGAAGGAAAATCGCTATATATTACCCACAACACGGGGGTTACTGGTTTCTCTTGTAGATGAACTATTACAGCCTAATGACGTCATAATAGCGCCGAAATGAGAAATATTATCGGAACTGGGAGAACTTGGAAGGCAATTTGCGACTTTTCGTGATAGGCGACAAGATTGTAGTGGCTTATTATGAAACGGAAAAGGTCTGGTAATTTGTGTTTATTAGTAGGAACCCTTTGAATAACTAACGTTCAAGTGCATTCAGATAGTTTAGAGCGAATGCATTTCTTAACTTGTGTTTGACCTCGCGGAGTTTTTTTTTTATATTTTTTTAATATAGCACTTCGGTTTATTCTGGAATGCTGCTTGGATATTTTGCATAACATCAATAAAATTTGTAGTAGAATTAAATAAGTTGCGATCAAGTAACCACTTTTAATACAATCTTTATTTTTTACATTTCGATTTGTATTGGAAGTAGTTATGGGAAACTCTTGTTAGGCAAACTTCAGAGGAGAGCACCTTTGACCATTATTTCAAAAATTACACACTTTGAGGAAACGAAGCTCTTAAAATTTTATTTGATAAAACGTTTCTTCTATGACTTCAATTCTGTTATTTACAAAAGAAAAGTGTTTTTGAAAGTATGTGCATCAAGCGTTAGTTTATATTAAAAAACAAAATGTGAAGAGAATCAAAGTTTAATACTGCTTTTAATTTTAGAAGATTGTCTGAAATACACTGAGTTATTTTCAATTAGTGTTGGCTAGCCATAATAACATTGTGTGGATATTAACATGACAAACGTAGTGGTGGTAATCTCAGTAGTAGTAGAATAAAAGCAGCAGTTAACAAACGTGTAATGTTAATAAAATTTTGTGTTGTGTTTCTGGGTGATTTTTATATTCAATAATGATTCACTTTGCTGTTTAAAATATCCTCAAATAGAACTGTGAGAAAATGTCTACGTTTTCTGATAACTCTTCATCTCTATTTTCTTTATTTCTATTACTCTGCACGTTTTTCCAAACAAAATCTATAATAAGAAAAAATTCCTATATTTAATTTGAGCTGTCTATGCATCAGTTGGTAGAGTTCTCACCTAACACAATATTCTTAATCAATATAATAATAATTCCTGTAATAATAATTCAGGGTTCCATATATTTTTATATTTCATGAACTGTGTGGTAACCACGCAACTATCTTGTTTAAAGTCTAAGATAGATGAAGATATGTTTGCATTTCAAAGAAGGATCCAACTTCTATTTTGCTTTCTTTCTTCTTTCATCTAATACAGTTGATACCCTTCAAGTGTAGGCAACACATGCGGGCGACCACCCAACGCCTTCTCATGTAATATGCGTCATGAAACCTGATAGTAACGACTCATCACGATCCGCTAGAAAAAAAAATCTCGCTTCTTTCTACTCTGCTGAAAAGCTCTTCAAGGAAGTACAATGCAAAGGACATGACAAAAATATCTCGAGGTGAAGCTATGGTTAAGAGAATGACATCGTCAGAATTAGGTAACCTATCCTAAAATATATAACCTTACATTACACATGACATTAGTTTATTATAGTGTTATTCTAACATTATAATAAACGGCATAATGGCAATGGGCATAAAACCTCTACAGAAACGATAATTGAAAAAAAAATGCAAGAGTACTCTGTGGATCCAGGAACATAACATAAATGGCCAATTGCAATCATTCAGGCTTCACCTCGTATTCATGATGTAGGTTCGACTAGCTGCTGCTACAACCACTTTCCATTTGCACTATCAAGTTATGAACTTTCCAAATTATTGTTGTCGCATTTCTTCTGAAAACTTCTCGGTTAGTGTACATCCATATTCCCTGATAAATAGATCAAAACCTTAGTCAAAATCTATACACTCAATCCCTCTATTCAATATTCAGTAACTCAACACCTCCTTGATTCATGCCGACCCGTTCAAATTTCTCTCATGATACGTAAAATCGCTTTGCAACTCTTGCATTTTCTTACTAAATCTCAAGTTTCTGCAGTCGAAATCTGAAAAAGCTTGCCACTGAAGAAATGAATAGATGCCTAAATAAATGTCCAAGCACTGAGGTGACTATTTATATGAGATACCGCAGTTCTTGGGGCGAATTGCTGTATAAAATTACCACACATTCATCGCCTCTCTCAAATTCACCTGGTATTTTCTTTGATAATAATCTTTCTAAGTATGCTATGCGTGTCCGCTTAGTATTGCATACTTGTCCCATTAATTGAACGAGTATTGCATCCTTGGAAAGATTAAGATATGCTCTTCTTTAAGATCTAATATCTTAAAGGAAAGCATATCTCAAGATCTTTCCAATACACTTAAAATTCCTGTAATAATAACAGAAGCGACCATAAGTTAGTGCAAGGTTAATGTATTTCAGAATGGTCTACCAATTGTTAATATTTATCTTCGCGTTCTGGTCACATGGAATGATTTCTTCATTTTCCAGTGGATTTTTTCCATACTACTGTACCGCTTATGTTGTCTGATTACACAATCGCATCGATTATACAAATGTTAGTTCTCGATCTGATCTCATATTCTCATCTAAATTTCTAAACCATATTCTCAATCTCAATCCCCATCCCATCTTGTCGCTTTGACCGCACAATAGTTTTAATAGATTAAAAAAAGTTAGAGAAACTCTAATTCCGAAAGCCTCAAAACCAGAAAAGTCATCTTATATCCATGCCTTAATCAACACGTTTGGTCCCAGCTGAAGTCATTTAACTCTTCGGTTCATCCAACATATCAGCTATCTGGCAGTCGGATTGAACCAATTCAACGTTACTGCAACTTCTGCAATTTTCGCTCAATGTTCGCAGCAATATCCTTCCTGTGACAAAAGAATATGCTTTTTTGTGTCATACTTTTATACAAACGTTTTATTTTTTTCAGAGATATATTGACAGAATCTTGACCACTTAAGATTCTATAAATGAGTGCCTGCAACAAAAAAAGTCATACGTCCGGTGATGCCCTGCCCCTCTTAAAAAATGCTGTGCTCGAAAACCGACTGCAAAATAATTAACGCTTGTTTATGTATTAATTGCAAAAATTACCCAATTTCAGACTATTCCTAGAATAAAAGCAGCCTGCTGTCGAACTTTAATTTTATTTGCTCTCACTTTGATTCTTTCTAAATAACCGAGGAAGGCCATTCATTGGCTTCACTAGCTAAAAATTCTACCACTGGATCAGTGATGGACCTGTTCTCTATCTACAATTACTTTTTGCATATCTCTTTTGTGGAAATGTGCCCACGATAGGAAACATGAGCGACAAATACTTTCTGTATTTCCATTTTCAATCACCCGTCCTATGATATTTTTCTGCACTTTATAACGAATGGTTTTCAATTTTCTGTTTTACCTCTTGAAGAAGTCTGGAAATAGCAAGTCATCCACCCCTACATGTGGATGACTCGTGATTTCTAGACTTCCCTTTTACTGTACAAATTTCTGCTCTCATGCATATCATATTCTTCCTATAAGTCAATGACCTTTAGTGACCTCTTCTCCTTTTTACAGATTTTCTGTTGGCAGTACATCTATTCTTGTTCTCTATCGAGCAACGTCAGGGATCCCTAAATCCTTAAAATATCGAAAACGCTAATTTTTGTGGTGTGACAACTACTTACTTTAAATTCAACTTGACTAAAATACAACTTTATGCTCCCATTCTTTTTAAAGTCGAATATTCAGATCATCTCTCTCTTTTTGATCGATACACACCCTGAATGTTACTTAATGAAACTCCTGTTCCGATAATTGGTGCACATAAAAAACTTATTTCTTTGAAAGTCAAGTGAGAGAAAGAGAGAGAGAGAGAGAGAGAGAGAGAGAGGAGCGGCCTTCACTTGTGCTTAAAATATGAAAAAGAGTTACTTTTAAGGGTAGTACGATTCGTTTAAGAAAACAGAAGCGTATTAAGTATGCCCCATGTTTTCAAACGTGCTTATTATGAAGAGAGAGAGAGAGAGAGAGAGAAGGTAATCGGTATGTCAGGATATTTTGAATTTCAGTTAAAATATAAATCTCTGTCGTCTTGAACAACAAAGTCTTTAAGACGTAAAATACGGAAATTGCCTAATGTGATCTTCAGGGTATTTTGCTTATCTCAATATAAGAAAAATTTATTTATTTCGGAATCATGTTTTAAATTATTTATTTTGAAGGCATGATCATTTTTATTACAATAACACTTTTTATTGTATCAGGATGAGATGTTATTGTTGTTGTTATTATTATTATTTTGTCTGAGGCGAGAAACTCGACTTTTCGATTGCAGTACTACAGAGAATTGAAGAACTTAAACTTCATTTCTAGCGATCCTTATGCTTTACATTATACTGAAGTCGTATTATTTTCCTTGTTGGTTAATGCTAAAATGTGTTCCTGGGTGAAATAAAATTCTATACGAAATGATTCTCGATTTTTACGTATGAATTATGTTCTGTGTGACTTCTGTGAACATAAGATACGATAGTATTCCCGTATGATAGGATACTGTCCATTTTAATATGAAGAAAACTTGCATTTTTCTATAGTTCGCAGAAGCGTATTCGAATTCTGCTTAGGGAGAGTCTTTTATTCATGTTTTGCAAAAGAGATAAAGATAGCTTGATGTCTTCGAGTTGTTCTCAAGGAAATGTTATAACGACTTCAAAGCCTTCGTTATAAAAAAAAAAAAATCACGGAGTTCAATGCCATAATTTTATACCCTTGAATCTGACATTCCTGCAAAGCATAGACCAATGGAAAAGAAATCTCAATTATTCTGTTTCCGCACCCATAGTATCTTATTATCAAAGTAGTTCACCGTTTTGCATCCTCTCGGCACACACCAGAGAGAATGCAAATCTATAATTCACCGGTGGTATATGTTTCAATCCATGTAAATGGATTGAAACTGCTTTTGTTTGTAAGGCTATCTAAAATGTCTCGAACTACATTAAATTTCTATTAATATAAATTCAACTTTTTCAAGACCGTAGTTTAGGATGTGGCTACTAATATATAAAGAATATGGCTATGCTGTTTTTAAGCCTCAGTTAAGATTACTGAGGATTTGTTTTGTTGTTGTGAATCACACGCACCAAAGTTTGTTTATATAGAGCGCATTATTATTGAGTACCATGAGTTGGCTAAGTGGAAAGCAAATATGAATTTTTTTTCAAGCACCTTCATGTTTAAAATAAGCAAGTCCAATGTTGTTCTTACGCCGATTAATGAAAATTATCTTATATGAGAAGGATAAAGAGCAGAAAAAGCTGCAGCAATTATGCAGTCATTGCGATTAATAAAGAAGAAACACGACTAAAAAAGGCATGTTATTCGGTAAGGTGAAGAAAATGCCTAAGGAAAATGTAGAAATTGGGGTTTTAAGTGCATTCACAGCAACCATCACTGCACCCACCCCCCCCCACACACACACCCAAACACACACCATCGGTGAGTTATAGATTTGCATGTTCTCTGGTGTTTTCCGATATAAAATATTACAGCTTGAATTTTATAATTTTATTTAAAATAACATAAAATATTTTTGATATCGACATAATATTGTCTTTTTAAAAGTAATTTATTATATATTATCATATAATTTTATTATCTGCTGAAGTTATTTACAAACAAATTGAGTTCATTTGAAGATTCTCTGCGCCCCTTAGCATCCTCTGCACTTACATGTGTAAGTGTCATAAACACATAAACACTTACTGTCATAAACACTCAGAAAAACAAGATGACATTTTTATTTCGGAAACAATTTCTGAAATAAATTCTATAAATCACACACGCTTGGACCATTTATTTTTTTGCTGTTTATCGTGTCGATTGCTAAATCTGTGCAGATCGTGTCAATGAAATATGATTTCTTCAACTGTACCATTCTGTACATTCCACATCTCGATCATTTTTCACTGCGCTGCGTTTGCTGAGGCTGTGTCTGGCATTGCATGACGTGCAATGACGAGCTTTTCAAAACTCTTTTACAGAAATCGCGTTCAGTGATTCAAGTTCAAATTTCTCCGAAATTCAATGAAAAAACATAATATAAATGACTGTATTATATGCAACTAGGCGTTCGGAGTTCAGGTTCTTGACTTGGATATTTGATATCCATAAAATATAGTTTTCTGTGTATACGCTGCAGTATCAATTCGCCAAAGAAATAATGCAGGTTAGGCAATCTGTCTCTTGATTTTCAGACCAACGAGATATTTTTAATTAAGAAGTTTATTCAAAAGTTACCGAGTGATTTAAATGCATTTACGTTGTTCCCAACGTGCGCGTATTCATTGTTGTAAAAATTTCCAGTTTAGTTTGCAGGCTTCACTGTCCTCTCATTCACGTCACTTAATGATTACAATTTAAGAATGTCTTAAATACTCTGCATGGCATTTCATGGAACGAGTGTTTTTAACGATCAGAAACCCACCATAAACTTACCTTTAATCTAAATAAAAAAGTCTATATTAAAAGTGTGATGAAAGGTAACTGTGACACCACCCATCCCAATAATAACTGCTTAGTTGCTGGAAAAAAAAAGACTGAAGTCAAATTACGGATACTGAAAATAAAATAACTTTGTTAGCTGCACACATTCATCTTAATTCGCGCCTTTGATCCTTCTAACAATTCCCTTCGATTTTTAATGAGATGATGTTGATCGTTTCCGCTGATCTCCATTCAATGGCGCTTGCTAGTTCCGCTTACTTTGTGAATTATTTAGTAGTCAGCAAATAATTTTGAATTGTTCAAATTTACCAATGACAGCCGTTGTTAACTCCATAACCTCCAGTCATAGTTAATTGCATTAAGTTTTACATTTTTTCGATAGCAGCGATTATATAAAATTAATGAACAGAATTCAACTTGCTGAATATCATCTGATTTTTTTTCTTTCTGTTATTCATTCAACTTCTTTCATACTTGAAGAATAGTCGAAAACACTTTTTTTGTATATTTCGCAGTTGAAGTGTGAAGCTATTTTAAAAAGAAAACTCAATTTTCTGGATGATTCATTTTTAGCTCACATTTTTGTTGGTGTCTAAGTCGGTTTTATGGAGGACATCCTTTTTTGTCTTTATTTGTGTGTATTTGCATTTAGTGGCGCTGGATAACAGACATCCTGTCTTAAATTCCAATGAAAACCTTGTTAAAACAAGCACGCTTCAAGTGGGCTATAAAATTTTAATGCCGCGCATTTTGTTGTATTTTCACTGTCCCTCAAGAATCGGAGAAAAGCAGCGAGAAGGAGGAGGAGGAGGCCCAATAGGAGAGATTCGTGCCATCAACTTACTATGTGATTTCTGCTCGGCATCACATGTCCATCGAAACCTTTCGTACCTGCATTCTTCTGCTGCTGCACTTGTGAATCTTCTCCACTTCCGCTCTGCGTGACAGCTAAGCTGCTGAAATGTTGTTACCCAGCGCTTCGTCTTAATACCGCTTTAGGAATAGAAAATGCAGTATTTCAGAGTCGCACTAAATCCGGATTCGTCGGTAAGAACTCTCTTGGAAAGAAAAGAAAAAAGAAGAGAGAAAAGATAAAAACAGTCTGACGTTACACGACGAGCGAGGAAGTGACACAACATTAGCGACACATATTTCAATCCCACGCCAGCGGAGTCGTACGCGTGCGAGCGGCTCGCTGCAGAAAGAAACATCCACTGCTGTCTCTCCGCCGGCTCACATTTTAGGAAGCTTTGGACGACCTAACACTATAAGCTTCTCTTTCCGTTTTTCCCAAGCCACAAGCCTTCCATGTAACTGCTTATTCAGCGTTTAACCTCACCACGGTATTTGAGTGCAACACACTGAATAACTGATAACGGCAAAATACCTTAAAAAAGAGAAAGAAAATAAAAAAATCGAAAGAAAAAAAGATTGCTCCAAGAGAGTCTAGTTGTCAGATTCTCTTTCCTCTTGGAAAAGGCAGGCCGAACCCAACTCTTGTAACTGAAGACGCTTAACGTTGCCTCGGCAATCGATAGTTCGTACTGTAACATATCGGCTGAAGCGATTTGATGCGTTTCCTCCTCGGGAAACATCGCTGCTCCTACACTTAAACCCTGCAAGAGATCATCGGTCTCTATTTGCTCACTCGCTTCTTCTTTTCCTCGACTGCCTTCCATCTGGCCAACGAGGGCGAACTATCATTAATAAAAAGCGTTTTCTGATACGAAAAGCTGTTTGCTCTTGTATGTTTGATGTGGCAGCCGGGTGGGGAGATATATGAATGTGGTTTTATTCAAAGAAGAAATCACAGTAAATAACGTTTTTCCCTTTCAAATAGTTGCATTATTTAGAGATGCTATGCATTATGGAAACAGTTTACCAAGTACTTCTCCGCTATATATATATATATATATATATATATATATAATAAACAAAACCACAGAGCGTCTATATCTATCTATTTATATAGAATCTATTTCATACGCAAAAAATAGGTCCTTGGCCAGCTTAGGAATTCCTTTGTGATCCACAGACCATAAATATTATGGACTTTATTGATGTTCACTTATAATTTCAGATGAACGTACAAGCCGAATATTAAGGGGAAAAACTCTCCACCCGTGAATCTACAAGAGCGATTTCTCAGCTGTAATTCTAAGTGGCTGACTCCATAATACGTTCCTCTACGAGACACGATCTACAAGAATTTCTTTCTCTCACCCCTTAGGAATTTAAATGGAAATGTGGGAATTTTTATACGATCTTCGAGTTGCTTTTTCTTTCTAACTTCTACAACCAGAATAAAACAAAGCAAATCTGAAGTCACAATATATACATAAAAAAGTTCAGGACTGGGAGGGGCTGAGAAAGGCTCCAAGATTGTTAAATATGAAACGTGCCACGCTGAAGGATGGCAAAGTTTTATTTTTTTTAATATGTTATTAGAGGTTTCTAAATCTTCAACGTCTTTAACAGGACTTTGCATTTTTTTTTGTATGTGAAGGTAAAAATTTAAATAGATAAATATGACTATTTGTCTTTTAAATTTTTGCACAGATAAAAAATAGTTTTCTGCTCCCCTAGCCTTTTAAAATACTTTATTTATTTAATTTAGTTTTTCATCATTTTTAATCTTATTTTATAGGGATTTTCTCGGTAATATTTGTCCTTTTCCAATTGACGAACGACTGTGCTATCATCCAACATTTGTACTTTTATTGGCATGTTTTCTCATAGGACTGATATTTAATTTTTTAACTAACTAATTTTTTCACTTTAACTAACGTAATAATCATAATGTGGTACAATGTACTAATAGATAAACTGTGATGTAGAACAATAATTCTCAAATTTTTATATGAAGGTTTTTTTTTTTTATTTTGTGTATTAAAACGTTTTTAATCAGTAAAGTATTTTGTGGATAATCAAAACCTTTACATATTAAATCATTTCCTTAATGAACTTTGAATATTAAGTTAAGGGGATAATAAATCCCTCATTATTTTAAAGCTGAATAAGAAACTCGGAGAACGAAATCTTGATCGGAGATTTCGATTTCCGAGTTTCTTATCCGACTTTAAAATAATGAGGGATTTATTATCCCCTTAACTTAATTTACGTCACCGGAAAAAATAGCCTCTTGGCTCTTTATTGAACTTTGAATATTTGAATCAATAATGTTTATTATTTCATATCGAAATAGCTTAGTTTATGTGATATGATTTTTTTTTTTTTAATCCTTACGAAAATTTAAATCCTGGTTGATGACGAACATTTTCTGTCATAAAATCAGCTAAATACACGCAACTGACTTAACAACTGACGTCAAGCCTTTTCTTATAAATCCGAGCTACCTCGTATGATTTTTTTTAAAGAGGGAAGAGCTGTTTCTCTCACATTTCCGCATAGAAATATCATTTCATATGTGACTGTCCACCTCAAATGGTTAGAAATGCATAGACATGACTTCCGTGGCTATGGGGTTTTAATTAATTTTTTACATAATCCGAAAACCCTCTTCTAGGAGTACTCAGGGAACTATTTCAAGCCACTTCAGGCCTTTAATAGATATGTGTTTAAACATGTAAACAAATGTTTAACTATTTCCATAAGGTTTTCTGGAATCATTTATGTCAAGATGGATTGAGTTTGAATTCAAGGGTCAAGTGATGCTTTTATTTTAATATAATAATATAAAACTAGTTTTATTTTTCTTTCGGCTAGAAACTTTGCTTCAAAATGGTTCATAAATATGATGGGTTTAAGATATATATATATATATATATATATATATATATATATATATATATATATATATATATATATATATATATATATATATATATATATATAAAGTTTTTTTACCTTGGGTCTAATATACGTTAAAGATAACAAGCTATTATATTTATATACTTATAAAATAGCTTGGTATGTATATATATATATTTTTTATTTATTTATTATTTTTACTACAATTGTTATGGTAGTAGTTGCAATATAAATTGCATAATGCCCGCAATGAATATGAACTGCCCTATTTTTTCAAGTCTACTTCTTTCAAAGTTTGAAAACTAGTCTTAGAAATGTTAATCTTTCATATCACTTGGGTGATATGTAATATCAGTTAGTGGGTCTTGCAAAAACATTTGACCAGATTGATCGAGCCTAAGTGCTTAACTGTTTCATCTACGGTGTTACTACGAAGAAAATGATCCAAAAAATATCAGTCCGACTCCAATAGCGAACAGAAGATCAGCAATTTCTTTGTGATCAGTGACAAACTTCTGATTATGATTGTAGAAATGTCTTAAGACTTTTAAGATGAGAGTTCAATTTAGTGAATAGATACTTAGTATACTCGTAGCAACTCTTCTAACGCTAGGTAAGAATGACTGGACACTGATACAACGATATATTGAGTTCGAATCCCATCGAGAGAGAGAGAGAGAGAGGGAGAGGGAGAGAGGACTTATAAATTGCATTCTAGTTAATTAATTTTAGGCCTTTTTTTTCCAGCTGATTCCAAGTTAGTGTCAGTAAGTAGATTTTTTCCCACAAGAAAAACTATTCCCAAAATGTTTGTGGTAAAATGCTGTCATTATCCCTTCGAAAAATGAACGCAATTGAAAATTTATTTATTTTATAATCCACACCGTGAATTTATTTTTATAAAACGTTGCTATTTCTGAATAGACTTGAATACTTCCCCTTTAGTTTAATAGCCTTAAGTCGCAATGGCATTCGAACAGTGATATTCCGACGAAAAGACGTGTGATTTACACTACAGAAGCGCGTCATTGTCCTCGTGTTTTTGATGTCTCTATTTTTATTTCACATAAATAAGTATATTGGTTGTGCTGTTATTGGTATTGGTTGTGTCTAAATAGAAGTCATCGTTGAATCTCTTAAGAGGACGTCCTGGTTTTCTTTTTCCTAATGGCTTTACTTTAAGGCTTGTTTTGGTAATCTTTCTGTTTTCATTCTTTCAACTTGTTCCATCCATTTATGTTTATATTTTTTAATTTTTCTATTACTGATTCCTGGTTTAATCCTTTCATTATTTCTTCATTTCTTTGGTGATCAAACAGAGTATACTTTGCAGTTTTTCTCATAAACTTCATTTCTGCTGTTGTTAATCTTTGTTTGTCTTTTTGTTTTATTATCCAGATTTCACTTCCATACAATAAGACTGGTAGGGCTAATGTATTGTATACTTTTATTCTGGTTTGTTTTTGAACTAGGTTGGTTCAAATATAGAGTTAATTACACCTGTTGTTTTTAAATATTTTGAAATTTTTAGGTTTATATATTTTTTCGTTTTCATGTGAAATCATACAACCTAGGTAGTTAAATGAATTCACCTGTTCTAAAATCTTGTTGTCTATTAGTATTTTGGTTCTTACTGGATCTCGTCGTTTAAAGGCCATCATTTTTGATTTTTCTGTTGATAGTTTCATTCCATAATCTTTGGCTATCATATTTAAATTTAAAATATCTTTCTGTTAGTTATCTTCAGAATTTGTAATTATTATTTGGTTATCGGCAAAAAGGAGAGTGTTTATGTTCACAGCAGGAGAAATTTTTTACCTTGATGGAAATTCTTCTTCCATTTTATTATTATTTCATTTAGATAAATATTAAAAAGAATTACTGAAAGGGGACATCCCTGTCGAACTTCTTGGTTTATCTCTCTCGTACATGATATTTCATAATTTAATCTTATTTGTATTTGATTGTTGTCATATATATACTTATCATAGCTTTTAGAATATTATTTGGTATTTGTCTTTCTTTTAATATGTTAAATAAAATGCTTCTTTTAACTTTGTTAAATGGGTTTTCAGCCAATAAATGTAATATGTGTTTCTAAAATTGTATTCTCTTCTTTTCTCTATTATTGATTTTAGGCAAAAAGGCCAGGTCTATACATGATCGTTATTTTCTAAATCCATTCTCTTCTTCTAAAATAAAGTTTTCGAAACATTTTATTAGTTTTCTATTTAAATTTCTGCTATATATTTTGTAGTAGGAATTTAGAATACTTATACCTCTATCATTCTAAGGTCATCTCTACCACCCTTTTTTAAACAGAGAGAGATCACAATTGCTTTTTTCCATTCTATTGGGGGGTTACTTGTTGAATAGATTTTATTTAAAAATAACAGGAGTCTTTCTTTGAACCTTATCCCTGCATATTTACATAATTCGGAACCTAACTTATCTTCTCCAGGTGGTTTTCCATTTCTTGTTTCTTTCAGGCTGATTTCTGATTCTTCTTTATTTATTTCCTTTTCATTTTCATTAAATCTTTGCTAGTTATCTTTTTAAAAAATTTTATCTGTTCACAATTCGGTATAAAAATTTAGGAATTCTTGTAATTTCAATTTGGTGTTTAATTTTACATTTTCTTTGATATCTGTGCTTAAATGTTTCAAAATCTTATATGCATTGGGTCTTATTTTATACAAACCATGTTCTAAATTACAAACAAATTTATTCAAGATTCTCTATGTCTTTTTCTGACTTCTCTTTTAGCTATGGCTTTTAATATTTTGTATTCTTTTTCAACTTCTAAACTTTTACTGCGTAACCAGTACTAGTTGTACTATTGATAAAAAAACAAATAGTCCATTATAATCAATCTATTTACATAAATCTGTATAAATTGATGTAAATCTGTATATTCTTACTTTTGCTCCTTTATTAGAAATTTTTATTTTTCTGTTATCATTTTTCATAGCTGAATTCTTCAGGCTGATTGTTATTTCTTATTTATGTGTTATATTTTCACTGCTGATATACTGCTTCTTCCAATATTTTTACATTTATTTCCAATTTAAATCTTCTTGGTTTGTTTGTAATTACCACTTTTTATGGTAGTGATTCCATTGTATAAGGCTCTGATCAGGCCGTGTCTGGGCTATTGTGCCCAAATCTGGTCACCGGGGTTTAGATACTTTGGACTGGATACAGAGGTGATTGACAAAAATGATTTCAGTAGTGTGGAATGCTAGTCATGAGGAATGATTGAAGTCATATAATCTGCAGAGTTTGGTTGATAGAGGGCGAAGTGGTGTTATTACTGAAGAGTTTAAGCTCTTGAGAGGTATTTACCGTATGGATACGTGAGACATTTTTAGATTGTAAAAAATGAGGAATGCGCTAGAAGTAGTCGTCATCCCTGGAAATTGTACAAGAAACTGGTGAATAAGAGGGTGGAAAGTTTCTTTTTTTTAATTTATTATTATATGGAGAGGTGGTGGGTGAGTGAAATGCACTGCCTATGTATGTATTGAATGCTAAGAGAGTGAATGAGTATAAGCTTCAGTATGATAGATATGTTACAGGCAGGAGAAAATTTCCGTCAGTCTGGGGACATTTCTAATATATGTATACTTATTCACAGTGTATTGCAATATAATGTATGTTGCTTATATATTTCATGTAACTGTTAATGGTATAAATCTCTCTCTCTCTCTCTCTCTCTCTCTCTCTCGATGAGACTTTGAATCCAGGAGAGTCGATGTAATAATAATAATAATAGTTTCCATGTAAATTACTGCTTATCTTTTGGAATATAAATAATTGCATTTGGAGATAATCTTCATTTCCATTTCCTGCAAGTAATATTACATTATCTGCATATTCAACCAAATTTAAAATGTTTTTTTTTTTTTTTATTCCATTTATTGCCTATTTATTACATTTTGTTATGATTTCATCCATAATTATATCAAATGACTTAAAAAGAATGGCCTTGTCTGATTTCTACTGGAATTTTGAGCATTTCATATATATACAGGGTGGTTCAAAATTCCACGTACAAACTTTGAGGGGAGGTAGAGAACATATAAATCAACCATATTCACACAGGAAAGCATGACCGGAAACGCCACCGGAAGGTACTAACAGGGACACAAAGATACAGAAATAACACAATGCAGTAAGTAGTGTAAAATACTTTATTAGCAGTACAATTGCAGTTTGATACATAATATGGTTTCACATCAGTTGCTCAAAGTTACGACCATTAGCAGCGATACATGCCTGACACCGACGACGCATTGATTGCCGTACATTTTTCGAAAATACCTGGAGTTTCCCGGATATTAGCAGCGGCGATGGCGATCCTTGCCACGAGGTCCATGTCAGAGGCAACAAGCGTTTCGTGCACCATGGCTTTAAGGGTCCCCCACAGAAAGAAATCAATGCTCGATAAATCAGGTGAGCGTGGGGGGCATGCGACGGGTCCACCACATCCAATCCATCGAGCCCCAAAGGACCTGTCCAAATACTGATGCACAGAAATGCCAAAATGGGCTGGAGCCCCGTCGTGTTGGTACCACATCTACCGACGCAAAGTCATTGGAACATTGTTCAGTAAATCCGGCAGAACTTCTTCCAGGAAGGTCCGATACTTCTGGGAGTCCAGTCGGGGTGGAAACAGTTATGGGCCGACTAAACAGTCAGCGACGATAACTGCTCATACATTAATGGCGAAGCGTTGTTGTGCAGCATGTGATCGCACAGCGTGTGGGTCCTCATTGGCCTACACATGAGCATTGTGGTGATTGAAGACCCCTTCGCGGATAAATGAAGCTCCATCCGTGAACAACACACAAGTTGGAAAATCCGGGTCTACGGCCCTTTTCTGCAGAAACCACTGCGCGAATTCCACACGTCGGGTATAATCTTCGGCCATTAGTAACTGGGCCCATTGCAAATGAAATGGATGTAAGGACTAAAAGTGCAAAACGCGCACTGGATCGAGATATTCCTATTGCAGAGGCCACAGCACGTGTCCTTGTCTCTGGATTATTGGCCATCGCATGCAACACCTCCTGTTCCGTGGCGGGATTTCGCGTCGGTCGTGGCCGCCCATATCATGCCTGAGACCATAGTCACACAAATTCTGATGCAAATACGCAAACATTTGGTAATTCGGTACCTTTCGTGATATTCGTACAGGGTCCATTTCCGTCAGCTAACCCGTAAACGAGGTGCATGTCTGTCATCTCAGCGTTCCTAAAACGACGCATGTTCTTCGTACGACGTCGAAATCTTGAATGAGAAATCCCCAATTGCTCACCTGGAGCCGGCGAACAGTGCCACGCCACATATCACTTTCTGGTGGCGTTTCCAGTCAGGTTTTCCTATGTGAACATGGTTGATTTTGATGTTCTCTACCTCCCCTCAAAGTTTGTACGTGGAATTTTGAACCACCTATATATATACAACCAAATATAAATATGATATCGCATTGTAGGAAATTTCGTGCAGAAATTTAGATAACAGTTGGTTTATTAGGGTATCAATTATATGCTTTCCAATTTACTAAGAGTTTGTCAATGTTATAACTTCCGAAACGTTTAAAATGTTTATAGATTATCTCAAAATTATTGCATATAATATCTGATTTCACATGCCACATTTGCCTTGTAAGTTATCAATTTTTTAGGATTTTTTTTATTATTAGATTGGTCCCTCAGAATTACAATTTCTTAAGTTCTCATTGTTTTCTTACTAAGCAAACTGATTTAGTACAGTATATATAAAACAGTCATAAAATCAATGAATTAAGGAAGCATTTTTCCCTTTCAGGTGAAAATATGGTTTCAGAACAGAAGAACGAAGTGGAAAAAACAAGATGGCATCACGAATGCAGAAGCTGCAGGACACAAGCATAACAATGAGAAACCTCCCTCCACGGGAAAAAGCAAGAGCAGTAAAAACATCAAAAATAGCAATGCCAATAACAGTAACGGAAGCGCTGGAGTTTCCGTGACATCAAAACCCGTTCAGAATGGCAAAGCGAACATTAGCAATGGCAACGAGGAAGCAACCCAGGGAGACGAGAGTTCGAGCAGTACAGCTTTGCAGGCATCGATGGAGCAGGTAAGCGTCTCTTCTCAACTCTCGCCTGCCGATCTAGGCATGGCTTCTCAGGACAGCCACGGGGCTAATTCCGTGCCTTCGGTAAGATCTTCAACACCATCTTCGGCGGTGCACAGTCCATGCCTTGATTCTCCCAAAGAACCACGACCAGACCTTTCGATCCACTTGGACCTCATCAGTCAACAGGAAAACGGACCGAGTAATCTATCGGCTTTTGACCATCAAGCCTTTAATCCAACGCTGGACAGCAGCAGTCGGTCTCAGCGAGGACTTTCAGAAGGTGAAGAAATGGATAGCACGTCTAGTGATCAGTGATGTGGGAACACTCGTTGTTATTGTTGTTATTGTACAGAGGACTATAGAACTCTTCGTCTTGTTGAATTCGATCGCTGTTTTTTTTTCTTTTTTTTCGTATTTAGTGTGGTGGGTAAATACCTCATTCCGTGCAGGTACAGGGACGCGTAGACTGTTAACAGAGGAAGAAAGTGAATATTTTAAAGTCCTTGGCAGGTAACCAGGATAACCACACAGGGTAATTACAGTTCACCATACTCGGTGAAAAGAGCTTGTTCTGTCTGATGAACTCGTAAAGAAGTATGTGCAGATGTCATCCAGTCTATATATAAGTCACAGCATCATAGAAATCATATATATATATATATATATATATATATATATATATATATATATTTCTATGGATAAATAGCACGTTTTGCACCCAGAAGAAGAACTGATTTGATGGACTCTAAGGAATAGTTTTCGAAACAGGACCTCAGCTACAAGCTAATCAGGACTTGGTGAACATAGTAGCTTTATGGTTCTCACATTCTAGGCCTGTATACATTGTGTTTAGTGTTAGGCCTCGATGTGGAAGTGTATCAACTGGAAGTGTATCTGTTATTAGCCTCTGTAAGATTATTGTAGAGATAACCCTCCCGTAACAATACATAGCCTATATTTCTACCTTTCCGCCTGGCCAGTGTTTGCGATATCTGTGCCACTATGTCTGGGAATAGTCCTGTCAGAGAATTTTGCCTTATGACGACACAGTCTGTGCACTGATCTCTGGGTGATCGCCTCGTTTCTATGTTAAATGTCTCTGGCTTCAAATCACAACCGATACGCATTATAAACAGTAATAAAATTTGCTGTAGAGAAAAATTCGTTTTGTATCTGTTTTTTCCTTCTTACTTCAAAATCATTACTTATTTACACCTTATTTTGAAACTGCATGAAAAAAAATTTATATGGGGAAACATATTTCAGAATTAAATCGTCATTTAACTTCAGCTTTAAAGAATGAGATTAAGCTCACACAAAACATTTCTGTGCAATATCATACATATCAACACCCATGTAGTGCTGGGTTATTGAAATTTCAATTAATATTCTGACGAGATCCGCTTTCCATAGTGCAATTCCAAAAGAGAATTGGAATTCTCTTTACAAGCATCTTCTACAAAGTCTCAGGTTGGAAACATGAAAACCATACACGACATCTACGGTCTGACACAGTGTTTACTTTATCCCACGCTTCTTATGTCCTTATAAACAGGAATACTGGACTAATTGGTTTGAAAAATGATAATATTACACGAAGTTTATTACATACAAGTATACTAATAAAATTTACCAATATATGAAAGATTAAACAGTGACCTTAAGAATTTAATTGTTATGTATTTATTTAGGACATTTTCTCAGTAAATATATAAAATAAATAAAACATAAGCAGACAACTATTACTTGGGGAAGAAATCATTTGTTTCAGACAATAACACAAAGCGAGTAAAATGCCTTTATTATTGATAAGCATTTGATATAGATCTATGATGGTTTTCTTCATACATTGCTGAAACAATAAAATTATTTCGTATAAGGAACAGATCTGTTAATTATTCTAAGGCTGAATATACACTGCATTACATTATTTTTAAAATTTTACTGTATATATACGAGGGTGGTCTGAAAACTTATCGGCTAACAATGAAAAAAACGAATTTATAATTTCAAAATTATTTTTATTTTTCAACATAATCTCCCTTAAGACTAATACATTTATTCCAGAGATGCTCCAGCGCAGTTATCCCGTTCCTGTAGTGGTTCTCAGTAAGATCTGTAAAATACCCCTCTACAGCTGCAATCAGCTCTTGATTCGAAGGAAAAACGCTGACCAGCGAAGAAGAGTTTTAGTTTTGGGAAGAGACAGAAGTCAGAGGAAGCCAAATCTGGGGAATAGAGTGGATGTTCCAACAACTCATACTGCAGATCCCTTAATTTTCCCATTGCCAAAAGAACTTTGTGGGCAGGTGCATTGTCGTTTTCTCACGAATTTTTTCGTCTAGTCTGATTAAAAGATCGGAATATTCCCCTATTGTTGTTTTACCATTTTTAATATAATTAATAAACAAAATGTCTTTAGCATCCCAAAACACCTTTCCTACTGATGAAACCGACTTTATCTTCTTTGGCGTTGAATAACTGGCTTCTGTCCACTGTTTTGACTGTTATTTGGATTCTGGTATGTAATGATGAATCCAAGTCTCATCCATAGTAATAAATCGACGCACAAAATCAGTTTTATTCTTGACCACGCTACCAGCCAGGACGTATATATACGTCCAAGTTGCCATGGATGCAAAGTGCATATTAAAATTGTAATACCATTGATATTACACTGAAATATATGATGGATACGAAGCTTTTGAGGATGCGTATTTGATTCATAATGGCCGGTAAGGTGGTTAAAACGCTCCAAATACTGTTCATAGATTTTTATGCGAGTGCGTTTTTGATCTGCTGTGAGCAAGTGCGGCACCTGTCTTGCGCAAAGCTTTTTCATTTTCAATTCTTAATATAAAATATATCCCACACGTTTTTTTGAAATGCCTATAGTCTCAGCAATTTCATGCATTTTGACTAATCGGTCATCCAATACCATATCGTGCACTTCATCAATGATTTCTAGTGTTGTTACACTTTTTGACTTCCTTCACGTGGATTATATTCAAGGCTGGTACGGCCACGTTTAAACTCGGCAGCCCATTTCTTAATTGTCGAAAACGAAGGAGAAGAGTGCCCATAAACTTCTATGAACTTCGAATGAATTGTTTTGGCGTTAAAACTTCTTTTACAAAGAATTTTATAAATGCACGAACTCATTTTATCCATTTCAAGGGATACAGACAACATTTTTGCTTCAGACAGCTCTATAAAACAAACTACTTGATAGAATGACTTGCAATTTCACACGGATGCTTATGACAGATGTACCAACTTAAAAAAAAATCTTGCCTTGCCGATTGTGTTGCCATCTATGATCGAGACCTAAACCTTTTCAGACCACCCTCGTATATATATATATATTTCATTTAAATTTCATTTAAAACGTGAAATTCAAAATTTTCATTTAGTAATGTTTTAAATGAAATTTAAAACATTAATAAATGAGACTGAATGATATTCAGTCTCATTTATTATGAGCTACGATACCGTACATTTTAAACACCAGCGTTTGGTTTGGGTATCCCTTAATCCAGGAATCTCTACGATCAAAATACATTTCGTTGAATTTTAATCCGACCAACTATTAATTGATCAACAGATTTCAAACTTATGAGATGCATTGCCAGCTGCCGAATTCTGTTCTTTGTTTAAATTCTCAATCCTATATCAATCCAATATATGAAAATAAATTTCATGTTTAATTGAAATGAATATTGGTGTGTAGTCGCTGCAGTCACTATTTAATATTGGGATCACAAACCTAATTAGAAGAATAACTTCCGAATTATTTAATACCGAATAGTTATTGTATAGTTAAACTTTGACACTTTTAATAGAAAACTAATACAATTCAAGATAATGTATTTTTTATTTATATTTTGAATTCCTGTTTCGCTGCTTTCTTCGAGTCCCAATTCTGAAATCGGATAACTCCTGTCATTGTAAAATTTTGAAGTTTCTTTCTATTGATATTTAGATATAAAAAAACAACAACTGATGGACGGATCTTTCGGATTAGAGTGCAGTTAGCGTTATTTTCACTTTATTAAACGGAATCTACACAGAATAGTATGACTTTCCAAAAGATCTATTTGGTGAATTTAATATAGGATGCAACATGAGATACAGGCAAGTACAAAATTCTGAACAAAATTAAATATAAAATTTTGGAATTCATTCAGTGGGGGGCTTCTGTGATTGCTGGTGCTCCTATTAACAGTTCACACGGTATGTCACGAAATAAACGGTATATGTTACGAGTCTGCTTTTACTAGTATGCTATGACCAGTTTCTGCAGGAACAAGAGCGAAATTATCCCATTAATTTAGTAGAATGACTTAAATGAAACGACAATAAAAATACACAAATAATATTAGGGATTAACTCAGTTAAGTAAATAACTAATACAATTTTCTCTCAACCTTCATTTGGTTACTAAACGGAAGGAAGAACAAAAAGGTGGAATAAAGATAGTACAGTGAGAAAAATGACGTTGTGTACACCATTTTCTCATCATGCGAGAAACCTTTGTGAGAAATTTGAACTGAGGATTGATTGTTCAGTGACATTTCGTCAATATGGAAGTTCTCTCCCTCCCTCCAGGGAACTCCAATTTTTCCTGCTGAAAAACCAATTTGAGAATACTCAATTAAATGGAGCAAAAATAAGCTCAGTGTGAAAGGTGGTTTTTCTGCGATGACTTCTAAGACACAATGAAAGTGAAAGCAAAACATTTTATTTTTTCCATTTTTTTTAGTATTATCGACTGCACCAAATTTCAGACAAGAACAAACACCTCAATATCGAAACATGGTTATTTGGATGATGAGGCAATAAATTATCCCCCCCCCACCCCACCCCCTCGTTATTTATGTTGTGCATTGTTTTCTTATGATTTTCTGTTTTTTTTTCTTGATTTATAATGCACTCTTCGTCCTTCTCTCCTTTCTGATCCACCTATTCACTTCTTATTCCTTCATTTTATCTCCAAATATTATTTATACTTCATCATCATCATCTTCTTCTTCCTCTCCATCAGTCACTTCATGGTTGTTGTTTTGAGAGTGATTATCTGTTCTATCTTTCTTTTTATAGGACACATTAAATGTCTTTGAATACTGGAAATGCAGTATTTTATCTTTTAGTGAGATGTATGGTAATGTAGAACATGCACACACATTCTTAAAGTGAATGACATTGAGGCAATGAACTGTTTTAAAAAGTAATTTGACCTCTTACTATGTCATTACCAATTACCATCTGCTCATACTTATTCTTCTCATTGAAGCAGTTAATATCATATTACGAATCTGCATTCAAAAGAGTAGAAGCCCAACGGTGATTACTTTCCATTTTGACTTCATACATCTTCAATGTCTGCGATGGTTGAACAATGTAGCATTATTTACTAGTGGGAGCTATGCTTTATTTTTTTTTTTTGTATTTTCTTATTAATTGAAAGAGTGTGCCAAAGTGAATCATAATGTTATTTTAGGCACAACATTGTATTACTTTGCCTTTGTTAGCCTGTATCATTGCGATGGTATTTGAGTTTTGTAGACAAAAGGTTACATTGTTATTGTAGAAACTTCACTCGACTCTATATTTGGCTATCCACAATATGTGTAGAAGAGGTACTGAAACATTCATTTTGAAGGCATCAGCCTAGTGCATTTCAGCCATATTGCAAATATGGCTGCCGCCATCACGAATTGATCAAAAATCATCAACAGGGTTTTCATATTCAATATGGCAACTCTCCAGTTTTTTCACGTATAACTCTCTACGCTAAGTAAGGGCTCGCATATCAACCGCAATGCTTTGTAAAGAAAAAGATTAAATTTTTGTTACACGATGCCAAGTATCCAAATATATTATATCTCGCATGCGCTGAGCATATTTCTCTTGCCATAACCATACACTTCTAACACGTAAAAGGATGCAAATAATAAAAAATGAAATTTAAATGAAAAATGGAAAAAACAAATGTGTGGATGTGTGGGAGTGCGCGCGCTGTGATTTCACTATGTAAACAACACAGTGTATACATAGAGCAACTCAGACTAATTCAGACTAGCAATGCACAACACCGCTAATTTGAGTCTGCTTGTGATTTGATATTGTTATTAATCAATTTTAATTCCTTTCATATTTTGTTTTGAATTTAGGTTATAAATAAAAAAAGTATGCCTTGCTAAGCATTCTTTGTTTAGTTCTGGAGGATGAAATTCATTATTTCTTACTTGATCCTTTTTTTACCCTCAGAAACGCTAAGAGAGCATTGTTGTGGTGTGTGTGTGTGTGTGTGTGTGTGTGTGTGTGTGTGTGTGTGTGTGTGTGTGTGTGTGTGTGTGTGTGTGTGTGTGTGTGTGTGTGTGTGTGTGTGTGTGTGTGTGTGTGTGTGTGTGTGTGGTATGTTACGTTAGAAGCTTTCAGTTGATTGCTTTATGTTCATTACAAGAATTAGTTTCCGCACTCTATGGAGGAGTTAGTTGTCTTTCCTAAGTATTCTTTTCTTTTTTGTTCTGGCTCAGGCAAGATGTACTTTTCTCCATTTATACTCTATTAGATTTCCATTATTAATGGTTGACGGAACTCAATTTATTGCCTGATGTATTTTAAGTGAAAATTTAAGTCAATTGTTAAGGGAATGCCATGTGTACCTGAAAGCTTTGATAGGTTGTTATGTACATAACGATTCGACAATTTGTTAAAGTGAAGAATCTGACAACAGGCTGTCAGATAACAATCGTGTACGTATCATATTCGCGTGCTTGTCAGATTTATTTTCAGGTACGATCAAATTCGCCCAAGTTGATCTGGTCAACAGAAGTTTTTTTTTTTTTTCCCTTAACCGGAGGAGTAGCTTAACTATTATATCACGATACTCGGAATTTCCTGATTTGGGAAGGAACTCAGCGGGAACGCTGCAAATCCCTCCAGGAAGCCTTCGAAGAGTATTTAGAGAACTTCGGTTGATCTTGTTGTGATTAGCCTCAAAGATTACATCGACGCAACCCTGATATATTCATAGGTAGGATTGTTGGTGACAGTTTTGCATTAATTAAAGGAAAGCTTAAAGTGAAGCGAAGGAAAGTATCGACAGGCTCACTCAGCGACCGATTGAATACTGGCATGAACAAAAAAAAGGTTTGACGTTTGTTCGAATGATGAGAGCAGCTTACTTACTGATGTTTCTTGAAAATTCTTTGGTTTATATGGGATATTCCGAATACTTAAATGTATGCATAATTAATGAAATAATCAACGTTTGCATATTTGGTAAAGCATTACATTTCTTTCAGTCCCCAACCAATCCTTTTGAAAATTTATAATTGATTTAAAGTTCACTTTCTGTCTAATTTGTAATTTGCAGTAAAGCTCACTAAGTACTGCAATTTTTCAGTAAAATACTCATGTTTTAAAACTTTATAAAGAATTCTTTATCTGAATTCTTCCAATCATAATGAAATTAGTTACGGAAACTTAGAAAGCAGTGATATTCTGCGATTAGACTTACCCATCCAGCTTTCTAACTTCTGTTTTTTCGCTGATTTATCCTCAACTGATCATGGTAAATCGAACCTGTAGGTGGTGGTATTATGATATTTAAATATTCTGTTGCTGAAACGGTTTCCTACTTGTGGTATATTTCTTTCACGCTCTACATCATGCAGCATTTAACCTTTAACAAGTGCTGTTTTTATCAATCGAGTCCTCTACTATCAGTTCTTGAAACTGCGCAAAGTTTGAGGGAGTTACTTTTGTTTTTCACCTCTCTCAATCCCATGTTAGATAATCCAAGAACTTTGCTCTGGAGACTACACATGGAACATTTTTAAACTATTTCCGCACTCAAATAAGCAGATGATTGTCGCACACCGGCGATGAATCGTCTACCAGCTTGAAGACAAGACATTCAGAAACATCCACGGTTTGATTCGAATCCACAGTTGAGTAGAATGGTGGAGTGGAGTGAGCGGAACACTTTTATCTTTTCGGTGAACCATGCCTATTTATTTCGAATAATTCGTTATTATTATTATTATTATTATTATTATTATTATTATTATTATTATTATTATTATTATTTTGAAAACAAAACAACCGAACAGCCAAAAATAGCATTACGAACTGAAACTGTGGGCAGCATTGTAAGTTTGTCCACTGTCCACGCATTCAAACTATTTCAAGCCAAATTGAGAAGCTATTTGAAAAGAAAAATTCTAGGTCTACCTAGTGGCATTTAATGATGGATGTATAAAGATTGGTTTTGCTACGAAAAGCGAATAGAAAGAAGAACGAACTACTGTAAGCTATTACAGCCGTCAGTTACAGAACGTCTTAAGGCTAAGTTAATGACAAATGACAAATTCTTTATTTCGGGCTTTAGTGCTTATAAGTTAATCGGACGTCACAATCTGACAGTCACATTATACACCGCATTAATCTGAGTGTTTAAAGAAAAGGCCGAAAGAAAGCAAGAGAGGAGACAAGTGAGAAGACAGTCGCCTATTGAACTGTCACGCGGTCACACCGAGTTAGCATTGCTGAGCAGCGAGTTTACCATTTGTGTCGTAAGACTTGCTGATAAAATGGAATCTTGTTAACATTTAAGACAGATAAACTAAATAATGAGCTTATCTATTTCATTATAACACCATCTTTACAGCTGTTGCGTTGTCTCGAGTTCATAATTAGAAAGAAAAGAAGTAGAACAAAATGGATGAATTCAGCGTGGCTCTCATTCTTGAAACATCAAAATGTGTACATTGGTTTAAAGAAAACTCGATGAAGGCAGATGAGTAGAGAGAGAGAGAGAGAGAGAATTATTAATCTGTCAAATGCTAGACTTTGTTATTAGATTCTTTTATTTTGATTGCAGTAAAATCTGGAAGAACATTGCTCATATGAAGCATTGCTGTGCAAAAGAATTATTTAAGAATCATTTGATGTGTGATCTAGGACCTATTAAGCGAGAATTTTTGTTCACATGCCTGAATAATATAACAGCTGAATAATGCATGCATAACTGTTAACATTGCATAATCTCGTATATTCCGATCGTAAAAAAGTTCACTTTTAAAACGTGCTAAAATATTCTTGAGAATCGTAAGTCAGTGAGCCGCTTGTTATGGTTTAACACAACAACAATTTCAATAGCCAAAAGCTAAAACACTAGCTGGATTGGTGGATGATTATGAGATTCTCCTCACGTTTAATTAACATATGTAATGTAATCAGCAATGATTTCGACGTCGACTATGGATGTTGGTTTGAGATAAGAAATTAGCATCTTGTAATATTTAACTAAATTGATATCTGATTTTCAGAATTTGAAAGAAACATGAATTTGATAGCAGCCCAGCTCTTTCTTTAAAACAGAGAGCAAGTCTGCTAAAATCTACTAAACAAATTTATTAGAATTTATTTATTACTAATAACCTCCGATATTTAAAGAGGCTGATCCTTTCAGGAGAGGATGTTACTGTTCACTACAACAGCATGTCGGAAAAATTGTTTATATTTAACATCGTTTGGAAGTGTATTCAAGAATATCTCGAAAAAGCATCCCTTGCTATTATGTAAAATCGATTAGAAGCTAAAGGCAAATGCTGTTGTGTTAGTATAAAAAGTATATTTTTAAGTAATAAATAAACACACTATCAACATTATATGATATGGCATGTTGGTATAACATGATACATCGTTCATATTAGACCCATGGCTTTTCGAAGTAACTTTATCGGCGTGTAGCTTCCTACTTATTTTTAAAAGAAGCACAGTTATTATTATTACTATTATTACTATCAGTAGTAGTAGTAGTTGTAGTGGTGGTGGTATTGCTGCATCTATTAATCTCACAGGGGGAGCAATTCTAAATCTAAATGAATGAAAAATAACAAACTTATTCTCCATAGTACAACGAGTTTGGTTTAATTGCAGGATACGTTACAAATTCTTAAAATGGCGGCAACTTTTTGTACTGTCTCGACAATGAGACCCTTGAGATCCTGGGTTGAAGCCAAGAGTTTGATAGCAAAGGAGAGCTATTAACGCCTGCCTAAGAACAACTAGGAATTTATGTACCCACTTGTTACATCGATCCCATAACGAGCTGGCTGTCTTCTAGCTGCTACTTACCGAGAATAGCATGGAATCAAGAGGTGGTCCCGATTCATCGGGATGGATTCTATACATTTTTCCCAATAAATATTCATCTGAAGTGAGAGAGTGACGTGAGTGGATACTCCTGCTGTCTTATATTCATATCCATGATATCTTGCATGTGCTTGATGGCAGTTAAATCAAAATATTTCTTAAAGTCATGAGTTCAAACTCAGTGGCATGCTCCTGGAACCATTTTTGAATCCTTTACACTCGAAGAATAATGGTACTACACACTGGATGACCCCATCATCTGCAGAAAGAGAGAGGGCATTTTCAGCATAGACTGTTCGTGACGAAATAGGAATTGCTTGAACGAAAAAACCGACAGTCAAGCGCAACTGCAGCGCATTTCTCTTTCAAAAAGAGTCATAATGTGTGTGAAAAACAGAGATCGCCAACCATCTGAAATGCTGAGGCAAATCATGATGAATCCGAACGTTCTCTCGTTGCTTTCTCCAGTTTAATGAAGATTGAAGAATTTTACTTTGCTGGCAATGAAACCGTCCCCACAGTTAAGAATATTAACGCAAAATTTAAACTGTTTAACGCAGTTTAAATTCGGTGATCTAGTCTGAATTGTTCTATTGATGCAAGGAACATTTTTGACAATAAATACACTGAAAACTCGCGCTACTGCTTTTAAAAATCTCAGAAAAGTTCAGTGCAGCGGAGATATGTATTCTATGAGAATCAATATCCAATATTCAAAAGTAGGCTGAAGAACACCTTCAACCTATTCTGTTTTTAGATTGTTTTAATTAATTCGTGTTTGTTTTTCATTTAATTGTTTCAATTCCAGGATATTTTCTTCCCATAGGCATTGTATTTTTGGGAAAAAAAGAATGAAGTTCATTTACATGAGAGACGTAATATGAATGATTGACAAATAATAGAAGTTTAACAGGGTACACTGAGATTCATATGGAACAACAACAAGAGAAAAAAAACGACTACTCAGCTGTTTCATGGATTGTCGATTTACAGATAGCATTGCAGCTGAATAGTGAACACGGAAAAATCTGTCGGAAGGACACAGGACAGAAAATTGTTTATGAGAGATAGAGAATAGAATTTGTCAGTAAACATGGGTTACTAATCAATATAAATAATTTAGGATTTTTGATTAAGGTTTTGGATGAGAGGGAAAACTTTCAAATATAGAAGATTATTTCATCTTTGAGCTTATATGGGAGAAAATGATACACAAATTCAGCGATCCTGTAGTGGTAGAGTTCTGATAACAGAGGTTCAAATCCTGATTGCTATAGCGTGCAATTCTATTTTAATAACAGAATGCTAACCACGCCACTAACTTTGTTGCTAGTCTTCTTACTCGAGTAGATAACATTCTCACTCTAAACTAAAATGCTGTTCTGCTGTTAAAGATTTTCATCTTCGAACGTGTAACAACGATAAAGCTTATTTTAGCCCTCAAGTAATGTGAACAGCTGTCTGATTTCTAACCGCATTATTAATGTGCCATAGATGTAACTATCTTAATGCGTGTTGAATTATCATAAACATTTAAAGTAAGAAACAATTCGTGGAATAGCATGAAAAGAAAAGCTTCTTAGGCTCTCCTTGGGTTCAAATAAACAAGCGGTATGTTCTTGCCAAAAGTTGTATAATAAAGTTAATCAAAGATAAGATAAATGATGAAGATTTTCTTATGAAAAATACCATTGAATTGAGTGAAGCATTTGAACCAATATAATATCATATGTCCTGTTATATAAAAAGCTGTTCGTCAACATCATTGCGTGCGTGCGTGGGCGCTCGCGCGCATTTCAAGGTATATGAACAGTGAAAGGGGACAATGTAGCTGCACTGGCAAATATAACAGTGAAACCTGCAGTTGGTGAAAGAAACAGCACAATTGTGACGACGGAGAAAGTTGAGGATGAAAACAAAATAACGTGAAAAAGCCAGAGTATTCACAGAACTTTGTGCCTAAATCAATTAAATTCCTTGTTAATGACAAGAATGTGCGACGAGGTGGGGGGGGGTCTTTCGATCCTTTTTATAGTACATATCTGGAAAGAAACAGCAGGGAGTTGTGATGGAATAGATGTGGTAAGTCCAAACAAATCATAAGTGAATAAGTCAGGTATTGGCAACCTCGTCGCTACTGGCTGCATATGGCCAGGGGATAACACAGTTGTGTCTAACGGTGTTTTTGGAAAAAAAAGAAAATTAAATTGAACGTTTACTTCCTTTATTTTGTATAATATGGCCAACGTTGCTTTCATTTAGCACAGTTGTCGCCACTGCGAAAAATAAGTTTCCCACCTTTGAATTAACGCTGATCATCTGAGAGCCTTTCGACTAGTGCACGCTGCTTTCTGTCTACGCTAGTTTTGTAAAAGAGTAAAGTTGGAGGCGATAACTGGATATTCCATTTTTATTTTTTCCTTCTAGGAAGGGATCGATTGAACACGAGCCATATTCCAATTTGGGATCAAATCCAGTGGAAAAGAAGAGTGTTCAAAGTGCACTGCTGCATGTAATGCTGCTCCTTTGTTCATTCCAAAAGGTTCTGTGGTATCGTACATACTTGATGGTTGAAGAATCAGACTGTTCATGCCAGTCGTTTTAAAGCCACAGGAAGGAGTAGCTACCTTTGACCATGAGGCTGTATTTTATTTTTTATTTTTAGTCTTCTTTAAATTCGAATGTCATTTATAACTCTTTTTTTACATACGCTACCAACGTTAGTATAAATTGTTCGTATTGTAAACTCTCCAGGGAGGTTGGGAATTTTGCTTTAAGTCATTTATGACATGCATTTTTTTCATGCCGTCGTGTATTTATTGGAGAGGTGAGCTTGATTCTCGTTATACTTATGCTTATAGTTTGAAATTTTAAAGTTGAATATGGAGAAGGGTTTATGCTGAAATAACTTCGATATCGCGTTAAGAGCAAATTCTGATACCAGAAACTGAGAGTAAGAAGTAAACCAAGGAAAGGATTGATGAAAATTGTTGCGGTAATATTTCTTGCACTGCATAAGTAGCAAACGACAAGATGACGAAAATGACTAAAAGAGGATTCCTTTCAGTTAATATTTCTGAGTTGAATTTCCTTTTGGAGAGTCACATCAAAAGGATAGTTGGAGGGAGTTTTAATTTGGAAGATCGTGCAGGCGTTGGGAAAGGAAGCTGGATTATTGAGAAATATTTTGTCAGATAATTTTGAGTGAAGTTATTGTTGATTGAAAATGTATTGACATCGCTTCTAAACGAACGTTGAAAGCAGATAAACGGTATTAGTATTGGGTAATTACTTTATCAGATGAAAAGTAGAAAATCTTGAGTTTAAAAGGTTAAAAATCTGAATATTTGTATGGAGAATGTCTTGTATGAGAATACGAATGAATGATGTAAGAAGCGGGAGAAGATATCATTTCTATATATCTTCATAACTCTCTATTACTGGTCAATATGGTTAGTGGATAGCGACTCCGCTCTCCAAATCGACAGGATTGGATTCCGTTGTAATTAATGTTTGCGTACGTCTAGTGGTGGACGATTTCCATCGCCTTGTGCAAGATCGACGCCACCCTCCTATTTATTAGAAGCGAAGAAGACTCAGAAAGATGTGAGAAACTGAGAATCCTCTGAAACACAGTTTTAAGATCATAGGACAGAGATTCAGATAAAAAAAATATCAGAATCAACCATAAATTTGATAGGAAGAGGCAAGAGATTGACGCATGAGACAATTTGAAAGGTGGTGCTCACCATTTTTAGAAACAAATATATTTTAATGAAGGGCTGGCATTCGTTTTGGTATACTCGAGTAATAAAATTCTCTTATATGTGACATAAGTGCTCAGGAAAGAAATCTGTGAAGTTTGAAGATGTAGTTCGTAAGTAATGGTGCCACTACTTGTACTTTGTCTTTATCACATATTGTAATTGTCTTCAGGATTATTCAACAACCGATTCTTCCTCCCATGATTAAAGAGAGGGAGGGGGAAAAGTCAAGAATGGTGTTCTTAAGTCAAAGTTACCAAGAAAAAAAAATGAAGTGGCGGAATCACCATCGCGATGAAAACTGCTTGCTGTCTGCACGATTTCTGGGTTTCTTTCAATTGGAAATGTACGGTTTGTAACTGCCAATATTCATTTTCGCCGGCTGCAAAATATAACTGACGGCTAATGATTTTCTAGGGTATTTCCATATTGTTCAATGATAAAAATCATCGATAAGAAAAACAAATTTGCTGAACACTGTTCTTCTAGATGCGAAATTGAGCATCAGATTTTATAGCTAGAGATAGTACGTGCACTAATGTCATAATGTATAGCTGATCGAGGACTAAAATTATGATGTAAATTATTGCGACATGTTTATTTTTTTGATGTTGTTGCTGCTGTTGTTCCTTTATAAACTAGCATGATGTCTTCTCATTTAGATTTTGAATATAGCTCACGAACATTCATTTTCTCATGTGATGGTGAATAGACTGGTGTCATTTAAATCTCTGATGAGATTATTATGGTTTTCCAACTGTTTAAAATGTGTGTGTGTGTGTGTGTGTGTGTGTGTGTGTGTGTGTGTGTGTGTGTGTGTGTGTGTGTGTGTGTGTGTGTGTGTGTGTGTGTGTGTGTGTGTGTGTGTGTGTGTGTGTGTGTGTGTGTGTGTGTGTGTGTGTGTGTGTGTGTGTGTGTGTGTGTGTGTGTGTGTGTGTGTGTGTGTGTGTGTGTGTGTGTGTGTGTGTGTGTGTGTGTGTGTCGAAGCATAACGCTGCGACAAATAATAAATATCTGCGTTTTGAACTAAATTCTGTTTGATATGCAAGAAATCAATCCATCCGTTTGTCTTTGATATCTTGCTGAATTAAAGATAACCTGCACTAGCTTGGTAACCGAAAATTGTGTGAAATGTTAAGACAACAAAGAACAACGATAATAAAATGTTATCCAGATAAATGTGTGCATTTATGTACGTTTATGTGACTCGTCATGATGCCTCTTGGACAGCTGAAGAAAACGAAACACGAAATTAAAAGAAAGAATAATAAATTTCACTAATATCAATATCAATAATATCAATATCACTATCAATAATAAATAATAAATACCACAAAGTGGCTGAGAATTTACTAGGATATGACCTTTGGCATGAGAGTTACTCTGATATCTCTACACTTACAAACATTTAAAAGTTGTGTTTTTGCAAGGGTACTCTACACGATAGTGTTGATTGTTTCTTATTCCGAACTCTATACACTATCGTGTATAGAGTTCGGAATAAGAATGGTAAATAGCGCCTTCTGGACAGATTTAAGTTTTAAAGACCTTGACAGCAGTAGTTTTAGTGTTTGGCTGGGTGATATAATACAATAATGGAATTTTATTTTTTGTTTTGATACTTTTTAAATTGTGTTTATTGCCAATGAAGTCTTATTACTCTCCTCTTCTATGTTTAAGATGTTGATTGAAAGTTTACAATCTATTTATGATTGAAAAAGTTACATTTTAACCAAAGATGAGTTATATCGGAAGGAGGAAAAATAAAGTTTTTCAATCTCGGATACTCCAACTGTTGATTGTCTAAAGACAGACAAAATGGTAGGTTGAGCACAAGGAAATGATATGCATTTGAGCATTTTGCTTTTTAACTTCTTTGCCTTGTAACATCACCTTCCCTTTAGCACCTTCGGTAGGCTCAGAGCTATCTAATGTGGTTTCCCTTCTCTATAGACCAGGCATAGAACGTGGAACGTATTTAAGCCACTCAAAACTCCAATAAGTAGGATGCTCAGGTGTAACGAGATTCATCGACACCTACAAACTAAAACCTCTTTGCCAAATGGGTTTAAAATCCGCAACTTGTTAGTTAGTAAATGGAGACGTTACACACTTCGCGTGTTAGCATTTGTTTGTTGATAGCCTTTTTGCTGTTGAGTAGTATTTTCCTCTGATTTGAACGAAAGTCTTTCCGTCCATGAAAAGTCAAGTAAGACCCATATTTGTCGAAGGCTTTAGCTTTCCCATTACAAAATCTAACCGCTGTGGATTGGAAGCATTAAATAGTAACTGCGGGCCAAAAGATTTTGGGCTTATGACCACAATTCATGGCTCTCGTTCTCACATTTAAAAACATGATGGTTGATTTATATAAGCGAAATGGTTAGCAAAGCACATCGTTTTAAAGCAGTAAAGTCATGCGCACTGATTACTCTTCACAATTCTCTGAATATCTGTAATGAAGTGAATAATTACCACTTTTCTCTATGTATTTCTCTATGCAATCCTCATTGCAGGATTGGTTGAGAGTAGAGAAGATGATCTTAGCTTGATCCATTGATGAATTCAAATACTTACTTATTGAGAAATGATAATTTCAAGAGAGGACTGCGGTATCAAGGCAGAGCGCAGAGAAATGTTACGACTTCTTTCATTTTCTGTTTTATAAATGAATCCGACATTTTATTAATAATTTATTTAAAAAATGTAATGTAATACAAGAAGGCTCATGGATAAGGGATTTTTGTTATCAATTGATAATTACAACTTAATTTATCTGATTTCTTGAGAAAAGGGAGGATAACTCCTACCGCCTCTCTCTCTCTCTCTCTCTTTCAATCCAGCAATTCAAGAGAACTGAAGACAGAATTAAATTCTCTTCAGCTGAATCGCAATATTTCGAGATCAACAGAATGACTCCTTGAACTGAGTTCATTTACAGGATTCAGCTCAAGGAAGCGAGCCTACTCACCGGATCACCAGTATTTATTTCGCAATTTGTTACGATGAAAACAAAATCCAGTATAGCTGAAAATAAAATAAAATGCAGCCTGAATTCATTACTGCATTTTTATATCAAATAAAATATGATAATAATTTTCTCATATTTTATCAATGAGTGCTTGTTATTTAAATGTGTAGCAATTAGCAAGGAGAGTACAAGTTTTGGAGTTTTTGATTTGAGAGTGGAATCATTCATAGCTACTTCCGAAGATAGCACAAACCCTTGAGGGAGCACTTGTTTTCTTGTTAATTCGATAAGACTATAGTTGAAGAAAGAGCCTCGAAGGCTTCATTTATGCTGGGTGAGTTGTTGCAGTAAAGATCTATAATTATTTCAAAGCCAAATATTTGAAACTTAAACGTTTCCAGTTTGACGAAAGAGTTTATAAGAATACAACGTTTGAAACTTTAGTTTTCTTGATAAGGCACTACGTAAAATACACGAACCCAACATTCTACATGTTCGTCTTTTATTAGTGCTCTTAATAAAGAATTCACTTACATGATCAAAAGCACACATAAAATTTGGCTACATCAGTTCCTGATCAGAGTTCTTTTAAGTAGTGCAACACCAAGACAAGGATAATGCAAAAGTTGTTTGTATTCTCATAAGCTCTCTGATTATTTTGGAAACTTTTTAAAATTAAATTTGAAATACTTGGTTTAGAAATACTGATGGATTAATATCCTCATTTATTGACAAAAAGAGATCTTTGTAGGAAATAACAAAGAAAACAGCAAGTAACCAAGGACACTGATGTTGGAAATCTACTGGAAATTTGTCTTCTTTTCTGTATGCATTCATATAATATCAGCCATATTGTAATTGTGCAGAAGACGTTACGATCATACGAAAGGGGGGGGGGGAAGAAATAGAGGTTAAGCATAACATTGTCTTTGGAACGAAAAGTAACTATGATCGCTATATACACAGAAGCAATCGATCGGTGCGAAAATCGGTGCGAAATTTGCAGTCTTGGAAGAAATAAATTAATTTAATTTATAAATTAAATTATTTTACATAACGTATTCAAGACTGTCCGCGCGGTTAGCCTAGTGGCTTTGCGCTTCGCAACCATATGCCTGGGGAAGGAGTGTCCTAGGTTCGATTCCCGTTGGAGACGTGAGGAGCTGAAGGATCTTCCTCAGCCATAGCCAAGTTAGCCGGTCTTGGGCGCGGGCAGTAGGGTTTTTTCCGCCAGTTTATCTGGGGTTTTTCATCCCGCAAGCAGGCAAACCGGCCCTGTGAACACACAGGGATACAGCCAAGAATACCTTGAGGCATAGGAGTGACCATTCTATCCTCGTATTTCGGTTACGAAATCCAAGCATGCTTGGAAGGTTGTGGGTCTTAAAGGCCTGTTAAAACCATTGGGAGAGTTATTCAAGAGTGAAAAAATAGCTATGTTTATTCTTCCATTCGAAGCAGTTGTAGTAGTTAGAACTTGGTTCCACAATACATATATCACTTGAACATATTACTTGATTCAGTTTTATTTCCAGCAGTGCATTATTTATATATATACATTGGCACCGGAGGGTATTTAACAGTCCTTCATTTCTATCAGATACCCTGCGCGGATTCATATTCTACTGTATTTTCTCATCATTCATCATCTCATCATAACTTTAAATAAATAAATAATAATAATAATAAAATAAATTTGCTACGTATCTAATAAATTGCACGTTTTGGAATACCAGATACTTAGTGCCAAATATCGCGTAATAAACTTATGCCACTCATTTTTAAATGAAAGACCGAGAATTTCTCATTTATTGAAACGCTTAATTAGATTCCACGTCTTGCTGGATGCAATGATGCAATGGACACAGAAACTGTTACGAATTAATAAGCATCTATCTCAACTCCAAGTTCTAATTTCAGTTTAAATGCGAGTTGCGATAATTGAGTATGTGTGGGGGTATTTTCACTCAACCTAGTGGTTGTTGGGGTCTCAATGCTACTTGACTAGCAATTATATAGAACCTGATGGTTTCCTGTTGACTTTCATGTCCAATAGTATTTTATGTTTGTAGATATGTGTATTCGTCTGTTTTGAGGAATGAAAAACCCAGCTTCTGAGAGAAAAAACCTCCACCTACGTATGACACGGTTAACTTACTTCCAGATGAAAAGCCTTATAAAGTTTCTTTTCTTCGTAGACCGGTTTCGAATCCATATCCGTTCTGAAGCAACTGAGCTAAGAAAGCGCCAATTGCGTGTCTATTTAAAATTTCTTGTGAGTATAAAGTTAAATAATAACGTGAAGGCTCCTAAAACAGTTCTTACAAAAACGAAATCGTTTTCTATGCAATCTCATTAATACTTGAAAATAACAACCCGTGATTGAAGGTTATGTAAGGCAATCGCTTTGCCGAATTGTGAACATTCGTTTTAGGGAAACTGTCGCTTTTCTTTCGGTAGTAATTCTCAGATTACAACCGTAAAATATGCTTTGATTCATCGCATCGGAACAGTTACAGAAGATTTAAAGTCGTTTATGGATTCAGTTAATTACTGATTATCAAGACATTATTTTTTAAAACTCCGTTTCAACCGAATGCAGCGCATCCTTACTGATTAAAAAATCTCCACAAACCGAAGTAAGATTAAAGTGCATTTCTGATAAAATACCTGTTCGAGCTCTTAAAAGATTAACGCAGATTAAATCATGCATAGTGGATTATGTTGGAACTGTCTCTTGTCTTTTCTTTCTTTCTTTCTTTTTTTTTTTTTTTTTTCATATTCCTTTAAATTCACTTTAGACATTTCAACCAAAACAGTCAGCGAATGCATTTCTGTGTGTTAATCTTGAGAAATGATAATAAATGAGAAAAACGCTCCCTAATTCTATAGTGCATCGTCAGACAACAGTGTCATGTGATCGTTTCCCACCTTTAACAATTTAATAATCAGCACACCACCACATTTTTCACTTCAAGGTGAAAATTATTTATTTTCTTAACTAAAGGTTCAATTTATTTATTTTGTGTTACTTATGTCTTAGGTTACTTATTTTATGTTATGTTATTATTTATTTTTATTTACTTAATCAATGTTGACCGCGCGGTTAGCCTAGTGGTTACGCCATTCGCACCCATATTCCTAGGGAAGGCGTGTCCTGCATTCGATTCTCGTCGGATACGTGAGGAGCTTAAGGATCTGGCGTGGACAGCAGGGTTTTTTCTCATTTTATCCTGGGGTTTTTCCTCCCGCAAAGCAGGCAACCCCTTAATTTTCCCATCATTGCCAAAACACCTTTGTGGGCTGGTGCATTGTACTGATGAAAGATGATTTTTTTCTTCTGCAAAGCGGGTCTTTTCTCACGATTTTTTTCGTCTAGTCTAGTTAAAAGATAGGAAAAATATTCACCGGTTATTGTTTTATCCTTTTTAAGATAATTGATAAACAGAATGCCTTTAGTATCGCAAAACACCGATGCCATGACCTTGTCTTCTTTGGCGCTGAACAAACCGGCTTTTGTCCACTGTTTTGAATGCTGTTTGGATTCTGGTGTGCACTGGTGAATCCAAGTCTCATCCATCGTAATAAATCGACGCACAAAAATCAGTTTTATTCTTGTTAAGACGCTCCAACCACTGTTCAGAGATTTTCACGCGAGTGCGTTTGTGATCTGCTGTGAGCAAGCACGGCACCCATCTTGCGCAAAGCTTTTTCATTTGCAATTCTTCGTGCAAAATATATCCTACAAGTTCTTTTGAAATGCCTACAGTCTCAGCAATTTCACGCACTTTGACTCGCCGGTTATCCAATAGCATATCGTTCACTTGATCAATGATTCCTGGCGTTGTCATTGTTACACTTTTTGGACGTCCTTCACGTGGATCATCTTCACGGCTGGTACGGCCACGTTTATACTCGGTAGTCCATTTCTTAATTGTCGAAAACGAAGGAGAAGAGAGCCCATAAACTTATATGTTCTTCGGATGAATTTCTTTTCGCGTTAAACCGTCTCTTTTACAAAGAATTTTATAACCGCACGTATGTACCTTGAAATGGAAAATTTTATCCATTTCAAGTGAATACAGACAACACTTTTGCTTCAGACAGCTGTATAAACAAAATACTTGATAGAACGACTTGCAATTTCACATAGATGCTTATGACAGATGTGCCAACTTTAAAAAAAAATATCTTCCGATAGCGTTACCATTTTTGGTCGAGGCTGAGAACTTTTCAGACCACACTCATATATATGGGGGGGTTACATACACACACACACACACACACACACAGGAACGCAAGAACGCGCATACATTGAATTTATGAATACTCATAAATTAAAATCAACATTAGCACTTGACAGATTGTCAAATTGCGGGATCTTTATACTGACCATCAAAATATTTTGATGGTCAGTAAAAAGCATTTGAGGTATTTGAAGTGTGTGGGTTTCTCACTTTTCAGTATGACTGATTTTGCAATTACAAATATCGCAAAAATTGCGGTCCTTCCTTCACAATTGCTGGAGTAGATAAGTGAATAGAACTTCGAAATTGGGATGTTAAAATGTGTTTATTTTAGCTAAAACTTCAAAACTTTCTCTTTTTAAAGGGTGAGAGAGAGAAGCAATCACTTGGCCGTTATGTAGAAAATCAGCTAAGGATCGTGAGAGTTGTGTATTGTTAGGAAAAAATCAAATCCCACTTGGAAAGTGAAAACTGCGCGAGCAAGAAAGATCACATTTTCGAAAGCCGATTACCCTTGATCCACGTATAAAACTGGTTTTATACACCCTTAATCTCATTATCAGTACTAGTTTTCCAAAATAAAAAATGCAAAAATAAATACAATACAATGCAATAAATATAAATAAATGAATCAAATTAAAAGAATAATAATATAAAAATAAAAATATTAAAAAATACACAACCCTAGCTCATCCGCAGTAATGAATATGCTATCGATTTAAAATCATCCGTGACGTGGGAGTTATAAAAGAAGTCTAAAGAGGGATTCAAACCAAGCTCCTAATGATTTATGAAAAAAATTATTAATACACAATTTGTACACGCTGTAACTATGGTTTCATGTTGAATATTCTTTTCATGTCGAATCATTTTTTGTTTCAGTATTTTACAAACAAAACGAAAAAAATATTTTGTTTGTTTCGTTTCTTCTTCTGCTACAAATACATCTGTGCCAAATGGACGCTTTTAAATTGTAGATCCTACGTTTTAATTACTAGCTTGCACATGTACACAACAAGATGTGTTAAGAACTTAATAATTAGAACATATCCAAATAATATGTAGTAGTATACAATATACCTTCCCAAGTCGAACACAGCGTTATTTGTAAATGTTCCATGCTTAAATACGCCGACTACTTTTTCAACGATTAGCATTCAAGGTGAAAAAAGAAACTGGACGCAGATGAATGTACGGATTAGTCGAAGAAAAAACTCCGATGAAAGTGATTGACAATGACGACCCGACATCTTGCTGATTGAAGGTGTGAAGGACCAGAAATGTACCGTGTTCGGTCTCTAAAGCAGGGCCCAAGGAATATCAAACCTTTCACGCACTTAAGGTACTTTTAAATTACATTACTGATTAAACTGTTGGGAATTAGAAATACGTCATTAGCACCAGCAGAAAACATGCCATGCTTAGAATGATTGCGCCGTGTTAAAAAACTCGAAGGTGCACATGCTTGTTATTAACTCTTCAATGTCTGCTTCCTATAATTATTTCCTCGGAGATCCCTCCTTCTACCTCGTGTCCATCTGATATATCGCCCCGCGATTTCGTTAATAAGCGCAGGGAGATCCTGTGCTATCGACTTTTGGAATTAGTCTGGCATCCTTGATTGGTGATATCGATCTGGCCGATAATCATATGCAAATTTATCCTCATCTGTCTCCTTGACCCGCCACGTGATGACAGCTGTCATCCTTCACTGGCTTATTCGGCATGTTCGCTGTACGTATAGAGATGTAATCGTTTCCACGTGGGCGAATGATCACGTTCTTAGAGTTGATATCATCTGGTCAATTAGTCACGATCGCCTAGGTGTAATAGAGACTGTACAACAGAGTGTAATTACACACACACACACACACACACACACACACACACACACACACACACACACACACACACACACACACACACACACACACACACACACACACACACACACTCACACACACACACACACAGACACCACCTTTTTGGTTATTTATATAATTATTCAAGTTTAAACCACAACTATATATCTATTAATTGTCTTATATCAGATGAACATCGATATAACTCTATTATGACAGAATACGAGTAGTCAAAACTGCTAGTGAAATTCAGAATTGTTGTGAAATCTCATGTTAAAGTGTTCGTTGTAATTCTGTACTGAATATCAAATAGGAAAATTTGAAGAAAGGAAGTTTTTCCTTCCTTTAAGGCGCGTGCATATATCATTTGGTCAGTTAGTCACGATCACGTGTGTGAGATGTGTAAAACACTCAGATGGCCAGATAACGTTGCCAACACAGCTTACGCACACTCTATAAGTAAGTATATCAGAGAATCAAAGAGGAGACGGTTCCCACTTTTTCTTTCATAGAAAGTATCGAAAGTTTTGAAAATATATCGCTGCATATGAAATTCTCCGAGATGAGATATCTGTATCCGATAAATTCAGTGACTAAGAATCCGAAAGGACTGCAACATTTTTTCTTTTCCCCATTAAATTATGCAGCATATTGTAGGACTACAAAGCAAGTCTTATTTAGGAGACTCATTCCAAGAGACACCAGATTACCCAAATGAAAAGAACTAAAAAAGTTTCGCATTCGTTATGAAATTTGAACCGAGATGTCTCTAGCAAAGTACGGTGAACTTCTTAACTATATGGATGTTTACTAAGATGGATATTTACTAACATAATTCGTTTCTGCACTATATCTTGTATTATAGTTTGATGGAGATTAAAATATTCTAACAATAGATTGAAATTATTTTTACAATTATTGTACTGTCTGATATCGTGCATAATAAAATCTTAGATATGTCCCTAATCTAATAGAGTGTACGTAAGCTGTGTTGGTAACTTTATCTGGACATCTGATTATTTAACACATCTCAAGGCACTGCTTTTCCACCTCAGGAGGAAATTTAGTTTTTGTACAAGATAACAAGATTTCAACACTCCTCCACCAAAATGGACGCCAGTTCTTGTAGTGAACTAGCAGATGTCAATGTCGACCTTGGCATTCTTTCTTGTGCTTCTCAAAAGTGTTCTGTTCGGTTCAAACCAAGACTATGGTAGGCAATATAGTTTTTCTACTCCATTTTTTATCAGACTATTTATATTGTAATACCTTTTCGGTATGACATGTGTGTAATCATACCCAATCAGGTAGTTTCCACAGAACACCCACAATGTAAGAGATAGAAACTTGTTCGGAATATCACTATAGCGTTTTAAAGTGATTTTTATCACATAATAATAATAGTAAAAGGAATGAACATCAAACCTGGGGGATATGCTGTGTCATCTACTGTCGCAACTGCATCGTAGTAGGTAGTACTTGGACTGATGGCGTTCTTCTGACAGTTGCCTTACCTAAATGCGTCTCTCCTGCGATAAAGCGAGGACGTATCTCCTCTTTATCTCAGAACAAACTCATAATGAGTAGAAATATTTCAAAGCAATGAAAATAGTGGAATCTCGAATATAACATTACAAGTGTTCCCAGAGCTTTGATTCAAGTATCTGAAAGAAGCTGAGTAAATCAAAATGTTGTACTCACAAACTGGGGATTGATGAAATGACTTAACGCATGCATCAAGACATTGGTGATTTGAATTGTTTGAGAAACGAGATCATTTCATAACTTTTCATAATCCATGTTCTATTCGATGAACGTGCGATGCATGCGCTATAAATTTCATAATTTATTTTGGTATTTATATCACTAAAGATTTATGGGAAACGTTGTATTTCAGTCAGTTTGTAATTGAGGTCACACTAGATTTAAATGCGATAACATATTTTTTGATGGCGGAAAATCTAATTTACATTCTTCAGTTCTCTTGTTCAAATAAGTATTGCCTAATTTCGTTGTCTAATATGAATTTTCATATTTGTTCATATTTTCTATCTTTCACAGCATTTTATATGTATACAATAAGAGGGTATCTTCACTGTCAGTCTGACGTGCAGTAATAACAAGATTTCAATAAATGCATTTTGTGACGAAGAGTACGTTATTGCTGCTGCGGAAAGCAATTCAAAAAATGATTGCTAAAAATGTAGTAATAGCGCCACTTCCTCCTCCTTTACGATCGCATTGACATTGTGGTCAATACTATGTTCAAATAGCAGAATATGATTGTAGCGTGAATTTGGTCGCTTCAGAAGTTGCAAATCCTACGAGTTGAAGCTATTTTTCTGAACTAAAGTCAAAACATGAAATAGTTTAAAGCGTCAAGATGACCAGCTGTTCATTTCCAAGCTGCAGCCTGGCTCGCATGTATAGCATGCTGAGTCTTTGGTGAGAATTCGCATCTCAGATTCACTCAACAGCTCTCCAACAGAGAACGAAGGACAGGTTAATAATACTCTTGCTGAGGAAACTTCTTAAAATCATTGCCTTTGAATTCAGTAAAGAAAGTTAAATAAAAGATTTAATTCTGATAATAAAATTCTGTTTAATTGTGCAAAACCAATATTCTGTTCATAATTGATAAGTAGCGCCTTGAAATAGCTCTCTAACAACTAAAGCTGGAATATTTGAACATAATAAGCCAACATGGTAAATATAGTGGGATCACTTACTAAAAATATGTATCACTTCTTACAAAATCTGAAGGGAAAAGATTAGCAAGAAGAAACTTTTACACGAAAAAATCAAGAGTTGCTCATCATCTGCATCACACAATGCATTCACCTAAAATTAAGAAAGAATTTTGTTATTTTGCTGTTAAAAATGTAAAAAATATTGCCGTGAATATTCCTAATCCAACCACAGATAATGAACTAATCTTGCAGAGGAGTGAAGAGTGCGGTAAGAACGACAAAGAATCCTGATCTCCTGTTAACTAATAACATTTTACTGGAATATGTTATTTAATTATTACTTATAGTGTAGTTAAACATTTTAAACCCATGATTTAATTATACCCATATGAATTTTCCCTATGCCGTATACAAATATCTTTTTCTCTGTTTGTCTTTAGTAAATAAAAAAGTGGTGATAATGATGCAACATATTTATTAAAGTTTGTTAACAATGATGTTAGAAAGTTTTTCTCTTGTTTTTAATCACTTTGAAATAATCACCAGGTTTGTTTATTCCTTGCTTATTTGCAATTGACTTTCACTTCTAGAACCGTTGCCTCGCTGTATACATCCTGTTTGTAGCCAGAGGAATAATCACCCAATATCGCTTGATCCTCTTTTAGGACCACAGTGCATTATAACTGAACGAGCAATTTTTGTAGACATTTCAGATTGAAGAGTGTAGAACTTCGCTTCATTAAAAAATGAAAAAAAAATTAATAGAAGTTTCCGTGCAATTCGAAACACGGTTATGACATGGAAACCAGAACAAAAATCGGTATCGACAATGTATTGTTCTCCAGGAGCCAGAAATAGCATGTCACAGTTTAATTGCCAGAACTATGAACAAGAAACTGGAAATAGCAATGGACACTTTAAACCGACTCATTATGTGATCCTGGTAGGAGGCCATTCATGATTACATATAACATTGCAATAGTAGAGTGATCGAGTCATAGAGGAATAAATTAGTGGTATTTATAATATCATTGCGTACCATAAACAGATTATTAACTAAGTTGAAGAGAAGTGAGTGATACTTTAACTACAGCGTCCGTAATATATTATAGATTATCCACAATCTTCGAATAACGAGTAATCAACAAAGCGGTCGTTTATGTGGACGAAACTGTATCCCAACATAATCGACACATTTATTTCAAGATGCGTTTCTCCGCCAAATATGTGTTGTTGTTCTCTGAGTGTGTATGGCATTTGCTGTCTTCTTGCACACGAATCTGCAGTGCCTACGAGTCTCGCTTTGAATAAGTGGTCGTTGATTCTAGAGAAATGCACTACTTATGAAAGGAGAGTGTTTTAACTTCCGGAATGTGCGAAACTAGAGTGGACGATCTGTGATGAACTGTCGGACAATCCACTACTGCACAAGTTCCAGTTTTAAAAAACCAGTGTCCAAGGTAGTTTCTGAAACACAAAATGCCGTCCATTTTAAAACCAATATGAATGAAAATAACTTTTCACCTGCCCAGTTTTTTCCCGAATTCAACCACTTCCCTTTGTGAATGATTCTAGTGAATTACATCATTCAACAAGCTGCCAAAATTGTGACATTCATTTTCATCATGTCAAAGAGAAACATGCATAATACCGTCAAGTAATTCCTGACAAAATTATATTTTTAAACTGAACAGGACAATTATATTAAGTTAATACATCTGCTCTCCCTTCCGGATTAAGGAACTGGTCAGCTCTCTGATACATGATTTCAAGTTATATCAATTAGTATTGCTGAGAAATAAAAAAAAAAAAGTTGTATCATAATTTGAAAATATTCATCGCATTAGCATTAAAGAATATCCGTAATCATTCTACATATTTGCTGACTGCAACAGGTAGACAAAAAAAAAATTAAAAGCATCAATTAATTAATACATCCTTCATAGCAAGTGACGTAGAAGAAAGAAGAATGTGCCCAGCGGAATCTTAGAATAAGTTGAATCCAGAAAGTGAACCTTTCTATCCGTGAAAAAAATCTAAGCGATTCACTAAACACTAACATCATCTAAGAAAAACCCCTTTTGCAATCATGCAGGGATGTGATAACTCATTTTATTTGAGTTCGCTTTTGTCGCTCTAACATTTTTTTTTTTTTTTTGTCTACAGATATAATCGCTTTTGGTCTTCTTTTCTTGGTTGTTCCGCCTCATTAGCTTCTTCTATCTGTCCTGATGGTTCTTCTCGGATGTCGTCACAATTTTTTTTTCTAATCTTAATTCTCTTTTATTTTTTTTTTATATTTTTTTTTTCATTTTTTGTCTTTTTTATTTCTGTTTTTATGGAATTTGGGATATTTTGGCTCATCAGCAGCTCCATCTTTATTTGTCATTTTGCCCCCTTTCTATAGAATTGTCGTCTCTCACTTTGTCAATTTTGTGCTCTTCTGAAATGTTTGTTATATTTTTATGTCTGCTTTTTCCCATAACGATGCTGTTTCTGTAGCATTTTATTATTCTTTGAGTCAGTGGCGCACCCAGAGGGGGAGCCGGGACCCTACCCCCAAAGAACAAAGGAAAAACCACTAGAAAAATTTCCAAAAATATTTTCCTAATTAAAATTCTTTTTTTTTATTATTTATGTTGCATCATGTCTTCTATTTCTATACTACTTTATGAATTAGCGATCATTGCAGATGCATAGGTCGCATGGGATGATAGTGTGTATTCTCAAATCGTCTAATCAACTCTTCCCCCCCCAAAAAAAAGATTAAATCCTGAGTTACTGGAATACAATTCTTACTAACACGAACAAATCAGTTTAATAATCTTGATTTCCACACTGGTTCCTTTGGAAAGGGTTCCTATAAAAGCAAGAGCTAACTTCTATAAGCACTGCTTTCTTCCATTAATTTTAATTAATAGAAGAAAGCGGTGCAAAAATGTCCAAAAGAAATTTTATCCGAAATGATAATAAATTTTGAAGATGATTTTTTTCCCTTCGAAGTTTGTACTTCTGTGAAGGGTTCCGAATATTTCATTTCTGTCTCCATAGAATTTTGTCGATAGTAACTACTGAAATGAAATGAAAAAAAAAAGCCAATGTAATCTAGATATGAGCACTAAATAGAGGAGGCAATCACACTGTCAGGAATCAATGTGACAATGTTATCTATGTATCTGTTTAGGGTAATTATTACTGTAAGCATTGAAATAATAAAATCCTAAACTTCATTTTATCGGTGTGAGAAAAGCACTTTATACTGGTGAACTACAATTCAGAAGATGTAATTTTTTTAGAATGCCTTAAAATAAATAAATAATTAGTTGCATAGCATACCAATGGTCAAATATAGAAACACATGACTGACTGTATATGCCAAATATGTCATATGTGGTATGATGTTTAGGCATAGGTAAAAGCACCCTGCTGCATTCGAAATAGGTTTTTTTTGTTAAAAATCCATATTAGTTTAATTTTAAAAATGTTTCATTTACGTAATATTATTAACAACAATTTGAAATATTTAAATAATTTAAATAATAATAATATATAATGGCCCTAACAAAATTCCTTTTTATTCAAGACTATAATAAGAAAATATCTTGCAACCCTGTTTGACCAAATGGAGAGTCTGTGCTCTCCGCTCTGTAGACAGCGGGTTGGTCTGTGTTAGTAGAATTTCTATATGCCAGTCCTTGCTTATCTGAGGACTGAAGTCGCTTGAAAAATGTTGGTCTTTACAGACCAACGTCCTGTTAAGAAGAATTAGATAATCTGGAATTTCCAGATTAACTCTTAGCACAACCACAGTATTGTAGAACAGTATAGGTTGCTAAGCTCTTGTGCGTGGGAATGAACAAAGGAAAATAATGAATGATGCATAATTTGTATTTTTCTAAAAGAGAAAAATGTGTAACGAAAAAAGAGCAATAGAACACTCTTCAAGTTAGAAATCGAAGTGTATTTTCAGTAAAAAGAATTTTTTTAAATGCCTTTTAGTATTTCAGCAAATCCACGGGATGCTGATTTGGCATCTGTATGAATGTTAGATCTTAATGTTATTTCAAGTAAACGCATCAAGTTCCCATAAAATGAGTCGTATTAGAGAAGAAGAGCTCTTGAATAAGGAAATTTATTCGTAAGAAGGAATATACGATGCATATAACGATGAATAAACGTTATTAATTTATTGTTTGCTTAGCTGTTTAATAATACCGAAACAACCTATGGCCCCCCCTGCAGATTATATTAGTTCTCTGCCATGTTCCACTGTTTTTCCAGCCCAAATGGGACTACTAACCTCACGTTTAGCTCAAAAAACTCTTATGAAGGTCCATTACGGTATGAGCAGCGTCTGAACTCAGGTCTTTGCAAATGAAATGCGCGTCGGTTTTTCCGACGCTCCATAGTGGTCCAGTATTCCTAACACTGGGTCAATATATTACCTTCTATGGGACAATAATCTACAGCAGGGATTCTTAATCAGATCTATTCTAACAGACTGAAGGAGAATTTTTATTTTTTATTGGAAAAAAAAAGTGTTTCCCTTATTTCAAAATAAATAAAAAATAAAATAAAATATATTATAATTCGCAGTACATTCTCTGATTTTGCACTACTTTTGCACTACCAAATTTCAAGTTATTTATAAATAAAATTCCATGATTAAAATTTTGATTCTAATTTAATTATAAAACTTTGATAATTAAATGTATAACTTTATGCACTTTATCCTACAAGATTGAGTGAATGAATTTAACCAAAAATATACTCCCAATCATAATGCGCGTGAAAAAAAACAGAAATAATAACAAAATACACTGAAGGTCATTAATCCCAGAAATAAAAAAGAACAAATGTGTGTGTGTAAGACACGGTGCCGCCAATGCTCTTGCTATAAAGCATAAGCATTGGCCGTACCTTAAGTAGCTCAAGATAAGGAACGGAGAAGCGTATATTTCCATTCAGGGGAGTGCACATACCGAACAGGGTAGTTGTTTCCAAACAACATTTTTACTGTAACATTTAGCATTTAACAACATTTAATATTTTTACTTACAGTAAAAATGTTAAATGCAAGTGTTTCAGTCTTTTATTATACTTCCTATTTGAAAAATCTTATTAATTAGGTGAAACTTACTTCCTTTTCTCAGGAAATGAATTTCGTAGCTATTGTACAGAGTGTACATTTCATCTTTCTGGGAATGAAACTCCGATGCGGATTCGAAAGAGTTAAAATTCAAATTATATAACTAAATTTATGCTTAATATTTTGATGATAATAAGCAATATTTAAAATTTTGTTCTAGGATAAAAAATTATAAATTAAATCATGAAAGGAATATTTTATACGCCATCAGAATTGACCGAGTGAATGGGATATATATTTATTTGTATTTATTTAGAGAACTCCTTATCCTTATAAGGACTGGCTTAAAGGGGCGAAGCAAGAACTTTTCATCTTCCCCGTTATCTGTAGAGGACAGTGTAAGGATAAGGTGTTATTGAGCTATAAAGCTCTGATCATGGCAGGAGGGTAACAGCAATAGCCAAGCCTCAGTAAGAACTTCATTGGCTACAGCATTGCCATCCATTACCCTCCAAGATTTAGTCTTTTGGCAAGGCCGTATTCATGGGTGTGCGAACTGTGCGGTGGCACAGGGCCCCGCAAAGCTCAAAAAATTGAAAAAAGAAAATCAATTAATTTTTTAAAATTATTATATAAATTAATATAGTAATTATTATATAAAAATATTATTATAGAGGAAAATATATGTATATAATTTTACAACCAACTATTATCGTTATAGTAAACGAAATAAGATCGTAGCGCTAGAGCGGTAGTATTTGAAACTACTCTAAGATATATAACAATATCGTACAATATATAGTGTTAAATAGGCAAAAGTGCATTTTAAAATAGGTGTTTTTAATAATTTAAGGAGTTTTTTGATTTTAGTTTACGATTTTATGAACAAGTAAGTATATCAACGTACTGTAATGGCAATTTTTTTATGTGACATTACTTGCAAAACATCTTAAAAAATATATTTTTTAAACTGGTTTTAGGTTATTATCCGACATCAGAATTTTTCTTCAGTAGCAGTTTTCAATCTATATTAGATTTATTTATTTTCTAATATTATCTATTTTAGATATATTTTATTTATCAGGTAAGTAATTTTGCTTTAATTTATTAACTTATTTTATAATTAAATCTATCGTATTTAATTCTAGAGTATGACTAGTCGTGAGAGAGATTATTATGGAAGAAAATACCCAAGTGGGCATGAAAAACGAAAGCAAAAACAAGACAAAGAAGCGGCTGAGGAACGTCAAAGAAATTCACTGTTTAAATTTATGAAGTTGAACTCATATATTTGTTCAGATATATCAGTTGATAAAGGGAGTTCTGAAATAACTACAAACAGTTCTTCGGCTTTAACATTAATTAATAATGAGAGTTCTGAAATACTCAAAGGAAGCGAAGAACATGACGCGTTTGGTCAAGCAATGATTATTAAAGATCCTTAAACTGAGACACCAGAGGAAGGTTAACTATTTACTATTGATGATCCAGCAACATGGCACAAAATTTTGAACAACGCAACACTAACACAAATTGTACAACGTGGTCCACCATCTCCTCCGACTGAAAATGATTTTCCAAAAGATGACAACAAGAGGTGTTTTTCCACAGCTCACTATGTTAGAACAATTGCAAACAGAGAGAAGCAAAACAGAAGATGGCTTGTATATTCAAACTCTTACAAATCTATTTTTTGTTTTTGTTGCAAATTATTTTCTTCTGATGATAATTTTTATCTAATAATGGCTTTTCTGACTGGCGATATGTAAGTGAAAGATTAAAGTCGCACGAAGGAAATCCAGTGCACATGAAATGCATGTATTCATGGACACAAATGGAATGTAGTTTAAAAAAGCACAATACAATTGATCAGGCAAATAAAAATGTCATAAAATTTGAAACAGAACGGTTAAAAAATGTTTTAAGACGAATAGTAGCAGAAATTCTTTATTTATCCGAATATAATTTAGTTTTTAGAGGTAATTTTGATACTTTGCACACAGCCCATAATGGTAATTTTTTTGGAATCATAGAATTAATTGCAGAATTTGATCCACTTTTAAAAGATAATTTAATGCAATGTTCGGAAAAAAAATTATAGGTAAGAAACAAAATTCGTATCTATCACCCATTGTGCAAAATGAATTAATTGTTGATATGGGAACCAAAATTCAACAAAATATTGTAAATATGATACGACAGGCAAGTACTATTCAATAATTCTCGATTGTACTCCTCGTGTTAGTCATCAGGAGCAAATTTCAGTAATTTTTAGATTTTTACATATATTTGAAACAGACATTGAAATTTGTGAACACGTTTTGACGTTTTTAACAACTAATGACTACTGGTAAAGGTATATATGAAAATATAAAATCACTTTTGAATAAATTAAATCTTAAATTGTCAGATTGTAGAGGGCAAAGGTATGAATATGAAAGGAGTATATAAGGGAGTCGGTACTTACATTTTAAATGAAAACGAAAAGGGAATTTTATACTCCTTGCGCCTGTCATAATTTAAATTTGATTTTAGGGGATGTCGCAAAATCATCAATTATAGCAATAAATTTTTTAATGTTATATACAAAAAATATATATACATTATTTTCTACCTCAACTTCACGTTGGGACATATTAAAGAAATTTGTTAAACAATTAACTCCAAAACCGTTATGTGGTACAAGATGGGAATGTAGAATAGAATCAGTTAGAGCTGTACCATTTGAAATTCCAGAATTTTTAAACGCACTAAAAGAATTATTTAAAACTGCATTAGATAATATCAAAGTAGAAGTGGTTTCAATATATGAACAAATAGATTCATTTGAGCTTATACTAAGCCTTGTAATTTGGTATGAGCTTTTGTCAAAAGTTAATTTAGTAAGTAAAGTATTACAAAATGCAAAAATTCCCATAGACGTAGCAACTAAGCATATTAAAATGTTAGTGCAGTACTTTGAAGAGCAAAGAATATTAGGATTTCATAGCTGTTTTGAGATTACTAAAGAACTGCCAAATCTATTAGAAATAGAAATTAAATTTAAAGGGAGTCGAGTACGTCGAAGAAAAGTATTTTTTGATTATGAAACTCCTGATGAATCACACATAGGTGATAAAAAGATAATTTTAGGATAAATTTCTTTTTTTGTAATTTTAGATACTGCTCTACAGTCTGTCAAAAAAAGATTTGAATTGTATGAAATTCACCAAAAATTATTTGGATTTCTTTATGATATGAAATTAATAAGAGAAATTACAGAAAATGAATTGAAATTTTGATGCAAACAGCTCTATCAAGAATTAAATACAGATATTGATGAATCTGAATTTTACAATGAATTAATTATTTTTAGAAATAATGTTGCAGAAGATGCACCCATTAATATTTTAAAATTCATAATTGTAAATAATTTGTCGGATATTTATCCAAATATTACGACATTTAAAATATTATTGACCAGTCCAGTTACGGTCGCATCAGCGGAAAGGTCATTTTCCAAATTAAAATTAATAAAAACCTATTTGCGATCTTTTATGTCTCAAGAAAGTTTGTCGTCCCTGGCAATAATATCTATAGAGCATGAACTTGCAAAGAAATTGAATTTGGATAGCGTTATAAATGAATTGATAAGGGCATTAGGTTAAATAAATTTTAATATATTAGATTTCTTTTAAATCTTATAAGTCGTTATACATATATTTCCTTCTTTATAGTAAAAATGGATATTTTTTCATATTTTTATATTATTATTTATATTATTAAATAAATCATTGTTCAGGCGTATTTCTATAATAATGTGTACTTACATAATAAAATAATATATCATGTACATACAAACACGTTTATTTTTTAACTAATTCTTTCCTTTTACTTAAATTGATGCTAAAGAGCATACTTGTTTATTTATATGCATAAATATTTTTCATATTTGATTTAATTCATTAATTAACAAGATATTCTTCCATTTAAAATTTCCATAAATGTTACTAACTTTCATGGACCGAGCTTTTCCATTTCGCACAGGGCCCCGCGAAATGTAGAAACCGCCCTGTCTTTTGGTCACGCACAGTACCGTGCAATCTTTCATAGGGGGGGAAGGATTATCATAAAAATATCATAATTGTAGAACTTAGTGATACTTTTGTTAGTTTAAATATATCCGAATAATAATAATAATAAATTTAATTTAGTTTTTCTTTGGTTTCAGATATTTTGCTATGAAGTTGTTTATATATATATATTTGATTATTTGATACACCTTTAGACTAGCTTCACCGTTTTTTTCTTTAAAAAATGTATCCATTTGCTATTCTCCAATTAATAATAAAAATGTCATTCAACTTATTTATTAATAAACAAATAAAATGAAATATGCACTTCTTCTTTCTGCACTAAACGATGAAGAGAACTCGAATGGACTGCTAATAATGCATTATTAAGCGTATTATCAACGGAGGGAAAGATGAACAGAAGCAAAACATACATAATTGTAGCTACAAGCCATACTCGGAAATAAAAAGAAAAGAGTGGGTGTGATTGTGTGTGCGTGGAAGATGGATAGGGCAAAAGTGCAAACACAATTCTCTTTCTGTTCTCGTCCTTATTCTCCAAGCGGCAAATGAATCATAATCGATATACAAAGATACAGAAGGCCGTACAGCAAGGGAAAGAAAGTCGATGCGAAACGGAAATAGTGTATATCAAAAGCAGTTTTTCCCCTTTCATTTTAAGCGAAAATATCCACTAGAAATACAGTGCATCTGAACTAAGTTCAGATGCACTGAATATTTTATATTTTGTTATTACTTTATTATTATTATTAATATTTTTGTTATTTTCAGAAAAAGCAAATTTTAAGCTACATATACTTTATTGTATAATTTTCACTAATTCGGAAAGTTCACATTACTCGTTTGGTTCTTTATAATTTATGTCAAGCAACGCATGACGCGGGTGCATTAAATCGTCAGTAAATTGCGTGCGTTTTCTGGTTGGTTTGGAATAGAGTGTTAACCAACAAGTGTTTGTTATCCATTGTTCTGATTATATTAGAAATGCTTACTGTTACATTAGTACTAAAGGATAAATTAGTAAACGGTAAAGTAGTAGTAAATTTTAAGCAGAGACGGGATTAACAAATGCTCTCGAATGAGGTTTTATTTTATTTTATTTTATTTTATTTCAGATAAAACGCATGATAAATAATGTGATCGTTGAGCAATAGTTATAATTATCTTTACCATTTTTTAGATGTCAGTTCACATTAACAGATTATTGTTTATGAGCATCGTTAAATTACGTGCTTTCTTTTTTGTGCATCTTATTTCATTCTATTTAAGAACGTTGAAAACTGTTTTCATAAACGCTCCGGATGAATGCCGATTACTGTTTCCCCTCTAAACAAATGCAGTACTTCAACCTTTGAGAGCAAAAAATCTTAAAAGTGTGCACCTGATTGCAAATCTATTGATTACAAATGAATGACACCGGATGTCTTAACGACTGATCTCATAAAGCAGTGGGGAGCCTATCACGGAACAAAAGCACTTTTAATGGACAAATGCTACATTAAACACCAATGCAACACCGAAGGGACAACTGAAGAATAGGGACTATCTGGTGACGAGACACTGGATATATTTCATTGATATTTCCCTCGAGAAAAGTTCCGAAACAGCAGAAAAACTTCTTTTCACTTCTTTCTCTTCCGTGGAGATCGACTAATTCTGACAATGAAGCCGAGACTTCTTTCTCCGGTTTCCGCCTGAGGGTGCTACGGTTCGTCATATGAAGAAAGAAAGAAACAGCGACGGCTTCTTATTTGAATTTCAAATCCGAGTCTTTTCTCACTCCGCTACTTAGTTAACCACCATGGCTTCTCCATCTTTATCACTATCAACTACTCGGGCCTGGTGCCGTGGTTCACGGAAAATCAGTCAAAAGATTTAAGTCCTACCGCCAGTCTCGATGCCTATTGAGACAGCTTCGTGAGGCGTCCATGCATGCTACCACTTCACATACGTGCATCTATCATTCTCACATCGCTGCAAACAGGAAGGAACGGGATGTCAGTGTAGAATGTGGTCTCGTGCGCGTCTTCCATCAGCCGGACTTTACCTTATAAAGCAATGTAAGGCATACGTCATGGCGCCACGACTAGGATTCCTCATTAGGATACAAGCGAGTGAACAGAGGAATTAATATGGCTGCCGAGCAAAAGTTGTGAAGTCGGAGGTTTATTGACTATCGGCAGTAGATATTTCACCGGAGCACGAAAGTAGTAGAGGACAATAAATTACTGTGATTCTCTGTTGGCAGATTTAAGCACCGCGAACACTAAGTGTCATTATGATAAGGAACTGCATAGAGTGTGGAATATCAATGGATTTTATGAGCCTTGAATTTTTCTTATAGTCTTAGTGACAACGTTAATCAAAGGAGGAAATGGTTTCTGTGAATTTCCTTCACGATATATGCACGGGTTGGTGAGTAGGGATTGCTGCTCATGTTCTTTATGACAGCTTCAAGATAAATCTTAGTACTTCTTTGCATCCGACTAAATAAGACCCAGATGCTGTCTTAGCAAAACTAAGTGTACAGTCGATGAGGAATGGCAAGGTAATGCAAAGCTAAAGCCTGCGCATTAGCGGCAGGAGAAGTGATAGCTCAGGACATTCCAATCAGCAACTAAAGAAAAAAGGAGTTTTAGAAATGTTGAAAACAAACTTTCGAAAAGTTTCTTTTCAAAATCTCCCCTCATCGTTTTTTCGTGCAACTTTATTTTCATCTCCCTTATCAAACCTCTACTTAGAATTGACGTATAGCAGAATTAATGAATTTCGAAATTCATTAAATAAGCTGTTCAACTTATTTAATGAACCGGCTTTAAAAAAATCGAATAAGAATTTAGAAAAGAATGGAGTCATTTTTCTTGAATTATTTTATTTTATTTTATTGGGGGGGGGGGGATAATGTATTAGGCAAGCTTTCAAAATTCCAGAAAATGTTGCTCGAATATCATAAAGCAGGAAACATCAAAATACCACAGTACATCCCTGGAATATGTTATTATTATTATTGTTGTTGTTGAGAATTCTTTTGCCCTTGGGTTGGGTTGGTTAGAATGAAGACTATGATGAAAATCTATGATATTGGGTGTTCTTTGGACTGGGATAAAAAAACCTGAACTTTCGGGACTATGCTAACTCGTCGTTACTTAAATAACATTTATAATAAAGAAGGAAAGACATGGATTCGAATTCTGATCTTTACAGCCAAGACTAGCCCTTTAGATTCCTAGATTGGAATCGAACCCAAGTCTTTCCACAGGGCGTCGTCGCTACCATCTGAGCTACAGAGGATCCTTCTTTAGCTTCACTCATCACTCAAATAATATTATTGAAGTATGGCGAAGTGAACAACTATCTAATTGTGAAAATGGGTGCCCATTTCTTAATAGACTTCAGCATCCATTTAGGAAAGTGGAGATTGTTGCACACCGTAATGCAAAAAATCTAAAGGTTCGTTTAACAACTGCGTAAATGTTTTGAATATAAAAGCTCGAAACTGTAGTTTTAAATGCAATTAGGATTGTATTAGGATTGAGGAAAATGAAACTGTTATCATTTAATATGTCAGCTGGATTAATTTTTAAAAAATACAACTTTTGTACATTTCTTGAAATGTAGAAATGAGAAACGGTGTTAGCAGGCTCTAGATAAAATCCACGTATGATGCTGCCAAAGTATCCCAACACATCGTACTGATGTACGACATGTGTATACACTTAATAACATACTAGTGGCGTGCGTGGAAGAGGAATAAAGAAACCTGCTGATGTACTATCTTGAGCAGATGGAGGTTGTAATATATGGGGGAAAAAACAGCAGAAGTTCTGTAATCGGTATGTGCTATAAATTTCAGGTGGTCTACTCTAACCAAATACCTTTTTCCTACTTATACAGCAAAAGGTAATAGAGAGCATCTTACAGTAATTTGTTCGAAAAAAAAATATTTTTTTTATATTTTAACAAAACTTAATGTCACTTCCTCTTAGAAAATAAAAAAAACGAAACTTGGTACAAGGTAGAAAAAAATTACCCACAGTTTAACAGTTCCTAAGCTCTACTGTTTGCAATCTTTGGTTTTCCTTAACTGTTTCCACAGTTTATCAGCGCGAATGGATGCACTCAGTCAAATCATTAAAATCGTTCCTTGAAATGAGTAATGTATGTTTCTTCAAGTGAATATACATTCTTTATCAGGGCCATGTCATGTCACGGCGTGTGGATATTTCCGAAATATACACTGTTTTATAAAATCACAGTTGAAATATTTAGAATTCGAAAAGTAGCACACGAATAAACATGTTAAAGTAAACCCACTGAGACAGAAGTCTTCCGGCACCAGAGAATAGCATGTTTTACTTTCTGTGACTTAAATACTGGCATTTAGCTTTTTAATTAAAAAAAAAAAAAACTTCAGTTGTCTAATAAGAATTTTCAGTCGGTCCATTTTTGCGGATTGCATAAAGTAACTACACGCACGCATACACATACACAAAATATTTTTTTCTTGCATATTTCCTCCATATTTTCTAAGGATCACTCAAAATGGCAAATAGTTGTTGATATACGGAAGCGGACTTATACCAAAACAAGACTGAAGTCATATAAGATAGGAACAACCACGTCCGGGATTCTAGAGATGGTTCTGTGCATTCGCTTATCACATAAAACCCTACCGATGTATAGTGAATGCATAGAAATTAGTGGCGTCATCAGATTTTGTTCAAGGCTAGTGAGTGCTAGACTTGAACCGGGAATATCTTCTACTGCAGTTCTACGAATATAATCGAAAAATTCGAAGAACGCAACTTCCATCTAGAAATTTCCATCTTATTCCAACTTCTTTTCAATTTCCAATTTCCAACTTCCATCTCATTGCACTCAAAATATAGCAGTCAGTTTGTTCGGTATTTCGGGTTAAAAAAAAGGCGCAGAAGCAGAAATTACGAAATAATAATAATAGAAAGAAGAAAATTAATAGTTTTTCTTTTCATGTTTAAATTGATAATGAAAATAAATACAGAAAGAGTGTAAAAAACAAATTGGAAAATAAGAAAAAAATATGCTAATCAAAATATAATCAAATGTATTTGATTACACTGTATCATTTTCTAAGCAGCAGAAATATCTCTTAATGGCGATCCATTTTAACAAAAAAGTAAAACAGTTTGCTTCCATCAAACTAATATCACCATTTGGTTGCGATGGTTCGTTTTAAGATCGACTGAAACCACACGAGAAAGCTAATTTGTTTCGATGCGAATCAAACGGAGTTCACAGATGACAAATTAAAATGTTTTAAATGCATCACAGAAGTAACCTCATCCCAATTAGCAAAATGAACAACGCACAGAGAAAAGAATTCGGGAGATCCATTATCGCAACGCTAACAGAATTACTGCGAATAAAGCAATATTTCTTGCAGGATGCACAATCTCCGAAATACTTTTCACACAGTCATGCCGTGTCAAGTTCGGCTTATTACGGGTTCTGAGCACAGCTTCAAAGTACAATAAAAATTATTGAAATAAGAACGTATTGTATGAAGATTTTGTTAATTTAGTTTTATTTTATATAATAATGTTGCATAATGTTACTGATCTCATTTGGCACATAGTCGACAGCGACAGTTACTACTCGCTATATTTACCAATCTGGTTATGCGTCACATACCACCGGTATTTCTATTCTTGCGCAGGTGTACATTTCAGCAGTAGGCTGTAATAAGACAGTTTGTTCATTCTCAAGATTGAAAAAAAAAAAACTTTCATTGATAAAAGCGGAACATTTCTTTTAATACATAAAAAACTCTTCAGCGAAAAACCTCTTTCATTAATTTTCGTGTTCTCGAGACGCAAGGTCACTTGACATAGAACATTTAAATAGGATCAGAGTCGACTAAAAGCCTTCTCTTCGCCGAATAAATGGGCTTTGTTGTCGTTTTCTTTGTTGCTTCATTTGCTACCATATTAGTTAAGATTCGTCTTTTATCATGGCTTGTGCCGTATTTTCGTGTGCGTTTAGCGACTCCGTCGAGAATACATGTCCGTGTCACAATTGTAACACTTGTTACTTTCGACGCTGTTCTACAACCCATTTGTACTCCATAAAACAGCATATCGGAGCCCACAAGTGAGAAATTACCAGCAAGACTCAAGTAAGTGGAAACCTTTAGGATGCAACCAAGATGCAATCGCGAAATATCAACCCTCGTGCTGCTCCCCGTCTTATTTCTTTTCTTTCTTTTTTCTTTCCTATTGAGTCTATTAAACGCTCTGTTTTTCCGATAACCTTTAGTTCCCTTGCTGGCTACGCTTGAAAACATGCACGGAACAATCCCGGAAGTACTTCTGTTCGTCAGATTGCATGAATATGTTCTCAAACGACTTCAAGTACTTAGCCTCTGTGCTGATAACAGGGCGACGAGCCAGCGCTCCTTACTGGAATCAGCGCTATCGATTCATCAATAGCGACGACTGTTCAGCGACGGATACACACACACCGGGCTATCGATCGGGCACGGAAGAGGAATGTAGCGCACGAGCCTAAATGTAATTGACTGATAATGATCCGCCGTCTTGGGACGAATCTTCGAAAGTTTTATTTGCTTTCGCTACTTGAGGCGGCTTTCTCCAAAAGACGAGAAAGATTTATTAGCGCGTTTTCATTCCGACTGATAGCGCTCAAGTAGAAGAGAGAAAGACAACAAAAATCACCTGGAAGGCTCGAGGAAGATTTCGCCAGGAAGAAGCACGGTATTCAACAAGAAGGGTTTTTGTTTCTTTGTTGCAGTAGAAAACAATGAGACCGGTTCGTTCATAATAATTTCTCCGCCCTTCCTTGAAACTGTTAGCCTTGTTTTTGTTTTATTTTATTTCCCCCCCTTTCGATGAGTAGTTAATAAACGAATAAAGATTACCCGAGTAAATATTTAACACCCCTGCCATATCATAAAGGGCGCGATCGAATTTTTCTTTTCTTTTTTTATCCAAGTATCGTTAATTTCTATTAACTGTTCATTTCGACTTGCTAGAAAGCCTGAATGGAAACGTCTTTTGCAGCAAACAGTTATTCCTTCCGAATATCCAGCAATGCTTAAATGCACTGTGTAAGTAAAGGGGAGGGGAGAGAGTTTCACTTCGATTATGATTGTCTGCTCAGGCTTTTAGCAAAAAATATTTTGCTGCTTTTTTTAAACTAGTTTATATTTTAAAATTTTAAAATGTATTTTATTCCTTAAAATGCATCATTTCAAGGATTAAAGTTTATAAGTCGATGAAATATAAGTTATTAATTGCAGGCACACCACAACTTACGAACTTTCAAGATACGAAATTCGTACTTACTAACACCGCACGATGACAATTCACTTAACGAAAACAAACCTCGTGCTTACGAATGTTTAAAGATACCCTAAGCTCATCGATACATTAATAAGTTCAATATTATATCTTATGAAAAACTAACGTTTGCTTACTAGCAGTTTTCAAGGAACCCATTGTGTTCATAAGCTGGGGTTCTCCTGTATATTAAAAAAAAAAATGTGTTCAAACATTTGTCAAATAGCATACTTTTGATTGAACTACATATGGATCAAACAGCTGTATGAAAAATTCAAAGAAAGAGTCATATCACACTTACCCATTACGACCAAGCCTGATAAAATGACGACGTTATCTTGATAAGGAGTTTATGATAGGAACGCAGTGCAGGAGTTCTCAAACCATATGAACACCGAAAAACTTAATTGTTAGAAACGAGTGTCTCTGTTCTTTTTCAGGACGTCATACATTCTCTGTTTTCGGACGGGTTGAACATTGAGGTAGGCAGAAAACCACACTATAGTATCAGATATTTATATGCGCCATTCCTCTATTATCGATCCAAAACTAGAAATCATATCAACATTGGAAGGTCGAGTCTACATTCTCATTAATTATGATGGTGAAATATCCAAAGAATTGACATTTCTTTTGGCCATTCTAGAAGAATGGCTACGATGACAGACCTCTTATTAAATTTTATTTCCAACTCGCCATGAAATTGATAATAGCGAAGTAAGAAGATGTGTCTCTCTCTTCCACACATCAACTCCATTACAACCCAGTTACCGAAAATTCTTACATTGCAGGAAATCAAACTAGATTCACATCGCAAAACTAACCACGACCTTTGCTTCATCCAGTGAACCCAAAACACAGCTACCTGAGCTACTTCGTCCACATCTTTAGTGTGATTATAATTCCCCAAATTACGCACAAACAGAAAACTTTATAGAACAGCTTACAGAGGAACACGTTCAAGATATCATATACAGGAGAAGAGGGCCTCAGCTCTATCCAGCCACGTGCTGAATTCTTTGCATCCAAACGTAGTAATAGTAAGCTGATGTAGTTGACACGTAGTAATGCAATATGTAACCCTCACTATCTGAATACAAATCAGACTGGTATTCAACTTATTCAGCTATGGCGATAATAACAAGAAACGAGGACACACACACACACACACACACACACACACACACACACACACACACACACACACACACACACACACACACACACACACACACACACAAAGAGAGAGGTACTAAACAAATGCAGAATGTTTTCGAACTATAGTAATATTTTTTAGATTAATGACGGTTATTACTGTATTTCTAATTTGTGCTTTCCCCGAATTTACATATTTACACTGGATGAAGTCTTCGAAATAAAAGAAAAAAAAACTTAAACCTACTTTAAAATAAATAAGACTGTAAATAAATAATAATCTATTATTTATGCTTCTTTCGTCATAAATAGCAATATGAATATTTGAATAAATCGTTTGTATTTAATAAATAAATACAAATACAAACGATTTGAATAAATCGTTTGTATTTGACTATATATATATATATATATATATATATATATATATATATATATAAAGAGAGAGAGAGAGATGAGACCTCATCCTGTTAAAAAAAAATTGAGCGATCAGATTGCAAGATTTCTATACAAAATGTACATATGAAACTGAAAGCAGGATGGTAAGTGCAAAACTTGAAGATCAGTGAAAAAAAAAGTTGTTTTTTTTTCTTCTTCTTCTTGTTAGTGTCGATAGAACCAAAATTAAAATCTTTCACAGTCAAAATTTAAATGTTACGTCAGAATAAATAACGCAGTGGTAGGTCTGTAAACTGCGTGTGTTCTCAGGATAGTTTGTCTGTTTCAATGAAGTTAATAAGAATTCATCTGAAGGAAGAACACTGGCATCGGGTAGTTAGTTTCCATACCGTCCAGCTCGAGAGGACGGTCTTATAGTAGTGAATGTGTGAATCTGTTGTGTTCTTTCCAATCATAAGGCATCGTCGCTTCCGTCTGAGCTGTAGAGGTATTCAACATATATAGAATAAAAATCAATGACAAAACACCAAAGTACGAGAAAGGCAGAAAATGCGAATTGGATTTCTTTAGCAAGCCTCATCGAACACTGCTTGCTGATGTATTGCAAACATAAAACGTACACTCGTCTTCTGATCTTTGCTTGATGATTTTTTCAAGTTAATGGACAGTAGAAACAAATGACATATATAACTAGATAAGCGAATTCGCAAAGTAGAAGACAGAAAAACTTGATATGGAATAAGACAGAAATAAAATCTAATTATTGGGGGCTCTTTTAACTCAAAAGAGAGCAAGCAGGTCGTGAAGCCAAATATAAAGCAGAGTTTTTAATCTGTGAAGAATAGAAATATGACAAATATAACAGACCACAAATAAGTCCATCTGTTGACCCTCTTAATTTTCTTCTTATGCTGAAGAATGAAGATGTCACCAGTGACTGATCCATATCAGAAATGAAAATATTAGAAAAGAGCAGGGTATTTAATATTGAAGAAATGTGTAATCTGATCTAATGTAAGCTGATATTAACGAATAAACAGCATAGGAGGGAAAAGAATACAGAAGGAATACATTGGCTGATGAAATTAGTCCTAAAAGGGTTATAGAAAATTAATAAATTAATAATGAAACTTTAACCTATTAGTTCATTCTGTTATTGTGTACATTTCAAGAGCCAGGAAGCTGTAGTCACGGTAAATTAGATGCATCAAACATCTTTTTGCAATTTCTTAACACAACTAAGCCGCTGTCCAGTCATTAATCAGCTGAGATTAGTTTTATTTCATATATAAATGGTTTCTTTAAACTTTCAACCGACAGATATTAACCTGTACTGATTTCTCTCTTGTCGTCATCGTGTAATTGATTCACGGCATTACAGGACAATAGTTTTAATGGCATTTTTGTTTGAGATGTATTTTAAAATTAGACTGCAATTTAAGAATAACAAAAGAAAACAGAGAGGAACGAGGAGAATTGAGAGAGAGAGAGAGAGAGAGAGAGACCAGTTATTACACTTGTCAGGTGTATAGAAATAGCAAAATAGAATGTTGACTCCTTCTCAGGTACTTGCAATGCACGTTGTCTTTCACGGGCTTGGAAGTAATTAACACTTCTTTTGTGCGCTGCAGCATAAAGATCGCAAGTGAACATTATTAGCTAATCAAAGCAAGCTATAGCCCTTTCACTTCCTCCTCTATATCATTAACTGCAAAAACCACCAAATTTCATAAGTATTTTCCGTACTAAACTTGGATAGGTGTCACCCCTTCTTTAATACAGTTAGCTAGAATACGTCAAAAATTTAATCATTCCTTTATTTCATATTCGTCACAAGACTTCAAAGAAAGTTTTTATGTCTCTCCAAGGAGCTTCTACTTCTGATTTTTAAATAACTAAATAAGGAAAATTATGGTAATTGCGGTTTTAATTAAATTACTTATTTAACTTTGGCTCGAGGTAATGCAGTTCGGGATAGGTTTTAACTATGCAGAAGAAACAGAATGCTTTCCTTTCATAATTATCATAAAATTAATCTTTCCCCAAATGCCGGCAAAGAAAACTACACAAGAATATTTAGAGAAAGTTCTTTATTCTTCACGCCGTGTATGGCACCAGCAAGTCTTTCAGCGAGTTGAAGTTCCAGTTCTTTCATTAAATATATAAAATAAGTTGTTTGTTATTTTGACAATAGTTTAAATCATTCCAGTTCTTCCAGTGGAACGTTCTCTTTCTCAAGTATCCGTTGCCAATGGAGGATGGAGTTGCGTGTGGTTTTGTAAAATTTTGCCTTCGTTTCAAAATTGTGGAAGATATTTTGGAAATAATTTCAAACTGTTTGTCTATGGTTAACTTTAATTTAAAAAATAGCATAGCCATTAAAATGACAGTAATACTAATTATTATTAATTTAAAACATTTTATGGGTTAAATAATGTTTTTGTAACAATATACTACGACAGCTGAAACAAATGTCATTTTACTTTTGAGACAAAAAAAATGTAAACATATAAAAATGTAAAAAAAAAAAAAATCTTTTAAATTTCAACATTAAGTATAAGTAGCGCAGTTCAGCTACGCCTCACCATTGCATAATCCCAAACATTGAACTTTCTATGGGTCTTATAGTGATTGTCTCACCAGGAGATAAAATTCAACTGCAACCTTTCGGTGGTATACATTCATAAACATCTGTGAAGGCGGAATTTCAACCGACCACCACCAACTGTGGGGAAAAAACACCCCTGGCTAGCTGTCCTATGATTTTCAAAATTTTTGATAGAAAATTGAAACATGGGATGAATTATAAAAAAAAGTATCTTTAAATATCCTATTCTAAATGGAATGAACACTTCGTTACTTTAGGTAGAAACAAATATTTATAATAATCTGTATTAGGCTTACTGCTTCGACCTCACACCACCTTTTTAGGGGTCTTCCTCTATTTCTTTTCCTATTTATTTATAATTTAGTATTCCTTTTGGTAATCTTTCTGGTGACATTCATGTTGGATCCTTTTGTTTCTGTAATTTTCTATTGTTTGTGAAATTGGTTGTTGTTGAAGTTCTTTTAAAATATCTTTTCTTATCTAATTTAGTATAGCCTGCAATTCTTAGAAATTTCATTTCTGTTGATGTTATCCTTTGGTAATATATTTTCTTCGTTGTCCATGTTTCGCTTCCATATAATATTACAGGTTTTGCTAAAACATTGAATATTCTTAATCTAGTATTTCTTTCTAGCAAATTTGGCTTGAAAATATTATTAATCATGCATACAGTTTGGTGAATTTGCTAATTTTATGTTTTGAATCAGTTTCTTCAATGTAATTTATATTACAACTGAGATAATTAACATTATTAACTTGTTCAATTGGTTTCTTGTTTAGAACTATTTCGCTTCATATTTATTTTAATAAATAGTTGAAATACAGATGTACGAACATCTGTATTTCAACAGATGACTTTCTCGCCACTAAGTACACGAACAATAATGTTATGGGCAAATCTGGAAGGTCCACGGTCATTTCCTCCCAGAAAAAGTTAGAAAGTCATCGCAGATAAAAAAATAATAAAATACTCGTATAATATTTATATTAATCATCACAACTCTAACAATTTTTGACATACGTATTGTATTCATAATTTTATTTTACAATGTTACTATTCAAAGGATCCAATTATAGAGAAACAAAGAATAAAACAATTTGAAATCGATTTGCCAATAGAAACGAAATTAAATCAAGAACTAGTTTAACAGAAAATGGATACGGTATTCATCCGTGTTGTTTACCTGCAATTCATTGATCAGAGTTGAACGTTCGTTTTTCTATATTTCCGTTGTTTTCGTGAGAATTATCACACCTACTATAAATTTACTTATTTAAAGAACTGACTCAAGTTATGATATATTTTTAGTCTCACGATTGTTTCAAAAAAAAAAAAAAAAACACGTTTATTTAGACTACAGCATTTTTGTCTCACGGAATGCAGATATCACATTTTTGTTTAACCTGTCAGGCATAACATATCGTTTAGGACTAAAATTAAAACCACAAATTTTTCAACGGAGATTCTATGTCGCAAACAGAGATTCCAGTGTGCGACATATATAATTTCGACACGTTCTCCTTTTTTCCTTTGTGTGTGCGTGTGATCCTGCAAATGGTCAGATTGAAGCGCAAATTTCACTGAGTCAACGGAGTCAACTGAGCCAGACGCACTAAATATTCCCATTGAATAGCAAAATTGTTTCCATTAATGGTGGATTTAAATTTTAAAGTTAAAATTCGTTCTAATCTTATTTTTAATGATAATCTCGAAAGGGTATGCGTGCTTGTGGTGAGGTGGAGGATTAAACGTGCTCATTATGTCGTAAATGTGCTTGTAAGATAAATTCTGATGCACTACAGTTAACTATTTAAATGCACAAGATCTTGTCAGGACGTGGCAAGTTGATTTCTTGGCTAGCATGTTTCAGCTGAGAAAAGGAAAGATTTAAAAGCCCGCACATACAAGAAACAACAATATTTATAATATACGTTTCCACGCCCTTTTTTCCCTCATTCCTTTTTTACGGGATCCATTAATGTAATAGGCACAAATGCACTATTTGGCTACGCTATAACTTAGGTGCCAAAAGTCCTCATTATGCAGAGCGTTCTGCAAATAGACCTCAAGCTAGGATAACAGAAGATAAAAAAAAATTACAAAAAGCTTTCACACAAGTGCCGCTGTAGCACTGTTTTTATTTCACCACTAATTAAAATACCATGCATTAGTTCAGCAGTAGAGATTACCTGAATTACTATTTATAATGGGAAATCATGAGTCAAAACTAAAGTTTTTTTGTCGTTATTTTATTTTTTATTTCTTCATTTCTTTTCAACCGTGCTTGCATTAACAGAAAGGTCGCATACCGGGGGATAATTTCCAAGCGGAACATTCCAGCTTACTTTAATAGCCCGTTCTTACTTCACCACAAAAACTCGCAGAAGCGTCATTCAACAAGAAATTGTCACTCGGTATTTACCCACGGCTGGGGAGATTGAGCTGGATTAGATGATATTTGATAAAAAGGGAGAAAATTCGTGTTTTTGTTCATCATTACAAGCTTAAACAAGGACGATAATGAATTACACATTGCACACAGATTAGTCCATCTACCCGCCTGCGTTATTGCCTTCTATTTCTGAAACTAAAACGTGTGTGGCATGATGATGCACGGCGAAAAAAAAAAGGATAATCTTCAGATAAGATAACAGTGGCTTTTCTTGGATATGCCAATCATTTTTTTTAATGCAGAGTTAGTTCTTCTTCGTCATTTTCTAAGTATTAGTTCTGTGAGACTCCGTGATAATGATTCGGGTATTTAAACAGGAAAATATATGGGCCTAATAATCTCTGAATTTTTTTTTAAAGTTGATATTATTGAACATTCAATTTTTCGAATTTATCAAATAAATGATGTTGAACCAGATTTCTACACATGAAAAAAAAAAAGTATCAATCTAAAAATGCATTAAATAATTTGGTTACAAATTAAGAAATATGTCGCCCTAAATAAAAATAGTAGAAATATAATGAAATTAAAAAGCATATAAGTAATTTATTTTTCTGAAGATCAAATGCACCGAGGAAACATTTTCAAGGAAAAAAGTGCAAAAGAATTATAGTCTGCTTCATAGTTCATTGCTGCAATAATTTATTTATTGTAGCAATGAACTTATTCATTGCTCCAATAAATGCAATGAACTTATTGAACTTAATAAAAAAAAAATAATAATTTATTCATTATTATTATTATTACTATCATTATCTTTAAAAAAAAAAAACAGTCCTATCTCAAGTCTGAACACTTAAACCACGTTAAAATCAAAGTGGTCAGAGAACCAAGTGCACTAGTGCCTGAATGTGTTGCTTTTCATACCAGAGGTGTCAGGAATAATAATAATAATAATAATAATAATAATAATAATAATAATAATAATTTTTTTTTTTTTTTTTTTTTTTTTATAAACGACATTTATTTTTACAATGAAAATGATAAGGTTTACTATCACACAGAGTATCTGCACACACATAATGAAAAACATATTATCTTTTCTGTACAGTAGGAAAATTCGATATACAAAATGCAGAGTACATTTTATAAATATGAATATACATTTTTTTAAACTAGCTAAATATGGATTGGCACCAATGTGCACTAATAATAATAATAATAATAATAATAATAATAATAATAATAATAATTTCCTTCTTGTTTCCACGAAGAACTGTGGTGGTGGGGGGTCTTAAACTGAGCGAGAAAAGTCATCCACCACTCAAAGTTTTCACAACAAACATGATAATATGACTCGAACTCACAGCTTGGTAACTGGAAAGAAAACATGCGTCCAATTGGATACTCAGCTAATTCATTCTGCGTATTCACTTGAAATGACTAACGTCGCATTCTATTTGTAATTACATTAAAACAAGTACCTGAAATTCGCTTCACTCGATGCGGGCTTTTGATATACTTCTATATATATATATTTTTTCATTCCCAGCATTAATTTCATAGTAGTGATATATATATATATATTAAATCATTTATTATATTAGGTATTTTTTCAACACAAATAAATAATTATTTATTCTTATTTCAACCGAATAGGTTATCTTCATTACAATTCTAAGCAGAATATCTGAGCAATAAATAAATAAATAATTTGTATGTGAATTCACTGTGACTTCAAACATAGACGTGAGTTTCTTAATTTGCATAACATATAAACAAAACCATAAGTTGTTCATTTAAGTTTACACATTTTTTTTTTTTACTGAGATATTATTTACAATATTGTATTTTCTGAATCTAACATACAGAAATTAAATAAATTGAATAATACACACCTTTCATTCGTTGCTCTAGGGAATGTTTTTTCACTTGATGTTTTCTACATATTGACACTCATCTGGGGAAGTTTATTCATTGTGTGATCATGGGAAATTGTTACTATAGTAAAATTAAGGCTTAATTTTTATTTTTTTTTTAAACCAATACATATATTTTTGAGCATTGATATAAGCACAAAAACTTTGGTTATGTTTCCAATAACAATTATAAATATTACACGGTATTTTTTCACGTTTTGGTCAACCAATATCATTTAAATCAAACACAGGGCTGCCTATTAACTTCATTAATGTTTTTGATTTTTCTCTTCCTTTGGCGAGCAATATTTGATATTTACATGTTGATTCTATTATCTAATCTCTTAGTTTGTCCAGAGATAGTGAACTATTGTCCCATTTCAGCTGATGATTATATTTAATTAACCATGAATTCTGTTTTTAACTTTTTCACGTAATTCTTTTTATTTCCAACTACATGGTGTTGTTGTCAATGCATATCTTACAATAAATCCATCAGAAATACAAATTTCTATAGTAAATTTCCTCAATTTCTTTTGGATGAGCGTTCATCCAAAAAAATTGAGCATCAATAACACCTGTGATATCTGAAACTTCGTATTTTTCCCCCACTGTAGATTTATCATTTTCTTTTTTCTTCATACTTCTTACGTTACTTCTTTTGCCAGCACAAATAAATAGTTATTTATTATTATTATTATTTCACTGAATATTATCTTTGGTAGTATACTTTATGTTAACTTTCTGTTACAAAGTTCCAAACATTTAGAAATTTACACGATAGTGTTATCTTTAATCGTGACTCATATCCGCTCTTTTGATCTTTAAGTGGAGGCCGTTTGTCGTGGTAATGACATTTTTTTTTCCTTTCATGTTCACATTTTCTAAAAAAAATTAACTATTTCGTTTGGTTTTTCTATTCTAATCTGATGGACACATTTAATATAGTAACAAAATTGTCACTATTTAATTCATTTTGTACTTTATCCATTAAAAAACCGACAATTACGTTATTTGCTAGGTTCCTTAAAAGTTCCAAACTTAAAACTTTAGACTATAGTGATATGTTTAGGTGGGCGTAAAACTCTATATCCCACAAAATCTAATATACCACAAAGAAACCTTGAATGTCAGCTATGCGAATGTAGATGACAGTGCATATTAATATAATGCCTGCTTTCTTTGTTTCATCCCGAATATATTCAGAAAACTTCACAAGCGCAATATCAGTGTGGAGGAGGGGAAGGATACATCCATGTTCCTGGAACTATAGAGTCTTCTTATATCATGATATATTGTACTGAAATAGTACGATATATCATGATACTACGGAAGGAATGTGTAATTTAACTTTCATTTTTAGTTTGCTTTTATTTGTGGAATTTCAGGAGATACAACCTTGCAACCTCCTTGTTACTGAAAGAGATGTAGAAAATGTCCCTAATCTCCTTGTTGAATTTGTGTTCAGTTCTTTCTAACCAGAGAAAGTCATTCTTCTAAATGCTCCATCCATCTTGAAGGGATGCATCTGGAATTCAACAGGATATCACAGTTACCTGTTGATCGAGTACAAAATTATTTTTTTTGTACTGAAGAGGGTTTCAGGAAACCATGCCACTAATTATTGTTTTACCTCTTATTCCTGAACCTTTCCGTTACACATAACGGGTAACTCGTGCTGTTTATGATCATTTCATTTCATGGACCGCCCCTCAGTAGGGTACAACTGGACTTACAATGCGATGCATCAGATTGCCTTTTCTAATCGCCAAAATTATCCATGTCCTTCTGCTTACTGTTTTTGTTTCCGACATAATCGGTGCTCAGAGAAGAAGGTCCGCTCTTAAAACCTAAACTAAAAGTGAAGGAAAATTAGTCTAATATAATGTTATGTTCTTAACTGTAATTATTAAGAAATTCGGGCATGGATTTTGTAGTTCTCTCTAATTTTTTTGACTGTTTCGAACTTATCTAACGCTGTTTAGGGAAATGTGTGATTATTTTGTTGCCTATTAATCATCCTTCTATTAATTATCAATTCTTCCAACTACAATAATATATACCACTTCCTCATATCAGTGCCTCCACTTCACCCATCGCATATTCATCCTTATCCCTCTGATCTACAAACCTACACATGCCACCCAGTTTTCAGTGGGATCTCCCAAATAAATCAAAGTGTCCCAAACCAGATTCTAACATACAGTGGAGGCCATGGCATAACATCTTACAAACTTCTGCAAAGCTCTACAAATTTCAACTTAGAGACTCGGATCTGTGTCGCTTCTGCGAAATTTCAGGTACCTTGGAGCACACATCTCTAACCTGTTCTGCAAACAAAGAGATGATCAGCTATGTCCTGAATACTTCTCTATCACATATAACTACACATAGCCAAGAAGACTACTGGGATTTAGTCCATACAGAAGTGAACAGACACGGAACATGTAACTTCCTCTCCGCAGAAGAGGACGTTGCATATTTTGTTGCATCTTCCTCTTTGCCAAGGCCATTATCTACAGCTTCTACTATTAAGCACCCATCAATCATCATTGAATCTCAGCAAACCCTCATGTGGAAACTACATAGGAAATTACAAAGCAGACTCTCAGTGGAACTTAGTTATTAGAAAGTAACAAAAATTGTAAGCAAATTCATTGAGGAGTGGAATCCAACTGGCACTCTGTTCTGGATTGCGACGAGGATACACTTCATCTGAAATTAAGAGTGATAATGAACTGTAATGTTGACTCTTTTAAGAAAACGAGATATACTCTCTACCGCGCATGTATCATTTGCCACCTGTCTATTATATATCTGAAAAGAAAATCATATTTTTCTCTGTAATATATTCTTATAATATGTTAATAGTCTTTTAGTTACCTGTCTTTCCTATATTTTATCAAGTTTTATCAAGTTAGTATATATATATATATATATATATATATATATATATATATATATATATATATATATATATATATATATATATATATACTAAAATTTATAATCTCTCATTAAATCTCCTTTCCTTTTCCTGTTATATTAAATCTTCAGAATAAAATCACCGATTCTCATATACTACTACTATCAGCATACGTTCCCTTTACACACTTACTCAATCTAATACACTCGAATTCTTGACTTCTGTTTAACAGTTTCCCTAAAGCTGGATATCATTCAATTTATTAGTCCATTAAATTTATATCCATCTAATAATACACTTCATCTTCTTATCGAATTAAATATACTTAGATCTGTTGACAATGAAATTGAAACTTCACATTCCCAACCACCAATATAGTAAATAATTATAGCTATCAGTTGTTTATAGAAATGGCGTCGAAGTCTTTTTTTTTTTTTTTTTTCGCAATATTTCGCGGGAGAATTTCCGACTTCCATTTCGCAAAATATACCTGGGTTAATTTAGATATTTATATATATAAACTGTGTGCTATGTAGTTTCAGGATACACCTATTTCACAGGCATTACAAAAATGTGCACTCGTCCAGTTTGTAGTAGAGGAAAAATCAATCCACTTCCATCGCTTTAATCAGTTAACCTACCCTAACTTTGAGAAGGCTTAGTTGAGTAAAGCGCCTGTAATCCTTGGCAGGATTCAGGCTCAGTTCTTTGTTTAATCGTTCTTCCAATATGCAACATATGCATTTGTAAAGCAGAAAAACCCACATTCGAAATCGAGGAGTACACTCGTCATATGACTTTGGTTACCTTTGCCCTAATCGAATTAGCCAAATAAATCCAAGACACAGTCACACAAGTGGGATGATTTATATGTTCTCTGTAACATCTGACATTAGAAAGGACCTATGCCTTATTTAAGTAGCGTATATAGCTAAATATCGTTCAGTTAGAGTGACGAACTACTTCAATAGCTTGAGATTAAAGCATCGTTGTGTGACTAGTGTTATTAAATTAGCACCGTGAGTGGGCTAAGGGTAAGATAATCCGGATACCCTGATCTAGACACTAACCACAGAAATTTTACAAGCTTCACGCCTCCGATAGGCAAAGTTGTGGTCTTATACCAATAGATGGAATTATCTATCACCGAAAGACATACCATTCAACATCTGATGCCGATCAAAGCTAATTTTCAAATTGTATCATTTGTTGATTTTTTGATCTGATCAAGTTTGTATTAAGACTGCGCTTGTTTTAATATTAAATATTTCAGTAAGCCTATCGACAATTAAAACAATGCGTTTCACTCTACTTTCTGCGCTTTGTGCCAAAAGGAATCTGTCACTATTGAACTGCATTATTTTCCCGTGAAAGCAGTAAATGAACAGTTAACGGATAGTTCTAACAACAAATTAAAAAAAAAAAAAAAGTTGGGTGGGGGAGGAAGATTTAAGAATTTGATAGTGCAAAGGAGTTATGTTATTGCACGGTGCCTAATTGGAAATCCCAATGTGTTTTCCTTCAGTCATGAAACAAGTTAAGTAGTAAATGTTGTATTCATTTATCTTCCTTAGCTTTAATCAATCTTATCCTTCTCGTCTGTAGCAGTCACACTTTTAACCGAGGAATCCAATATAGACAGAACGAAGAGTTAATCTGATTATAAAGTAAACTCTGAGCCATAAAGTGTTTTTATATAAAAAAGAAGAGAAACTTTCCATATTGGATTGAATGGCATTGCCTGGCATGTTTTTAAGTTAATCTACCGCTCGAATTGGTTGCAAAGGATCAACCAAATAGTTATTCAAAAAGGTACGTCTGATTAAGGAAAATCCGATTAGCGAAGAAGTATTAAAACGATGCTTCTCTTAAACATGGCGATATTTCAGATTTAATTTGTTATTGTAACATTCCGCCAAGAGTTGCTGCCGACGTTTTTCACGGAATGCAGATAAAGGCGTCCATCTGGTGAGTATTTCGCTGGAAAAGAACTTTCGTAGTGCCAGCAAGCTGCTAAGGGTAACAATGCTCTGCATGTGGTTGGAGGAAACAACACGACATTGGTTTAATGTAAGAATCTGATAGCGCAGTGAGGAAAAAATTCCGTGTCTTGCAGCTAGTTTCCATTCTTCCTCTTCCACTAGCACGAAGGATGGAGAAGAACTTCCATTATCTGTTTCCCCGGCAACGCACCCAGAGAACGTATCACAGTCAAGCTCGAGCAAAGTTCGGCGTCTCTACTTACGTGTGACAGTTATAGGATGGCATGTCACCGGCAGAAATCAGTTTATTGGGCTAGTCGCTGCTCTGCTAGTGTTCTATCGCGGGGACAGAGGGACTACGACAACGTGAACGACCGCGCGCGATATTCCGAAAGAAGAGGCACACATCGGGCAATCACTCTGACTCACCCTGGTATTGACAGCACGGCCTATTTGGTCGAGGCTCGTCGCCACTTCTCTGCGATGCCTCCAATCTAAGGGCGGCACGCCCTTTCCTTGTCTGCGGCAAAAAGCCCCATCCGCCGAGATTCCCATTAATGGACTGGAGTCTGTGCCTGCCGCGAGATGTTCCGCCTTCCAATTTTATATTCGTCGCGCTTTCCGTTATCAAATAATTTGCGCACCCTTCCTACGGCTACTAGCTAGTCCACCCACCGACGTTCACGTCTGACGTGGGGCCTATAACGCTGGGCAACGCATCTCGATGTAATAAAGTCTCCTAGAATGCCCAAATACTTTGATTCATGCCGTTATGACGGGCTCAGAGCGTTCAGGGAATGACACATTTGTCGCGGCACCATGTCACAGACCTGTCAAAATGTTTGCCGTGCTACAATGACCGCCAACAACTATCAGGAGATTTCTCTCTATTTGTCGCTATTTTCACCTGACTCATGCAAGATCCGCAACTGCCACGGGATTGTTTTAAATTGAGGGAGGAACTGTTCGTTTTTAACATGCAGCCTTTTTATTTTCCTCAGTTCCACGTCATGAAAAACACGTCAAGAAAGAATCTCAAGATGCTGTCGTTCACAAAAAATTGATTGATTAATGAAAATGGACACAATTCCCCTTTAAACGTTTAATTCTTAAGAAGAATAAATAATAAATATCTTTTCAAAATTATGGATAACTTTTATTGATTCTTGAAACTTTCTTGCAATAAAATAATTATATAATCTTTGAAATATGGAATTGTTTGAGAGTCAACACACTCAAGCTCTCAAAAGATTAGAAAGCGAATATGAGAATTTCAAATTACATAAAACAGTTTAGGGAGAACTAACTCACAGACTGCGAATTTTATGTTAATCGGTGCTCCTGGAGTGGTTCTGGAGAAGCACGAATTGAAGACTGCACAGACGGCAGTATGAATTTTCATACGGGATCTTATATGATTGTGTATCAAAGTTCTGCTATAAATCTGTGTAAGGGACCGGATGGATAACATAAATCAATCTTCGTCACAGATCGTGTTTATTAAGGGAGAGGAGAGCTGCTGCCTTAGTAAATATCTCTCAAGATATCTCTCTGAAAATTCTGAAGGTAATTTTAACTGTTTCGGGTAAGAAATGAACATTCACGTCTGCTGTTCGATTTGAACATTAAAAAGATATGGGGAGACTGAAATAAGTTATGGTTGTTTGTTGGCTAATTTCGGAAAGAGTGACGAAGATTCTTCCGGTATGGAGTTCCTGGAGGAGGATTTGAACAGATTGGTGTTACGATCAAATCATGACGGATAATTATTTAATGTCAAATGTAAGCATTTTGGAGCGAACAGATTAAGGATTACTGCCTACTTGAAGTATTATATCCCAATTCCAATCCTGCATTTCGGCCATAATCAACTTCTCGAGTACCTTGACTGCCATTTCAGAAACAAGAAACAGAAAAAAAAAATCCTTTTTTTTTTTGTGAATTCATGAATAGCAACAAAGGCTATGAAAATAGTGCATTTGCCGATATTCCGACAGCCCTTCTACCTCGATATAGGACTGAAATAGTCATTGAAATTTTTCTAAAGGTTCTTCGTGTCCGAAACGGAATTCAAATCAAAGTCTTCGACCAAAGGGCATCATCGTATTTGATTGATCTACACAGCTAGGCTCTGTAGATCAATCACTGGTACATGAGCACTAGGAATTCTGAGGCTCAGTGAAAAATTTAAAAATCATAATTAAAAAAATTAAAATTATGATTGGAAAATATAATTTAAAAATTATATTTTCCAAATTTCTAGATATTAGAAAAGCGTATCGCTACTGAATAATTTAAATTCTATTTACAATTTTACCTGTAGTAACTATGGTATCATTAGTAATTTATTGTACATTTATATTTTCAAATAAATCTAAAGCTTGCGTAGACATATTGTTATGTAGGTTGCACATTTGCTCTGATAAAAAAGCTACAATTACTTCTGCTAACATCACTAATAATAATAATTCGAAACATTGAAATATATTTCGAAAACTTAGTTAGCCCAAACGTCGTTTTCTTCCAAACTTCGATAAATTGCATGGAAGTATGCAGCTTTTATTTGGCAGTTAGCGTACTTTATTTGGAACGAATGTTTGTAATAAATGCACGTCGTTCTTAATCCGAATGAGTCATTCTCAGAGACAGAAAAGGAATTCACACAATATGCAGATGAGGTTTTAATTTTCTCTCTTTCTCTAAGGTAGGAATCCTTATTTTTAATGAGTTCTAAGAAAGCAATATTTATTAATAGCGATTCATGGACACACACACACACACACACACACACACACACACACACACACACACACACACACACACACACACACACACACACACACATCTTATTCTTATAGCAGATTTTAAAAAATACTAATATTACCTCTTTCTTTTTCAGATTATTTCCACATCCCACTTTGCCACACTTCTCATAGATGATTTTCCATTGGAGATATGAAATTAAAATTTTTTTTAAAAATCCAGCTCATTTATTATAAATATCATACAGGGAATGATAAAGCAAATAAGCATACATGTTAAATCGGTTGCATCAAAAAAAAACAAAAAAACAACAGCATACTTGCATTGTGTCATGTTATTTATTTAAAAAGGTAGCAAAGTGACTCATACATGAATAGGTTACTTTGTTGTTGTTTTAAGATATTATTAACTTTTTTAAAAACAACTGTTACGAAACGTTGCGCCCGGTTCATATTGATCACGCCAAATAGACTGAGAGAGAGAGAGGAACAATATATTTGAATCATTTGTAGCAATAACCGACGCAAAATACATCTCCTATTTTGTCAACTGTACGTGAAACTTTCAACATAGAATTTAAAAGGGCAGCAATAATATAAATCAGCTTCGACAGATGTGGCCATAAGATGTGGCGCAGAAAACAGAGTCAGTCGGTTAAAGGAATTGAATTACAGCTAAATATATCGTTTTCTTATGTACAAAGAACTATAAAGCTATATCGTAGTTGTTTGCAAGTCTGAGAGAGTTTACCAGTACGACTTACTTTAAAGCATCTCTCCCGATAGGAACGAATTCAGCATCTAAAGATTGCTTACTTGAAGCGATATTGACTGGCAACGGAGTCGAAAAGGAAATTAGACATACCGTCATCGATTTATTGAAGAACTTCCGTAGGAATGACTTTTGGTATTAGAATATAGTTATAAATTACAAACGACGATAAGCAAAGCATTAAAAACATTATCTCAGCAATCTGAAATACGATTAAAGAAGCTATTATTTTAATGGCTAATATAGCCTACTTTCGTTTAGGAGTGCCCCTTTTGTTACAGCGTCATTGGCTCTTTACCCAAATTCTAGGGCATTAATGAAGTGTTATAAAACTAATATATGAAGAATAAAAATAGGAGAAAATTTGGACATTTGGACCTTTTTGGATGATATTTTCTGTCTCCTTATTCCGGCGATGTACCTTCATATGCTGTTAAGCTGTTAAAGAAAGAGGGGGGAGTGGGGATAAAGTAATGTGGGAGAATTATTTGAAAAAACTCTGGTTTTTATATATGTAGAATATTATTTATTATTATTAAGGGTGGGCAAAGAGCGTTAGGGAGGGGCAGATGAAAGAAGGATCTGAAGAGAGAAATTATTATTTTTGGGGGGGGGGGGAAGAGGAGGGATTTAAGGAAAATGTCAGGGGTGTGAGTTACGGGGTGTGAGCCGTTTCGACGACATTCCGTTGTTTTCGGAACTCGTGGGGGAAGTGGATGCTATGTCGGTTAGTTTATTTTTAGAGTAATATGGGAATTTTCCCAGAAATAATACCGATTAAAGAAAGAAGATTTACGAATATTAACGTATCATTAAGAAATATGGTACGTTAATATTCGTAACACACCCACACAACGTTTTTTTTTTTTTTTGTTGTTGTTGTTGTTGTGTCATACATTAAGTTGCTGATGCGCCGCACCATTGTGTGCCTTCCGAAAACTGTGCTTTTGAGACAAAACATAGAACTTTTTCGAGACACTTCATTCCTCCAGTATGCGGGACGGCGGTTAAGAAATTCATCTCTTCCTAAAGACAATCACAAACATCCATGCCTACACGGGATTCGAATGAGTAGCATGTTGGTTGAAGAGCAGGTACGCTAGTCACTCCACCAAGAAGACACGATATTTCTACCTGTTGGAAAGAATCTTCGTTGTTCGGAAAAGAATCGATTTTATAAAAATTGTGCGAAAATGGTATACCATTTGCTGAGTGAAAGATACACCATAAAACATACTACTACTACTAATAATAATAATAATAAAAGTAATAAGTATATGAAATCTCTGGATAAAGCTGGTTCTTAACTTTCTAGTAAGCGAGTCCGTATCTCCCTCACTCCCTTTTTGTGAGCTGGAATCAAAAGCTAGCATTCAAAAGAAATTATTTTCACCCCCCCCCCCAACCTCACAGAAACACTTTTCAGTGTAAGCCACCCCATGTGCGTAGTTATTGTCACGGTGGAAAACAATTTCCTGCTATCCAATATGGCCCTTTCCTGGCGCTATCCATCAAGCTGGCTGCATTATAGTGCTGACCTCGTACCAGTTGAAATCTGCCAACCAGTTAAAGCCAGCTCGAGAGCCACCTCCGACTCATGTTTTCCATCTGTAGACAGACAAAGTGACATCCTGACATCCAGTGTCTGCTGACGAGAGTTGTCCCGTCTCCTGGCAAATTGACATCGCCTCCTTACCAAGTATTCTCCCCCCGTTCAGCTTTCCAATTCTTCCCTACCCCCTCCTCAATATGTCGGTTACATGAAGCTCGGTTTTCCAGCCCCAACTTTGCCGAGAGATCATTAACGGCGGCACGAATGCACGTAGACCTGGGAAGTCGCGTAAATGACCTTTCCGCGGTCGACTAAGGGGCAACAACTGACGCCCTGAATGTGAATGGCCATTTATCATTCCTGACTGCCGCCGTGCTGCTAGCTTCAGTCATGGACTGCAGCTGCCGTGTGCTGACATCGCCTCGCGCTGCGAAGCACTTATGGAATAATAATGCAAACATTCTGGGCTTGTTATTTCCTATTAAGTCGCAAAAACATACGAGAATCCGAAAGACCTTTATGAACGTGCTGTTGAATTGGGCACATGTGTTAGTTGACCCCCGCTCTCCGATGAGGATGTTGCCGCTGCAAAGCAGGCGTAACCTAATTTCTTAATTCGTAAAGTCGTTAGGCGTGCAGCATAACACGGTTGCTGACATGGTTAGGTCTTTGTTATTCGTTGTGTTCGCATTTGCCGTCAGCCTAAACACTGTGAAACTTGTAAAGGAAGGAATTAAATAGGGACTTTTATAGCAAAGTTGGCTAACAAAGCAGTTTAAGAAAGTGTTGCAAACTTTAAGTACCGTTACATAATGCATACCTCTCGGAAAGGATATTTCGGAGAACAGACATTATTGGAAGTGCAGAGAATAATTGCTACGAATGCAAAGATGAGAGACGTTTACATCTGTTGTTGTTGTGGAGAAGCGAGTCTGGCATGTTTTATTAACGTTATGCATAAGAATAACGATTGCTCCTTAGATGCGAGTTTTAATTTAAAGCTCTCGAAGCTAGGGATTTACCTTTAAATGGTATGGGGATAAAAACAAGCGGTCGATACCCAGAAACACCGGAATTCGTTTTTATCACAAACATTTCGTTCTAAGAACTATGAACAGCGCATCGCGGTCCTAAGAACACAATACAGGATTGGCTAAACACTCCTGATTAACACAAAAGAAACGTTCTTCTTTACCGAACTCTGTCGCTCGCGTATATTAAGATTATATTCGTTAAGGATCATCGTTAATTTGTTGTAAATCAAACTCGTAACTCAATTTTTATCAGTTTTACCTTAAAAATTGGCTCGGATTAAAAAAAAAAAAAAAAGCGATATCTGTGTATATCGTTTTACTAATATATAAATGTAAGTTTTGGCTCCCGCAACTGGGTTTTGGTAGTGAAGCTAGTAGTGTTAGGGTTGCAGATGCCCTTTCCACACGGAGTTAGTAGGACAAGCACAATCATCCATGCCCACAGCTGGATTAGAAACCGCAGCTTCTCTTGGCTGGAGAGTGGATACGCTAATCATTCCTCCAACCAGACCGGCTATTAGTACATAAGCGTTTTAGACAGAAATGCGTTACCAAAGAGATTTATGGAAATACCCGTTCACAATAAAAATTATATATATTTTATCCACAAGCATTAATTGGATTTAGAATTACAAAATAAGAAAATCTTTATTTGAAGCTGAAATAATTTGAGAGTTTGCAGTTTAGTGCGATATCAACGACTCTAATAAATAATCTGAAAAGAGATAAAGAAATGAATTCTAATAATTCTTCATGATTTTGTGCGATAATGTCTTACTTTTTTACGGGAGATGAAATTGATAATCATATACATTTCTTTGAATAATTTCTATTCTGACCTTTGTTTCTGTTGCGATTTACTCAGGTTATATGAAAATACTCAAATTCTTTAACCTCCAACCATAAAATAAATAATGATCTGCATTGATCAAATTCACTTGAAAGGCTATTCTACACTACTTCTTCATTCTCCAATTCTCTAAATTATTTGATCACTGCAATTATCAAACACAAATTAAGATCCAAAGATTGTTAATTCATAATTTACAATTCAAAAAAAAAAGCAATTGGCCCTTTCGCCTTTTCTCTCTTCCTCTGAGAATGAATGTTTTATCCTTCGGTTTAACAGCAGTTTCCTTCAGAATGAAGACACCCTGGAAAGCTTCATTCCGAGCAAGAGCACTTCCCCAAACCGTGTTGACTGAATGGCTATCGCTTACTTCCCACTTGCTCGCTCCTGCATTATATGGTCTTCGATATCGTCTAGAAGCTGCGGGAATCTCCATCCACCCGGTTTCTCACGGTGAAATGCTCACGCGTAATATCTCGCACGAGCTACGAACGCCTACTCATCTACCGATAGGTGTTTAATTATTATGTTATTTTTGAAGAAACGGCGTTTATCTGTGCTTATTGTTGTGGAGATGGCGAAGCTGCCACCGGCGTTATCAGTGCAGTGACTACTTCAGGAGCCATTGCCGATATTAACAGTAAGTTTTTCGACTGTAGAAATATGTTAGTAAAGATATTAAACGACGAATAAAAACTGATGGTATGCTCTTATTATACATCAATTGGATTGAGAATTTTGAAATATAATGCCTCAATGTTGAACTGTAAGATTATATTTTGCTGTATACCACAAGCCTTTGTGTTTCCTAACTTCTTCATTCTAGCGAAACTCTTTGTCACGAAAAATGTTTATTCGGCTTTTCGTACCACCTTTCCTCCAACCGTATGTAAAAGTAGTGCTCATTTTGATTAGTCTCAACCTGCATATTACTATGCAACAGTGTCATCGGTTTGAAGTCAGGAAACCCAAGTTATTGCCTGGGGCACCGAACCTCGGCAGAGCCAAGTTTACAGTATCTTGACAGATATCGCAATTTGAAAGTTTCCAGTTGACTTATTGATCACTATTTACCTGGGAAAAAATCATTCAGCGATGAGGAAAACAGTTGAATATTTGGAGGGGGGGGGGGGTAAAAGAAACTTGAGCAACACAGAGGAAACACGAGCTTCTTACCGGCAGTCCACTTGGTTTAATATCTTTTCTGCTATGTTAGTGACGTTTAATCCATTTAATAGCATTTCTATCGAAGCTACGAACTCTCAGAAACGAGTGAAACCAATTAAGAACTCGTCGATTAGAAGGTTTCTGTTGCACCTCTCAGATGCGGTACGTTTTGGGTAAGGTGAAAGACGAATGAGTATCCGTAGCAGGTCGCAAGCATTTTTCAGTCCGTGTTGCAATTTTCGATCCTGTTTCATTTCTTTGATGAAGAAAGAAATCAATTCTACAAAGCAATTGTTTTTACTCTGTTTCAGCAGTAGAACCGTGTAATTGTATAATAAGTAGAATGAATTCAAGCCAAAAAGGGCACATTAAATGACGGTGTGGGTCGTGACCTCTTTGGAGTTAGGAAGTCACAATCAGTTACTTTCGTTAGTTATTAACGTTACGTGGATAGGGTAAAAATATTGAGAACTTTCCCCTTATGTTTCATGGTGAGGTGTGCTTTTACCCATATTGAGCAGCCTCCTTAAACCATAAGACTTTAATAACTTTGTTGTATACTAAAATTAAATATTTTATGAACTTATTAAAATTAATAACAAAATAATTAGTTATTAGTATTAATGATAACATAAAATGTTATACACTAGTACTAATGATAACATAAAATGTTATACACTAATACAGTTATAATATATTAGTATTTAATTAATAATTCAAATAGTAAATAAAATGCTCAGATTCTTATAGTAATTATGAATAATTAATTTAAATAGCTTTAGTTTTTTATGCCTCAATGACCTTAACGTAGATCTTTCAATAACCATCCAATGAATGTGATATATTCATCGATGAAAAGTTACACGATATTGTATACCTAAAAGCCAAATATGATGACGTCATTTGACCACGAACAACCTTCGATTATAAGTAGTGCAAATGAATAGAAACTCTATTTCGACTGCATGCAAGCATTTTTTTTTTTTTTTTTTTTGTAGTTCATTGGCGATATCTTTCATTTTGAGCAACGTTATATTGCTAATATCCAAATTTAAACTGTGACAAAAAACAAAACAAAAATCCATGCTTAGAGTTTTCATGCTCTCATGAAGATATCTTATCTAAAGGCGAGCTGATCGCAAACCAAACATCAGAAATCATTTTTGAATTTTTATGAATGTTTTTTTTGTTATGTAAACACACTCTCGCTGTCGTCACACATGCAAGAAAACCAGAACCTTCTGCTTCCCAACAGTATTTTGCAGACAAGTCCTGTTTAGATTTTTGCATTGGTGTCTTTGACAGTAACAAGTAGCTACGTGATCATATCAAGAAGGGTCATTTTTCCTTCTTGAGAAACTCATAAATGAATAATGTGCATAGCATACAAAATAAAATATAAACATTTCGATATATTTAAAGAAATATAGAAATAGAAAAATTAATATATTTTAATACGTTTACTAAAGCTTTTTTCCTAAATACAGGTTCAAAGAAATTACTTGCTTGCTACTAGAGTAATAATAAATGCGAAAGTCTATTATTCTTCCTAAGCATTATATATCCGCTACAACTACATTATATTTTGCTGTCGTGGATGTAGCTTACTGAAGATTTCTCAGAATGAAGAAAAACTTTAACAAACGGGAGTTCCATTAGCTGCAACAACAAAGGAAAGCATTCTTGACTGCAAGCTATTTCCAGTGCATCTTGCTCAGAGACAATAAGAGCGGCAAGAAAATAAGCTCTCCCGGTGGAATGCTCTCGAACCATTTATACTACAAGGAACCATAACCAGGAAACCCGTTTTCTGGCCACCGAAATGCGCTCAGTGACAGACGAAAGCAGACAAGCAAAGCAAACCTAAGGAGGATCTAGCACGTTCCCTATTGACGACTTAGATATGAAACATGGCTACACCTCGTCTGCAGCAAGGTGGAAGTAAAAGTGCATGAGGGACATGTTTTCAATCATCATCAACAGACACGACAAATGAAGACAAAAGACCGCTAACGTTGAAGTATTGATTTCCGGCGGCCGTTATGTGGCCTCACGTACACAGACTGATCGAAGGGGATTTTCAAGCGAGGTGGTCGGACCCCTTACTGTGATGGAAATTACGTTTCCAAGGTGGCCGCTTCAACAGTCCACTCGAAGTCAGGGGGTGACCGAGGAAGAAAGAAATACAGAGATATAAGTAAGGAAAATACCGTGTAGAAAACTTTCCCATAGTTCTTCAATAGACAACTTCAAGTTCTTCCTGCTCCTAAAGCGCAAATAGTTATGACGCATGCAGTGCCATTTAGTCGCTGAGTTGTCATGTATTGTGCTGCGTGACGCGTAAACTCTTTCCTCTTTCAAAGTTTGAACTATCAAATCTGAAGTATTTTAACTAAGCGGATGTATAATTGATTTAGTACTGTTTATTTATGGTTTCCTTCTATGTATAATTTAATTAGTTTAATTGCCAATCTTTGTACATAATCTGGATACTGTTACTTAGCAGTCTTCGAATCTACTCACTTCTTTCCTTACTACTTGTAAGAAATAACCCAAATTCACAGTGCAGCAATTTAATAAGAGCGCTTAAGTTAAATCTTAGTTTTTTTTATTTTTTTTATTTTATTTTATTGCTTGCTACAAGCAATGTCAAAGTTTACAAAATTCCTTCCTTGCAAATTTAAACAGCTTCTAAGAAGGCTATTTTACTTTAACATAAATCACTTATAAGGATATCCCCCCCTCTCACAATTATGGGGACGTTAATCGGATTAACTTTTTTTTTCGGAGACCTCTCTCTCTCTCTCTCTCTCTCTCTTTCTCCACCAGGAAAGCCAGCAGTAAATAAGCTATACCCTTCCATCCACAGTAAATATATTCCTTGCCACGTGCTTGTTAACTATACTCTTCATTATCCGAAACCAATCCAAAACAACAGTTATCTACCATTCATTATACTTCAGAGTAAGTAGAAGAGTTCCATTTCTGGACGGAAATTAAATTCCAATGTCTTGTTCTTCTGGGAATAGATCCTGGAGTTGTAAATGGTGATGACACTTGAATTCAAAGAAGTTCTTTACCCATAATGGTCTTCGTTTTTATATTCTTCAGATGCCCATGGGCAGCTGACTTATGCTACACTCACTGATGGATTTTATTAACTGAATTTCGCCACACCCTTCAACTGATGTGGTAGACATTCAGGTGGCAAACACAGTTGGCATCCGAGAAGCGAAAGACGACGATCTAGTTCCAAGTTATTCCTCATTTAGATTTTTTTTTCTCATGCATAAATATTTGATGAACGAAGTGGGCAAATACCTTCCTCTGTTACAATTTTACTCGTAATTAGAACTTCGATTGAATTTTGGTTAAATTGAATTTTTTTCGGTCGTTTCGCAAGTCTATTGAGTTTCCGATGCGATTTACTTTATTTTAAAATAAAGAAAACAACAGAACCATAGCCTAACTGTCTAAAGACGATATATATTGCCAAGGATGAAGTGGTACCTCGAAATTCAGTTTCAGTTTTGGGAATAAACGTAATCTATTCTCTATGATTAGTTTTGTTTCTAAATTCTGCTAATATTTTCAACTGCATAGTGCTTGGTTTCTTAACAGTTGCATGTACTCCTAAATGAAGAAATTTTTATTCTTTCTTCCTTTCTATTTTTTATGATAATCTCATTCTCTTTAACCCCCCCCCTTCCTCCTCAGAAAAAGTTTGAATCCCACAACACATGAACCGGAGATCAAAGATGTGCGACCTACGGACACAAACATCCAGTGGGAGAGGGAAAACTCTCAGACTAATCATGGCAAATCAACGACGCGATCCACTCGGCCACCCACGCTGAACTGATAGTTTAATTAATTTTAGTTTTTCTCATTCTTTTATAGAATACCTAATAGTTTAGGCTATAATTAAATGTCTTAAGCTCCATTCAATACATATCAGAGGCAAATTTATACATACCGGCAGCGTTTTAAACGAAGGCATTTATTCTGTAGTTTCGTACTCTGTCTCTCTCTCTTTCCGTTTATTACTAGAAGTTTAATTATATGGTCGTACTGTATATGCAATTAAGCTGCATTAACAGTATATCCTATTATCATGAAGTAAGGCGAACCCGTGAATCTGATATGCCGAGAAAGACATCTTTACTGTTTTGCAATGAAAATCAAATGAGCAAACAACATGAACGTTACGATTAAGCGGAAGAAGCATTGATCTTCTTTTTCAAATCTGATTCTAAAAAGAGCAATAGAAAAATTAGTGTCGAAATCTATTGGGCTCAGCGTTTTTATTTTATTTATGATAAAATCCCTAACTTTTACACAGGTCGGTGCTCTTTTCCCGTTTTTTTTTTTTTTTTCTATTTACTACAATTAATTTTAGGCACTGGTCCATGAGCATGAGCTGTTTCATATTTCATGAAATGGATTCGCTTTCATCAGTTTTATGATCCATTCCATTTCATTTTATTATTATTCATGTAAAATTTGTAATTTTATATGTTGTAAATTTTTAAAATTACAACTTTTGCAGCTGAATCGTGTCCATGTATTTTGACTATTGTAGCGTAAATCTTTAAAATGATTACCATTTATTTCCAGAAATACTGTTTTCCCAAATAAGGTATTTGGACTGGATAGGACATATTGGCTTTCTTCATTAAATACAGTTTAATTTCTCTGGATGAAAATCTTTTACCGATTCATTAGATAATGCATAAAGGTATTTCCACTTGGGAGGCAAAAATTATCTTAACATCGGCATGGAGTTGCGTTAGAATTGCTCTGTGAGGAATTTACAAAGAGGTTATTTCCATGAGGAATTTCCGTGCATCTGTTTCTATTACAGTTGTCATTATTTAATTTCTGTATTGATGATGATGTCAGCCTGTTTTTCTCCCCACTACAGGGTAAAGGCCACTCCCATTGCGGGAGGGTTGAGTGTACTTCTCCCATGGTGACCCAATCCATCTTGGGAGAATGTATATATATATATATACTTGGATGAATGAACGTATGAAGGTGGAAGACAAACATCCACGCTTAGACGAGATTCGAACCCGCAGCCTCTTGGTTGGAGGGTGGATAGGCTAACCGCTCGGCCAACCAGACCGACGTTTCACTATAACAGTTGTCATTCTTGCTGCTCTTCCCGTAGCAAAAGTTAGGAAATAAGTGGAAAAAAGACCTAAAACGATGGCTAAGTTAGGTACTAAACTGTGTAATATTCCTCGTAACGATAGGGACAGAGTTGCATAGTATTATTTTAACTAATCCGTCATCATATTTATAAGATTTGGTGCCACATTATTTCTGCAGCGTCACAATATTTTACAGATTTTTTTTTTTTTAGAGGGAACAATTTATGAGCAAATGTATTCATACTAATTAATATGGTATTCTTTTATTGTGTGCATTTAATCTTAAGATGAATTATATTTGAGGGCAATGCACTACATCGACGTGAAGATATGGGTTATAATTATAACGAGTGCAGTACGCAAGCTCGGCAATCCAACAGTTGAACACCGCGCATAAGCGGCTTCTACTCTAGCAGCCATTTCACAACTAACCATTTCTTGTATGAGCATAAGAATGCGGTCACGTGACTTCCTTTCCTTTCCAGACCTTTTTGTGGGGCACTGCAACAACAGTAGTTTCTAGTTTCTACAATAAGCGAGTGTATTCTTTTTTATTCGGTCCGTTTATCATCTTTTCTAACTTAACATGGCAAAGTCACTCGCTCCCTTCAGTCCTCATCTGTCAAAACCGCTATAATACTCCGCCGCTCTATTTGTCATCTCCCACTCGAGTAGTGACAGATTTTTATTCTTCCAGAAATACGGATTTCCCTTGCTCAAGCTAGCATTCTTAAACTGCTGCACAACACTTTCTTGGTCTGCACATAAGAACAGAAGTGCAGAAGGGACTTCCATGAAGTGTTGTTCCTTAGAATGTGGTTTTTCCCGGGGCCAGCCATCTAAATTTACAGTTCGTCGCAATACCACTGACGAGCATGGCCAACGTTATTCGCATAAATAAACTATTCAAATATTTTATTAGTAAAAATATTAAAATAAATCTCTCCTCAACGATACATTTCTTAAGTCAAAAACGGTTTAACATCCCCAGTGATCTTGGGGAAAAGCACTGCTTAACTTTCCCTCCCACACACCAACTGCTCAAGATATAGCAGCCACCTTATCGTTATAACAGTAAGAAATATAAAAATATTTTAAAATATACAAAAAAATAATATAATATTATATAATTTTTTAAAAATATATTCCGGATTGGCCTGAACACTTCTGCATGGTGCACGATACACAGAACGAAAATCTGTTACGAATACGGCACCATGTTTATATGCCACGGTCATCAACACTGGCACTGTCATGGTCTAGTGCTCACACGCAACTCCTTGCATTTGGCGAACTCGAGAAGGATGATGGGAGGAGATTTGCGGGGGGGGGGGGGCAGCGGCGCTGCGAAATGTATCTCTGAGTCTGTGATGGCACAGGATATCCTTGAATAAAATGCTATTAATACAGTATTTCTATGCTCTTCCTTTATTTTTTTAACCTTTTTTTTTAAAACCAATGAAATGTTGTGTATATATAAATAATGGTTACCAACCGTATCCGAAAGAATAATAAAATAAAATAAAATAAATCATTTAATTAATTATCTCGAGACAACATACTAAATTTATTAAAGGAAAAATTCTCAATCATATGTGCATGGGCGTCCGCAGAGGGATGCAAACGAAGCACTTGTCCCCCTCCTGGGATCTACTTGTGAAAAAAAAAAAAAAAAAATTAAAAAAAAATTTATTGATGTAATTATTTGTCTCTAAGCTTTGCCCCCCCATTGCAAAATTTTACTTTGCCCCCCCCCCCCTGGAAAATTTTCTGCGAACGCCCATGCATATGTTTAACCTCCGTAACAGAAATCCATAAAAATATGGAGACTAAAAGTCACAACAGTATTTTTTTTTTTAAGGAAGCAGAGAAATTGACCTTAAAGGGATAAAATTCATTGACTTTTTGAAATTCCGTTTGATGCTTTTGCGATTGGAAATCAGATTTGGAACATCACACGGTAGTAGTAGTTTTTTTTTTTTTTTTTTTTTAATAGCTTATGTGGCACCATTTCGAAATTATCGCCAATAGTTTATGTTACTGAGGAATATATGAGAGGTCAAAATATTTAAAAGGAGCAAATATGTACAAAACATGTTAGACTTGAGATTAAATCCTGTATTATGCAAAGCACACCCATATATGCTTATTTATTTATTTTTATTTTATTATTTTATTTATTATTTTATTTTATTTTTTATTTTTTATTTTGAAATATCGCATTATTTTGCCTTTCGGTGACTAGAATAAATAATAAAAAAAAAAAAATAAAATAAAATTCCTGAATTCCTCCCGCTGTGAATGCGTGACTTCTTATTTTTAAAAAAGTCTCATTCGGTTTCGTCGGAATTACCTTTACAAATCAATTCGTAGAACAACACACCCATTAACATTATGATGTACACTTTAAACCTTTCAACCTGTAGTTTCCTTTAAGGTTCCCCTGTGGGAGATTAAAAACTCCACACAAGCGTCAGGTCTCTCCCATAAAACGCAAACGCTGATCACTTCATTGTGCCGGCCATCAAGACAGAAGCTCCCAGTAGGAAAGGCTCAGACACTTATCGAAGCAAAGTGTGGGATTCTCTGAGAGGACGACATTTTCGTCGCTGTTGTGCATCCGTCGAGTTTTATTGACTTTCAGCTATCCCGGAATTACTCTTTAGCTGTTAACTAGTTGACATACCGCGGCTTCGTGAGACACCCAGGAGACAAAACCAACACAATGGCTCCATTACGACAAGGGCAGTTGGAAATTTCTTTGCGTTGATATGCCATAAAAGTTAGAAGTCATCCAGTAATTTGCAAACGAAGGGGCTTCAAGACTCTTTGCCGCTCCGTCAACTCGCCGTTTACGACAACTATTTAAAGACTCGGAGTGAAAATTTACCACTCTGCTTTGCTCGCATTTATAAGCTTATGACAGCCATATGGGCAATAGTCTATCCATTTATACCCAAAGTGCCAAGGCTTCCCTAAAATAGCTTGTCTCCAACGCTTAAAATTGTCCCAGCGGCAATAGACGAAGGTTATTATAGCGCTCTCTCTCTCTGTGAGTAAGCGAGAGAGAGAGAGAGAGAGAGAGAGAGAAATAGTCGGTTCCTAAGTAATCTAAAATTGCCTTAAAAAATCTGCGCAGCTGCAGTGTTGCAACACTCACACATACGGACGCGCTCTTGCGCGCGGAAGTGGGGGGGGGGGGGGGGGGAAGACTTCTGAAATGTTTCCAACAAGTTTCCACGTTCATAATTCATGTTTTCCGTTCGGGATACTGTCACTTTTTTTTTTTTAATAAAAATCAAAAACAAATAAATCTCAAATTTTACATAACAGCGTTGAATCATATCATATTTAGAAAGGATAATTGATTTTTTTTACGTGAAGTGATCTCAGAGGGATTAAATTATAATATTCTATTATAAGAGAAAATAAAATAAATCTCATGTAGTACAAAACGTGGATTCCTTTTGTTTATGCATAAAACTGTGATGATGAAAATTTGTATTAAAATGTATTGGAACCGTTTATATTAATGATTCATTTTGGAAGCATGCGAGTGAGAAAAACAGTTTGTTGTAATTTCAATTCATTGATCTTCTGCATTCTAGTAAGATTACATGAATAATATAACAGAAAATAGATATTTTAATAAATAGGATATCTTTAATAGGCATTCGCCTTCTAAGATTACTGACACTTGTTTGTTAGCATACTTATAAAATTAGTAGCATTAAATATGAACGAGAAGCTACACTTTTACCTAAAGCCCAATCACTGGAGTACATCCGATTAATAAATTTCGGGTCTGACTGTGTCCTTGGGAGATTTCTTACCGCATCACTTTAGAATGATTGATGTTTGCTGTCTTGTATTTTGCGTTTATTTGAACCCATCGAAGCAAGTAACAACTTCGGTTTGAAACAAATGATAAAAGTGCGAACGGTTGATTCGGTATTCATCGAGTCCGCGCCTGTTCCTATCATTGCGTCTGTAATACCGCAGTCAGACACTTGCAGTGCAACAGGGGTTTTCTTCAGAATTACTGTTTCTCCGGACCACCGCTATCATCCGGGAGTCTTTGCATATGCCGCCACTGTGATGCGAGAAAGGAATCAACTGTAAAATTACCCGAAGAGCGGCAGTTTATCATGTCTGGCTTCCGTTAACTATGCTTTATCTATAATCCATTTGATTCTAAGCAATCAGCCCACTACGTCACAAGAAGGATTCTTTGTTTCCAGAGACAAATATCAAGACAGATGACACGGCTTATCGTCGAATCATTCTCATCCCACACCTAGCGAAGAATAAGCTTATGGTCTTTAAGTGTTCGTTTGTCTACGTTCGGTTGCCGGAGTTTGTTCTTCCCTTCCGTGTAAGTCACTTGATATCTTTTCTAAGAAGAACTGATGCCTTCCGCAAATAAGCTGCCTCGATACTCACCCACGTTGGAGAGAAAATCGTCTGTCAACGTCTTGAATAAGCTCAAACACAATTAGGTTTTAAGGGAGGGGGAAAGCGCGGCTATTCTCAAGCAATTGATCTTCCCTGTTCGTTGCTTGACATGGATGAGATAATGTACTCTGTATTCGCCTCTTTAAACGCTGACACGTACTTTAAAAGTCTCATCGCCGTAAAAAGTTTGTTTTCTCAGCGGATGACGGGTTTAGCGCGAAAGATATTTTCTCGATGTTTAATGTTAGGCACTATTACTCGGAACGAACGAATGAAGTACCTAACCAATTTATGATTTTCGAAACTTATACTCGGGCGTGTAGTTAAACGGCAATTATTATCGCTGGTGTGTCGCCCCGATCGTAAGAGCCGGGGGATCAAATTCTCATTTTATTCGGAAACTGGAATAAGAATCGAGTTGTCACATTTTGTTGTAATCGTCTTCCAAGCAGCAGCAAAATTCTTAAAAAAAAAAAAAAAAGCCTTGAATCCTCCGAATGGAATTTTAGCATTTACAAATGAATCTCTCGCGATTCATTGATTTGTGCATTTTGTGATTGAAAAGCAGCTCAGCAAGCGTCATCCTGAATGATTATCATCATTGCACAATGAATTAATCAATTATTCTCTTCTCGTTTAATTGCGATAATTTCCTACGAACACAGTTCTCCATGTTTGACTACTCCATTCATTGGTTGGTTATAGTCTGCATTTGTTCTGCACGTTAAAAGATACAGCATATGTCAATCGTTTTGGTCGTTTTGCAATTATGAACTGGGCTATGAATATTTGAAATAGGTAGAAAAGCGTGCGCCACCTATGAGCGGCCGCCAAAAACGTAGAAGTTTAAACAGTTAGTGTAGCTGATGTTTGCGTCACAGCTGTCCCTTGGAGTTCTGCGTTTATCAAATTTCGTTAGGAACTCTCAGATATGCAGGGCTGGCAATAACTTTCGCCCATCGAAGGCTACTTTGTGGATTACCAATGTATTCCGTGCCACTGACAAAGATCATCAGGAGTTAGCAAACATAAGTGGAGATCAGTGTTTATCCCGTCTCACCTCAGGAGGAAGGTCAAGTCTGCATAACACAAGGAACCTGTTATTCCAATGAAGGTCACCGATGTGATTTCGCTACCACTGTGAACACAAAAACAATGTCAGCCAGCGCAGACGAGTTCTCGGTTTCCTGTCCCCATTCCTTTTGCCATTCAGATCCGATGATTTATTTAAGGATTTTCATTAAGCATGAATGCGAGAATTTCGGCACCAAGCAGATTTACAGGACTTGATATAATATTGGGCAGAACTAAATATCAACGCTTTAGGAGATTCCTGATTGTTTTGGGAAGCCACAGATTAAATTTGTTGCCGATACGGTATTCTGCTACAACGCAAGAGTGAGTTTTCAGTAATGGTAGGTCACGACATGTTAGAAACCGACCTGGTTGGCCTAGTGAATGGCGTCTCTTCTTTCCGACTAACAAGCAATAAATTGGCAAGGTTATTTGTGAAATTCAGTGTAAGTGGTAGACGATTTTTTTTATCCAGGTATGAGACCATATCTTTGCTTATTGGAGGAATCAAGTGGCTTGAGAAGAAAATACCATCATTTGATGTCTGATTACTGTAACCATATATCCACCGCTTTTATCCCCACACAATTAAAAATATACGATAGATTTATCGTCTTTTTGGATTCACGTTTGAAAAATGTAAGCCCCGTTTTCCATGTCCTGTTTCTGAAAGAATTCATGATATCGTATTCTGCATCTTTCAGTGTTTGCTTCAGATGAACTAGTCAAAGAGAAAAATCTCACCATAAATGAAAGCGAAAAGAAAAGAAATGGAAAAAGACAAAACCGTCTTGATATTGTATGTTGATATCATAGTTTGGAGTATGTCTTCAAGGAGTCAGTTTTTTTTTCTATGATATTAAAATCGAATCACACAGAAATCAACCATATATATTTTATTTCTTCTTTTTCTTCTTAAGTAGCTTCTCCAGTTTGGAAGTTAGCAATCATGGTACGCCAGAGTGTCCGATTATCTGCCATCCTTTTGATCTTGTAATAGGCTCTTGTTAGCCATGCATTTCTTTACATCGTCAACCGAAGAAGATCTTGGTGTACTAGATCTTTTCCCTCCATTATTTCCAAATATTTTTCCAGAGACCAAGATATTTTGTTTAAAGTTCGATAACTAATGTATGAGAGAGAGAGAGAGAGAGAGAGAGAGTGTGTGTGTGTGTGTGTGTGTGTGTGTGTGTGTGTGTGTGTGTGTGTGTGTGTGTGTGTGTGTGTGTGTGTGTGTGTGTGTGTGTGTGTGTGTGTGTGTGTGTGTGTGTGTGTGTGTGTGTGTGTGTCATACAATTTCTGTTGTATATCATCTTTTAAAAGCTAATTTCTGTTAAATGTACAAAACTAGCCGGTGTCTCAGTCGCTTTCCTAACTTTATAAACAGCTCTAAAGTTTTTGAATTTCGTTCCTAAATTCTTTTTTTTTTTTCTAAGATTAATGTTGCTTCCACATGCCTTAGGATTTTGTTTTCTATTTTTGTCAATTTTACAGATTTTTTTGTATTTTTAATTTATTTTTACATAGTCTAGAAACCCCTGCTTTAGAGACCAAACATGACACTTTTTCGAGTCGGTGCTCATACACCGTGCAATAAAATACATCTCCCCCCTAAATACAATCACAGCCTGTTGGTTGGAGTGCTAGTACGCTAACCGTTCGGCCAACCAGGTCGACAAATCTTTCCTACTATGTACCCATTCCTAGTTGACTTTGTTCATCATGATGGCAAACAACTGCTACCCCACGCATGAAAACTCAGCATTTTAAGGAACAGATTATTCATATCAACAGTTTTGCTGAAGGCACTCCTCTAGACGTCTGTCTTATATGATCGACTTCGTTAATCAATAGCTGTTCTGTCATTGATTCACTGCAGTCTCCTTATTTAAGACACCACCTTTCAGTTTTTGCTGAATGTGTATTTTCTTCCTAAAAATTGCACGATCCAAAAACCTCTGTTAAGTTCATCAGAAACTTATATTTCAAAAAGTTTAGCATGAGTGGCCCAGAAATAATAGACAAGTCAGAGAATTTAAGCAGAAAAATGTTATTAGCAACATATAAATATTCAATGGATCTGCAGAACAATATTTAGATATGCAACAAAGAGACTACTTTTAAAAATAATAATCAAAATAATAAAGCAATTGCCCTGTTACTTTTCGGCTAAATTCTATCTGACTCTACTCTCCTCGTTGGGGTACAAGGCTCATCGTTTAGTAATAAGTAATTAAATAGAGTAGCACTCTATTGATCTATTGTCTACATGATTTTTGTTCTACTTTCCAATGGAATTTATTTTCTATCTATCAAGATCAATTGCCGCATACAAATATGCCGATAGTGAATTAATGTTATTATATACAGTATTTCAAGATGTGACGCGTCTAGAAACAGAAGACTCCACCAAGAAGGATATTGAATTTCTCATGAAATAACAGGTGGTCATTTTTTTTCTTCTTTCTTTTGTGTTCATATTTGAGTTTCAGAATAAAAAAAATGAAGATGCCGGTCTGACTCATTTAGTAATTATTCTCTGCTTTCCGACAGGGATTTCGAAAGCCTTACTCAATGGTTCGAATACCTGAGACGTTTGGGAATGTCTTTAGGTGGTAGATGACGCTCATCTCCTGGAGTGAGGCATTTATTACTCCCGTATTGGACTGGCTTGGAAAGATCACGTTTTAGTTGCTATAACAAGATTCGCAGGTTATCTAATCCAAAGATAATACAGACGTGCAGTGGATTTCCAGCCATTCAAAGTTGAGATAATCATAAAAAAACCCACTAATTTTAAAATATTCAATGGAACTCCTTTGGGGTTCATTTTAAGCAGCACACATGTAAAAAGAAGTAGGAGAATAATGTGTTGTTTTGAAAGAAGAAAGGAATGGAAGTAAAGCGAGACTTAGGTGTATTCTAAGAATAATACATTTAAGTTTTTATAGAAGGAGAAACTGGTAGTTAACTAAAAACTAGACACTGGTATATGCTCTCCATGAAGAACGATTCACTGTTTTTGCTACGTCTTACATTTTCAGGGTAGTATTGAGTCCTTTGTCAGACCCTCCTAAAATTTTACTACTCATTTCAGGAAAAACTCCGCTTTCCTAAAAAGAAAAAAAAATAGTATTCCATACTTCTTTGGTCATCTTCTCATGTTCTATTCCCTGGAACTAGTTAAATGGTCTTTATGTTATTATTATGCACAACAACGTCTCATACAGATGTAAAGATTTTTCTCGTCGAAATTTGGATTTTTCAACTCGCAGAATAGAGACGGCACGCACTTAACAGGCGGAACAACAATGTTCTCCTTCCTTTGATTGTTTTGGTTGTAATTCCAAACAGCAATCCATGCGCAGCAGCACCCAAAGTATTTTACAATTTCATATTTCTTTAACAGCATGCATTTGCACACACGTTTATCATCACAGCATGGATATGCTAACATGAACGAGTAATCATGAACATTCATGAATCTGCAGTAAACAAACGAAGCCCTCAAAATTATATATTTAGGACTTTAAAGGGCTGCTCAAAGGTAGTCGATACGATCTACATGTGATGATAATTTTTACTTTACTTTTGCATAACGAGAGGCTTCGTCATGAAGATAATTACTGTGAAATCTAATGCAAGTTTAAAATGCTCTCTATAATAAGCTGCAGTGTATCGCTCTCACGAGCATATCGTTCCACCACATTCTCAATGGAATTGAGGCTGGGGTGACTGAAAGGGAAGGAATCCGAAAGTCAAATATCGCTATAAATATTTCTGTAACCATTATCACATTATAAGCACTTGTGGGAACATCATCATCCTGTTGAAGGTACCCATCGCATGCAATCTAAATAGATAGATATCAACATAAATGTATGTGTGTGTGTGTGTGTGTGTGTAAACCCGCTCACATGTTGTAGGTGTGATAGATAATCCGGAAAACTTCTGTACAGCCGAAAATGTCGAAATGTTTTCGAACTTTGAATTATGGTGGCATATTAGCCCCCAATTTATTAGAAGTGCCACCTAATAACAATATTTTTAAGTGGGCATCTCTAATAAATTTGTATGAGCCTTCCAAACAATCACAAAACATCGGAGCATCTGCTCGCCGTGTATGTATTGTTCCTAACGGACAAGATGGATTCCTGCGGTTCGTTTAGATTTTTTAGCAGTGGATCCTTCCAAATGATCATTGCACAATATCTCAGAGAAGCTGAAGGGGATTGACTCAGGGAAGATTCAGTAATCTAAATATCGTTTCCATGTTTCTGTAACCGTTACCGGATGATAACTGCAGTAACAACTCTATCTAGTTGAAGGTTATCTAACTTGTGTTCGATATAATATATGCGGTTATACAGTCACCACTGACTAAATTGGACGAAGAAGGACAAGGAAGTCGATTTAAGACATAAAATTTCAATAAAAGTAATTTTGCATTACGAAGTGTCGAACTTAGAAAATTTTAAAAAAATGATGATTACACGCAAATCTTATAGGCACAATATATATATGTATATATATAAAATAACTGCAACAAAAATGATGAAAGTAATGTTGCAAAAAATTTTGTAAAAGTGATTTGTGTAAGCAGATTTAAAAATTTGTTTTTAAGAATTCAAACTTGCACAAGCGTAAGGAGCTTCTAAAAAATAACGAACATTTGCTGTTTAAAGTTTCCTGTTATAATGATGATATATAATTTTATTAGAAAAAATCGCCCATAGGCAAGAGCTTACGGGTGAGTAGGCTTTTCTTAAAATTTTTCTTAAAAAATTCTATAATTTATTTATTGTAATGTAATTTCATCTTGCTTTATATATTTCTAACATAATAAATGTTAAAACGATAAAGTGTGTTGCATATCATGGCTAAATTATAAATGAGAAAATGACACAACTAAAACGCTTATAGGGTGAAATTTGAAATCAAGCTCTGATGATCACCTTTCCTTTGAACTATGAAGGCTTAAAGGCTAACAGTATCGGTGGCTTAAACATAAAATGGTTTAAGTCGCAGAAGCAATGTTACATTCACATGCATACCCCGATATTCCATGTGTTTGTCTCTTATAACCAGAAAAAAAAGTGTTAAATATCTATAAAATATTCAATTGATGTATAGAGCAGGGTGGGCCATTAAATTTGTGTTTAGTTTTCACACAATATTCATGTGTATATTCACTGATCAATTTGCTGTTTCTTCCAGAATCAAGGAAAATGAGTTGCCGAAAAGGAAGAGAAACAGAGAGAGAGAGAAAATAATGTCTAATGGAATTTAGTGTACGATGTTTCTCCGTTACTTTTCCCTCTTTTACTAGAAATAAATGTGTTTTATATTTTCCTTAATTGGAAAGATTAAAATTCCTCTTTCAGTGTATTCTGTTAAAGTTCATGCATTTTATGTTTCTACAACAAATTCACAGAGAAAGAAACAAGCAAAAAAAAAAAAAAAACAGTGGACTTAAAAAAAATGCTACTCTGTATCTCTTGCAACGTTCAGATCCGTTTGATTTCGTGATGCTGCTCAAAGAATGATCTGGCTGGTTGTCCAGTCCTGGTCCGTAGGTGTATGGTGTGCGCGCGCGCGTGTGTACCTGCTCTCCCCATCATTCTGCTTTCATCTCTTTCCCATGCGAACAATGGCCGGACTTCATCTTTGCATTAATAGCATTAACGGAAGTGGAAATTAGATTATTGTAAAATTACTCCTTTATTCCCTCCTGTGTACCGAAGACAAGGAAGTGCGAGAAGACCAATCTCTTTACATCATTGTGGCCTTTTCCAAATGAGCTGCTCTTGCTGCAAGCAGCTACTATCCGCCACTGGCGACACTCGACGACTTTCTGCCGCAGTCCGCTTTCCGTTAAGCCAAAGTGCTGGCTGCTGTCAACGTGTCAGGATAGGCCGCTCACCGTAGACTGACATCTCTCGCGTTCACCGAGGCGAAATGAGTCGCCTTTAGAAGCCCCCGCACATAGAGATAATTACCGTCTAACGGTGAAGTCGGGGACATGAGCGGAATTTGAACGGGGCTGCTATCGACAAGCGGTAGTGTCTGATTTAGCAGCGTGGCTTCACTTCGTCTTACTAATAGCGATCTATGATGCAGGAAGGGGGGCGGGAGGGGAGGGTCATCATGCTCTTCCATATGCCAAGTGCTTTTCTATCACACTGATAAAACTAGTTAATATTGATCTTCGTAGCAGCTCCTTGCAAAATGAGAGTATTTTGGCGTGTCTGTCAGGCTGTGACACAATAAACTAATATGGTGTTTATAGAAGCAAATAAATAGTCTACAATAAAAAGAAAAGACTTTGGCTTGGCAATCGCAATATGCTATTGCTTATTTGCGCTCTTTTATTTCGTGTCATTAACTTTTATTCTCAGATAATAATTCAGGGTCATGACATTTCTTGTAGTTATGTTAGTTCGGATGTTGATCCTACCACCACTTGTATTATGTTTTCTTCATTTCTCGTTTTCATTCATGGAACTGTCTTTCCTGTTACTAAACAGAGGTCAGCGACATTCTTTTTGATTAAAATTAGGAGTCTTACGAGTCGATGTTAAAGTTCTCATATTTGGTTACCTCCTATTGTTCTTTTCCCGCTGCTGATACTTGGAACACGTATTAGAAAGGAGTTTGCATTCTTTTAACAACTCCGGTTTTAGTTTTTGGTAACCTCTAGTGGCAAGACCAAAAACATACATAATATTTTAGCCGGTTGCTTTTCTGTAGATGACTAAATGAACCCTTCTTATTGGTCTTATTGGTACAACATTCAGGAAATGTAGTACCATTAATATTAGCATTACTGTAAGATTGAAAATATAGGAGCATAATCTCCATCCAAGGACGGCATCTTCAACATATTTTTTTAAACTCTGCCAGCCTGTATTGCTAAGTGGAGGATCGCTATCTGATCAACCGGCTGTGGATTCTAATTCCACTGTCGCCTGAATGCATATGGTATGAATCAATGATTTATATGAATCACTGATTCATATCATATGGTATGAATATGGTGTGAATATGCATATGGTATGAATCAATGATAAAGCACATCGGGTAATGAAATCATTACCCGATGTGAGACTGTCATTCTATTTCTGGAGACTTGAAATGGTCTGAATAAGAACAGCGCTGAGTTTTGAAGCTATTTCTTGGATTATTTGACGTTTAATCCACTCACATCACTAATGTACTAAATGTATACAACTTTAGGTGGAACGGTTATAATAATAATAATTAGGATGACATAATAGCACTGATAACAGTAAGAGGATTTTCAGGAGCAGAGTTAGCAGCTTTCCTCTTCAATCGACACTAAAAATATTAGAAAGAGCTGGCGAAAGGGGTGAATCCATCGTCAGTTCGTTTGCAGATGTATCGCTGTTATTTAAAATATTCCGATTCTGTGCAGTATTAGAAACGGGACTGTCTTCGCAATTCGCCTCGAAACAAACAGTAGATCATTCATTATTATGGGATTCTCATGAATGGAAAAGTGACACAAAACGTACCCTCACATTCTGTGTTCATTACAAACACTCTGTTGAGTGAAAACGTTCTCTAGATATGAGGAAGTAGTTTATATGACTAATACTAGAAAACGTTATGTGATGTTTCGTTGCGATCCCTAATTCTTCAGCAAGTAGCCTGTTTATGTAGGTCCGAGTAGAACCAATAAGTAGAATGCAGATTTCGCATTTTACCTATTCTTCTTCGCATTTGTAGTTCAACACAGTTAAAATTGAGGTATTCGAATTGTACAATTCAACTAAATATATAAATATGTATTATTGTTTTTGCGACTTCTTGGAGTAATGGATATTTATTTGTATAGGCATATTCCCATCTAGCGTTTAACGTGCAGTGCCTTATGGCAACACCGTCGAAGCGATGTCAAATTATATTTACATGTAAAATGTTAGTCGGCATTTCCAGCTACCGTTTGAAAAATGAAAGCAGTGATCCCAAAATATTCGCCTCTCGTGTACTCTTTTTTATCTGTATAAATCCGCCGAGAATTGTGATTTTGATTAGTGGACAAGAGAAAACAAATATTCGAGAAGTTGGTTATTGTTAAGAGGCCAACGTACACGCGAAGAACGGCTCTCCCTGGTTCTGCTCGCCATTTGATTAACGACCTGTCACCGCTTCTACATTGCACGTAAAAATAAAAATCGGTGATAAATTTTTAAGACGTTATAAGTGACTCGGCCTGTTCTCTCTTTCTTTCAGCTTGGGAAAACAGATCTTATCAATAAAGTGCCCAAGTCCTACCCATTCGAAGAGTTTCCCTTACTTTCCCCAGCGGAATGCTAGATTTCCGCAAGGCTCCGGTAGCCTGCGGTTATGCGTCTCTTCTCTACTTGAGTGCTGCGTTTCAAGAAGACGGGGGAAGGGGGAGGTTATAGCTTTACGCGTAAAGAAGTTCTTTGCGACCTACAAAAAAGTATATAGTAGTGGGTCTAGCCTGTGGTTGCAGAGATGGTTAGATCATCTGATAGATCGCGCAACAAACAGTGCCCCCTTCCCCCTCACCCCTCAAACAAATCTATTTTTACTATAGCTATGCTAGGCCATAATGGTAGTAGTCATATTTTGAGCAAACACCGTTACTGTGTTGACGGACGACAATGGACGCAGGTTCTTTCGCACTCGCAGTTTGTTTTTGAATGGATTTGTTGTGAAATATGTAAGCTCTACGACCACTCAGCAGCTGTCGCTCTACTCGAGGTTCTCTAGTGATTTATATCGCTTATATTGTTTATGAAACTGAAAGCAAGCGGTCAATAGATCGACTTGCGACCCGAAACGAAAGCATGAGTTAAAAAGAGAGGGAGCGTGTGTCACAGATATAATGGGCTTTTTCTGTACTCGTGGGTTTTTTGAAACGCATTCTACTGCATGTTACTTTAGCGTATTTAGTGTATATCACACACACACGCACACACATATATATTTATTTATCTATTTATTTTTTCCTTCGATGAGATCATCATCTTGAAGAGATGTATCTTTCCTCTTTTGTAAGCTGTGCAACACGTATCGTCTTGTAAAACTTGTTTAAAATATATGCAAGGAAATTACCTGCATTTGTTATTTAAGGATTGAACATCCAGTAAAATACCGATTGCTGACTTGATGGAAGCTGGCTTTAAGTTGCCAATCAACCACTTTCATTGATCTCGCAGTTCTTTGCTAAATTAAATAATTCCTCGAATTTTATTTATATTGATTTATTTCTTCATAAAATTTAGTAAAAGTTCGTATTATTCACAGAAATCATGAAACACACGATTCCATCCGGAATCGAATTTCAATTTGATAAAAACAAACATTAGACTGTACTTCTTTCTCTGTTTTGTAATGCACCCACACACAAACAAAAGCACACTACGCGAAAGTATTGTAGGTTACCATATAAAATGAAATACTGATAATTTGCATTAAAATCTTATTTATTTTAATTGATAGACTTTAACGCAAAGAAGTTGTGAAATCTTCAGTATGATTTGAAAGAGTTCTCAAGAGTCAAAATGTAGGATTAAAATGTCCACACGGTTTCATTATTTTCTGAAAACAAATTATATTTCTACTTAAATAATGTTTACTGTAATGTGAAATTAGTCTCGATTGCAGCATGTGACATTAATCTATTGATTGGATTCATACAACATTTATGACTTATGACTTCAGGACAATATTAATCCGAAAACGTTGACCGGTAGTCCTGAAACAGCTGTTGTCGCAAATTTCGTCTACGCTTCCCGACAGCTCTTTCTCTTGGTTGTAGATGATTTTTATCGTAGGTTTTGTGACCACTTCGCAGCTTATCGGGTACCTGAACTATTCGAAAAAGCACCACATTACCACCACTCTACAGAGTAGATTGTCCGAATGAGTTAACCCCACTTCCACCGCTGTACTGATCAGGATTGGTTTACAAATTTTTGTGGTATGCGATAACAACAAAAGCAAAATAGAATGCAGAAATGTGAATGCTGTTGACTGTTCAACAGAATCCACATCATCTTTCATGAAAAGTTTGATTGGAATAAATTCAGCTTACTCTTGAAAACGGACGGTTTTCAAATGTCCCCTTTCTGAGGAAAGAAATAAATCTTTACCATGAAATTACTGCTCTTACTATTGAATGTCTTTGGTACATTTGAATTTCTTCAATCTTTGAGCTCTAAATTATGAAAGGACTTGGTTCTTCACCTATTCGTTTTTTTTTTTCCTGTATGTTTCCTATCTTCATTGACACCGGAAATCTAATCTACAGTTCTATCGATGACGGGACAACATGTAGCACTTTTATATTTCTTATTTGACAAGTTTTAAAAAATTCCCTCAACTTCTAAACTCTGTGACTTTCACTTTTAAGTGGTGATCTCCAAACTCGTGGACAACCCGAAAACCATTCTAAAGTCAATATTAATAAAATTTAATCCTGGTTTTGCTTCTTGCAAAACAGAAAAAATTTAAATCTTTACTTAAGTTTCTTTTTTCCTTGCCGACATACTCTTTTCTACTCTCAGTCTTTCTTTTTATTTGCATTTGCGTATTTAAATGTGCCCCTGTCTGGAAGAAAAATTAGATCGAATAATTAGGATGCAATCCAGCCCATGTAATTCACTTTCTGCAACTTGTTCATCAGCACTGATTCCACTTCTGATTAATGGATTCTCACCTACTCTTGATACGAAAAGAGTAGGTGACAGAAGCAGGTTACTACGAGTTTTTGTAGTTTCACTGGCGAAAGTATTTTTGGGATGAAGCAGATCCCCGAGTGATTTTTCTGGAAATTATCAGATAGCCATTTCTGAGCAGACATTTCTCTCATAGCTTAGAAAGTTTCAGGACTCTTTCGCGTATACACCAGAAGACGCTTATATTACTATAAGCGTAATCGTTATTCTTGATTCAGCTTAATGCAATCAACTGACATGTTCTACGGATTCATGGAATTTATAAATAATGCAAATGCATTTGAGTACAAAGCGTTTTGTTCTTTTAAATACGAAAAGAAAATTAAGTAAATAAATAAAAGTAACAGCTGATATCTGTAAAAGCAGATATGTCAAAACTGTGGGACTCTTGTCTCACCCAGAAGAGACGTGTGTAGTTTAACATCTTGCTTTACCGAGAAAACGAAGAAAGTTCCATTAATGATAAGTTAAATTTTCTATTTCACAACATACTACGACTTCGAGGTAGAAAATTGCCTAAGAGTTTGAACCATTTTCGGTTATTATTTGTGTTGAAATCGCAGAATGACAACTTCTGATGTATAATACACATCCTCCATGCAGGCGTTTGTTCTAACTGCAAGGATTACCATACGTCCTCGATTGTAAGTCACTTGCAGCACTGGAACATACTTAAAAGAAAGAACGAATCACATAGCATGTGCACTTTTATCCTACCTTCCTCTCTCTCTCTCTCTCTCTCTCTCTCTCTCACACACACACACACACACACACACACACACACACACACACATTCGTGGAAGTTACGATAATAAGATTAAATCATGAAATCTTTTCGTTCAGTTTTAAGGATTTGTTCATTGCTTCTTTTCTTTCTATCCCAAGAGAAGGGATATTATTTTCACGCCATTTCCGCGATAGTTGCCCTTAACGACAACCTCAGTCGCAGTTGAAGAAGACCATTCACAAGACAATTATAAATCTCATCCTTAACTCCCCTTTAATTGTTATTAATCTGCTGGAAATTAGCGCCTCCACAGATAATGTAATTCATAAGTTTTAAAGAACTGGATTTCCCACGGGCACCATCTGCAACTAGTTTTCTTCGCTATTTCTTTTAACTTAAGACCTTTCTAATTATCTTAAGCTGCGCTTGTTCCGCTTGTGTGATATTAGTAAATTTGTTCCGAAAGAAAAAAAAAAAATCACCATTTTCAATAACTGTGCATAGTGCAGCTTAAAGGTTCGTTTCATTGGATACTTGATTGCGGTTCGTGTAAATAACGTGTTAATTGGCAAAGATGACTGAGTTCAGCGGCATGGTTGAAAACAGAAAATCGTGATGAATGGGTAAATAAAACAGTCACACGTTGGTTACGCTTGGATTATAGCCAATTAATTCGTACTTTAGCCATTGCTACAGGGTCAACAAAATTTACTGATCCCAATTACTTTGAAAGTCACATGAGATTTAAGAATGCTGTGAAGTTCACTTGAACATTAGTTACGGAATAAACCCACAGAAGAGACTGCAGATCATAATGCTTGTTATATATGGGTAGAGACGTTTTTCCAGACACATTCTGAGATGGGTTCGGTTAAGTGCAATTACGGCCAAAGGAACCAAGACTATAAGGTCGGTGTAATATCACTGTCGATTGCGTGCTAACCATTCGTTTTGTTTGTTTTGCGTGAGGAAAATCCTAGTTTCGGAGGGGGGAGATAGCAGATTTTCCAGGGAAAAAAAACGTACACGAGATCAGCTAACTATCCTTCAGTTGAAACGCCTCATGTAAAGGTTCCCTCGCTTTCCTTAACGGGATTCAAACGCAGCTCTTTCATTCGAAGGGTAAATGTAAGATAATGTTAACCATATGGAACGAAGCAAACGCCTGAAGAATAGACAGAGCGAGTCTAGAATTAAGAGCCTTTCGGAAGATTTGTTTTACAAATATTCAATAGTTTTTGACAATTTTGAAAATTATATGGGATTATGATACACTTCGAAATGTCAAATAAGCCAGCATGACTTATTAGATTAAAAATGGAAAAGTCAGACGCACAGGTTAAAGCACAAAATGATTTATCAGATCCCTTTCCATTAACACAAGGATTAAAAAAGGAAGTAGCCTTGGTCCAATATTTTTAACTTGTTAACTATTTTAACTTTTTAGTTCTGGGATAGATTATCCGATCGTTGCCAGAAGATTCTGAACGCACTCGAATAAGCAAATCAATGCAGATTATATGCAGTTGACAATGACATTAACATCGTCGAGAACCAAAAACAGTTGAAATATATTTGGAATTAGATAAATTACCACACGTCATAGGACTAAAAATTAACCAACAATTAAGGATTATTAATCCAGACAGAATCATTAATCTGATGCGAGTGAAAATCGAGAACCTTGAAATAGAAGAAATGGAACAATTCAAATATTTGGGAGTAGTGATCACAAGCCAACCAAATGAGATGATAAAAAGTGCAGAATATAATAAACAATGATACTTAAGACTTTGTTTTCTCTTTCGTGTGCGTGTTTAGGTCAAAATATATTCAGTCAAAAATAGGCATTCGTTAGTTAGTATTGAAAGACTAAACCAATTGTTGCTTACGAATGTGAAACCTGTGCACTTGCGGAGATGGCAGAGAATTTAATTTCTTTTAAAAGGCAAATTCTTAGAGAAACAATTGTCCCAGTGAATGATACATCAGATCCTCTGGAGAATCCGATGTAACCACAGATTACACCAACATCATATAACGAATCGACAATAACTAGTTTAATGGAGACAGTTGCAGGGGCAGGGCATGTTTTTCGAATGAAAAATGACTTATTGGTAAGAAGGACTACGAACAGTAAACTTTTGGTAAAAGGCTAAAAGGAATCCCAAGGATGGATGAATAGAGATACTATTGGTGAAGATGACATCATATCCCAATATCCAAACTGGAGAAGTGAGGTTTTGGATAGGCAGGGTTAGAGGCAAATCCTGGGGGACGAGTCGATTTTTGCTGTAGAAGCCATAGTATAAGAAACAGAAGGAGAAAAACTTAGTATATTTATTGGGTCCTTTAGTGTCGTTCTTATTTCGTGTGTACTATCTTTTAATTTGTGATAGAAAGAGAATTAGCTGCCCTCAGACAAACCTGATTTTTTGAATGTATGAATATGAATTTTGAACCATCCACAACTAAAATTGCTGTCGGATAAAAAAAAAAACTTTAAAAAAGTTGATAAGGTTATAAATTAAAGATACGAAGAAATTATGTAGTTGGTTTAATCCTTTACCCAAGTGTAAGCAAATAAAGTTTACGCCTGACATATAATCAGGACAGGGCAACTCGTATTATAGAAGCTAATGACTTCACATCACTTGCCTGTCCTGATTATATGTCAGGCGTAAACTTTTTTTGCTTACACTTGGATAAAGGATTAAACCAAGTATATAATTTCTTGGTATGTTTAATTTATAGTATAACCAAGTGTGAAAAAAACTTCCAACAACTATTTATCTCTAATCCAGAGTATTTTAATAATAAGGTGTGGCACCTTTTTCGGAACTCGTATATGAAAATATGACTTCTGCATTACTTCAACCTTAATATCACCTCTGGGTCTGGCTCCCACTGACGAGACCTCAATAAACGTTGAAACCGGTTGATGGTTTGATTTCGGGGGGGGGGGAGCAGAGTTTTGGGTTCCCTAAGGTTTTTGTCTTAGGGAGCTTTTGAGCATCCAGGGATTTGGATCAGTTGGGGTGGCCTGTATTAAGGCTTCCTTGGCTGATGCTTTCCTGGAATATCAGTGGTTCTGCTTGGTGGTAAGACAGCCTGTCACTGAGCAGAGCCACCGCTGAGTTAAATGATCACTCAGGTCGTTGATTGTTGGGTGATCTGAGTGAGCGCACGAGTTTTTGGAGAAGTAACCCCGCACTTAAACAGGGAAACCGGTTGGTGGCTTCATTCTGGGGAGCAGAGTTTTTTGCTCTCTTAAGGTTTTTGCCTTGGCGAGCTTTTGAGCATACAGGGATTTGAATCTGTTGGGGTGGCTGGTATTACGGCTCTCTTGGCCTTATGCTTTTCCCTGGAATATCAGTGGTTCTGCTTGGTGGTAGGGGAGCCTCTCACTGAACAGAGCCACCGCTGAGTTAAATGATCACTCAGGTCGCTCATTGTTGGGTGATATGAGGGATCGCACGAGTTTTTGGAGAGGTAACCCCAATCAAAAGGCTGTTATAATAATATAATATAATAATATAAAACAGAATAATACAGTCATCGAGGACTGACTTTTGATAATTGAAAAAAAGGCTGTCATAAATATTGGATTCAAACAGATCTTTCCTGACAAGCAGTGTTCATTCTACTCGACAAACTTATCGTCAGTGATGCACAAAATCAAGCTTTATGGAAGACGTTATATCGTGTTGATTATTGGTTGGAACTACGGCCTAAGCAATCGAGTCCATGAAGCCGATGTGTTATGCTATGTCTCCGGTCGGATTTCTTGTTTTTAGTCATGAAAAACCCGACTTCTGGAGGTGTGTGTGTGGGGGGGGAACCTTCTATCTTCATAATAAACTAGTGAAATTACCTTTGAATGAAGAGATATCTGATAACAATGCATCCTAAGTGGTTTTGGAAACTTGCATTTCCACACGAAGTGTGCAACAGTCGGATACTATACGGAATCGTCAGTAATTAAGCTAGCTGGTTTAACGCGGTATTTAGAAGTTGGTTCTTAATTGATTTCTAAGTAATTATAATTAGATACCAATGATCGGCATACTGTTTAGGAATATGCCAGCTATTAGACGATGCCAGAATACAAGGAGTCTATAAAATTAAATAGAATTTTTTATCCCTAAGAGGTCCAGGTTTAGGGGTTCGTAATTTTAAACCGTCGATCAGCAAGTGGTCGGATTATAAACGCATCGCCATGTATCAAACAGACTGGGAATCTGCTAATGTCTTGTAGGTTGATTAAGCGATTGCAGCAACGAGTTGAAACACTTTTCTCAAAATGCAGAGGCGCCTATTATATCCATTCGTCCTTTCGCATGTACTCACCTCTGACTGGAAGGCGACTGATACTGAAATTCGATACTTGGACTCCGTGCAAAAATGTGTTGAGGAAACTCATTGCCTGTTGATGTAGCTATCCCTTAAGGGCGAAGAGTTTCTCTATAGATCATGTGTGTTCACATATGATCTATAGAGAAAACATAGACCATTTATTTGCCTGTTTTGGGAGGATTAAAAACTCGACTTTGTGGAAAAAACACCCAAGCACCTCCATATTCCAAAGCCCTAATAAAGTTCCTCCCGTCACAGAGACTGGATTCGTATCTATGTCTTTCCAACCAAAGGACTTCGAGACCGACTGAATTACGGCGGCTTGCAACGAAATTATCAAGGAAATAATCCCGCATAACCTGTTTGAATTAAATTATAATTAGGATATACTCTAAAATGTCTTCATTCACTCAGTTTTACTTACAATGTCACCATTTATATTATTACCAAAAAGAAAGCGATTCGAAATGATTATACCATTTCCCTCTGACTCTCAACTTCAGAGGATAAGTCAAAAACGGATCCAAGTTCGATCATTGTGATAGGGAATTGTAAAGTTGTTATATATTCAATTTTTTCATTAATTGTTTCCGATCATATCCTTATCTATATTTGTGACATGGTGAAGGTACGAATCGAAGATGTCAGGAAATTTTAAATCGGACAGGAAGAAATGAAAGGAAGTTTTAACTCACATTGGCAGTTTTAAGAACAGCTGAAAAATGTCGTCTGAACAAGATATTCTATGCTGACATGCTAGAATTCTTCTGATGCCTAAGTATTAAAAAAGCTATTAAGTAAAGTTATACAGTATAAATAAATACTTAAAAGAAGCTACAGTAGCGAACAAATTAATCCGAACACTTACATTTTAAAGAAAACAATTAATTTAGGAAGAAAACAAGTACAAATATTAAACTCTAACTTTACCTAATAATTTGTATATGCTCCTCTGTTCCTTATAAGTTCGTTAATTACGCATGGACTCTACCAACGTAGAACACATTTTTCTTATTTCTGCATCTCGAAACCATACTTTTATAAAGTATCGTATTGCGTTATCTTTTATACCACAATTTAATTTTCCAAGTCTCTTTTTCACAAATTTTCTATTGGTCATAATGTCAGGAGAGTTTCCCAGCCACTGTAGGAATTGGACGTTGTGAGATTCTGTTGGAAGATGAGGTCTTTGTCTTTCTGTATCTGTTGGACCACTTGTTTCTCCAATATTTTTATGTATTAGTCATTTTTCATCATAACGTCAACAGGAATAAGTGATCCTGGACTGTCATGTGTAAAACAGCACCAGAACATCGTTTTAGCTGGGTGTTTACGAGCTTGTTGAAGTCTTCTCAGCATCTGATTTGCGAACATAGGGCACTAGCTCTCCTTGGACAAAGAAATGTCTCTCATCTGAGAATATGACCTTCTACCACTTCTTAACAGTTCAAAAAACCTTTCCTATTGGGGCCTCTTTTCTACTTAGCTTTCGTCAACAGTTTTTTTTTTTTTTTTTTGCTGCGAAGTCCTTTTTAGCCCACATTTTCCTTTTCTGTCAGGAGAAATTGTACCTGTCTCCATAAACTTCTTTAAAATCACATTAGCAGTACTACCCAAACCAACACCACACTCATTGGCAATTTGCTTTCAGTCCTGGATGTGTGCTGATAAAGAGTACATATTTTTGAACCCTTTCTTGGAAATGTATCCATCTTATAACTACACAAAATGAATAAAACACTACGAGTGTCAACTTGTTTACACTATTAGAAACGCACAAAACTACTAATAAACATCGTAGAGACAGTTAAAACACGCAGCACTCAACCAAAATAGTGAACAAACAAAAACCAAACCAACACCAAAAACATGTCGAAAATTCAGCTTGTTCTGATTAATTTGTTCGCTACTGTATTATTATTATTATTATTATTATTATTATTATTATTATTATTATTATTATTATTAAATATTTTATATATCTTGATGTACTTTAGTATACTTTCTTTTCCATTCTTCTCTTGTACATTCAGTAAACATTCGAAAATTGAATATATATTTATAGAAATTAAAGAATTGACTTTATAGTGGTTTTCAAAAGTTCAGTAGATAGCCGGTTTCATACAGAAATAGGAGAGTGTTTATCTTCTCCATCTTGTTCTTCAAAGAATCTCATAAGTTTTTCCACTTTACAACATGCAGAATTGCCATGATACACATCCAATTAACCTGTAAATTAAGAGAATAATGGCTAGCTTTCCCTCAGATTTCGCTTTGAAGTTTCGGCCGATCTGTTGCTAGCTTGCAGGTAACTGTGATGATGATTATAATGATGATGACGATCATGATGATTCGATCAAGATTTTTCTTGAATAATAAGATTAAATTGATTAATTATGGCATTCGGAATAAAGATGAATACAAAATGTTTAAAAAATGGGAAAGTGTAAATCGTATATCTACTATCAAATATGTATATAGAAAAAGAAAGAAAGGGGGAAGTAGGAGATACGAAAAGAAGCCTTATTTATATATGCAATAAAAATGAGGCAAAAGACACGCGAATGTAACCGATGAATGGTCAATGAATAATCACTAAACAGTCCATAACGCATGCATGATGTTTTAAGGAACGATAGCATATTTAATTAGATAGCAGGCTTGGCTTATCTGGGAACCTTCTGAAGCGTCGTGTTTAAAGAAAGACAGAGAGGAGGAACAGAGATGTTTTACCGGTGAAACTAAGGAGCACTAAGAAAAAGAAGAACTTATTGAATACGGCCTTTAACCATTTCTGCACAGTTAAAGCCTTTAATTCTGTCTCTGAGTTTCGAAACGATGAGAAAATGCTTTGTCCGCCTTTGACTGACGGTGAGTAATGACGACTATTCAGTAAACTCGCGCTCCGGTGAGTCACCAGTTTAAACGAGCGTTGATCTCAAGCGATTCCTGGATTTTGGTTGCAGTGTACTTCGGCATAGGTCATTACTTTGATTAACTTACTCCATTTTTCTCCTCTTTTCCGTCTCCTTAGAGAACAGCACGTAAAACCGTTTTTTTTTTTCACTTTTCTTTTACTTGCTTTCTTTCCGCAGTACGTTTTATTTCCGGGGGGTTCAGGAAATTCACGAGTGGATACGCCTGTAGCCCAAGAAAAATAAATGCCCCACCTGAAACTGTCCGCAAAATGCAAATTTTTCCCAGAAATTTATAAACAGCTTAAATGTTACTTTAAATTAAGGAAATGTCTTCGTTGTCAGCAACTACATTTGGTCTACAAGGACTACCGGCCATTTTTTTATTTTTTATTTAATTCTTTTAAAACACGACATCGGTTTTCTTGCATTTAGAAACCTCCTCTTTCTTATGAGAAAAGTTACATAAATAAATATTTTATTTTAAAAAAAGCCAACATTTAAAAGGGTATTAGCGTATAAACTATAATAATCTTGTGATAATATTTTAATATTTCTCATACGAGCAACTAAATTACTGCTGCGAGTTAAATGTTCCTCATACAGCTAGATACTAATTAGTACACAATTTTCTTCTATCTAGAGATTTCATCAGATAAAAATATCAGTGTGTTCAATTGCGAAGCATGCATAATGGATTTTTCTGAGTTACTAACACGTGGTGCACGATTTCTTCATTCATCAGATCCTGGAGAGGTAGTAGTCAGAGGTACGCCAGTATAAATAGGGCAGCAATTGTACAGGATATGCCTATTTATGCTTACATTTGTTATTTATTTTTATGGAGAAATTTTTGATTGATCACACATGCGATAACATTATTCAAGTTTTTTTTTTGTGTGTGTGTGTGTGTGTGTGTGTGTGTGTGTGTGTGTGTGTGTGTGTGTGTGTGTGTGTGTGTGTGTGTGTGTGTGTGTGTATGTGTGTGTGTGTGTGTGTGTGACCTCATAGTCATATTTTCCAAAGTTTGTGTCTTACCAAGTATGATGTTCGGATTAATGTTCTAGCTTTGATGTAACATCTGTAGTAAGAAATCTTGTAACAAGCAATTCTTGCGGCTGCTTGTTACACTGTTTCTCTCTTTTTTCCTCACTCCTGTATATCCTGTGTTAATTTATAAGTTTCACTATGGTTCGACTTTAACCTATATTATGTCAGCTATATTGAAGTGTAATTAGGTAACTTACAGTTCGTGACAAACAGCCTGAATCCAATGAAAACCTGAAGCAAGTAGAAAAGTTTAAAATGCGTCTCCATTGATTCATTTTACTGAATTCTGTTCCATCTCTCTCTCTCTCTCTCTCTCTCTCTCTCTCTCTCTCTCTCTCTCTCTCTTTCTGTGTGCGTGAGTGCGTGTACGTCACCATTTCTTAGGAGCTTCACCTCTGTACTCTTATAAAACTATATGGAAATAAGTTTGTTTCCATTAATCTAATTGAGCGAACTTTCCCAAATGATAATTTGAGGTTCTCCAAACAGTTTTCATGTTCAGTAACGAAAATTGTGACTCTCTAACCATTACGTAGTATGCAACTGTTTAATTAGTCGGCTAAGCATGCTGCATGAGCTGCTCCAAGTTCACCAATCTCAATGTCCACTACTTTACTATAACCGAGGCTGCTCCCATATTGTCCGTTGTTTAAGCATATTACGTCAAAGAAATATATTTATTGCATGCTGCAATAGCATCCTATACGGGTGGCAGGCATAAGGTAGCAGCGGGCCTGTAACTAGGCAGCGATGGTCACATGCGGGTGCCTGTCATTAACAGAGTGGTGAGTGCGCCACTAACAATACACAGTGTAGTCTGATTACAAACTAATTTATCCGCGTCACTATAACAGAAGCGAAATGCTCAAGTAGGTGGCACGAGTCAGATGAGTTACTGTTACCGTATACTGGATTTAACTTATTTCATGTTATTTTGCTAAAAACATTTCAGTGAACATATTAAAAAAAAAAAAAAAGGAACACTTGTATATTGAATTTAAACTCGATTCAAAATTAATATTTCAAATTAATTATGCATACTTTAATTAATTTGGCATTATAGGAAATATATTATAATAATATACACGAAGCTATTTCTTTTCTTTACTTTTCTCATAATGTCTTAATTAAGAAATTGAAAGCATCCTAAAACAGATAATTTAATTAGGTCATTAATAAAAAAAAATGTGTGATATTCCGTAAACTGTCCCGGAGGATTTAAAATGAGGTAAAGAAGGCAACCATAACCAAAGCACCGCACGATTTTGCTTTCGAAGGAGAGTATGACTGCATTGAAATCGCGTTTATTTTTTAATCTGTGATTATTAATCTGGCATTTAAATTTTATTGAGTTGAATTTTATTATCTTCTCAGGATGATGCTGAAGCATTAATAGGAATAAAGGTGTGAAGAACTACATGAAACATTCTACTTCGCTATTGAGGGAGGACATCGACGATAACTTTAATTTAAAATTTAATCTTAATTTAGACGGGTGGTCACGTAAAAAAATTTAAAATACTGAATTTCGACAACTCAGTGTATCTATCCAAGTGAATGTATTAACACAGTAACCAGCTGTAAGACTTTGTGTAGTTATTCAACAACTCAACATTACAGTAATGAATACCTTCAAAAAAATTAAAGGTTAATAACATTTGTCATTAAGATTTTATGCTATCGGTAATTTTACCTGTTTATTTTTAAGTATTAAAGCAGTCACATAAATTATTGTTGGCTTAAAGTTTCGTTATGAAACGAGTGCGATGCTTACAATGTTCAGATAAATTTTGTAAATAAATAAACAAATAGTTAAAAGATATAACGTATGAAGTGTATATACAGAATGTATAAAAATATAAAATGTATATACCTTTATACAAAATGTATAAGGTATACAAGATTTTTCAAACCGACACACGTCACATTTTAGTATGTTAGTTAAATATTCCCCGAGAATAAATACACTCAAGTCCTATGCGGGGTGCAGATTTTTGACGGTTGTTTGCATAGTAAAATAGTCTTTTCCCCGCTCTCTCTCTTTTCCTGTCACTCATTTCTCCATTCATTTCGAAATGACAGCTTCAGATAATACAGATTTCGGTTATTATGATGACTAATTCGATCACTAAAAGCTTGAAATTCAATTATTCGAATTTTTCTTAAACAGGCTTTTGTGTGAAACTGAAGTGAATCGCCTATCATATTGTGCATAGTTTTATTTGCAATCACAAAGTTTTATTATCCTTTCAGTATGTTATGAACAGAAGCAGAATATTTTTGCGTGCATCGTCTAATCGCATATCACTTTTGTTGGTTTCATTTTGTGAGTATTGAGCTCCATGAGCTATTTTATAATAAACTATCTCCGAATTAGTTGTTTTAAATGAGTTATAAATACACTGGATTGTTTTTCATGTATATAATATTATTATTTTAAGATTATCAGCTGCAATCTACTAACACAATAGTCACGTTGAAACTACGGTTATTCCGCGAACTCTCACATTCATGTTATCGTCCGGTTGTATTTGCTTATGCATACGGTTGAGCAAATCTTATTTCTTTTGTCTACAACTGAATATGCTTAGCTCGTTTCTTGGAATATACAAATATAAACATATAGGAAACATTTCTTTTCGAATGGTACTTTCGGAGGAGCAAAGCTAAACATTAGGGAGATTATGTACTGTATTATGCACTCTACTTGTTTTTCCTTAAATCTAATATCATATTTAACGATTGCTGCTCAGAAGGTTTATTCAAGGTTATAAAGAGGTGTAGGAAGATGAACTATTTGCTGTAGACCGGCCGGATTTCACCGAAGTTCATATGTTGATTCTAAAGCCGGTTCTGTCAACGTTTTACAGTTCCCTGATTTTACCCTATTAAGCAATGCAATCAAGGCAGCACCTTTTAGGCTTAAACATGCCAAGAGCTGATAGTGTCATGTTGTCGACGCGTGGAATATTCGAATACAACCGAAAAATCACATTCTTCTTGCTACAAAAAGAAGGTGGTGATGAGCTATCTTTAGTAAAGGATTCGAAAAATCTCACAGATGACAGCACGCTGATTGGGAGATTATCCTGTATATACGAAAATTTAATACCCAAACTGTGTCACTGGTCATAACTTCACTTTTTCTTCAAGGAAGTTAATACCAATCTGGATTGTGAGCTTTTATTTATGAAGAGTATTATTATCACATTCCCCGGTTTTGCTTCATCAGGTATGAAAAGAAAACCAGAGCTAGTATTACAATGATATAAATCCAAAGTCTCTCTCTTTAATTCTTTCGCACAACTAGACGTGGGAGTAAGTTTCATACTAGTCTAAAACAGAATAACAACATAATTTCATTAGAATAATTTTCAAATATGAATATTTTAAAGGTCGTAAATATGCGTATGATAAGCAATAAATATTTTACAGGAAAAAATAAGAAAAATCTATACTCAAATAAATGCTCATATTGAAGCACAACAAAACAAAATGCCTCTAAATTTATGGGTATTTTAATGCTAATGTTAAGCATGGCGTTATAGTGAGAAAAATACGTTGGTCCAGTAGTTGCCGATGCGATCTGTGAGCAGTAAAGAACGAATAACTGAAATTAGCATTCGTGTATTATGATTTTCCCAAAATAGTGACGACAGAAATTTAGTGAATTACGTCTTGGTTAGCTAGCGATGAACCAGGCAATTCATTGAGACAATAAGAAAAACCGATTGGTTTTGACACAGAATTGCATCTACTTTCTTTAAGACATAGTTTTAAATCAGAAGAAGGAATAACTAAAAATGTTCATCAATAACAAAATATTAAAAAAAAATTCAAATTGTCTGATTCCATCAGAAACTATTGAGATATCAGTAAAAATATTTTAAAGCGATACTTTCGTTTTTAGTAAAACTTCTTGTTAATTAACTTGACATTTTGTGAAAACGTTATATTATGGCCTCTTTATAAATTTTAATGCGCTTTGTTTCTAGGAAAAAAGTTCTTCGCCTCCTAATCGAAAGGACTCGGATATTTCTCACGATTGGGTTAAGGTCAGCTGGTAGTACGATGGAAGCAACTAAGATGATATGGCACTATGAATGTAAAGATGTTCTTTGACTTTTGACTACTAAGTAAAAATCCCACTGACTCTACATAACACATTCATTTGGAAACTCATTCTAAAGGATTTTTGTGTCCTAAACGAAGTTCATATCAAAGCATACCGCCTGTTATACGTAGCACAATCGTCCTGCCGATTGTGCTACGTATTCCTCCATATAGTTGGAAAATCCCGGTTAGCAATATTCAAGGTTGCGCGAAAAATCATCCTTCAATACTGCGTTAGCGTCTTTCACACTGTCTTGGTAAGATACCTCCAACTGGTCCTTCTGAAAGCAGTATAAACTTTTGAATGCACAGCCGATAGTCGTAATGCATGCTGTTGTGGTCGTAGTTGTTTGGTCACATGATTTTAAAGAACTATAAGAAATTCCCTGAAAAATAGCGCGAGGCGTTGATTATTTTGCACTTCATTGTGCATCTGATAAATTACAGCCTCTCGCAATACCGGTAGAAGTTTTTACTATTATTTTTGAAATGAGATTAGCAGCGTTCAAGCTCTGTTACACTCGTAATGCTTTAAAAATAAAGAAGTGTCTACGACAAAAGAGCCATTATTGTTAAAACAAACAAAATTTCAAATGAAAATCTCGACGCCGTCTGATAAATCTAATTGGAAGATAAGTCAAATAACTTTTTACTCGGAAGAAAATTAATTCGTCGCATAATTTTTGCAATGATATCAGTTAAATAATAAATGAAGTTTTTATAGTAATGCGCATAAAGAAATCAAAATTAATTCCATCTTCGAAGCAAAAGTCTCAAGTATAAGCCAACAAAAAAAAGAAAACATTTAAATTAAATTAGCGATACTTATAAATGTCCGAAAGAAGAAAAATAAAATATTTGTAATCTAAAAGATCTTAAAGCCAGTTAATTACTTTAGTTGCCGATATATGAAAAATAAATTATAATAATTATTCGTTAGTTTGATTAACCCACTAACAAGAATGCAAGAAAGGCAAATTACCAGCTTGAATGTAATTTAATATTAAACCAAATAGCGAAACAAGAAAGTGAGCTGCCTGAGTAAAGTGTTTATCGAGAAATGAATATCATAAAGAAAGGAAAAATACTTTTTTGACGTTTCTATACGAGTATAATAATGATATTTTGATACGTACCACGCACAGCTTTAAAGATGTGCCCTGGAAAGAAGGAAGATTTCACGTCAGCTAGCGAACAGTCTTGCTACCATCCCCTACCAAAATGCGTTTGGTGCATGATTCAGACAGACACTACGAAAGCCCGTAGCCAGGATTGCAGAGGGGAGAGGGGTGAAATCCCCCGTGTTTGTGGTTTAATGAAGAATCTCTCAATGTGTGTTGCAGGTCCTTTCACAGTTTCATGTGACTTTATGGAAAAACCATGAAAATTCAAGCTAAAGGAAACATATAAAGAAAATTAGGAATTATACAGATCCATGGCACAAATATAATTAGTTCCACCATCACAGATGCCCATTTTCAATTCGATTAGAAGTTGCATATACGTCTTAAAACTACTCAACTTTCAGCTTTAATTCTCATCTCACTTTCTCCATTTACATACTTTGATTCTTTTCCTATCAAAAAGATTATGTTTGTGCACATTTTCATTCTGATATTATATTCCTCATTCTATACATTTCGTTTACTTTATTGCTCTTCTAATGCCACCAACCATTCTAAACGTCTTGATTTTCTTTATTTAAATTTTGATTTCTTCCAGTCCAACATTCTCAATAGCAGAGATTATTGTTCTTTCCTTAGGCTTCAAATTTTCAGTTGAGTTTTTGCGTCCAATTGATCCGAACAAGCGGATGAATAGGTATGAAGCATTTGCTATCACCAATGAATTCAAACAACTTCTTCGCATGCCTACCAGAATGTCAGATAATTCTAATCTCTTTTTCACCATAATTTATCTGTTTACCGTTTATGATACTTCTGAGAATATGCCGATGTTGTCCGTCCTGTACCAATCAGATCATAACCCAGCATCGATTGCATTTTCTCATGCAACAAAATCTCACACTGGCAGTCACTCTCATGCGCAAGTTGTCAGGCATTATACGAGTGCTAAGTGAGATGATAGCGATGTGCATGATTGATTTCCTTGGTTGAATTATTGTTTTCAGTTTTCTAACATAACCATTTTCACTGAGACAATTCTTATTTTAGTTTGGAGACGTCCACTTCTCTCTCCGCTTTAAATTTTTGTCTCTTACATATCTTCTCGGAGAAATGTGCTGAGGGAATATAAAAGCATATCACATATAGCATTCCGAGGAATGCAATATGTGATATGCTCGTGTGAATAAATGTGAATCCTCGGATCTTCCTTTTCTCTTTTAAGGAAATTCCCCATTATTATAATCAAATTATCATAATCGAAAACAGGTTTGTTTTCAAAAGTATACAAAAGCGGAAAAGTCTATCATGTACAATAGCAGTCATGATCCAGTCTGAAAAGTTGTTGGTCATAAACATTTGTCTTTTTTTTTTATGTGACGTTCACCCACGAAAGGTTGTAACCGTATGGCAAATTGTGTGGGGGCCAAAGATGTGTTCTATTTTTATTATTTTTTAATAATTTTTTTTGCATTGTTCATATACTGATTTTTACCTGGTCCCGAAATCCCGTTCTACAGACATTCAGGGCGGCGAACTATTCGCTGTCCGAAATGTTTCGTAAGTATTGTTTAAAATGAATAAACATTATTATTTATAATTCCCCATAAATGTAACACACAGATTATTATATATAAATGGATTAGGCTATTATTTACTAGCATGTTATTAGCATTAATATACTATTTTAATAATTATTTGATGTAATATATGTTATACCTTTCTACACTATCACAGATCGCAACAAATGCGCAACCACCTCTGCCAAGTTGACTAGAAACATTTTTTATGAGATGAATGCATCTGTCTTTATAAGCTTCGTGTGGATGAATCTATGGAGTATATCAAGTAGTTTTTTCTTTCTTTGCATTAAAAGTGAAGCAAGGTCGTGCACACCTTTGAATGACATAAGTGAAGAAGGCAATAAACACAACGAACATAATCGATATAAAGGCAACAATTTTATTCTTTTAAACTGCTGTTGCGAGATCACAACGAATCACTAAACTCCCGCGCTTCATTAACCTTCGATCTACCAAGCGTTTGCCCGAAAGATTTATTTTTCGTAAAACGCAATTTAAACGATATTGTAAACCGTCTATTTCGGCACTTTTCGGAATATTCGATTTTTTAGTTGTATTTCGATTCTAATTGTTCAAAGTACGAAATTGTTTGTAAAATTAGATTGCTTTGGCATTTGAAGGTACCGACTGCTGATCGTCTTGGAGCATCAACAGTTAATGGCTGCTTTGTAATCTGATGCATTTCAGCTTATTCTTCAAATATATATATTAACTACTAAATTCTTGAAATGCTTCGAACTGAGGGAAAGCAGTTTATCATTTAGATAAGTGTGACTGAAGCAGTACTATCGATAAAAGCAATACCCTTTATAAAGGCTTCCTTTTGTGCGTAGTACAATTGTACTGATCCCATCAAATGGTACGTTGATGAAGTTCACTTATTTTTATGAGCAGACTATGTTTTCCTTATCCTAACATCTCGCTCCCTCTTTTCCCCATTAATATACCTCGTGCAGCTGTTTACCTAAGAGGGAACGTAAAAACCAATAGAGATAAAGTTTGGAAGTTTTCGCCTTTTTCGCTCCTAATTTAATGATTTAGACTCGCGGTTTCCTATCATATTTTATCTTCTTACACATTTTCAAAGTTTTAATTTTCTCCCGGCTGATGATTAATCCGTATCTGCGTGTACCATCACACACTTTTAATACCTGAGTTCCTCTCTACACGTCTTCAACAACAAAGCGACACCATTAGTCAAGCGAGCGATGGAAGAACTTAGTGATAAATAATGAAGATAAATTAGCCAAGAGTAACCCGAATTCTTCTAGTGCACTTCTAAATTCGATCCAAGTTTTCATCTTCACATCCTTAAGGAGGAGATTTTCGTTAAGCATCGAGTAGCACTTCTTATCAAATAATGGCGTTTTGTTTATGGTTAAAGGATATGCAATAATTAAAAAAAACGACCTATTTAATAGTCCATTTGATGTAACTATTAATAACTGTAAGGGCCAGATAATTACAGAATGGTCATATCATCATTTTCTCGTGGGGTACAGAAACTGTGCAACAACCGAGGAAAATAAATCGAGAAAACAGAGCTGTTCTACTTCTACTATCTGACATCATAATTCTTCGCGCTTCATTCCCTTAATGCAAATTTCAAAATAAAGGTGAGACCAAACTTCCGTCCCGCCTTTATTTTGGTTCAGGAACTATTTGCTTCTTATTTATCTCTTTTTCCCAACAATTGAAGAAACCACCAATAGTATATTGTAATTGGCTTTTATCAAAATCCACAGCTTCCTGCAAAGAAATTATTTGGAAATTCTAGGAATAATTTCCTTTTGAGAAGTATCATCATGCCAGATGAAATTCAGGTTCCTTCTCCTTTGATAAAGCTACTGGCCATAACTGTTGTCCATCCCGTGTCATTGGCATCGAGGTGTTTTATTCCTGTTTATTATAACTTTCCTCATCGAACTCATGAACAGTTGATGAAATCCTCTTCAATCTTGAATATAAAACGACATTCCATGCTTCCGTTTTACTTATGAATTCTCGGAAACATTGATTCAAATTATTCAGAAGCATCATGATCATATTCCGAATCACTTTTTTCCATATATACTGAAGATTTGCACCACGAGGGTGATTCTTGCTTTGTGAACTTGTATGACTGAGATGACTCTTGTTTTGTGTTAATTTTTTATATTATTCTGTTGATATTAATTCTTCAAACTGTCCATGCTTGGTCTGTCTTGTGTGTGAACATAGAAGTAAACTAGTATCGTTTAATAATTCATTGTTACCATAATGTTTTTCCTTTGTTCTCATTTTGATCTCTAAAAAATATGATCTAAATCCACGCAATTAATGAAAGTATAATATATGCACCTCGAGGCCTTAATCGCATCGTCTGTCATTCAAAACAACTAAATCCATTTCTCCGTGTGACCCTCTATAATCACGAGGAAGTTCATTAGCAGTGAATTTTTTAATATCTATAAAACACTGAAACCAGTGATTGATCTCACTTTTCTGTCATGCAGGAATTTCAAGTCAAACACGACACGACTGATGGTTCGAACTCTCACTATTCCCCAAAAATTCTCCATTCCGCGTTTCTGTTCCATTTTTAGTAAACTCAGTCACTGATAGGATTTCGTAAAATTGTATATATTAAATAAACTTCAGGATTTTACTTGCGAGACACATATGGCAACACTTCTGCAAATGTTTCCAATAATATACCGTGAGAGAGAGAGAGAGAGAGAGACTGGTTGCATGACGACTCGAAAGAACTACTTTGATGCGGGAACCAAGAAAAATCAGATAAGTGTCATCATTAGACACAAAATGGCCATTGCTCGCACAAAGAGTGAACATCTTTCGTGTTTGGGATCTACCTGAAAAGTGCAATAGCTATAAAACTACAATTAAAAGATATAAAATAATTATAAAACTGCATACCGACCTCTCCTCCTGTTTGGCCTAGTGGTTCGCTTTTCCGCTCTCCAACCGATTGTCCAATTGACTAATTGTCTTCAGATCTGAGATGAAATTCGTCGTCCGTGCAAGACCACCACTCCATTCATTTGGATGCCTGAAGTGGCTTATAAAATTTCAATGTTTGTTTTGGTGTTTAGAGAGAGATAGGAATAAAATCAACAAAAATACAAAAGATGAATATAAAATTAATAAAAAAAATTAAAATAAATACCTTTACCTTATTCATGATTCTAATGTACATAAGATCTTTCATGAGTCAAAAATAGAGAAAGAATTGTAACTACGTAGAGTTTTTTTATATACTTTAACAACTTATGACAATGACCATATGTTTGAAGAGTTTGATCTAGTGCACAGTTTTAGGAATGAACTTTCTTCACCCATTACTAGTATTTTGAATTTTATAGTTACTTGTAGATGATAATAAGACAATGAAAACAGTCGTATGATGCATTTTACTCATTTCATGAACGTTAAGAGTGAAAATGTACATTTTTACTCTTAATCTTCACGAAAAGAGAAAAATTTCACTAAATGACTAACAATCTGCGTATTAGTCATCTCAGCCAGATCTTGTACAGTGACTCCATTTCGACAGTAACTACGCTTGATCAATTCACCGGCATAGAAAAATTGGTTAAGAATAAAGAACCTATAATTTCAGTTCATAAAAATTGGCATGCTGGCGAGAATATTCATAAAATAAGAATAAGTTGAATTTACGATTATATAAATGATTAAGCTTTAATATTTCATAAACGCCAGCAAGTTTATTTTTACATTGAGCTATTTTTATCACATATTTTTTTTAAAAACATATTTAAATATTTAAACATGATATTTTATCACATATAAAAATTTAAATAGTGATCCCATTCGTTGTAACGTTGTCCTTTAGTATTATGGGTTGGTAAAGGACCAGATAATTCGAACCTATAATTGGGGGGAGGGTTACTGCGCAATGAAAATCGTCTACCAACTAAAGGTATTCACAAACATCTTGGAATACATCGGGATTCGAACCGACAATTTGTAGGCTTTGAAGATGAGAAATCATGCACTTATCCAACCAGGCCGACATTCACATTCCCAATCGACAGTTGTACAGCTACTGTGCTATTTAAAACTTCACAGTAAATTTTTCTCGCGTATGCCATTTAATAAAAATGTAATTTGTTAAGGCTACCTTGAAACAAAAGAAGAATTGAACACGGATACGTGTTCGGTCGCAAGAAAGATGAAACTGCGAATACAGTAGCATTACGAGAAATGGGAAGCAAATCTGATGCAGCGTTGAATTGCAGACCTACTTCGTGGGACAAGGAATGTTATAAATCAAATGATTGGAGTCAAGCACTGACCTTCTGCACTTCATAGCAGTCACGTGTCTCATTGCAGTAGAAGCAATTTGAAATAATGCTGACATATATCGTATTATATATTCCTGTACTCCTATTTCAACAACATTGCACTCTAGACTTTGTGTTCTGCTACTTGGGAGTGCCAGAAAGAGAGAGAGAGAGAGAGAGAGAGGTCCATGATCCAGGGTAACTCGGATTGTTTTAATAGTTATTTAAACTGTCTCCCTCCCGCCATTTTTGGAGGAATAACCAGGAAACAGGGACCGCGTAATGGTTATCAAGGCGATACCTGACCTTAATGCATTACTCCTAATTACCATTCTCAAGTAGTTCATCTGCGCCGCGTTATACAGGAGACGAACTACTGCATGACGCTGCCCTGTAACCATCACGCGTTACCCTTTAGTGCGTGATAGCTTTGTGTTCCTGTTGTTCACAACAGCACCGATGCCACACACTAAGAAATCGTAACTAATCCCGTCCTTCGATATTCCGAAGAAAATATCGCATGAAAATAAAAATAAGTAAATCAGTAAAATAACACAGAACCTGATTTAGATAAAAATTTGCGAGAGAAGCACTAAAGTTGAATGCCCACTTGTCATGCTGCGGTTGTAGTGGTAACGTGTAACAAATTATTAAACTTCACACTCATCAGTAAAGTTTGTCGAGTAGCATGCATTATTCCTTCACTACTGGAACATGGGAACTTTCTTTTCTAAAAAAAAAAAAATCACTTTAACTTTTCGAAATCAAGAAATCAGTACAAAAATAATGTAGAAAAAAAATCGAAAATTAGTTGTATTTTAATTTAGGAATTGGTCCAACAACTTGGCTTTTCTCAATCAGAATTAATGCTCCAATAAAGCAGTATTCCTGTCCATATATTTTGTGCCATGTCTCTCGGCAGTGTTCTTCGACCATTGTGTCTGTTTAGAATTGTGGGAGGAAAAATCTTTTACTCCTCCCTATACGAGACTGGCTAACTCAGATTTAGGTGAAATGCCCTTACAAAGAGTTTTCCGTTCTTATCTGTCTAACTAAAAGAAACGGCTGTTCTTGCGACTTCGTTAAAGAAGCACTGTTATATACATTTAGACAATAAGGTGAATTAGGCGAGCGACCAACTAAGAATTCGTGCCTAAGAAGTGAATTGGATTTTTTGTGAGAGATGGAAAATAAATTTGTACGATGAGGCTTGAAAAGCACTACAACACAAACATGCGTCCTACATCGAAGGTGTTAGCAACTTTTCTTTACGTCAGTGAGTCAACTTTGCAACCTGCTTTGGCGCGTTGAACGACTAGATGTCGTTCAACGTTTTGCATTGAACGAGCTGTTAGATAAGAGTTTTTTGTTTTTTGTTTAAATTAGCAGCTACATTTAGAAATTTATAATGCATGCATATTTATTAGTACTGTTGACTTCTTATTTAATTTTAAAATCGAAACTAATTACTATTTTGCAGTTTTATTTTGTTATTAAAATTCAGCGGCTTCTGAACAAATTTAGGAAACATTGATATCACATATTAAAACCATTCCGCATACTCTTAACTTAATGAAGGTTTTCTTACCTTGAATATCCGTGACTAAATTGATTATTTTAAACTTGACACTAAAATAACTAACAAAGCATTTTGTTATCCACCGGAAGAATATATACTCTGAAAATTCATCACAGACACACAGTTGTCTGTCTTTTATTCCAAATGCTATGATCGATTTGGAAAGACCTTTCAGAGTGTTGCTGTTTTGTTTTTCAAACACTTCCCGTTAAAAAGAACAAAAACAAGCAGCTAACCGTTCCACTCATTTCGATGGGAAAAAATACTTTTATTATAAAGCATTAAAATTTAAAAAAAAAGTGGCAACCACAGATTTTATGGTTTATTATTAAAAGATTTTGAACGAATCACATTTAGATAGAAAAACACTTTAGAAAAGATAAAATGTACTCACTGTGAGCACGGGAACAATTGTTTATATTATCCAGAAGTCCGTGTTTTTTTCTTAATTTTTTTTTATGACTGGATTTTAAATTCCGATCTTTAAATCTTTAACCACTATAGGTGTATGTTCATCAACTGGTCTTGATTCCTTTGATGTTGATTCATAATTTAAAACTGTATTTGTAAGATGAAGTTAAAGCATACTTGTTATATCACAGAACAGAAATCGCAATAGAAGATTTAAAAAGAGAGCGAGAGAGAGAGAGAGAGAGAGAGAGAGATCATACTCTAATTTGAAATTATGATGGTCTAAACGACGATCAAAGAATTAAATGAAGAATGCCAGTAAAAATAGTTTGTATAATCACGTATGGATCTAGTTAAATTATTAACTAGATGCTCACTTTAACATAACTTTCAAAGCTTGCTTACACATGTAACAAAAATTATATAGAATTTATTCAAAACCTCCAATAGGTGTATTTCATCCAACCTTACGTGGATATCCTCTGGGAGGAACTACATTCGAGAGATGAATCGCAGTAATGAGTCAGGTGTATTACCTCGTGTCTCGGTTGCTGCTGAAGTCTATGCTTTATTATTCTACTGTTAGAGTTCAAAGGAACAATTGTAGTAAGTTGCTTAGACAAAAAGTATGTTAAATAATTATTAATTTAAAAATTTATGAACAATTAATAGTAACCACTGCTAATTATATATTTTGGTTACTTTTTTAAAGCAACTTCAACCTTTAATAAGATATTACATAGTTACACACCGAGCGATCAAAATTATCTGTTTCTTGCTGCAGCGCCTTGATTTCTGCACGAATGTTTTCCTTCAGCTGTTGGGTTGCCTGGGGCTTGTCCACATACTCCTTTTTCTTCAGGTAACGACTTCTTCCATAGGAAGAAGTAGGGAATCCCCAACCAATTAATTGCGCATCTTCGCGAAATTACTTGCTCCCAAAAATGTGCCTTGGGAGTTCATTGTGGCTGCCGCAGTATAAGCCGTGAAATTTTCAGCTAAAATATTCCAGTGAATCAGAATTCAAGACACGGGATTGAGCTCGACGATAGTTCGAATATGAGACTCCTGCCTGGACACTCGCATCTCATATCCACTGAATGACAATATTATGAGAAATCACCATCAGAAATGCATATAACTTAAAAAAAGCAAGCAAATAAGGATGTTTTGATGCAAATAGCAATCTAAGAAGATACCTTCATAAGGATAATATTAGTAAGTACACTTTCACTTTAACCAAAAAAGCATACGAACTAAAATAGTAACAACGACAGTTATTGTGTGTGGTCTTAATCTACAAACCGTAGATTCCATACGACTGAGAACGCACATATGGAGTGATAAATTCTGCTGCAGTCTGTGTTTCATCAAAAGTGAAGATTCAGATGTTGTGACAGCCTGTGAGAATGAGTTAGAGTGGGAGAATTTTCAAACCAGTATGGAACTAGTTTGTTACTTTTACTGATACTCTCTCTCTCTCTCTCTCTCTCTCTCTCTGTCTCTCTCTCTCTCTCTCTCTCTCTCTCTCTCCAAGATCTCTATATGAAACTGTGTACTCCATGCACTTATGAAATTCTACGGCGAAACACCATACTGTTTATAATAAGACAGTGACTCCTGTCACACTTCAAAGTCTGCTATGAGTTGGTTAGTTGGCGGATAAAAATCTTTTTTTCTGGTGGACCCGCTAGTCAGTGTAGTGATCTAACTTGACTTAACGCCTGTCACCTTAAGTGGAACGACGTGTGAGGTGCAGTCCTTGGCGGTCAACAATATCCACTTTCAAGCCAGTTCGGTAGGGGGGAGGGGAGATGGAGATTTAATTGTCATAACGTGTAACCAAATAGTTTGACGTACCTTGAAGTTAATAGATGGCTTTATTTATTTGAAATTAAGCCTGCTAGTATGTACTCTTTTTGTCGATTTGCCTGTTTTTAAGATGTTTTTAAATTTCATTTTTTTATAAAAGTTCTCCTTGACTATCTGTACCACATGAGACCGACTAAACCACCTTCACCGGAAAAGGAAAGTACGTAATGTAGAATGATTTCCGCATACTCTGAATGCTTCGATGCAGGCCAAATGTAGGTCCACACTTTATTAATATTGTAATATTTTGATCTTAGTCTGAATTTCTTGGTGTTGCACTACTTTTAACAATAGCGTATATTTAGCATGTATAAAACATTGTGCAAGTAGTCGTCGTTAAGGCTAAATACCAAATTAGCAAGAGCACATATTGATTAAAAAAAATATATATATATATATATATATATTTCTTTTTCTTAATATATATATATACATACGTATTTCTTATACATATATACAATATTTCTTACTCTGTGTGTATATATATATATATATATATATATATATATACAGAGTAAGAAAGCATGAAGAAAACAAAATCAGTAGAGAATTAGAAACAAGTACAACGGAGGGAATATCTAAAAAAATAAAACATTAGTGGACAAAGAATGACAATTAGAAACAAATCCGTATTAAACTAAACTGCTCTTATTTAGGTTTTGTTAAATTTATAATTTTACATTTTGAAAATAAAAATATGCTTATGTAAGGAAATTTTAAGGAAACCATTTGGAGAAATATGGGAATGCCGAACTAATAGTTTAAGCCTATTATTAAGATCTATTAGGCATTTTGAAATGAAATTTGTAAATAAAGAATATTTTTGAACATCTTAGCTTTGTCGATTTATAAAAAGTATCTCAAAAATTAAGAAAAAAAAGAAATACACTACGGGAAGGAAGTTTTATTTAAGCATACTACCAAGGCTTCTTCCCATTAACTCATTATAAATATGTGATTAGTACAGACTGCAAATCCGAATTTGTTAATGTGGTTTGAATTCATACCATTTATTACGCATACCTTTGCTGTACTCATTTCAAAAATGATATTCGCTCTTTGGATTACGAAAGACAAAAAAGCCAATATCATTATTTTTTTTAACTGCACAACATTAATGCAGCAAGATATACCCCCTTTAGACGTTGACTATGTGGATTGCCAATCTTCAGTTTTAGTGAAATTTAAACCTGCAAAATTTCGAATTCCATATTGGCATTGCGTCTATGAATGTCTTTAGTTAACAGATAAATTTGATCACCCGGTGTGTAACTACGCCGTACTTTCTTATTAAACAATCAGCAGAACTAACACAGCATTTGGAGTGGTCGAACACACACACACACACACACACACACACACACACACACACACACACACACACACACACACACACACACACACACACACACACACACACACACACACACACACACACACACACACACACACACACACACACACACACACACACACAAAAAAAGCTATGGTTTCTAACAGAAAAGGATACATAATTTTCAATGTTCTGTTCAGTTATATACTCACCTCGTCTATCACACTTGTTAAATATAGAATGATCTTTTCTATTTCAAACTTGCTAGACATTTAATAAATGGCTCTAAAATTTTACACTGCAATAATAATAATAATAATAATTTTTTTTTTCTCAGAAAAATTACATACATTATATGAACACAATTGTGCATAACAGATACTTGCACGTACATATTTTTGTTTTAAAAAAATAATAATAATCATAATAATAATTGTTTACAATATTATTATAATACTAACAACGATAGTTATTGCAGATGTTTTTTTGCATTTTTTACACTCTCTATATACAATAAGCATGAATCACAAGAGAAATGGAATTCAAGCTGGAGGCATAGAAAATAAGAATGGAGAAATCATAACTGAAGAAGATAAAATTCTAATGAGATGGAAGGAATACATTGAAGATCTATATGACAAGGAAAATAGACCAAATGACTTGCCATTAGAAGATATAAAGAAGGTAAATGAAGATTATCTAGGCCCAGAGATTTTGAAGACAGAAGTAGAAATGGCCATTAAAGAACTAAAACGTGGAAAGGCAGAAGGAATAGATAAAATACCTGCAGAATTCCTGAAATAACTTCAGAAGAAAGGAACTGAAGAAATAACCAAAATAATAAATTTAATTTATAAAAAAGGAGAACTACGAAAAGATTTTATGACCTTAATATTTACACCTATACCAAAGAAAAGTAATGCAGAGAACTACGAAAAGATTTTATACCCTTAATATTTACACCTATACCAAAGAAAAGTAATGCAGTGAACTGCGAGGATTTTAGAACAATAAGCCTCAGTTCCCATACATCAAAAATATTTATGAGAATCTTAACACGAAGAATTGCATCTAAACTGCAAGAATTTCTTGGAGAATATCAGTTTGGTTTCAGTAAGGGTAGGGGAACAAGAGATGCGATTGGACTGTTACGAATAGTGAGTAAAAGAAGTCTAGAAGTGAATAAAGAAGTTAACATCTGTTATAGATTTAAAAAGCTTTTGACTATGTAAAATGGAATAAGATGTGCAAGTAATGGAAAAGATTGGTATAGATTGGAAATACAGAAGGCTAATTATCTCACTATATATGGGACAAACGTCCATGGTGAGAGACATATGTGGTACAACAGAACCAGATATCATTGGACGAGGAGTAAGACAAGGCTGTTCTCTGTCACCAATTATGTTCAACATGTATTCCGAAGCAATGCTAAAAGAAGCACTGAAGAATTCGGAAGAAGGAATAAAAATTGGAGGTAGACAGATATTTGCAATAAGATACGCAGATGACAAGGCATTACTATCAAACACTGAAACAGGGCTACAACATCTGTTGAACAGATTACTGGAATCCTGTATCAATTATGGAATGAAAATTAACATCAGAAAAACAAAGGTGATGAAAATAGCAAGGAAAGAGGCAAATATGGGTATCAGAATAAATGAGGAAAATTTGAATCAAGCAAAGACATTTAAATATCAAGGAATTATTATTAGCAGTGATGGAAGATATAAAAGTGACATAAAGCAAGAATAGCAATGGGAAGAGTTGCCTTTAATAGAAAATGGAATTTATTCAGAAGTAAAATGGATAGAAACCTAAAGAAAAGACTAATAAAATGCTATGTGTGGAGTGTTGCCCTCTATGCATCTGAAACTTGGACATTGAAGAAAGAAGAAATTAAGATTTTGGAAAGCTTTGAGATGTGGCAGTTTGTCCCATATATAGTGAGATAATTAGCCTGTCTTTCCAATCTATACCAATCTTTTCCATTACTTCCACCATCTTATTCCATTTTACATAGTCAAAAGCTTTCTCAAAATCTATATAACAGATGTAAACTTCTTTATTCACTTCTTTATTCATATCAGTATCACCATTTATTATTATACAGAGAATTGACACATGCATTACAATAATTTGTAGTCTATGATTATGAGGATTAGTTGAATGAGGCGTGCTAATCCCCCACCCCTACTTCGAAGCTAGGGTTAGGTAATCCACTCTCTTCATAGCTTTTATGAAGAGAGTGGATTAGCCTTCACTATTTATGTTGTTTGGTACTGTATATTGATAGAATGTAGGCGTTGGATGCTAGTGATTTGTCATGTGTACATAAGTGTTAATTCTATATTAACTGTGTTGGTATAATTTACAGAGTTCTTGTTTTAATGTTCTGTAGTTGTCTATGTTTTCAAATGTCTTGGTAGGTTGTTGAAGTTGTTGAATAGCGTGGGTATCAGATGCGATCTCACAAAAGAACCGTACGAGTTGTTGAAGGATCTAGAGATGTAAAGAGTTGTTGTGGGTCGTGTTATGCGATGTGTGTCTGTGTTCTTACTACAGGCGATGTTGAAGTAATTTCTTAGTAACATTATGTAGTGTTTCAGATTTTTAATGCTCAGGATTCTGTGTCGCTATAAGCGTTTCGGATATTCGCTGTTGTGTAGATGACACGATTTTACTGTGCAATCTTTTTAATTTTGTTAGGTGGTTGTTTGATGTGTTTGCGTAGACCGTACCTGAGTAGAGATTCACAGGTGCCGAGATATAGGAGTTTTTTTTTTTTTTAATGATAGATGGAATCATGTGTTTTACTTGGAAGAGTTTTGCTGTGATGTTGCGGAGTTTAGTGTGTAGGTAAACCATATATTTTGTCCATTTAAGGAGGCAATCTATGTAAAGACCAAGGTATTTTGCATCTGTTACGGGTTTAATTTCGGGACATTGGCAGCAATTTTTGTTGTTCATGCAGTGGTATGTGTGACAGTGTAGCGATAGTGTAGCGATAGTGGTGCGGAGCGCGAGATTCTCGGATTATGTATTATTAACATCTGTGTCTTTGTGCCGTTGATTACAAGTGAGTTTCGGTAGAAGTATGTTGTGATTTCATTTAGGTCTTGTTGTGTTTTGGCGAGGGTCGTGTTGATGTCTGTGTGAATTGCTAGTAGCGCGGTGTCATTTGTATACTGAAATATTTGACTTCGTGTGGCCAGGTTATGAAAATCGTTAATTAATTATCACCTACTCTATTCAACATATACATGTTGAATAGAGTAGGTGATAATATGATGCCTTCTGGGACACCGTGTTTTAATTGTATACTCCGGCTCTAACATGAGCCTATTTTTGTTACTTGTGTTCTGTTTGTGAAGTAGTTCCTGAACCAGGTATGCAGCGTTCCTGTTATCCCGATTGAGTATAGTTTACTCAGTAGTATGTCATGTTCAAGTGTACCAAAAGCTTTGGTTAAGTCAAGCAGTATAAGGACAGCGTACTTGTTTTTATCGAGAGCTTTGTTTATGGTGTCGGCGATATCTTCTAATAAAGCATTGGTGCTTTTTGTTTTCTGAAAGCCGTATTGGTTTTGTGAGATAATGTTGTACTTCTGTAAATAGTTCTGTAGTCTGGTGTGTGTTATTTTTTCTGGAATTTTTGAAATGACAGGTAGGTTAGCTATTGGTCTGTAGTTCTATGTATCATTTCTTTTATCATGTTTGTAAATTGGCGTAACTATCACAGTTTTTAGTTGTTGTGGAATAATGCGAGTGTCGAATATTATGTTCACGAGTCTCAAAAGTATTGGATTTATTTGTTCAAAGTGTGTTAAAAGGTCTATGAGCCTTATTTTGTCTGTTCCTTGAGTCGTCTTTGGTTTTAGTTGCAAGAATGTTTCCTTCGGTTCCTGTTTTGTTACAGGTGAAAAATACACAATTTGTCCCTTTGTGCTGGTAAGTTTTTGTTTATTGTTGGCAGATTATCTTTATTGAGTGATATTGTGTGTGAATGCGTGGTTGAATAAGTCTGTGCTAGTTCCTCTTGCTTGATATCCTGACCAAGCTTTTGCAATAAATCTTGTGCTGAAGTTTTCTTTTTTCGAGTCAGTAATTCATTCAGTATAGCCCATGTTTTTCATATTGTGATTATATTGTGTAGATTTTTGGCAGAGTAGTAATGTCTTTTTGCCTTACAAATTTTTGTTGTTAGTTGATTTTTTGTGTTCTTATATAATCTTTGTAGTTGAATGTTACTGGATGACTTTTTAGTCTTTTCCATAGATTTTCCTGTATCGTAATACTATTTAGTATATCACCATTTATCCTTGGATTATTGTCTGTTTGTCGGGGTGCATTCCTAGCTCGCCTCCACGTGGTGCACCCTGGGTAATGCTAAATGAGCTACAGCAACTACTGGCAGCCAGACCTATCTTAACGATCTCCTGGCTATAGACAAATGAAATTAAAAGCTACGCAATCACCAAACGGTCCTTTTAAGGACCACAAGAAAAGAAGAGAAGACAAGAAAAGAAAATTAGGTGCTAATTTCCGGATTTGCCAACTCAACATTGAAGGACTCAGCTTGGCAAAAAGTCAGTATCTCTCAAAAAGCCTTCGAGAAAATGATATAGACATAACTGTCATTCAAGAGACGCACACATCTAATGAACAACAATTGAAATCTAGAGGAAAAATTGCAGGGTACGATATACTAGGAGGTACACATCGGCAAGCTCATGGCTGTGCAACTTGTGTACGCAATAATATAGAGAATGTCCACTTAATATCAGCAAATATTAATCAGAATATACACAGTATCATAGCCAAAATTGAAGATCTCACAGTGATTAACATCTATAAGCCTCCCCTGGTAGAATGACCACCTGAAGTAATTCCCATATTTCCATATCCTACTATTTACATAGGAGATTTTAACAGCCATCACACTATGCGAATTACAATAATAATGATGAAAATGGTGAAGCATTAGCAAACTGGGCTGAGCAAAACAATATTAGCTTAATATTTGATGCAAAGGACAAAGGAACCTTTAAGGCTGCATCATGGAAGAGGGAATACAACCCAGACCTCCTCCTCCTCTGCTTTGTTACCCAAAATTTGCAAAATCAACCGATAAACACAACAAGACAAGTCCTTGAAGATTTTCCACACACCCAAGATCGCTCAGTATTGGTACAAGTAGGAATACAAGTATCAATATACGGTCTATTCCACGACCAACATGGAATTTTAGAAAAGCGAACTGGCAGGATTTTTTACAAGAACTGGATAAAATAGTCAGATGGATACTTCCTGTGAGTGAAAATTACAACAGATTTATTGGAGCAGTCATATCAACAGCGAAGAAGTATATCCCAAGGGGTTTCCGAAAGGAATACATACCTGACTGGAATAAAGACTGCGAAGAGCTATACCAAGTCTACTTAGAATCTGGTGACTGTGACTTAGCTGACGAATTACTCCACAAGCTTGATAATGAGCGCAGAGAAAAATGGATAAAAACTACAGAAGACTTCGACTTTAAAAAATCAAGTAGAAAAGCAAGGAGCCTATTAAAGAAGTTAGGTGGAAGTAACCCAATCATTCGTAAAGATCTTTTGGTGACTCCAGATCAAATTGCCTGTCGAATAACCTCGCTGTCTAGAGCCCCTCGAGATCATCAACACACACGGGAAATTAAACGAACACTCAAAAACTTACGACAAAGTGCAGATGGCAGTTCCCAATTTTCAAGAGAATTTACCACAGACAAAATAACTGAGGCCTTGAAGGAGGTAAAAACTGGCAAAGCACCAGGCTTTGATGGTGTTCACCCTGAATTCTTGGTAAACTGTGGAAAAAATGCTCGTCAATGGCTATCAAGATTCTTTTCTCACATTTTAAGGACCGGAAACCTTCCAACAGCCTTTAAGAGAACTAAATAATAGCCTTATTAAAACCCAACAAGCCTAAAAATCAAGTAGAGAGCTATCCCAATTGCGCTCCTCAGTTACTGTTATAAGCTCCTCGAGAGACTCTTCCTTAACAGAATTGGGCAAAAAATATCTGAAGTTATCCCTGTTGAGCAAGCAGGCTTTAGGACTCAACGTAGTTGTACCGACCAAGTACTAAGCCTTACTACCCATATCGAAGCAGGCTTCCAGAGATGATTGAAAACCTCTGTTGTGTTTGTTGACCTTACTGCTGCATACGACACAGTATGGAAAGAGGGGATGCTATACAAGCTGATACAAGTCATACCATGCCAATCCATCACAAGACTTATTGGTAACATGCTTTCTGACAGGTTCTTCCATGTGGTACTGGGAAACAAAATGAGCAAACTGAGAAAGCTGAACAATGGGCTCCCCCAGGGCTCAGTATTAGCACCAATTTTATTCAACTTATATACATCTACCGACAACTAGGTCAAACAAATTTGCTTATGCTGATGACATAGCCCTCGCCATCCAACACAAGAGCATTGAAGTAACAGAAGATACTCTCACAAATGACCTTAGAACCATTGGGGAATACTTTCATAAATGGAGACTAACACCAAACCTCAATAAGACCGAGGTTAGCTCTTTTCACCTAAACACCAAATTGGCAAAAAGGAAACTTCAGGTCAGCTTTAACAACACAATGCTGCAGCACCAAGATTTCCCTAAATATCTGGGTGTTACCCTGGACAGAACACTATCTTTCAAAAGACATCTGGAGAATCTCTCTTTAACACGTTCATTGCCAACCACGCGATATCGCGCGACGCGAGTCCTCACCAAACGGCCGATCACGTGTTATCGCGTGGCCATCGCTAACTAAATAAAATAATAAAAAAAATTTGGCCACCACACGAAATTCCAATTTTCAGCTTGGCAATGAAAGTGTTAAAGATCAGAACCCGTAATACAAAAACTGCGTGGTTCTACATGGGTTATTCTGCTATTACACTGCGATACTCCACGTTGGCCTTAGTCTACTCTGCGACAGAATATTGTTCACCAGTGCAGTCCTCATATCAAGAAAATCGACACACTTGTGCGACTTCTGACAAATAAATGCAGCGATGAGGACAATAACAGGTTGTGTCAAATCCACACCCCATCTACTGGCTTCCAAATTTGAGCAATATTGCACCACCGAACTTATGCAGACAAAATGCTCTAGTAAAAGAATACAAAAAAATAAACAGCAATCCCCTGTTGCCGATACATGAAGACCTCCCATATATAAACATGAATCGCCTTAAATCCCGACGGTCTCCACTAATACTGGCTGAAGAACTAGTCAATGGCAATTTCAAAGTTAATTTAAAATGGCTAGAAACTTGGAAAGAAAAATCGCCACCAGACTTAAACAAGTATATCCTTCCCAACCAAAATCCGAAAGGGATTGAGCTTCTATGGAAAAGCCTAAATAGGATACGCACAGGACATGGTATCTGTGCAGACAGCTTATACAAGTGGGGAAGATCACCTACACCCCAATGTGACTGTGGGGCCATAAATCAAACCACCCGGCACATTGTGGAGAACTGCAGCATAAGAACCCACCCTGGTGACCTGAGAGACTTTTTTGAGACAGATCCTTCAGCTCTTGATTGGCTATCTGAACTAGACTTAAAATTTTAGACTTTTATTTATTTATTTTTTACCTGATATTTGTATATATGCATTACTTGTTGAATTTTTATTGTCTGCACAAAATATGTATTTATATATTCTGATGTCATGTGTGTTTATTATGCCATACGCTAAATAAATAAATAAATGTCTGTTTGTCGCCTCATTTCTGTAGGCTTTGTTGCTTTTTTTTATATTTCTGTGAACATTAGTTGGAAGTTCTCATATAAAGTTACAGGATCATTTATTTTAAGTAGGCAATTCTAGTCTGTATTTTTACAAGGTTGTCCACAATGCTCTTTAATATGATCGAGTTTTGTCTACTTTTATGCTGGTGGGAGGGGGAGGTAACGTAATGAAACGAAGTTGAGACAAAATAGTGATCGGCAATTTTGACGTTAATTACTGATGATGTATATGTATGGATGGGAGCCCGTATGTTGATATGGTTAATGCATGATTGTGTTAGTGAAATGTTGAGTATTTCTTCTCTTGTTGGAGAGTGTATAGTAGGGTTTATGTTGTACTGACTTTGTATATCAAGGTATGTGTTAGTGATTGAAGAAGATGGGTCAAAAGTATTTATATTAATGTCTCCTATTAGGATCAGCATATGTGTTGCACGTGGTTCAATGCCGCTTTGACATGATTCTAATTCGCCGCTTAGCATGATTCTAATTCATGCAGAAAGCTGAGTGGATTATTATCTGGGCGACTGTATATTATGTTTATTTGTGTATTTGATGCTATGTTTGTCGCAATTTGTGATTTCCAAATTTAGTGTTTCCGCATGTTCGAAATGAGTTTGTTTTTCGGTCACACTGTATTTTTCTTTGATAAATGCCACGATGCCACCTCTTCTTTTGTTTATTCTACATAAGTTCCAGGTTTGGTAATTATTAATGTTGTATGCGTAAATTTCTGTGTCACTTATTGAAACTTCTGTCAGTATTAACGCATCTATGTTTATCGAGGTGTAGTTGAACAGTGTTATCAATGTAAGCCAGTGTTTCTTTATATTTCTTATGTTTGTGTATATGATAGTGAAGTCGGTATTGACTGTAAACTTCAATGAGTCAAAGACCTTGAAGTTTACATTGTCTGACTTGATATGTTCGCCTAGATTTGAAATCTCCATTATATACTTTTAAAGGTGATTTTAAATCTTGTTCTTAAGAATGTGGAGAGATAATGTTTTATAATGGTAGGCTGTGTAGGTAGGATTCTCTTGCAATTGTATAAACTCGAGATTTTGAGAGACTCCATTCTTACAGCAAGCAAGAAAACAAGGCCGAACAACAACGATCCTAACTGATAAGAAACTCCCAACACCAATCTATATAACGGAACACTGGACTCCATACTTCAAAAATCTTCTATACCAAGCAAGGAAGACAAAAACAGAGAAAAACTACAAGTTCCTGTGGACAAAGAATTCCTAGATATTTATGAGAAAGAATGAAAACACTCGAGTACACATAATTACAAGTGAATCCGACTTACACAGCCTACCACTATAAAACACTAACTTTTCACATCCTTAAGAATAAGATTAGAACTCATTTAAAAACTATATAACGGAGATCTCAAACATAGGCGAACATATCCAGTCAGACAACATAATCTTCATGGTCTTTGACTCTTTGAAGAAATGGTCAGACAACATTTCCACCAACACCAACTTCACTATCATACACACAAACATAAGAAGTATAAAAAAACACTGGCTTACATTGATAACACAGCTCAATTAAACATAGATGCGCTAATACTGACCGAAGTTGCAATAAACGACACAGAAATTTACGCATACAACATAAATAATTATCAATCCTATAACTTATGTAGACCAAACAAGAGGACGTGGCATTGTGGCATTTTTATCAAAGAAAAATACAATGTGACAGAAAAACAAACTCACTTCTAACATGATGAAACATTAATTTTGGAAATCACAAATAGCCACAATAGTATCAAATACACAATAAACACAATATACAGACCCCCAGATGATAATCCACTCAATTTTCTTCACGAGGTAGAAACATGGCTAAGCGGCATCGAACCGCATACAACACACAGGCTCATCCTAATAGGAGATATTAACCACGCTTCTTCAACCACTAACACATATCTTGATATACTAAGTCAGTACAACATAAACCCTACCATTAACTCCCCAACAAGAGAAGAAATACTCAATAACTCACTAACACAATCATGCATTGATCATATCAACATACGGACTCCCACTCATATATATACATCATCACCAATTAACGTAAAAATTGCCGATCACTACTTTGTCTCAACTTCGTTTTATTACGTTTCCTACCCCCCCCCTCCTACCACCACAAAAGTCGACAAAACTCGATCATACTGAAGAGCATTTTCGATAACCAAGTAAAAAATACAGACTGGAATTCCCTACTTAAAATAAACGATCTGTAACATTATACGAGAATTTCCAACTAAAGTTCACAGAAATATAAAAAAAGCAACAAAACCTACACAAACGAGGCGACAAACAGACAACAATCCATGGATAAATGACGACATACTAAATACTATTACTGTAAAAGAAAATCTATGGAAAAAACTTAAAAAGTCACCCAGTAACACACATTTACAAAACTTATACAAAAACACAAGAAATAAACAAACAACAAACATTCGTAGGGCAAAAAGACGCTACTACTTCCAAAAATTCATGGAATATAACGACAACATTAAGCAAACATGGGCTACACTCAACGAATTAGTAACCCGAAAAAAGAAAACTTCAGCACAAGATTTTATTGCAAAAAGCTTCGGTCAGGACACAAACCAAGAGGAACTAGCACACTCATTCAACCATGCTTTCACAAACATCACACAACTCAAAAAAGACAAACTACCAACGATCAACAAAAAACTACCGACAGAAAGTCAACAACAGACGATGTATTTTCCACCCATAACAAAACAGGAACTGAAAGAAGCAATCCTATAGCTAAACCCAAAGACCACTCCAGGAATAGACAAAATAAGACTCACAGACCTTATAACACACTTAGAACAAATAAATCCAATACTTTTGAAACTCGTGAACATAATATTCGACACAGGCCTTATTCCACAACAACTAAAAACTGCAGTAATTACGCCAATATACAAACACGGCAAAAGAAACGATACTCAGAACTACAGACCAATAGCTACACTACCAGTCATCTCAAAAATTCTAGAAAATATAACACACACCAGACTACAGAACTATTTACAGAAGTACAACATCATCTCACAAAACCAATACGGCTTTCAGAAAACAAAAAGCACCATTACTTTATTAGAAGACATCGCCGACACAATAAACAAACCTCTCGACATAAACAAGTACGCCGTCCTTATACTGCTGGACCTAACCAAAGCATTTGACACACTTGAACATGACATACTACTCACCAAACTATACTCAATAGGTATAAGAGGAACACTGCATACCTGGTTCAAGAACTACCTCTCAAACAGAACACAAGTAACATAAATAGGCACATGTCACAGTCGGAGTATGCAAGTAAAACACGGTGTACCTTAAGGTGCCATATTATCACCCACTCTATTCAACATATACATCAACGATGTTCATTACATATCCATAAGAAGTCAAATATTTCAATACGCAGATGACACAGCACTACTAGCAATCCACGCAGACATTAACACAGCTCTCTGCAAATCACAACAAGATCTAAACGAAATCATAACATACTTCCACCAAAACGCAATTCTAGTCAACGGCACCAAAACACAGATGTTGATAATACACAACCCAAGAGTCATACGCCCCGCATCACTGTCGATACATTGTCACACATACCGCTACATTAACAACAAAAATACTTGCCAATGTTCCGAAATCACACCTGTAACACACGCAAAATACCTCGGTCTCTATATAGATTCCTACCTTAAATGGACAAAACATATAGAATACCTACACATCAAACTCCGGATCGTCGCAGCAAAACTCTTCCAAGTTAAAGACATTATTCCACAAAACATAAAAAGACTCCTATATCATCACGGTATCTGCTAATCTCTACTCAGATACGGAATAACAGTCTATGCAAATACATCGAACAGCCACCTAACAAAATTAGAAACACTACACAGAAAAATCGTGTCAACAGTGACCTGGACACCTTACACGCAACAACCAATATCCGACAAGCACATGGCGATACACAGAATTCTGAGCATTAAAAACCTGAAACACTACATGACATTAACAAGGAATTACTTCAACATCACCTATCGAAACAACAGAGACACATATCGTATAACACGACCTACAACAACTCTCTACAACCCCACACCCTTCAACAACTCATACGGTTCTTTTGTGAGATCACATCAGATACCCTCGCAACTCAACAACCTACCAAGAAAGTTAAAACACGTAGATAACTACAGAACATTAAAAAACAAACTCTGAAAAATATATCGACAAAGTTAAGAAACCATTAACATTAATATACACATCACAAATCATTAGCATCTAATGCCTACATTCCATACATAAACAGTAGCAACAACACAAATAGTGAAGGCTAAATCTCACTCTCTTCATAAAAGCTAACCCAAGCTTCGAAGTAGGTGGGATTAACTTGCCTCACTCATCTACAAGTAATCCTTATAAGCAAATGCAGAAATTTGTATGTATAATCACTCTTTCTCAAACTTTAAAAATAAAAATTAAAATTAAAAAATTATACAAAAAAATCTGTATAATCTTCATTGTTAATATTAGAAGAACACGTGTTGTAAATACATAATATAAAGGCGAAAAAGTATTATTAAAAATTTTAATTGAAATCCAATGTAGGAATTGCAGCACTTAGTACTGAACTCTGTAAAATTATAAGGTGCAATGTCACACAAGATGTTTATTGTATGTATAAATCTTTTAGCAATCAGTAAAATATTTTTAGCAAAAATAAATAAATAAATAATAATAATAACTATATATTTATTTATTTTGTTAAAATATATTCTAATATGCGGAGGAAAAAATAATCTAAAAACACACTTTAAAATAAATAGAAAAATAAAATAAAAATTCATGTATACTTACCACATATTTTTGTTTAGTGCACTTGACTAATTACTAAAATGTAAAAGTAAATAAATAATAATAAAATATCAAAGGGTATTTGTTATTTTATGACAATTTATATGATCCTTTCCTAATATAGTAAAAAGGGTACAAATGAGATTATTTTACTGCATTGGAGTAAATCGTGACAACTCACAGTGCAGAAATTAAATTTCTTTAAACTGCAAGATAAACCTTTTCGTTTAGAGCTACTAAATCAGCGAAGATAATTCGCCTTAATATCCAAGAAGCTTCCCTTGTAGGAGGTGTGGATAACCAATTAGAATAATTGTTATCGAATGTCTCTATTATTTTCTTTTGGTAAGCAGTTGAGTATTAATTGTGTCTTCCTGTTTCCCTACTCAAAGAGCTTGCATGATCTACAGAATTGTTTTACAACACAAAGCATTATTATTTAGAACCAATAATCAACATTAAATTATGTGTGGAATTGGATAAATCTGAAAGGCAGTTTATATATTAAACAACAAACCTGTGATTTAAACATTATCGCAAGGTTTTAAGAGTTTTTTAAATACGCACTGAGGACAAAGTTGAGTATCCTTTCCTTAGTGTTACACGGTGATCAGCATTCAATTTACACAAATTATGGATCCTACAACTGGATCCATAAATAATTATTTTAATTTCTCGACTGTCGTCCTTTGGAACAAGCAAAGAGACCTCGTGAACACACTCGTATCTACAGATATAAATAATTACTGTTGGGAAAGAAAAGCAACGGAAACCACTTTGTTTTTAATTATTATTTCCTAACATTAGGTTGAAGCATAAGGTTGAAGCGAGAAGAAGAAGGTTTGCTATATCATTTCCACCTATGAATGTGATAAAGCTATCACACAGTTAGCACCGTGGATATGAGCCACTACCCTGCAGTAAGCAAGCTGGTGGTCAGTTTTGTATTATTAAAACGATCTAGTGGCTCACTCAGGATTTAATCTATCTTGTTGGGAAGGGTGAGCATTCAAGATTTAATCTTGAGGGACGAGTTGAGTAGACGATTTGAGAATAGACACTACTCATTGCATACGACCCATGACCGAGCAACTGCAGTGATCGCTAATAAATGAAACCCGTGATCTCCTCGGGCCTTGCTCTGGCAAACGAAGTAGCGCTCGATCCAGGCGCTACTTCGTTATGAATTTTATTAATTAGGAAAAGATTTTTGGAAAACTTTTCTGGTGTTTTTTTCCTTTCTCTTTTTTTTTTGGGAGGCTCCCGGGTGCGCCAATGAAACGATTAATTCCAAATGAAAACTTGATATTAATTTGAACCAATGTAGTGTTAATAAAAAATCTGAACGTGTGAAAGATCCGAACAGAAATTTATTATCCACTAATTCTCCAAAATTTTCAAAATGACTTTTGGATCTTTTAAAAACCGTAACATTTTTATCTTTAAGAGGACCGAAATTGAAATTAAGAGTCACAGCATTGAAAGAATAGAGAAGCAGATTTTGAAGCTAGTTAGAAAGGATAAGTAACTTGAACTATGGCAACATGCCTGAAGAAAACAAAATTCTTAGAAAATGCATAGGAAGGAAGATTATATAATCACATTTAAACTGAACAGAATTATCTATTTATTGATCAAAATTATTTCTGACTCTGAAGAAAAAATAGAAAAAGAGTTTGTGGATAGTGATCCAGTCTATTTCACCTAAATCTCTGGGGGGGGATAGCATTTAAGTTAAAAATAACAATGATAACAATAATATGCATTTCTGACTATGCAGAATATAATACGGCTATATAATATGTAAAATACAACACATCAGTCTTTACATTTCTCAATTATTAGTAATTGGGGTTCGTTTTTCTCGGGATACTCCGGTTTTCCCCTTAAAGTCATTAACTTTAGCTAGAATACTTTCATAGTAATGAGAGTTAATGCAGCCGCCTCCCTTGATAAACTTAGATCTCCTGGTGAAAGGCAGAAATTGATTTTTAATAATAATAATAATAATAATAATTTTTTATTGATTTCAAAAAATATTTACATATACACATTATGCGGTGTATATAAAGCCAGTATTGTCTCTTTCTTCTCAAAAGATCAGTTTTATCACTTTGTAATGTAATGACATTAATCTATTTAGTTTGTAGTGTGTACAGAAAGCATACGTTGTTATAGCTTGTCTTAGTATATTTTGGCATAGTGCTTTGTATATTAGTATTTTTAGGGGTGTTGGAACTATGTCTTTTAACCTGTAGAGTTTACCAGTTATTATTTGGAGTTTGTTTTGTAGATGGTTTAGTTGGCTATTCCAGTTCATATCTGCATCGAGGTAGATTCCAAGGTATCGTATTGTTTCAGCCTGAGTGATTGTAGTGGTTTTGCTGTTCTGTGTGTTTTGTATGTTGGAGAGTGGATGTTGGATGGTTATATATTTGTTATCAACTGGTCGAGTCAATGGATTTCTGAATATCGTTAATTTTGTGTTATCTGAGTTTAGGAATATGGAGTTATTGGGGAGCCAGTCAATGAGTAGATTTATGTCATGCTGCATATTTGTTTGGGCTATGCTTGCATTATTATGGCTGGATATTATATCTGTATCGTCTGCGTACATATTGTCTGTGTCAAAGATCTTGCCTTTGAGAAGTTAGATGGTCAATATCTTGCATATAAATGTTGAATAAAGTTGAGGAGTATAATACAGCTTCCACAGGTAACTGGGTTTGACTCTACTGCGGTTTGACCCGTGTGATATGTTTCTATTTTGAAGGTAGTCTGTAAACCACCTGTGCAGAGGCCCATCTATTCAAACATGCCTCAGCTTTTCTAATAAGGTTTGATGCGTGAGTGTGTCAAATGACTTAGTGAAATCGATAAAGACTACGATGACAATTTTGTTTTTATCTAAGGTGGTATTAATTACGTCCGTAAAATCTTCCGGGATGCTTTTTTTTATTGATCTCAAAAATATTTACAAATATACATTAATCGTCTTAAGTTACATTCCGACATGTTATTTTCCAAAGTAGTGCAACTGAGTTCTCCAGATTATGGTTCCTTTTCCACATTAGATTTCTATAAAGAAAATTCAATATTTTTTATTAGTAAAATCATGATTATATATTATGCGTTTGCAAAACATTGTTATGGTTTTATTAACAACGAAATTCATACAAATTTTCATTTTTTGTATAATATGTTAATAATAGTTACTGAAGTTGGTAATTTATAGTCGCGGCTGAATAAGATTACATTTTTAAAGTATTTATACATTACAATAAATTATATATATTTACAATTTTTGCTTTAATGTCATTAACCGCTGTAAGTAAAGCACTTAAGAGTAATAAATGGATTTTTTTTCTTTGTGTTGATCTCGGTTGAGATGTAATGTCTCAGTTTGTATCCTCGAAGCGTTTTAGTAAGCTCTTCTGAGGATGATACCGGTTAGTTATTGTTTATTCGTTTGACTGCTGTGTTGGAAATAATAATAATAATAATAATTACTGAAATAAAGAGCCAAAAGGCTTCACTTCGGCGATGTTAAAATTATTTAAATTAAGGGGATATTTAATCCCACATTATTTCAAAGCCGAATAAGAAAACTCTAAGATAGAAATCAAAGAATTTCATGCCAAATATACCAACTATAAAAGTTCGGCGAGTCCAAGCGTGAGCAAACACCTGGGTAGTACAATACCTGGCAACTCGCTGTAAAGGTGGATAAAGCTAGGATCGCTATTCTTAGTATTTGCCCTAATGTAATGTTCGGCTTTGAAATATGTGGGATTAAATATCCCCTTAATTTAAATAATTTTAACATCGCCGAAGTGAAGCCTTTTGGCTCTTTATTTCATTAATTTATCTGGGCACCTTTTTGACAAATCGTACTGTAAAGTATAAAAGCTATTATCACTATAATCTTGGTATTATTTGGTCTACCTACACACTGATGAGACCCCAATGAGGGTTGAAACCGGTGCGGGGTTGGCCTTGAGAGGCTCCGTTTGGGGTAGGTTTTTGCCTGTCTCTGAGTGGTGCCACCGCTGAGATTATGGCTCTGCTTGGTGGGGGTGAGCCTGCCATTGGGTAGAGTAAAAGTTCTTCTAGGTGACGAGATGAGCCTGTCACTGACTGGAACAACTCTGAGATGGGCGATCTTTCGGGATCGCCTAATTTTTAGAGCCCGCTTCACCTATAAAAAAGGTTGAAACCGGTCTGGGTAGTGACCTATCTCCCTTAATGTAAAACAACATACATCTCCTAGGCCCTAGGGCATGAGTTTTACGTTAGGACAAATTCTACGAATAGCGATCCTAGCTTTATCCACCTTTACAACGAGTTGCTCGGTATTGTATCACCCAGGTGTTTGCTCACGTTTAGACTCGCCGAACTTTTATAGTTTGCTATATTCGGCATGAAACTCTTTGATTTCTATCTTAGAGTTTTCTTATTCGGCTTTGAAATAAAGTGGGATTAATATCCCCTTAAGTTAAATAATAATAATAATAATAATAATAATAATAATAATAATAATAATAATAATAATAATAATAATAGAAATTGACTAATAGCAATTTTATTAAAAGGCTCATAATTGAAGTTTTTGAATCAAAGATTCCGTCAATATGGAAAGTCTTTTGAGACGAACAAAAATGCTTTAAAAAAATAAAGTTATTTTGAAAGAAGAGTGATCACATTTCGAAGGGTATGTGTTTATTACGAGCTATATCACATCAAGTCATTTGATTTTGTTATAGCTCATATATATTACCACGTTAAGGATTTTATTTTATCTAGACTATTCTACCACTAAATTGCCTCGTTGAGTAGACGCTGCTCAATCATAGCCATTGTGCTTCATTTCACCATTGGCGACCATTCGGGAATAACAATATCCGATGCATATACAAAGTAGGATCTCTCTCTCTCTCTCTCTCTCGCGTGTGTGTGTGTGTGTGTGTGTGTGTGTGTGTGTGTGTGTGTGTGTGTGTGTGTGTGTGTGTGTGTGTGTGTGTGTGTGTGTGTGTGTGTGTGTGTGTGTGTGTGTGTGTGTGTGTGTGTGTGTGTGTGTGTGTGGTAGAATGAGAACGGGAGGGGAGCTGACCTATACTTACGCAATGGTTCGCGAACCCAGCCACATTTGAAAGCCACCAGAATGCGCTAGACAAGTTGGGAAGGCTACAAATTTACAGCAGCATTCCGTTTCCGTATGTATTACATAATCTCCATAGCACACATGTTTGCATGTCGATCTCTAATTATTGCATCCAGCGAACAGTTGCTAAATGAAGGCCACGTACATTAGCCCTCTAACAATCCACGCGATAAAGCTGAGTGGGAATCCCGAAGTGGCTCCAAAGCCTCTACGTGCCCTACAAACGGATCACATTCGATGGGCAAAGCGTGAGATCTATTAAGTCCCCCATTAGTCCTAACCACCTGGTGAGCGAGGATCACATTAACTCTCCGAACGTTCAATCCATAGTTCTCTCTCGTTTATAGAGTACGTGGCATGCTACAAACGCGCACGGACTGCTGGCAAGGTCGTTACGGGAGCGCTGTATGGACAGTTTTCGCTATGCCGGGCAAAAGTGCAGAAGGGATGAGGGAAGAGAATGACCTGCAGTCACGCACAAAGAGGTCTTCCTGAAAGACACTGCCATTCTGGATGTTTTCCCCGTCCTCTCCCCTCCTCTTTCTCCCCCCCCCCACACACACACCATATCTACACGCAGATGATGCTGTTAATGGCTAAGTCTTAAGACGTGACATATATCCTTATGTCTTGTGCTCCCATCTTTCCCCAGTGCAGCTTCTATCACTTACTGCGCATTACCCAAAGGCTGTTTACGAGATTGATATTGTAGATCATACCATTTAATACCCTCCGAAGCGAGTACCCAGGAAGTGATCGGGTATTCTTTTTTTCCGGTTGAAACTAATCAGATTTATAGCCGAAGTTGTTTCAAGTAATTTAAATATTAAATCTAATGCTTATAGCAGTTTATTCTTAAGGAACAAATCAATACATCAACTGCACTGAATGTGAATAAGATGCTACATTTTTTAACACGAATTCATATTCCATTTCACAACTGCTTGAACACTTTTCATTTTCTTCACAATTTTGCAAATAATAGAGAAGAGCTTTTTCTAGTAACTTGGTATTGGATTGATTCCACTTATTTTATGATTTATTTATATTTGCTATTTGCAATAGTGCAGACATTTTTCGTATTAAATACCGCATCAATTCAAATATTTTTGGAGAGCAACAGACAGACAGACAGAGAGAGAGAGAGAGAGAGAGAGAGAGAGAGTTCATGTTTTATTTCCATAAGCGAAAGCAAAAATCTTATTCGCCATACAAAGTCAATTATGCTTATCTTGGAATTCATACTTTGAATTTAGTTCAATATTCTTCACTTTTATTCTGTTTATGCAGCGTTTATAAGCTTATTTAATGATTTAACAAACAATTCGCAATCAAATCTTGCCTTAAAATTTGATTGTTACTATTGAAATTTTTAAATAGGATTTTTCAATGCTGTGATTGAGCTTTAATGGTTCGTTGAATTAACAATCATGTGAGACTAGTTGGTATAATATAAAATACCAATTTTCCTTAATTTTTTGTTAGTTAAATTCAGCGAAGGCTCATGCAAAACATAAAGAGATGTGCGCAGGATGAAAATCTTTTAGACAGAACCAGAGAGTCCTAATTAATGTTTTAACCACTTTCAAGAATGCTCACTTTTTCCATCTCCAAAAAGATTCCGTTACTCCCATCCCCACATTTTACTTGTTTCAGCATAACAGGCCTCATATATGTTCATGTATCTTTATGAAACAAATAAGAATAACATTCAGTTCTGAAATCTTCTGTCATAAGTATGCTATACCTTTTTTCTCCCATTGAAACTCCTTGTTTTCCCTTTCTCAGTTCAATCAAGAAATTACTCTTTCAAAATATATTATTATTACGTGACACCTCCAGGGAGCCCAAGGACTCATCGTGGGAGGGCACACCACTCTACTTCGCTGAATACATCTCATCCTCTCCACTACTACTTAATTCTCCAACTACGACATTACTACCATAAACACCATCTACGCCCATCATCACCAACAACAGTCTTTTTTGTCTGTAAATTGCGTGTGTTCTGGTGGCCGATTTGTCTGTACGCAGGATGAAAAACCCGAGTTTCCGGGAGAAAAACCCTACTATCACCGTATGAGATCAGCTAACTCACCTTCAACTGAAAAAGCATATAAGGGTTCCCCTCGTCACGACGAGGATCGAACCCAAAACAGTAGCGGAACATTGCGCCCTTCGATTGGAAAAGACGCAATGTTCCGCTATTGTTTTAATTGCGCTACGGCGGCATTAAATTACATTCGTATCACATGTATATTTTCAAACGCAAGATGTGGACTTATCATGGCTTCTGATCTCATTGCGCAAGTCTCAAACTCAAGTGAATTTAATGGATGCTTATATATTTCTATATTTCTGGAAGAATATCTTTATTTCTCTTCTGCATTCTCACAAAGAATAATGTTCTATCGAAGAACGTTATTTAAGCTTAATAATCAGATCTTCAGAACAGATCACAGATTTATACATGAAGTATCTATTCTATAAACTCTGAATAATCTGAAATATCAGTACCTCTTATCCTTGTAGAAATAACTGACTTTGCTGATATGGTAAAACGATTTGGGTGATACAAAATGAGTTTATTTTTGAAATACCTAGCGGTTACAACCATGAAAAACAAGAAACAGAAACTAACCAAGTTTTAAATCTCCAACCTAAATATAATAAGCATCGCGACCACAGGTGGCACTGCACTCGTAGAAATCAACATGGCGCTTCAAGTTCAAATGGCAAGACGCTTTTGGTCGTCTCGTGATGCAAAGTCGATTATAGCAATTCACCGACTCGTCAGCAAGCCATACAAGATGAAAACGTTTAATCCTGACTCAGAGGCTGATGTAACAGTGCACTTATCGAAGAAGGCATCTGTTAGGAAAACGGTATTCACCAGATGCGTGTTAGCAGGAATGTTGATCACAATCACGAATCTTTATTCAGAGTCAACGCATATTCGCTACACATGCCAATCGAGAACTGGTATTCCACCGCCTAGAAAGTTTTGAGGATAATTGAACACCGAAATTAAGCAGTCTTCAGCTGTTACAGCAACCGTCATCTCCCGACAAAATGAAGCGGATAACTTTCTGAGATGAGGCAATGGAGGTTATACGTGACCCCGCGAAAGTGTTTTCATTTAAGCCAAAGATAAAATTGAACAACACTTCCTTCTTTTCAGAGCCTTCTCTCTCTCTTGCTATCATACTTGGACATGCTAGAACAATGGTCCCTGTTAGCAGATCATTTCTCGAGGTGAATCTATTTCCACGTAGCTGTGCAGTAAGGAGTTGTTGGGGTTTTGTTTTTACATATTTTAAAATAAATCGATTTATCGCCAAATTCTTTATAATAATTCCTTATATTTTATTTAACTTTCAACATTAAAACACCCTTTTAATTGAGTGATGACATCATCATTACTATTTATTATATAAATGATTTATTACCGTTTGCCATAATACTATCAGATGTGATTCAGGAGCTCACTAATACTCAGGTGCTGCTAAATGAAGACTCCGTATTATTTTTATATTTTAATGAAAGAAACTCAGCGCTGTATACTAAATTGAAGTAATTAATAACATCCCGTACGTTACGTACCTCTGGATAAAGTTTTATAGTTCTTTCTCTGAATTAAAAGATATCTCTGACAATGGAACTGTGTGAAGAGAAGATGTCACAGTGCAACAGCGCGCTTTCATTTACGATCCAAGTGTACATATGCTGGACATTGAATTAGAAACTTTTATTTAATACGTCTTGGACCTCCTTTAGCGACTGCAAGTACCGGTCCTCTTGAATTCCATATGCAAGGTTTGGTGAGGTATGGGTCGGGAACAGTCTTCATTAAGAAATCAAGTCTTCTCAGACGACGGCGTTCTCGTTCCTGATAGACTGCGTTAAAACCACAGTTCCACCGCTTAGAAAAGCAATGTGAGTTATTTTTCTGCTGACTAAACATTCAGGATATCTCACTTTTGAAAAAGCCAGTCAGTTCTGCTGTTTTAAAAATAGTGGTTCCAGTCAGACGGGCACCCCACAATAAGCTCTTTTATCGAACTCCAAAAGATCCTTTCTTTTTGCCATTGTGATCAACACTTTGACTATTACTGGTCAACAGCTTTCTTAAACAGTTACCTAGAACACGTGGTGATGCACGTGACCAAAGATTTTGCATATACGTGACATTTACGTATATGCAATAAAGGTTTCTAATTCAGTGACCGGTATGTGTAGGAACCATTACCCAAACTGACATTTATAAAAACCGAAAGGCCTTTACGGATGTGTCCACACATCGGCATTGTTCGATGACGAGTCACAAATGCAAACGTTCGTTTCATAACGTCTGTGTCATGAATGCTAGTGAATTCAGGATCAACTGGCACGCCGTTAACTCTGAACTGAATGTTAGAACATTGCCATAAAAATAAAAAAATATTAAGTGCCTTGAATTTACTAACTTTGGCTATATACACACCATATATTCGGCTTTATTTGACCTCCACCTTTCCGAGAAACTACAGGAACTTTTAAGAGGAGGTCACATCATGTGAGTTGAAGTGATGAATTCAAGGCAGCGGTGTTGACGCGGTTCACTCAACAAGAAGTCCAGTGCTGTTGAGACGGCTCAAAGAGGGGAGTGGGAGAATTTTCAGATATATGCGGATCGCATGGCTAAGTTGAGCAATAATTGTGAATAAATTTCAGAATAAAATTAAAATATTCGTTTTCCTTTCAATGACGTCTACCCCATTACGTAAAAAAAAGGACTATTTCTTTTCACTACGCATATCCAATATCTGTTTCAAACTGAAAGTAATCGCATTCCTATTTTTTTTTAGCAAAATGAAACATACACTGCTTGGAAAGGAGTCAGCGGCGGACAACATAGTGTGATGAACAAACAGCCAATGCGCTCAACTTAATAAGATATAGGATTCTCCTTTCGCTGAGGTAACTGCAGCAATCGTGCAGCGCACCTCAGAGATCAGTGGGAATTTAGGACCATAATTCCTATACGAGGAAGAACCCATTCTTCCTGTATACTTCCTCGTAGGCATGTAATGAAGTCGTGGACTGTTGTGGGGGGCTGACGTCCTTTGACCTCACCCGACGCTCCAGTTTACCCACAGATGTTTAATACGGTTAAGCTCAGAGCTCTGTGAAGGCTATCAAGTGTGGTGATGATCATGACCACAAACTACTCGGTTACAGCAGCAGCCTTATTACACGGTGCATTGCCTTTTCTGAAAGATACAATGGTCGATTTCGTAGCCATGCCACAAAGTACGAAGCATTGCATTGTCCTGAATTTTCTAATACCTCTTTGAGTTCAATGTTCAAAGTTCAAACCCATAAACAGAGGTTAGAGGCCAGGAAATAATAGGACCATGCCATTATACCACCACCTCTGATTTTCGTAGTTGGGGTTACGTACTCTGGTAAGAGACATTCAACGGATCCGTCACACCTATACCCGCCCACCTGCTAGGTAGATGATACAGTGTGATTCGTGATAACAGTTTTTGAAACTTCTACGTCCCACTGTGCACGCTCATTGCACCACTGAAGACGACACTGCATGTGGGGTTGCATATTGCGGTCCAAACATGGAAGCCAATGTTGTGATCCTCGGTTCTGAATGTTTTTGTGCAATTCGATTCCAGGAATTGAGCATCCATGAAGCCGTCTGCCGACTTCTTGAATGCTCAGCGTACGGTGCTACATCTTCGTAGCGAGATTATTGTGAATTGCATCATTTTATATGTATATTGGACTTTGAAATTAAATAAATTACACCCTCCTAAAATTAAATGAAACAAGAAAAACTTAATTTTTATAAGTTTAAAAATAAATAAAATTTAGCTCAAAATATGAGATCTGTCTTGGTTTTGTTTTTTAATGGGGTTCGTACCCACGAAGAGTTAAAAACCTTCAGCATATTTATTAATATGAGATAAAGTATATTCTCCAGGACTAAATATGAAACTTTTTAAGATATTTCTGGCCTTCCATAAGCAAGTTGTTAGTCTCTTTTCCGGTGATGAAATTCATCTACTACTTAAGAACATTCACAAAAGGACTCTTAAAAATAAAAACAGTTTTTCATTTGGTGAAGTCCAAAAATTCCTCATCGCGTTGCTGTTCATTTTGGCTGCATTCTTATCACTTCGATGCTATTTGTTTTTTCTTTTTCAATGTGCTATTCTATTCTCTTCAATTGCAATGCCATTTGGGAGTGGTCAGGATGATATATTAACAATTAGAAAAAATGACATGCGAAATCCTAATCCTGTGCTAATGAGTCAAATCACGAGCATTTAATTATCATAACTCACCTAGTTGAGATGAAAGCAAAAATCATATCAAATCAAAACTTAATCACAAAATAAATAAAAATAAAGAAATAAACTTCATATAGTATTAGTTTTGGTTTTTAGATATTCTTCATGTTAAAACTAAAAACTCTTTTTCGTTTAGGGAAGTCTGATAATCCCTCATTTTTTTTGTTCCCACTTTAAAATATATCATATATGCTTAATTTTATATATAATTTTTATGTTACTAACGAAAGGTTTCAAGCCTATTTTACATTAACACAATCAGCGGCGGGCAAAGGTGTTTTTTGTTTATTATTTTTTATTATTATTTTTTACACACTCGAAACCCTGATCTGGAGACCAAACGTGGAACGTTTTCAAGCCACTTCATGTCTCGTAAAAACGTGGAGCGGTGATCTCCTACCGTGCGATGAAATCAATCTCCCACCTAAATGCAAACATCCATTCCCACGAAGGGACTCCAATCTGTTACCTGTTGGTTAGTGAACGGATTCTTTATACAATTTTTTGAATTGAACTGTAACTTCTAAAAATATGTTTGTTTTTTTTTTTTTCATTTTTAGCAGCTTAAAATATCATGAAATTCAACTCAGCATGAATACGTTATGCATATAATGGACTTTGGAGCTTCGTGTGTCACCAGATGTCTTTATCAACCTGAGACCTTGACAATTTTCTTTGCTTACTTTCCTCAGACCACATCCCTGCAAGTGTATCTCGTTAACCTCAATAAAGATGCCCGCGTAAACGTAATTGTAAATGTTCTTCAATTCATGGTTTAAAAGAAGAGAAAGAAAGAAACACAATCTTATATGTTTAATCCTCAACCTAGAATATCATAACTGGTTAAAATGACCATCATTTTCCCCAACACAGAAAAAAAATGTCATCAGCTTAGATAAACGTTCACTCTCGATTTTAATACAGGACAAAAAATCCGTGCAAATTGCAATAAATCCACTATGGTAATAACGAATGAGAGAAAAAAAGTGTATTTTTGTTGGCGATTTTGAAATATGCGCTTAAAAATATCTAAAATCTAATCGAGACGAAATGAAGATAATGCATTCCTCGCACAACCTCAAATCATCGCAGCTACAGCGAGTAACTGCTCCTTACATTTCTCAGGAGAACTTCTTTAGAGTACAGCTAAAGTAGCATGAGCGTAAATCCTTCTCTAAGACAAGAACAAGTAATCGTGCATCCAGAACAAGCCACACACAAAATCTCTCGATATCAAGAAAGAGAAATTTGTATTCGACTGCGATGCCTTTTCTTGAGCCGTCGATGCTGCTGAAAGCTCTTTTATAGTTTTAGATTCCAGCGACACTTCTCGAGCTGCTCGCTTGCCACTTCACGCCAAAGAGAGCTAGATGGAGGAGCAAATGCCTTTTGCCAAATCCTCATCATTGGCTGTCTCTGCAATAGAAGACTTTCAAGAAAGCGGAGCTAGCATACTAGGCGAAGTTGACGGCAGCGGGGTCTCTCAGATCGATTCACACCATGCCACCGCTATTACATTATTTCAATAACTTGTTTGCAGTTAAGTAAAAAAAAAAAATAAATAAATGAAATAAAACACGGGAAGAGCGTTGGTAGTAGAAGATAACGACCTGTAAAGACAAAACAAAAAAGTCCTCTGATGCCTTTAACATTTTCAAAGTAAATGGTGCAGTACTCGATATGCACACACAAACACACATACATAGAAAGCAGTGCTTTTAAGTATCAAATGTCTTCGTAAATTTTCCGAATGATTTCTATTTGAGCATAATACGCCACATCACTTAAAACCAGAGCGTTCTTCAAGGCACGCACCTTTTCTCTTATGTTCAGAATTACGTTCCAAGATATACATCGATATTAATGTGAACCAGATTGTCTTTCAGCTTTCATTTGTATGCGTTCATGATACTTGAGAATACTTCTGCTTCTTGCGTGTTGAATTTAGCTTTCATAAAGAATGAAAACGTTAATAAAGAGAAGTTAAAATTTAATCAAGCTAGTGTTATATAAACTAAGAGTCTTCATATTAATAACACACGCACTGACGACTGACTTTCTCTCCGTAAACCGGAGACGCGAGGTCTTCCGAAAAAGATTTGCACACCAAGAATCGAATTATCGCTAATGCTTTGCCAAGATTTCGCCTTCCTCCATCATTGTGAAAATCTTATATGCTTACTCTTATCTCATCTGGCTGTAAATTTAAAGGAGACATTTGTAATCGTTTTCTTCATCGGTAAGACTGAGAGAAAGATCAAGATTGTAACTGTATCTACGGTAGCGTTAACGGTGGCTGTGCATCAAGTAAGTTATATAGGTATCTGAATCCAAAATCTCTCTTTCTTTCTTTCTTGGAAAGTGGAGAATTTCGTTTAAACAAACCGATCAGGAAAGAATAGTCATGAAACTATACAAAAATGTCTGTTGCTGAATTAATAGATATTTATATAGAGTGACGTCGTGCTTTTAAGAAATGGGTCCTATAGTACACAAAGGGAGTGTTGTTGTTGCAGTTCGTTATTCCATTAACGCGTTGTCCATCTTGAGCTTCTATTATGGATTGTAATAAATTGCTGTTTTATGGCATGCAGATATAACGAAAACGCAACCTTTCCTATCCCGTAATTCTTGCAGTACCGAAGATTGCCATCAATTTTTTACGATTGATGTTTCGATGAAAACAAAAGTAATGTGAGAAAAAGCGGTAAGAATTCGGTAACAACGCCAAGTTTTATACTCTCACCAGCTCTACTGCCAGATAACAGTGTTATCGAAAGGCAAAACAGGTGCAGCACCTTCCCAGAAATGATGAAGGTTGAATAATGCTTAGTATCATATATTACAAAACAAACGCGTGATATGTAAGAAGTGCACGATGAACTAGAATCGGAAACTCAATATCCATCTTCCTCCCCATTTTCGAGCATTAAATCCACGCCACATGGCGAAAAGCTATTGAGTTCAAAAGAAAACAAGCGACTGTTTAAAAAGATAAGGCGAGAATAGAGCTTGCCCGTCTTGCTCGCGATAGGTCTATAAATATCACTCCGCCACCCTCGCAAAGGAAGTGCAGGTGCAGACGACGAATATAATGAAAGCGTTCTTCAGTTCGCTGTTGGCGCTGCGGAGATAATTTGGAGTAACGACTCCGTTTCGGGTCTACAGGATGAAGTGTTCTCCTGAAAATAAGGACTTGCTTTATGACTTACACCATCATTTTTCACACACGGTAGCAATTTGCTAATGTCTCTATTAAGTCTTATTCTAAGTAGTGCTCAGGTCTGCAGATAAGGAAGTTATTTAATGGTCCAGAGAAGCTGAGGTAATCGCTGTGCAGTGTGACAAATGAGCGAAGTTACTAACATTTCGGACTCCCCTTATCCCCACCCATTCAGTGACTTTCTTCGAAATTCACACAAATTGTACTCTGCCGTCTGTGACTATTAGAATGTTCACGATTCTAATGTTGCATATTAAGATAAAGAGTAGAATATTTTTTCCTCCTTACTGTTAAGCACGCGGAAGACTCTTTTATGCTCGTATATGCACTAACTATTGTGCAGTATTAGCACATAGTCTCTGTCATTATTACTAAGAGTGCATAACGACATCAATCGACCTCAATGAGTCGAAGCGACACGCGACAGATCTTGAAGACAATCACTTTGCAGAGCAAATTCCGATCCAAATCATGAATTCGAATCCCGAGTATTTCTTACCGATATCAACAAATAATAATAATAATAATAATAAACAGTTCCCAAGAGTTTTTAAATACGATGTTCAAGCTGACCCTCTTCTTTATCCATTGTCATCTCCCAGCCTGGTGTCGCTAAAGTTTCTTGAAGAAATGTGAATAGTTATTTAATTATGAAAAGGAATCAGAAGTCGAAAGAGAGAGAGAGAGAGAGAGAGAGAGAGATTGTATTACTGATGACAAAAGTATAAAACAACAATTTACCAAGGTGGAGAAATAGTTCGATGAATGATAGTGAATTAACAGATCCAATATTGAAGTTCCTCAGATTGAAAGCAATTTTCTGGCTTACTCATCATGTATTATCTTCCAGAAGGAGGCTCTGTCCACTTGACCAACTAGCCAAATACGCATATTGTACAGCAACTAGCTTTATTTGAATATTAAAGATCACATGATGTTCAATGAGTGCACTTAAGCAACGGCTTACGGCAATAAACACTTTAAATGATAAATTTCCTGCAAAATGCACTGTTGTTGTTGTTGTTATCAGTCTTTGAGACTCCCCCCCTTATGAAAGAAAAGACATATCAACTGAAAACATTCGCAGAATATTTTTGTTTCAATAAACAAATAACTTTCCCTCTGAATATGTAAATAATGAAGTGAATATGATTTTAATTTTTCTATATATAGCGAAAAAGAAAGTTTACTTTGTTGCTAAGATGGTCACAAACAGAAGTTGTCAGTGTATATATTTCATCATCAACAGGCAAGCCGGACAGCATACTTGTTCGATGTTGCCTTTTATTTAATCCCCCCCCATTGCTTTTGAATCTAACTCACCATACTAGAACGAAATGCAGAACTCTTGACAATTCATGAGGCGCATCAAACCGCTGCGCTACTGCACTTTGTTGCCAAGATAGAAAATTTTGAGATCTAAAGATGCCAAGACTCACAGCAAAATTCCCCTTCTAACTGTAGACATCACCCGATCCTAATTGCACAAATACAGTCTGAAAAATAAGGTTTCAGGCAACGGCGATACCATTTATAGGGAATTTCTGCAAGGTTCTGACATCTCTCTTCTCAAGAATATCGAAAAAATTAAAACCGAGGGCGAAAAGAACAATTAACTATCAGTACTAATTAGATACAAACCTGAATAAAATCTTAAGTTATTTATCTTATTTTATTTTTGTGACTATAGTTCTCTGCTGATGTTCTTGACTTAAAAAAAACGTGTTATCAAAATTAGAGCGCTTTTTTCATTTTATAATTAAATCTCGAAACATCATCTCACAGTCCATTCATTCTTGAGGGATTTTTTTATTTATTCCTGCCTTCCAACATATGGTATTTCTTTTCGTTGTTTAATCAAGTTAATATTCCTCAATATTATTCACACTTATGCTAATATTGTTCGCATTATTAATTCTGAATGTTATTCAGAGTTATTCCCCTATTGTGACAATATCCAAAATTATTAATAGTGTATAAGTTTTCTACTTTCATGGTCGGGATTGTTATAAAAATGACTAATATCTACACACACGCGCGCGCGCACGCGCACGCACAAATTTCTCTGCTTTATTGTGTCAGTAGGAGTTATTCTACGATGAGCAGTACTTGATATCTTTCTTCTTTGGATTTATTCTTCGCTCGGAAAAAAAACAACTAAAAAAACATACTTTCTTCTTGAGAGCTGCAGTAGCTCTGTCAGTATTTGTAATTCTCCTTTTTTGGAAACATCTGCGTCGAATACAGCCGATACCCGAAGAACTATCGCTAATGAGGTCTCGTGTGGAGGCCGTAGGAATTTTTCTTCATGAAACACGGATGTTTCATCACATGAAATAGGCAAACCGTTCCAAAATAACACATGCATGCAATTAACAGTCATCACACATTGGTCTTAGAAACTTCCTTTGTTCATTTAAAAAACAAATCCTTGCTTCTTGATATCTTGTATCAAGAAGCACGGATTCTTGCTTCTTCATACAAATACCAAAAAGCACGAATACCTTGTAAGAGAAAACGTAGAATGCGCTTCGTATAGGCTACCAAGTGCATGGAAGTGTGCGGAGGTGCCTGATGAACGTCTCTTACCGAACGTCTCTTAAATAGTTGGTGTTACGTGCGTAACACCAACTATGAAATTCGGAGGTGGCGGCGTGATGGTCTTGTTTGTTCCTTGTTTGGCTTCGAGAGGTATCTGAACATTCTGGACAATGCATTGCTTCGTACTTAGTGGCGTTTCTAATGGTCTACAAATATTTGTAGACCATTATCTCTGAAAGAGATAATGGTCTACAAATTGACCATTATCTCTTTCAGCAAGAGACAATGCACTGCGTCATAAAGATGCTGCTTCACTGCGTAGAGCGTCGGGTGAGATCAAGGGACGGCTCCACAACAGTCCAGGACCTCATTACATGCCTACACGAAAACTGTCCAAAATTCCCATTGATTGCTGTTGTTCGCTTGGGAAGAGTACGCCCTGTGGGGATGCTGCAATCATTGCAGTGGCGAAAGTAAGTCCTACAGTTTAATAAGGTGGATGCCACGGTTGTTTGTTTCTCACACTATGGTGTCCGTTGTCTTCAAGCAGTGTATTTCAAGCTTCAAGATCATTTACAATAAATTCACTAAATGTTGATCTCGCACCATCCTACAATAGGACTATAATAATCTAGTCAAAGTCAATGCTTCCGAAACACAATTTTGTCTCTTTTATCGAAAAAATAAGAAAGAAACAGAGTCCTCTCCTTACTTTTCATAATGCTCCACTCTAATCAACTCAAATAAACTGAATACTATATCTCTCTTCTCGGCCTGACTTTTACTCCTAGCTTTTCCTGGCATAATTTAGTTACTTCTAATAAGATTGTTGATTCCAGAAAAGTGACATCGTTTTTCGCTTAGAAGTTACTTTTCATCTGTCCGGCCGGGCTCTCCAAATTGCAAATTCTCCTAACCTTGAAATACTGCTCTCACATACAGGGTGTACCTAAGAGGGTGTATTCACACAGAGGTGTACATAAGATCTCTTTCTCACAGACTCACTTCATCTACTGTCTCAGAGATAAGAAGTTCCCGTATTATGTCGTGTCTCTAGTACATATATTTTCATGGGAGTTGTTCAGCAGAGCTGACATCCATAATGACCACAATGGTCACCATTTCTTTTGAACCTACAGAAACATGAAAAACGGCTATCTAAATATCCTTTTATAATTGAAATCCTAACTTAGCAAACATGCTATACTCTTATTCGTCTTTCATTCCTTGCATTTCGATTCTGTGGAGGAGTCATCATCATGAAGTTTTCCAGAAACACGCAACTTCTGGTTCCCCAAAACAGAATACCAACAAGAATTTTTCTCTCTTGATCCATTCTTACATATACGCATTTCACTCATTTGCTATAGGCTTTAGTCTCTGGTATTTGGTATTCTTGTATGTGTGTGTGTATATATATGTTCTCTGAAATCCGTGGTGTAATTTGAAACCTTTTACTTTCTGAAGTATTTTTATAAATAAACAATGCTTCAAATTATCGGATGCATTTATACAGATAACTGCTTCTTTCAGTGAAATTATTCTCTTCTTAATTAGTTCGTTTATGCAAAAAGGACAAATTCAGAACTGTTTTTCTGGAAATTATCCTGAAACTAACTTTGCAAAGCAACTGCTATGCGCTGAAACCATTTAGTCGATTAATTTTGAAATACGATGCTTTTGGGTAAGAAGACTTTGTGCATCTCGCAAAGTTTTCACTTGGTAATAATATTCACAAGATCTAATGGAATTCGCCATTCACAAAAACACAAGCTTATTCCTGATTTAAAACTAATATTTCCGCTACTAAAAGAAAGGGGAAAAAAAAGAACATTAGTTGACTTTATCCACCAGTTTCCCTGCTAGCGAATTATAGACTTCTTTTCAAAGATTTTCAAACACTTCTTTTCAAATATTTTTTATTTTTATTTTTTCATAAGTGGGTTTCACCATTAAAACACCATTTCTGCACTCGTTACTATATCATTTGTAATGAAAATCGTAATGAATGTAAGTTAAGCTCTAAATTATGACATTTAACCGAAGAGAAATTAAACAAGTTTTATACAGCGTTGACAAAGATTTTTTTATTCTCCAATAATCTCGCCTTTTCTATCACCGTAAAGCGAACAAACAAACAAACCGGCCTACATCACACACATACATATATACATACATCAACCTTCATAATCAAACAGCATACATTCAGACTATGGCCCTAGCTTCCATCACATAATACAAGGATAATTATATCAACTTGATACTCTAAGATCTTTTCCATGTATCATATAGTTGATCAACAAGATAAAGTCGTCCATAATAGCGGTGTATGTGAGAGTAAGCGATAGAGACAGTGGTGGCATCTAAACTTAAGAGATATGTCATATGACTGTAAGAATGAATGAAAGTGACAAACTTCTGCGCTCTTGTAGTCTAAATGATAACGAATGGTAATAAACGAAATAATTTCTAAAAACGAATATCATTATTCAATTAATTATTTTAAACAAATTTGCTAACTTTTAATGTTTCAAGGTTAAGAAATTTGATTTTTCATGACAGTCATCATCATCTTTATCGTCGTCGGATCTTACAGGTCTTTAACCCACTACCAGCAAGTTTCCTCAGATTACGTAACTTCGAAATTTTATTTATTTATTTTTTTTTAGGAAAAGGTGGTTGGTTAATCTTTTGCCTATTGAATACATTTCGTCTTAAACTGAGTATTCTTCTGCCAGCTTGCATGTTTTTCGGAATTTAAAATCCGAGTTTCCAGTAGAAAAACCCTTTCAGTCGCGTACGAGACTGGCTAACTCAGCTTCAGTCGAAAAGCCCTTAGAAAAGTTCGTACCTTAGATGGGATTCGAATAGGTTAGATATAGCGCGTGCTACCAACCAGAAATCGTACCGTTTACAATAAATTGTCACTTTCTAAATACTTGTTCAGAAAGTCACTGAATCGGTTGAAAATATCAAACTCTAGAATAACTCTGGGAGGTTCTTCTTATGACTGACTACTCTTCTCCCGAATGTTATATCATTTAAGGCTAATTTTCAACAATGAGATCCTTCTTGGATTTGAAGTTTAAAAACTTGTTACTCATTTTCTCTCTAGGGTTATTCATTTATCAATGTGCATTCTGAGAGGTACACTGAATGAAATCTAACCATCATTTCACCTAGTAAAATTGCATTCTTACTATCTAATGAAAGAGTTCCATTTCCAGTTCTATTTCTCTTACTACACTTTGGAGATCTGAATTGGATTGCACTGTTACTCTCATGGTCAACTCATGAGAGAAGGAGGAGGAGGATTTTATCTCTCAGAAACTCGAGTTTTAACCCAACCAGCTAAGCTAACCGGAAGAAAAAAGAACCATATAAACATCTGGAACAGAACAGACAGTTCAGGAAATGTATCTTGATGCGAGCAGTTAAAGCAGTCAACTTCAAATGAGGTTTTGAAAACAGTATAGGGATTCTATTTGTTCTAGATATCGGATATGACAAATACTAATAGCATTGCTATAATCTGTATTTTGAGATGAACCTGAGGGGATGGGAGGAACAAATATATTTTTAATCGTTCTGGCTGTTAATCATAGGACAGAAAGATACAACATATAAAGAAGGGTTTAGATGTGAGATGACCATTGTTGCAGCAGAAATTGGAAGCTCTTCTGACAAGGGTTTTTACAAGGTTTATTGTAACAACTCTTTTCAACAAATTCGGTGTTGACAAGGTCCATTTTCTTACAGCCTGCCATATTATGGATAAATGTTATTTCCTGTTCTTCAAGCGGGTGTTGGCGGATAGATCTGCCAACCCCCGCTTGGAGAACAGGAAATTCTTTCTCTACCAAAACACAACTATGGTTAGTCGGGTTTAGCTTACCACCGAATGGATGCTTTTCACAGAATCAAATGAGGAGGGGGGGGTACTACTATGCTTCACCGCAGCATATGCAAACTTAAAAGATTTTTTTAAGAATCAGCAATAGACTTTAAAAAAATAATTAAAACAAATAACGTTGAGTTAAACTTCCCAATATTTTTTTGGAAACATTACTTCTTAGAGGCTCACAATCAGCAGCACCCATAGAGGGCACCTGTTGTAGTACTTTAAGCTTGTAGTCTAATACCTTGAACTTATATAATATTTTTTATTACATCAAATGCTGTAACTGCAACACTTAAATGTAATAAATGGATTTTTTCTTTGTGTTGATCTCGGTTGTGATGTAATGTCTCAGCTTGCATCTTCGAAGCTTTTTAGCAAACTTATCTGAGGATGACACCTGTTGGTTATTGTTTAGATTGCTGTGTTGGAAGTAGGTTGATGTTTGATAGGTCTGATATTCACTACAGCCGTAGCATGATAAATTCATGCACGCACGCACACACACTCACGATAATTTGGAATGTCATGGCCCGTCACTGAAACTGGAAAGCCTAAACTAATATATGGTGTTTCATTAAGTTTTTAAGGTGTGTAGGGTACATATTTTCATGGTATGTCCTTTATTCTCTTTTCAGGCTATTGTAGTTTGTAAGGTTTCTGTATTCAAAAGGTAGTTTAATTAGCATGTCTGAGATATAGAAGCTTCGAGTGGCCTTTCCGTAGTGATCATTATATTAATATGTGATATAATTAGTTGCCTGAGGTCTTGTTATACGGTATATGTATATCTGGCTGTCCTGTAGTTGGCATCAAAATAATATTTTAGCATAGCCACATAGTGACATAAGTGTTTTACTGTTAGTATTTTGTGTTCTGACAGCGCGATGTATATAAAGCCGATATTGTCTCTTTGTTCCCAAAAGATAGTTTATCATATTGTGTGATATTAATCTATTTAGTGTGCACAGAACGCATAAGTTGTTAAGTGTATTGATACATATATACTATTTACAATATATGCATATGCCTCGTACATATATGAATATAGATTACATGCCTAATAAGGTCATGTGATGTATAGAACGGAGATTATATAATATGAAAATGAGTTAGGTGTTAATATTCACAATAAAAAGATGATGAGGCGGAGCAATTCATTGACTTCGAAGCTTGAGTTAGCGTTTCTGAAGCTACTGTGATTAACGAGCATTTTCTTTTTTTTTTTTTTTTTTTTCCCGTTAACGTTGGTTGCTATGTTACTATGTTCTATGGCAACTCTTGCAGTTCTAAGTGTGCCGATACAATTTCCATAGTTTGATTTTTAATATTCTATAACTGTTCAGATGTTTTACATCATATAGCAAGTTGTTGAGTTGCTTCCTTCTGCAGCTACATGCAAATTGTTATAACGCCTGGTTATAAAAGAGGAACTTCCAATGGTCACGATCCTCTGCCACCAAGCTCAGGTGTTCTGGTGGGATTCCCAAACGTGTCCACCCAAGGTTTTGTATATAATCTATCCAGCGAGTCCTTGGCCTTCCACGTGGCCTCCCACCCTCTGGCTTGGCAAAGAGGGCCTACTGACGGAGCCTCTCTTGTGGCATTCTGACCAGGTGCCCGTACCAACGTAACTGTGATCTCTCAACAGGGAGAAGCAGCGGTTGAGTATTGAGGGTTTCCCGAATTGCAGAGCTTCTGACTCTGTCGAGTCTTGTCAGCCCCGCAGCCGATCGAAGGAACCTCATTTCAGCCGCTTGGATTCGTGTCCGCATTCTTTCGGTCATTACCCAACTCTCATGACAATAGATGAGGATGGGGACATAGACTGTATTGAAGACAGCCAGATTTGCCTTCTGGCTTAACTACCGCTTCAATACTACGGAACGGCCAAGCTCCCGCAATATTGAGATTGCTAAGCCAATTCGAGTATCTAGCTCTACGTCCCATTTTCCATCATTCGTGAATATGGACCCAAGGTATTTAAACTTCTCTACCTGCCTCATTGGGACTCCACTTACATGTAGAGTGCACTGGGATGGTTGCCTTGAGACCACAAATGTTTCAGTTTTGCCCACACTGATCTTCATTCCGGCGTCTGCACAAACAGCTACAAACTTATCCAGTGACCGCTGGAGGTCATCTGTGGAAGAGCTAAGCAGAACTAGGTCATCTGCAAAAAAGTAGACGTCCAATGCTACATCTTCCAATTCTGACACACTCACTGCCTCGGCTATGCCTATCAATCCAGTCCATAAATATTAGGAAAAGGAGGGGTAACAGAACACACCCTTGGCGGAGGCCAACGGAGACTTTGAAAGGTTCAGACTTTGTGCTGTTTACCCTGACACAAAACTCTGGGCATTCATACAGAGACTTGATGGCAGCTAATAGTTGGCCATACTCCTGTACTACTTGCCAAAGCTTATCCCGAGGAACCCGGTCATATGCCTTCTCCAAGTCCACAAAACATGTGTAGACATTCTTGGCATATTCCCAAGATTTCTCAAAGACTTGCCTTAAGGTGAAGATTTGAAGTAGCTGAAATAGTTTCTTAATAATAGCAATAATAATATTTTTTTTATTGTTCTTTCAAATATTTACATATGTACAATGATCATCTATTTAGTATATTATTTTACAAGGTTCAGCACTTTGTGCTACATATAATGAGATTTAAATAGTAATGATGATAACAGTTTTTTATATATATATATATAACAATCATTATAATAATTTACAATTATATTGTTCAGAGTTACTTAAGTTGTATAATTTTACATGTTCTAATTTACTATTTTTTTTTTCAAGTTTGAAAAGGTGTGATTATACAACAGTATTTACACATATGCAATCTAAATATTATATTTCCTTATTCTCACAAACATACAGTGTAAACTCATGATTTAGATTTTTTAAAAGATTTTTTTTTTACATTGCATACATTTGTTACAGTTATTATATACATTACATACATTTGTTTACATATGATACATTACTTACATTTGTTTACATGTGATATTTACATTACGTACATTGGTTTACATATAATACATATATTACATACATTGGTTTTCATGTGATACGTACATTACATGCATTTGGTTACATATGATACATCTTGGATGAGAACTAATTTCTTTGCTTTCATTCTCGAAGCTTATATGTAAGCTTATCTGAGGATGACACCAGTTGGTTATTATTATTATTTTTTTTTTTTTTTTGCTGTGCTACGAAATCTATGATTGAGAAATTCGCGCGCGCGCACTCACGCACGCACACACGCAATAACTTGGAATGTATTGATTCATCGCTGAACTGGAAGCCTGAACGAGTATACTGTATTGTGTTTCATTATGTTTGTATGGTATTTTGGGTGCGTGTTTCTTTTTCATTATATGTCCTTAGAGCTCTTTTCAGGCTATTGTAGTTTGTAAGGTTTCTGTATTCAAAAGGTAATTTGTTTATCATGTCTGGGATGTAGAAGTTTCGCGTGGCCTTTCCGTAGTGATTATTGTATTTATATGTGATATAATTAGTAGTCTGGGGTCTTGTTATACGGTATGTATTTCTAACTGTCCTGTAGTTGGCATCGAAATAATGTTTTAGCAAGGCTGCATAGTGACATAAATGTTTTGCAGTCAGTATTTTGTGTTCTGACATTGCAATGTTTATAAGGTCGTGATTTTCTCTTTGTTCCCAAAAGATCAGTTTTGTCATTTTGTACTGTAGCGATATTAATCTATTTGTAGGGCGCACAGAAAGCATACGTTATTATAGCGTATCTTAGTATATTTTGGCATAGTGCTTTGTATATTAGTGTTTTTAGGCGTATGGGAACTATGTCTTTTAACCTGTAGAGCTTGCCATTTATTGTTCGGAGTTTGTTGTGTAGATGGTTTATGTGGCTATTCCAGTTCATATCTGCATCGAAGTAAATTCCAAGGTATCGTATTGTTTCAACCTGAGTGATTGTAGTGGTTTTGCTGTTCTGTGTGTTTTTATGTTGGAAAGTGGATGTAGGATGGTTATATATTTGTTATCAACTGGTCGAGTCAGTGGATTTCTGAATATCATTAATTTTGTCTTTTCTGGGTTTAGGTGTATGAAGTTTTTCGTGAGCCAGTCTATGATCAGATGTATATCATGTTGCATATTTGTGTGGGCTATGCTTGCGTTATAATGGATGAATATTATTGCTGTATCGTCTGCCTATTGGAATATCTTACCTTTGAGTGGTAACTGATTAATATCGTGCGTGTAAGTGTTGAATAGAGTTGGGGAGAGTACAGCTCCCTGTGGCACTCCAGAGGTTACTGGTCGCTCTCTGCTTCGGTTTGACCCGATACGTGTGATATGCTTTCTATTTTGGAGGTAGTTTGGAAACCACCTGTGAAGAGGCCCGTCTATTCCAACATGCCTCAGCTTTTCTAACAAGGTTTGATGTGTAAGTGTATCTAATGCTTTAGTTAGATCTATAAAGACTACCATGGCAATTTTCTTTTTGTCTAAGGCGGTATTAATTACGTCTGCAAAGTCTTCCAAGAGAGATGTTGTTCCCTTATTTTTCTGAAAACCATATTGTGTTTTGGGGATAATATGAAAGATCTCAGTGTATGCTGTGAGTTTCTTCAGTATGATCCGCTCCATAATTTGATTGATAATGTTGCTATGGGTCTGTAATTGCTGATTAAATTTTTTTTCCTTGTTTTGTATATGGGTGTGATTATGGCGGTCTTTAGCATACTTGGTATCTGTCCTGTTTTAAATATTTTTATTTATTAGTTTTAGTAGGATAGGACTTAAACTAGTTACATGTTGCTTTATATCTTTAGCTCTGATACCATCTATTCCTGGGCCTTTGTTTGGTTTGATTTGATGTATTGCTGAGAGAAGTTCTGCTTCTTTTATGGTTGGGAACCATAATGTCTTTTTTGATTGTGGTCCAAGTGGAGAGTCTCGTTTTGTGATTGGGGGAATATTTCTGTGCAGCTCTTGGATGGAGTCTGAAAAGGATTGGTTAAAGTCATTTGCTAGTTGTTGGATAGGTTTTGCGTCTTTCATGAAGCTGTGTTTTATGGTTTCGGAGGCAGTGGTGTTGGGAAAAAAATCTAGCATCTCATTGATAAGATGCCAGGTTTGTTTCATGTTGTTTTGTGCGGAGGTTAGTTTGTCTCTGTAGTAGCTTCTTTTTGCATTTCTGATTTGTGTTGTAAGGCGATTCCTTGTTATCTTATATTCAGTTTTTAAAGCTGTGTTATTTGGATATCGCTTTAATTCTTTCCATAAAGCGTCCTTTCTGTGTATTTCTAGGATTACGTTTTGTGTTATCCTTTCTGTGTATTTCTAGGATTACGTTTTGTGTTATCCAAGGAATTTTGTGTTATTTTTGAACGAATTCGGACTTTCTTTGTAGCTTTCTTATATATTTCCTCCAGTGTGAGTTTAATGTTGTTGTATAAGATATCTGCTGAATCTGATGCCAGGTGTTCCCAATCTGTTTTTCTTATTTCGTGGTTGATTATTTCTTCGTCTATTATTGTTTTCTGTCGCTTTACTTTTGTGGGACATTGCATGGATATTGTCTTGGTGTGCAGGTTTAGAACGGTGAAGTAATGGTCTGCTACTTTGCACTTTATGACTGATGCAGTGTAACTGGTTGGTGGTGCTCGGACGTTTATATGATCTAGACAGGAGGCAGTGATAGTATTTCCGAATATTTTTTCTCTAGTACATGATGTTATTGTTGGTATTAGATTATACATGGATAGTGTGTCTAGGTATTGTACAGTGTTGTTCTGGTTTTCGTTTGCAATATTTATGTTTATGTCGCCAATTATCATTAGGTGTTCGGTTGAGCATATTTCTTGGCTTGAAAGCCAGCAATTGAGTTAGTGCAAGAATTTAATCATGTTTAGGTTTGGTGGCCTGTAAATAGCATTTAGTAATATGTGATGCTGTGTATTCGTGGTATTAATGATTTCGAGGTAGAGGGTTTCAGCATGCTCAAACTGATAGGCCGTTTCTTTTGCTATTAATTTTTGTTTGATAAATATTAATATTCCACCCCCTCTTTTTATTTGGCGGCATGATGTATGTTGTTGGAAGCCTGGAATTTGGAAAGCAGTCGCTTCGTCATTAGTTATGGATACTTCTGTAAGAATCAACATATCAATAATATCAGTGTAATTCCTCAGATAAGCCGGTAATAATAACCAATGTTTTCGGATGCTTCTGATATTAAAATGCAAGATTGAGAGACCTCCCGCTTGTACTATGTTTTGTTTCCATGCATCAGGCTATTCCAAAGTACAATTACTGATGTATTCTGGTGTAATTACATCTATCTGATGGTTCACATTCATTTTTGTTGTGTTGAGATCTTTTTATTGAACTAAGTTGGAGTCTTTTGTTTCACTCTGGCAACCTGTCTATATCCTCCGAGCTTTTTATTTGTATAGACTTTGAATATAGTACTTTTTTTCTGTTTTTTCTTTTCTTGTTTGGTACAAAAGATTCTGACTGAAAGGTGTTAAATACTCAGATAGAAAAATAATAATAATAATAAAACAATAATCATTTTTATTTTCGTGATTATATTATTAATGCATTACTGAGAGAAATACCAGTAAATATCAACTTCAATAAAAAGATAAAATTCAACTCAGATTAAATATTATTTTTATCACAAAACCGAATTGCATAAAACCTTGAGGTAAGGTAAAATTCACATACAAAATGCCTTTAATGAAATATCTAATGAATTCTGTTTCAAAAAATTGCTGCTAAAAAATTTATATGATTTAACAGTTGGTTAATATTGTTCCTATTTTATATATAGTTGCTACTTATTCAAGATATTATTGAAATTCCAGTGCGTCTTATGATCCATGTATTGGGCGCTGGTCGTTATTTCATAAGCGGGTCGAAACATGATTTACGTCATCAGATTAATCTGTTGCCGTATTTGGCTACAAACATTTATTCACATGAATAATCGATTCAAGCAGGCTCCTTCATAATTCAAGCATTGTACATTCTTGTATCATAACTATATTCAACCTCTTTCTTTATGTACAAAGAGAAATGTGATTTTCTCCCGAAAAATTTGGTTCTTCCCTCTGCCGTGAAATGAGTAAATTGATTCATGATTGCACGTAAGGCTAACCATCCTCTCTTCTTACACCCTCTGTGTTTAGTACGAGTAGAATAATACACATATAAATAAATACACACTCATTATATATATATATATATATATATATATATATATATATATATATATAGAGAGAGAGAGAGAGAGAGAGAGAGAGAGAGAGAGAGAGAGAACAATCTCTCTCTCTCTCTCTCTCTCTCTCTCTCTCTTGCCATATTAGAGATCCTATCACAAATTAAATAAATGAAGAAACAAAAAAAAATAAATAAAAAGAGATTTAAATAGCATGATTTCTTTCTGATATTTTTAATGAACAATCTGCATCTAGACATATCTCAAAAGCTTGGTGATTTCAAGTATCATGCGAATTCCAATGAAGAGGAAATCTTCCCAGCGAACTGATACGATAATGAATAACGATCTATCTCATCTGTAGTTGTAATGCAATCGACACTTTCTCAACACTAAAAGACAAAGGTCATTTGAAGATAATTAGCACTTGCATAAAAACCAGCTTTGCTCTGCTACAAGAGATCTCACCGAGAACTTATCCCGAGGATATAAGCCAACCCGAATCTTTTTCCACCTTCCAAATTAACCTAAAGTGTTCTAGCGTTACTCTCAGCCTCATTACTTCCTCGTTAAACTTAATTGAAGTATTAAATCATTATTATAGGCCATTTGCTTCATTTATAGACTATTAATGTTTTTTTCTCTATTTTGCCGAGGTACTAAAGTGATTAACACCTTAGCTATCTCGCCAACCGTTTCGGATCATTCCCATGACCTCGCGGAATGCGTGCTTCACGATAGAGGATGAGAAAACAAATGCACACAGCCATTGATTTTAGATTCTTACACAAAAAACGCAAATAGACAAAAAAGTGCCGGAAGTCAGAGGTGCCAGATGGTGTTAACCGTAATTATATTGTGACAAGACTCTGTAAAGAAATCATTAAAAAATAAAATAAAATGACCGACTTTAAGAAAAATTTATGCACAGCACATCGTTTTAAATTACTCTTTGTAAACAAGAAAAATCTGAATAAAAAACTTTTTCCTTTACTGTTCACAGCCATGAGATATTCTCGCGTTCACAGGGGAAGACATGCATAATTTACAGACGAGCCCTTGTGAAAGGGATAGGATGAGGGTTTTGGTTCAGTTACGATGTGTGATAATTGGGAAAAATATCATTTGGTTTGAATTGAATTACCGCTAAAGTGATGAAGGCTATGAGGCGTCTATACCACGTCACGTGTTCTTCTGGTCCAGTTAGCCAGTTTTGCGTAATTAAAAAATTACCAGGATTTTTTAATTACGCAAGGGAGGGAGGGGTGTAAAATAGGCTATGTGATAGAAAACATGCACTTCTAGAGTTATTTCTTGTATTTGTTTTTCTAATATAATTCATAAACACATCGATCTGCAAGTGAGTGAGGGATAATCGGTATAACGCATGAGTGAATAATAAGCTTCTTTCCACTGAAAAAAAATATTCAGTGGAAAGAACATTCCGTTACTTCACTGACCAGAGTTTAATTTCATAGTTTAACTCTTCCTAATTTAATTGGTCGTAATTTTATTCGAGGTTTTAAATTCCAGGTTGAATATTAGATTACTCATTAGGAGGCAGATTTTCTTCACCTCTGAAGTGCTAATTCTGACACCATACACAAAATTGAACATACATTTAATCAATAAATAACTCACGTTTTTATAACAAACGACAAATATATAAATTACTAAATGCAACTGTGATTCATTGAAATTAAGTAACGATAAAAATGATCGGATATATTTCACTTTAGTATTGTCTAATAAAATGTTTTGCTAATAAGCAAATAATTGTGAAGCAGCAAAAAGCAGACAAAGAACTTATTGAGGTAATTATTTTTGCTTGCGAGAAAAATAAAGATGTAGAATGGCAACAACACTAATATTCTTGTATCTAGGAAATACGTGTTAACTCTGATACTGCATGATAGGACATTTATTGCATGATAATTTAAAAGTCCACATTGAATTATATTGAGAATATGAGCAGGAAAAGAGCTTAGCACTAAATATTCAGTAGACGAATAACATAAAACAGAGAATCATTATAAGAATTTACAAGTCTTTTCACGTTTAAAATATTGAATAAAATAATGTAATATTTATTTTATGTTATAAAAACAAGACATTAAAAAAATATCATTCCTATGTTGGGAAGCTAATGGATCATATGAAAAATAAGAAATATTTTTGAAGAGTGTTACATGCGCGAGACTTCATTTGGACAAAAAAGGTTAGAATAAGAAGAATTCGAAATGACGTCATTCGCAGAGGAATGAGCACTTAAAATATATTTATTCAATGCCCCATAAAAAGAGTTTCAACTTATTTCACAATAAAATGAATACAGTGTATAATCTAATTCCGTAATTTGAATGTTCATTTGTTTTTTTTTGTTTTTTTGCGCTGAAAGTTCTCAGAGGAGCTTTTTACTAAACTTAGCATTCTAACTCGATATATTTTTTTTATATTTTATATCTAGAACTGTTTATTTGCAAGTAAGAGCATAACGAGCATATTGAACGAGCATATTAAATTTAACTGTAAGTATATTAAAATAATTAATAGATGTATTTTTGTCTGATTTCTTTCCGTGAAAACAACCATCAATGTTTTTTTATTTTTTTTTGTTTTGTTTTTAATTGAAATGTGTTAGAATTTCAGTAATTCTTATTTGTATAAAGCTGCTGGTTAGAAGATGCTCTAGTTTCTTTAACAGCATCAAAAGATGAAAAATTCTATTTGAAGAGAACTTATTTTTTCCAAAAAAGTTATGTTCCAAGAAATATTCTTTCCTTTGTGATTACTTGAAGTATTTCATATTTCAATAAATATATTTATCGTGCTAACAGTGTTAAGGAAAGGGATGCCACGTTCTCTTTCTCTCTCACTCTCGGCAGTTTTCATTCTGTTTTTGTTGTGATGGTACGATTTATTTCTAGACAGACAACCACAAGTCTATTCAGCAGCCGAATGCCATATTACTAGTATATGCTATTCTGACGCATATCATCGCCAAGCATTAGAATCCATTGTCCATATGAAGTATTCCTGTCGTTCTCTCCAAAATAGCACGATGTTATGCAGAAGTGGTTAGGACACTGATTTATCTCAACTCTGTATAACTATTGCTATGCGATTAGCAAACAACCTAATGAAAATTTGCTGGTCACCAAGTTTAGCCTTTCATGTATAAAAGTACACATAACTTCACATATAACTTTATGATGAAACTAATTTTAGTTAAATTCCATAAATTGAATCAAGTACATCGAGTTTAAACTAATTTCCAAATTTGGGGTTGCAGCCCCATAGCGCATTAGTAGACTGGGAGAGCTATGGGTTAGATAATTCAGAGACATAATGCTTTTTCAAGTCACTTCAGAATTCCTATAAGCAGGGCAGTGGTCTCACACCGGTGATAGAATTTTTCTTCCATCCAAAGACACATTCCCACACACTTCCGTGCCACAAAAGAGCGGAGTTTCTATCCAGTCGGCTAGCCAGAAAACTGATTCCCCAGATTTGAAAAATTATGGAAATTATATATAAAAAATACAAATGAAGTTCCACTACTAATAAAGTGATAGGAAATTTTGAATTACTGTCGGAACAATTTCTTTACAGTGAAATTTGTCTCATGTGACAATTACTCAACAACTTGTACTTCATTAGTGCCTCCCAAGTTATATATCGAGATTTACTTAAGTTTTGGAAGAATTATAAGTGGTTCTTTCTAGAGCAGTGTTTCGAGAATTTTTCTAGTAGGGACATACTTGGACAATGCAAATATCTCAGCTGCCCACTAAATCCTATACTCTACGCTTTGCGAAAATATTATATTTTACTATTATAGGTGAATCTTCATATGTCAGTACAAAATACAAAATTGTGAAGTAGTTTGCATAACACAACCTTAATATTTTCTATGGAAAAACTAACTAGGAAGACAATTAGAATACGATTTCTCGGTGCATTTGGATAATCTTGTGTTTAGATGTACAATATGTTGCAAAATATGTTACATATTACTATTTTAAAATTAAACAAATTATGTAAAATGACTTTTTTTCTCGCCTACTCTAGTTGTGTCTTTAATGACAGCCCTGATTTCAGTCCTTCTCAGAAGGTGAAGGCAATTGTTCGCTGATTAATGGTGTATATGAAGTATATCCTAGTTGACGATGTAATTTCCTTAAATTATTTAGTAAAAAATGCATAACCAACGTCTAAGCCTTTCCAAGAGAATTACGATAATCCACGGAGATGATATCGCACGTAAAGCACGCCATTACGGTAAAATGAAGTTAAAGCTAACAAGACAACTGAATTGTCTCGCCTTCCTAAAACGCTGCCGGGATAACCAGGTAATTCCGAACTGTGTCAAATTCAAGCACCGTTTCTCTTCGCATTTATAACCATGCCATCCAACCCTTGCTCAGGGAACAAATCGCCACGACTCACCGTTTCCTGAATGATGCTAACTTAGCTATCCAGGCACTCGAAGATGACCTTTCAAGCACCTTAAGCCACGAAATTTGGTCTATTTTATACGACATCTCGTGCACTGCAGCGGAGAAAGAATTTTAAAAAATACGAGATCGACACATCAAAAAATTTGAAAATTTAAAAAAGAACTCGATCTCGAAACCACAACTTCCTACGGAAACGGTAGTCAACCTTTCGTCATTTAGTGTGAAACCTGAAGCACTCGACGCCCTCGCACGTGGTCACAACTTCGCCATTGCGCCCAATAGAATACCTGCTGGAGATATTATGATACGAATTGAACGCGGGATACGACACCTTCCAAACCACGTCGCCAACGATACTAGACTGGATGTGGCTTGTGTTCTGACCAAAGCTAAACCACCAAAAGCCGACATGCCCAGTTAGGAAATTAAATCTCTACTAGAATTAAAGAAAAACAAATAAATAATAATCACCAAAGCTGATAAAGGGAACGCCACAGTATTGCTTAACCAAAAGGATTACACAGGTAAGCTGATAGCTCTATTGTTAGATCGGGCTACTTACCTCCCTATCGAGTACAATCCAACCAACTCACAAATTAGAAAACTCCACAGGCTCCTTAAGAAGGTCACTTCTTGGCCTGTGGAAATCACTAACAAATTAAAACCATTTACCCCCCCCCCCCCGTATTTATGGACTCCCAAAAAGACATAAGGAAAATGTGCCATTACGTCCCATAGTGGATGGCATTGATTCCCCCACATACAAACTAGCTAAACATTTGGCAAAAGCTCTCTCACACTATACTGGCAACACACCTTCACACATAAAAAACTCAGCCCACTTCAAAGCCAGCATAGAAAACCTTACACTCAAATACACTGACATAATGGTCAGTTTTGATGTCTCCTCCTTATTCACAAATGTCCCTCAAAGAATCCTTAGAGCTAATCCAAGCTAAATTTCTTCCCGATATCACAGCCCTATTTCAGTTCACAATGAACTCAGGCTATGTTGTTTGGCAAGGAAAATTCTACAAACAAATAGAGGGGACAGCCATGGGTTCTCCACTCTCCCCATCCTTGTGGAGAGAGTGGAGAACTTTCATATGGAGACTTTTGGAGCCTTAAACTCTGCCCCACAAAAACCAACCATTTGGCTTCGCTATGTTGATGATGTGTTCGCTATTTGGCCACATGGCTCCGATGCGCTCCTCTCCTTCCTAACACACTTAAACAACCAACACCCTAGAATCAAATTCACCATGGAAGAAGAAAAAACAACTGCCTTCCTTTCTTAGACACACTAGTCACCCGCCAGCCTGATGGAACCTTGGTTTTCTCAGTCTATGGAAAATCCACCCATACAGGCAGATACATTCACCAACAATCCCACCACCCCTCCTCGCAACAATATGGAGTCATTAAGACACTACACAACAGGGCTAAACTTACCTATTCAAATGACAATGCCCTAACCACAGAACTAAACCACATTCTCAACACTTTCTCAACCAATAGTTACCCCCCCCAAAAAAAAAAAATTCAAAAAATATTGAAGCCAGAAACCACAACCTCCCTCCCCCCTCACAAGGATTACTCTAAATCCATCACCATACCCTATATCCGAGGCACCTCGGAAAAAATTACAAAAATCCTACAAAAACATGATTTAACTTCTTGTTACAGACCATATAAAAAATTGGCATCCTTGTCCGCTCTACTAAAGAACAACTTCCCCTCCCCCTAGACCTACCTGGTGTATACCAGGTCCCGTGAAGCTGTAAGCTGCCCTACTTTGGCCAGCACAGCAAATATCAGAATTTCCGAACACAAGGATTATATCCGGTTTCACCAATACAGCCACTCTGGTCTTGCTGACCATGCGCTGGATACCTGCCATAGAATACGGTGGAAGAAAGCCACGATAATACTCCGTAATAAATACAAATATGAAAGGCTTTTCATGGAATCAGCCTCAGCCCTAAGAAACAATCTAAACCTCAACAAATTTGGCTGCATGAGACTGCCTCAAATTTGGGAAACCTGCATCAGAAGACCTTCAGCCCAATCGCCCAATACTAACATTGCCCGCTAGGGGACACAATCAGGACTTTAGAAGAAATAATAGCTTCCTGCTTCTTCCTCACTTACTGTTTGCTGTGCCTGCATGCACATGTCTTGTTCTTAAGTTTCTTGAAAATGGCAACGTGACGTTGCCGAAATATTGAAGTATATTAAAATTTATTTTAATGTATATCCTAGTTGACGTTGAAATTTCCTTAAATCATTTAGTAAAAAATGCACAACCAACGTCTAATCCTTTCCACGAGAAAAATATCAGTGTTCTTGTAGTAGGGTGTTCACAGGTGTCTGATTGATATTGGAATTTTGGAAATGCCTTATAGTTTCATGGCATAATCTGGTTGTATGCCTTTCGAATTATTTTAGTATATTTTAATATTTTTATTTTAATATTTTTACATATGCTGTATAAATATATAACAGATTATAAAATATGATCGTTGAGCTACATATGTGGGCATTTTTTTCTGTGGATATGAAAGGTCATTGATAGTCTTATCAGGCAATTTATGATGCCCTTCATAATAATTCAACGTGAGTAATTATATAAAATTCTTATTCCACTCACAGTTTATCTAGGTTTACAACCGCTAATCGATAAGATTCCATACAAGTTGCATGCATCAATATTTTGCTTGAAATGGAAGAGTGGTGAAAATATCCTAAACTCCGTTCTTTAAATAAAATGTTTCGAACAAAAACCCATTTAATCTCTAGGAATGCTCTTTGTTATCAAGTTGTTAGACAGAATCAAACCTCAAGGATATCTATTTAGTTATTCGTTGCTTCTCTCAGAACTGCTAAGAATCGTAATTATATATTCGGTGTTTCTTCTTTTAAAGAAGAAATACCAAAGATTCCATAAAAATGACATGGATCAATTTTTCGCTTGAAATGAAAGAGTGGTGACGAAGTGCTGCTCGATTAAGCAAAATCCACTTCAGTACATTCATTAAACGTTTTATTATTCTTTTCTTTATTGTTCTTTTATTATATATATTTTTTTGGCACTTGTCAGGAGTGGAGTTTAGATATTTTATTGCTCAGCTTTCACCAATCCACCATTATTGATTAGCAAATTCTCTAAATGAATCTCATAGTGGTGATCACCTATCCGCAGCAGAGAAAAATTAACGATAATCATATACAGTAATTTTTCTTTATTTATTTATTTATTTTTAATCAATAAATAATGTATACAGACAGTACAATAAAAAATTAAATTAATTTAGAAAAATAAATATTACATCAGGATATTGTTTAACAATATCTTGATGGAATTTCTCACAAGAAAAAGAAAAGCTAATAATTCTATGAACGGTCTTTACTTATAATTCATTTAGTTTATTATTTCCATGGCGTTTATTCTTCATTGAAAATAAAATTTAAAAAAAAAAACTGAAATGCATAAATGAAAGCTATTGAGAATTAATAACAAACATAGACGACATCGTCTTTAATTGTGAATCCGTTAGCAGAAAATGGTATCAATGCATAATTGTAAGTACTTTTTATTTATTTAAATAGTTCGTCTCCTCTCTGATGAACTGCAGGTGGTGTGAAATGCGCATAATTGCGAAGATTGCTACTTGATACCAATCGACGCATATTATACACAAACCTATTTCCATATCCAACAATACATCGAAATTCAATTTTGTATAAACAAAACTTCACAATCGTTATTTCCGGCGAAAGTGTTGTATCGAATCGAATATCCACGAATTGTTCTTATGCTTAACAATAAATCCATTACGTATTAACAACGAACCAATTTACTTTCTAAAAGAAATTATTATCTAAATTTTATGCTTCCCCGATGTTTTCCCCGAAAATAAATCACCGTGAATTTCGGTGTTCCTTCTTTTGTATTTGTTAGGGAAAGAACAAGTTATCTCGTTTCGCGATATTAATAGTGTAAATACGCCACCTGTTCAGGTTCAAACAGAAATCATTTCTACTTTATGCGCCTGCGCTAATGAGAACGAGTGAGGCGAGAAAGAGGTAGTTGCACAGGGTTTATCCTACCCCTCAAGTGCAACACGAACAATGCCCCGCATTGGGGCTATTGATCGGTGCCGAGAAATGCTGTACGAACGTCTCTCCATTGTGGCTATCAAGGAAGCTGTAGACAGGGATAAATGTGCCGAGGCGGCTATTCTTGCTCTATCACGAAGCCCACTGTTCACACGAAAATGGTGGAACAACGCGAAATCAGTAAGTGGATGCCCCAGGTAATCTTCGGCTCTATTAATAAAATAGTTAGACAAAGTGAAATAAATAAGAACACATTTCTGGCGGTTTGACAGAGAGAGAGAGAGAGAGACTTATCCGTCTATTTTACTAATATCCAATACTTCTATTTTTCTTTTCTTGGATATCAGTAAAACAGACAGTTTTTCCAATGAAGAAGTTTATTTGTTGATTTCAAGCCTTTATTAATGCTAACGTAAAACCAAATGGTAAATAAGTTACTTTGGGGTAAAAGTAAAATTAACTCTTTATTTAGACATTGTGAATTCGGAATAAAATGTGTTTGAAAAAAACAAATAAAGAATGCGAACTGGGCCAACCATCGTATTTTAAAGTTCATTCATACCATGATAACTATCGGCTATAAATTGCGTTAGAAATTGCATATAATACATTGCACATTTTAACACATACATTATGCTGTATTATAATTCATAATAATGATCACAGTTTACATTGAAATAATCCTTTAAAAATGCATCGTTACTGGTTTTTGGCTACGTTTAAATAGGTAATAAGTAATCACCCGTCTTGACTGCCATAGTTCTCCACTTCTTCCTATCTTTAGAAATGTCCTTTCCATGATGTCAGTCATCATCTGCCACCTCTTCTTTGTAACTTTCCTGCGATGATCACATTAATCGATCCTTCTTCTCTTGTCGAGTCCTAAGATTTTCCTTTTCCTCTTCCCGTTCCTATTCTGTAAAATTCTTCTTTGGTTAGCTTTTTCAAGAATTTGTTTAACTTTTCTGTGCATCCAGTCTGTATCTTTCTTCTTAGAAACCATCTCCAAAGCTTCCATTCTTATTTCCATTTATCCCCCCCCTCCCTGATGTTTCTGAAGCGAATATTAATGTAGAGCAAGTCATCACTCGCATTCTTATATCTATAAGTGACATTTCTGTTAGGAAAAGTCAATATACATAGAAGATTAGAGATAATTCGATGTGGAACAGTTTCTTCTGCTTATATATATATATATATATATATATATATATATATATATATATATATATATAATCTGACAATTAAGATAATTGTCAGATTCACCTGAATTCACTTACCGTAATTATACTCGCATAAATCATTAATAAAGCTATCCCATTAACACGTTCACCGAATAACCCTCACTCCTACAACCCATGGACCAAGATGTCTTTAAGATATTGTTTTGCTCAGGCTAGTGCCGCTGGTTAAGGTGAGAACACCCCGTCCCCAGATGCTTTTGCAGTATGGAATGAGATAACAACAGAGTGTTTGAATGGTGTTTGGAAGAAACTGAGGGAAATATATGTTCAACTTTATAGGATTTGACAAAACCTTACAAGAAATTGTTGACAAGGCAGTGCTACTAGCTGAAGAGTTGGACGTTGACAATTAATTCAGATGTAGAGCATTTCTTGGAAGATGTGAAAAAAGAGCTCTCAAGCAAAATCTTGAGAGATAGAAGCACGGAAAGTTGCAGAAGAAGAAGACAGAAAAAATGCCGAAGAACAGGAAGAGGAAGCAGAGTCCACAAAAAACGTTTCCAGTGAAAAAACTGACAGAGACATTGCCGGTTATTGTTTATTATTAGTAGCAACAGTAGTAGTAAATATGATCAATCATATTAGACAATTGATTATTAGGCGAATTTTGAGCCAATTTATTTTCTCTTATTATGTCACCTACAATCAATTCGCTTCTTTCCAGAAGCAAAAGGGAATGTAGAAAACATAGAACAGAATATAGCATATAAAATAGAACTAATGACAAGAGCAGAGATAATCGTCTTAAAGAAATATATTTTTGAGCTTAAAATTAAATTAATTTCTGTATGGTAGAGTGTAAACAAGATCATTAAGATGCTTTTTTCTGAGAAACAAAATATATTTCAGGCAAAAATATTTTATCTAAAAATATTTTTCCTCTGATTAAAAGATTAATGTGTTGCACCGTTTTAAAACTAATATAGAAAGCTTTAAAACGGAGCAACATATTATTCGTAACATAACGAAGATTATTGTGGGTTTCTAATTACAAATAATGAGCTATAAATTAATAACATTCGTCACGTAAATAAAACCTAGACACACGAAAAAACAGATGTACAGCCAAGTAATCAAATCCTGTTAATCCACGAGGATTGCAGACCATATGAGAAAATCGCGCAAGTATTGCTTCTATTATTCAAGTTAGTGGTGGATCTCCACATCTGTTGCATACAAACACATGATCTCAGAATCAGTGAAGTTCTAAAAAAACAAGGTGCCACTCTCCAACATTCCAAAAAAGTTCATCATCCACCTGAATCTTACAGAATACATGGGCGACATTCTAAAGAACCTTTGAATTATCCTTTATCCTCTGTTCTACAATAGAAGAAACTCCCTCTACAAGAATCGCGTTTGCAAACAAATTTTGGGAAGGGCAGTCCACATTCTGTCCGAATGAACTCTGTCCACTTTTGTACCAAAGTGCCACTTTCTGATTATAGCCATTCTCAGATTATTAAGCACTGCGTGTAAATGCAAGGAATATGGACCGTTCTTGGGAAGAAGGTGTAGTTAGAAATCATATTTTCATAAGTCCGCGTATTCCGTGCTGCAGTTCACTTTCTCATTGTGCTTCCACCTCAATTCGGCTCCGAAAATAAATCGCTATCTTCTGTAGTGTGATTAAGGTATCTGAGTAAATTAGCCTAGAAGATGGATTGCATCCAAGAAGCCCCATTTGCACCAATCTGTCATAATAAAGGCCGCCGACGTCCACGCTACCGACCCTTGGCCAGAAAAGGCGAGCATGCACTACACGACGTCAACTTGTGTACGACCTGTTTCTTTTATGTTTTCTTTTCTTTTTTTTTTCGGTTGCCCATTTATCTGCCTAAGCAAGAGGCAACCCATACGATCACTCCCTAGTTGAGCTATTCCACACCTCTGCTTGCAATGAAACTTTCATAACCTCCAAAGCCTCTTTTTTATAGACTTTCGAAACCGAGAAAAACAATAAAAACTCGACTCGACGCTTCGTCCACATGATGGATGAGAAGTGGGAGAGTTGTCGACAACAGGAGACTTTTCCCTCCCTTCCTTGCTGTACAGCTGCGAATATGATGCGCGCATTTCCTTCCCCCCCACACGTTCATACACACACACTATAGAGTACACGAGTGCACACGCACACACACATTCACAAGTATCGTTTAATTCTGTGCTATCTCAGTGTCCCCAGTTTAGGAGAGAGAGAGAGAGAGAGTGATTCTTTCGTTACGCAGGTTAAAAAGTGCATCTCTTCTTCCAGCATGCTTTTCTGGAGTCATCGGATCAGCTTTTTTTCTTTCTTTTTTTTTAATTCAAAACTAGAACTCAGGAAAAAAAAATGTAACATATGAAACAGTAAATATCCTTTTAATTCATGTTGAATGGCTTCAAAATTTGAGAAAACTTCGCAGTGTTTCTATCTTCTTCCAAGATATTCATATCTTTCTTAATTTTCATGGTACGTTTAAATTAGGGTGAGTATTAACAGTCACCATAAAATATCCATAATTCTATTGTGGTCATTTTCTTTTTCGTTGCGCAGCAACTTTGTTATGGCAGTGGATTATCACATACTATAGAAATTAAGTTCAGATGTATATTATAACATTCACCACCATTAAATGTATTACATTTGGGATTTCCTTCAGAAGCTAGCCAAATCTCTTGAAAGTTGCTAACTTGAAAAATGCTTTAGCGTAAATAGGGAATTCAAATATTTTCATGTGCTCTATAAATCTTTCGCATCGGACGGACTGGTTAACAAAACAAAAAAGTAAAACAGTACTTGCGATCAACGAATTAATAAAATAAAATTTTCCGGATAAGACGCAAACAGCTGATACAAGCAAAAGTCCCCGCCCTGTCTTCTTCTAAGCAGGTTAGAAATAAGTTTTAAATCATATGAGAATAAATGGACAAATCCCCTACTAACCAGTATAAAGAAAATTTGTCTTGATTCCCTTATTTATTTCAACTATTTGTTATTAAGGGTTCTTCAGAAATTTTACTAATTTGAATACAGCAATCTTCCAGATGAGGCATTTCATTCGCGTGAAGAAGCTTCTCCAAGAAGCAGTGACGAAGTTGATGATAGTTTTCTATTTCATTTCATTAAGTTGTTCTCTATAGCGATATGTATCGAAATATTCGGACGGTACGTACAATAGTGCATTCTTATCTTCATCCTTGAAATAGGTGTGATATGCAAATTTTGAAAACTACATTTGTTCTTAAGAAGAAATAATTTTTTCTGCTTAGTAAATGATTCCTTTTACTCTCATCTTTCGTGATAGTGCATTCAGTGCTTGCTTGGTTTTTTCAAGTTATGCATACCTGGCGAAGATCATGCTACGTTGCTGATTAACAAATGATCAGGAGTGCGCTAAGATGCAATCTCATTGAAATTTTTTTCCCGGTTTTCATCACGAGACTTGTGAGGGCGAGAAGCAAGTCTTCTGACCACCACCTCCGTTAACTTCTGGATCCAAGCAAACATCGAAAATCGATATGACATGAAAAATGGCAGCAGCACACAAGATTACAGATGTTTCAAAGTGTTTACACTTCCGTAGACAAGTAAAGTGGTCAACGGCATTGGAGTGTGTGTGGGTGGGGGGTGGGGGGAAGACAAACCATTCCGCTAAAAATTCCCTCCTCCAAGTGCGACTTTGATATCATTGCTCTACTGGTAAACAATTTTCTCAAGTGCAAGAAAAAAAAAAGGAGAAAAAAGTATTATTGAATAATAAAATTTAAAATGGTCTTCAGCCAAAGAAAATATGTTGGGCAAAACATAGCAGTGGGGAAAATGATTTGTTGAAAAACCGAATGCTAGATTAGTGGAATTTACAATTTTCAATTACATTTACTAATCTATACAGAAAGTTTGGCTTAAAAACTGAGGTAGAAAAGATAAATATGTTATGGACGAACAATAAGGAAAGTTAGCCCCCAAATTATATATAAGGATTTGAAAGGGCCGTAAACACTCGTCTGGGTTTTGATCTAGCAGATCAGCCAAATCATATCCATTTCCTCACTATATGTATTTATGGAGTATAGAAGAAGATTCCCTGCTACGTATAATTCAGAGAATTTTGCCTTATTTACTTTCTTGGTAAATAAAGAAGCCAAAATTAATTTATTAATTTTGGTTTCTTTAAGATCACGTCAAAGCAACTGAGGACAGGAAGCTAGCATAACATGCCAGGTAATCGCTTGTGTCCTCTGGCCGATTTGTTCCTCTTATCAGCTTAACCTTTAGAAAATGGAAATACACACTTTATTGAGAAGTTATTTCTGGGCCGACAAGCGTATAGGTAGGTTTCATTAGGTAGACAATGACTAACGAAAGCAGAGAAGCTGCTTTAGTATCTGTCTTTCTTTTATTGCAAATGTAAATGTGTGCTCAGACAATGAAACGCATCACTTTAGTTTACAAATGTGCCTAACAATCTTCAATCCATACTGTTGGAACCACCGTGATGTAGATTGCAAATTGCAATGATACGCGTAAAATGCGTTTAACAATCGCTGGTTTGATAGTCGAGAATTCATTGCACATGTCGATGCGGTTTGGTAAAGAGGAATGATTGAACGATATGAAAAAAAAGAACAAGCAAATTTTGCAGTGCATGTCCGACAGCGCACAAAACTATAAAACCACCGTCAGTATCTGTTGAGTGAACTGTCAGCTCTCTGGATGCTGGCCGTTACAAAGGAAAATTTATTGGGCTTTCGATGAATATCGCCGTGCCTAATCGGGGCGATTTAATTTAATCGATGAGTGGAGAAAGAGAGGACGCTGTCACTGCACATTGCGTGGCAGAGATGAAACAACAGAAGTGTGATTTATCACAGGTGGCTTAGGAAATGATTCCGTTCACATTGAATTCACAACGTTATGCCCGCTTTCAATTTAGATCACAGCCGATAAGGGCGATCATTATTCATTTTCCCAAATAACTTGGCATAATGAGATATTATTAACGAAGACATTGCAGGGGGATATTGCGACTATATTTCCTATTTCTATTACATGGCCATTCACTTATCTTCGCTTTATTATCTTCCAAGTCATGCTACTGCCGCCGCCGTACAGATTTCTCTGATGACACAAGGAGCAGAAATAGTTGGCCGCAAAGAGAATGAAATATCACGCGAATTTTTATTTTTCTTCGTGATTCGCAACACTTGATGGCGAACGTGAGATTGAAGATCGCGTGGCTGGTTCAGCGAAAGGGATCACGCACAATCGGGCTATCTGTAACGTCCGACTGTTCAAATTACGAGCATGTCACGAGTGGTCACATGTTCTCATTTAAGATAACGGGGAAATTAGTTTTCTCCATTTTTCCAGTCTAACATTTCAAAATAAATAAAGCGAAACAATTAATATTAAACTATTTAAAATCATACGTTGGAAATACATTTATTTACATTCTTTTATATGACTGTTACACAGAGAAATATCCAACTAATTTGCTTTTGTCGCATAACCACCCAAAATAAACACAATTAAATTAACAGTGTCAAACTTTTTTTTTTTTTTGCACGAAACGGATATGTATTTCATGATATAGGCAGTCTGTTCAAGAGAGAAAAGAATTTGTCCCACTTTCTATTTAATAAGCTGAACAGATTTTAAGTGATGTCTCACTTGCATTTTACCTTTGCACCTTCGGTTATGTCTACTCGAACTGAAATTCTATTACTATATTCAGCTTTAGTTTAAAATATATGTTTAATCTATGTTAAATAAACTGACTTAATGTTTACTAGATAAAATTTCACAAACTAAAATAGCATTTTGAAACGAATAAGCGTGTGATTGAAGTACAACTCTCAAAGGAACGAAAATTCTGCCTAAAACATGACATACCTGAAATATTGATATCGAAGACCTTGTTTTCAACACACTGTACATATGTATAGTATTTGGGACAATAAAGTGAATAATACACAATGGGATGCATGACGTAGAATGTTGCAATTGCATACAAAACCGAGATAGAGAAATATCACATAATCACAATCAAAGAAGAATGACATTTAGCATCGACCGAAATTCTCATAGGATCATCTGTGTATGTCTTTAGGATTGATTTTCTTAGCTGCGAAATTGGCATATTTTTTCCCCAGCAAATGGATGCTTATAATCCTTCAGAAATCGACCCCTAATACGTTATTCATCTTCTATGAACACTGCTGCCTCACCTGTCTGGGAGTGATATATTTAAAAAAAAATAAAGATATATCCGGTTATATGAAGAAGAATCTAGTCCCAAATAACTTAATAGTGATTCCGATCAAACGTCACGTATAGTATTTCCAAAAAGACCTTATGAACTGCATGTCTTGTTTTTACCTTTCATCACTGTATTTCCACTTGCCTTATGTGAAGTTCACTTCATTTATGCAGTTTCATATCAGATTTTGCCGTTTAATATCAATAGTTTGTTCTACGACTCAATATTTATAAGTTGATTGTGATTTAGAGATTATATTCACTCACTAGCTGCCCGTCACCTGTCGGCTATATGAAAATTCTGTGAATAATTGAACGAGAGAATAATGAACGGATTAACAGATCCTGAAGGATCATTTATTTCGGATTTAGGTGGCCTACCTAAGAGTCGTGTGAAAGCCGTTCGAAGAAAGGGAGGATTTTTCTGCTGAATGCAGTTCAAGTCACTCACCCAGTCGCTTAGTGGAAGGCGTGAAGAAGTAAATTATTTCTCTTTTCATTTCAAATAGGAGAGGAGATATCTAAAACAATATCTCCTCTCCAAATAGGAGAGGAGATATTGTTTTAGACTTAGCTTTTTTGCTTCTCTAAATTGGCAGGGAGGCGGTCTCTAATGCTCACCATTGGACTGCGAGTGCATTTCAAAAGGCATTCCTCACACGTGTTCCTAATCTTGATTAGCATTTATTTGTGTGTTCGCGTTTTCTGCATTAATTTTGCGGCAGTGTGTAATTAAGAGTGTGTCTATTCCAAAAAAAAAAAAAAAAAACACTTGCACTCAAGATTGACGAAGACGAACTACAATATGCATACTGAAATTAAAAAAAAAAAAATCCTCGCTCTCTCTCTCTGTCTATTTTGGAATAAGAACTGAACTCCAAATTCTTCTCCCTGCAGAACTCGCTCTACTGAAGATTGCCAAGAGGTTACGAAATCTTCATGTATGTAGGAGTTTAAAAAGGATATTTAAACAACAATATGCAATATTTATAAATGTATTTATATATTTATACTGACAAACGCCTTTTCTTCATGTGCGTTCAAATCTAATTTCATTCTACAAGCTCGAAACAGCCTGTTCTATAAACGAAATAACATGAACGACTCAGAGTACGAAATTCTTCGCCTGTATTCTCAAAAACGTCGTCGTCTATTTAATGCGTACCAACTGTTACAAACAAACCTGAAAATAAAATCTCGTCATCGGTTTAATATAGCAAACATATATTAACCATAATATAATACAAAAGTTTCGTCTTTGTCCAGTGAACGATCCTAATCGTAACTGGTCTGAGTCAGTGAATTCATTATTAAAAAACATCCCATATCGTTTCTTAGCCGAATAAGAAACTCAAGAGTTTTATGCCGAATATATGTCGCCGAATTGAAGCCTTTGGCTCTTCATATATCTAATAATTTATTAGGACACCTCTCGGCAATACTCATAGAAGGATTGTATGTTCTGTTCGCTACAAACTTGATATTATCAGTGAGTAGGTAGACCTATGAACTAGGTCTACCTACTCACTGATGAGACTTCAATAAAGGCTGAAACCGGTCTGGGTAGTGACCTTCTCTCATAATGTAGAACAGAAATACAGCTCCTAGGAGCTAAGTTCGCATTATGGGTAAATATCAAGTATAATGATCGGAGCTTGCTCCACCTTAGACATGAGTTGCCTCAGCTTGCACTACCTTAAGGGTCAGTTGCTACAGTATCCAGGTATTTGCTTACGCTTGGAATCGCCGAACTTTATATAGTTTCTATATTCGGCATGAAACTCTGAGTTTCTTATTCGGCTAAGAAACGATATGGGATGTAATATCCCTTAACTTAAACAAGTGATATGTCGCCGAATTGAAGCCTTTGGCTCTTCATATATCTAATAATTAAAAAAACATTTTGGTTTCGTCGCGAAATCGATTAAAAATGGCTCTCAAGATTTCGCCTGAAATCTTGAGAGCCCATTTTTAATTGATGTTGTGCTGATATTGGCCACATCAAGTGCTATTTATATGTTTACGTAATGATCATAAAAATATCAAAATATATGTGACTACCGAAAATGTTTAGATAGCCGTACTGAACACGTGATGATCAGCCTTTTAAAATATGACGTGTTTTGTAAATAATTTTACAGCTGAATTAAATACACGAGTCAACGCCTCTCTCTCTCTCGATGCGTATAATGATTCATATGGTCATGTAATATTCCGAATTATCATTGCGTATATACTTTTTCGTAAAGTTGCATTATTAATATGAAATTAATGATGATGCAATGCGAATTTTATGTGAGTTAAAATGTTATTGAGTATCAATCTTTAACCCCCTGTATCACATTTACAGTTCACTTCAAAGATCCATTTTAAGTGCATCACTGTAGCATGAAAACCTTACGTGAACCACTCCATAAGCAGTAAATTTAACTACTGAAAATTACATTAAAAACGGAGATATCCAATGCTGAGAATACCCAATAAAATAGGATATTGGAATGTTAGAGAACAGAAAAAATATTAAACGCAAATATTAAATATGTATCAATAAAAGTCTTATATACTTTGCAATTTCTGCTGTTTATAAGTATTAAACAGTAAATAACTTAAAACATTCGTGAATATTGAACATCTATTGATACATTTTAGGTCAGCAGTGCAATTCATTTTTCGCTTTCTTTATTCGAAAATAAAAAGGAAATATTGTATTCCACAAATAGCAAAATATTTTGTATCTATATTCTATAAATTTCAATTTTATGGTTGTAATTAAATCATTTTGGGTTGCTAAGTGGAGCAAAACCCCGGAATCTAAATTAAAAAGGTCTCTGTTTTACACATAAATAAATAAATAAATAAATATATATATATATATATATATATATATATATATATATATATATATATATATATATATATATATACACACACACACACACACACACACAGAGAGAGAGAGAGAGAGAGAGAGTAGCTTGCATTTCCATGTTTGTTTCATGAATGAGATTAAATTCCCTTTATGGTAGGAAATCTCGACTAAGGATTCGAAGAAAAAGAGAGGGAGAGAGAGAATGAGAGAGAGAGAGAGAGAGAGATGAAGCACTTAATTCTAAGCTTCGATCTACAAAATGAACGAGCTTCCAGAAAAGCCGTTTCTCTCTCTTCTTTCCTTCTCATCTCTACGTCGCTTAAGTACCAATGCATTATAACAAGCTGCACCGTTCAAGGTTAACTTCTATAAGTGTATTGAAAAGTGTCTCCCTCCGTTCGCGGCTGTCTGAACCTATAAAGCAATTCCTACGCGCTTCTCAATCGCCTGTCTGATTAAGTGCAGCTCCATCCCTGAGCGACTGACGTCGACTCGTTGGAGTTAATGCCGGCCACTTTGCTTTAAACTGTTGGCTCCTCGTTCGTCGAACGTCAACGCGGTGTGAGGGAAAGCCGTGCCTCATTTTATTTCCCCCCTGGCTCTAGTTGAGATCGAAGTTCCAAGGCAGCAGGGACGAAAACTAACCATCAATGAGAAGCGCTTTCCTGTAATTGCGGCAACGCTCTCCCTTTCTTCGACGTAAGCGCCGGAGACAGCGGAGCGCTGCCGTGATCTGCTCGTGCCAATTAAGCACGCTTCTCTTTGTTGAGCATCAGGCACCGCTCTAGAGAGGGTCTCAATGACCCGACAGGCTTTCATTTCGTTATCTTCGCGTTTTACAAGCCATGGTCTATCGATCTGAAGGTGAAACTTCGTCGGTAACAACATGACGCCGTTACAATCTCGACTCCCTCAACCAGATTTTTTAAAGAAAAAAAATAGTATTATAGGTGGAGCTCCACGCATTTTGTTCGATAACTGAAGTTCTTCTGCCTTTCTTTTTCAAAGCACAGTAACGAATAATATTTCGCTTCTCTCAAACAACGAAGAGCAAAGGCCAAGCCTTGCGGTATTTGCCATCATTCTCGTGAATTTCCAATTAACAAAGAAATAAATAAACATCCTTCTTAAAAATAAACGCAAAAGCAAGTCTGGAGTCTATACGTTCGGAAAGATAAATGGTGATTAAAAGTTTTAGTTTTGAATTGGATTTCCTCCTTGTTCTTTTTTCTGCTGTGTTAGTTAGCATGATCTTTAAACTAATTGATGATTAAAAATCATAATTGCGTTCATATTCCATCTGCACAATGCTGTTTCTCTTCGGATTTCACCCAGCACCCCTGTTACATAAAATGATAGCTCCATTACCAGCTTGTTTCTGCCCTTTTACAATAAAGGAACAGCCTAATAGCAGATATTTCGCATCAATTAGTGTTTCTTTCCTCTTCACTGACCTACTCCGATTATCTCAAGCATTCTCGTGCACAGAGGCTGGTCAGCAGACTGGCTCAGATTCGTGACTAAATTTAATTCGAGTCAATGATATTATCGGATTAACACTTGTTTTATCCATGGGGTGGGGGAATAACATATATATACACACACGCATATATATATCTATATAGGATTAGGAATCAATCGACCGTGAGATGCGGTGAGTGATTCATTCAATCCAAATACCCTTGGAGGGTAATAGATAGCAATGCTGTAGCTAATAAACTCCTGCCATGATCAGAGCTTTAATAGCTCAATAACAACTTATCCCTACACGGTCCTCTACAGATAACGGGGAAGATGAAAAGCATTCTTGCTTCGCCCCTTTAAGCCAGTCCTTATAAGGACTATAAGGATATATATACACACACACACACACACACACACTTATATATATACATACACAGAAATTATATATATATATATATATATATATATATATATATATATATATACATACACACACATTAGTCGTTATTACTCGGTATTAGTCATTAAAGATTTTTCATATACATACACATATAAACACACACACACACACACACACACACACACACACACACCCATATATTTACATACACACTGGAAGTGGGTTCCTTTCACCAGTAATTTTCATTATAACTCATGCCAGAGGAATTTGAGAATCTTTTAAGGACTTGTGCTCGGTGATTCAGGAAGCCTATCCATAATGGTGTGGTTGTCAGGTTCCTGTAATTCTATTACAGAACCATGCATATTCTGTGACATGCACGTCTGTCGAAAGCGTGTTATTTGATGTGCCTTTCTCTTGAACTATAAACCCAGGTAGGCCTCATCATTTCTGCACTTTCGCTAATGATGGATCTTTGCTGTGCCAGGAAACCATACTGTTGATCTGTATTTCCCGAAGTGTGGTACGCGAGCACCTCAGGGTTTCGAGGAATTTTGTTTTTAATTTTGATTACTCTTTTTTTTTTACTTTTATATATTTTTGTCGCCGTTTGTAGTAGATAATTGCAGGTATATTCTATATTCTATTTTCAAAAAAACTTTGTTAATTTCAGAAAAATAGAAAGGAAGTTTTAAACTAAATTACCTCTTGGCATCTGTTGAGTGACCTCAGATAGGGCCGCGACTGGTGGACTGCACAAATGTTCCAACCGCATGATTTAAACTGTTTGCATTAAAAGTTTAAATTCAAATAATTCGAACTTCGCTCAGAACTCTCCGCTGAATTTTGGAAGTATGCGTATTTTAAATTGTAACGGTTCTCAGCGATTGTTTCACAACTTGTATGTGTATCTGTACATGTTTAATCGTGTTTGTGATTGCGTCACAACTTGGTACGGATTTACAGGATATACGCGTGGAGGTTTACTTTTTTTTTTTTTTAATTAATATTGTTGTCGGTTATTAAAAAAAATTTTAAATTCACTCTAATAAGAATTAATATTAAACATTTAATTAATATTAACATCTCCCTTTTGTATTTCGTAAACCCTTTACTGTGGATCACTGATTAAAAACAGGATTTTTGAAACTCACAACAGGAAATAGTGAAGGAAATAATAAAGACTCTGGTAGCTGTAAGAAATAACACGTTCCTGCATCGGAATCAAATATTTGTAATGAAAGTAATGAGTCTGAGCTATTAGATTATTATAACGCACGTTAAAAGAATCCCTTTATAGTTATTCTTGTTTGAATGAATAAGTTCTCCCAAATCGCCTTTTGCCTAAGAAGGGATACGCCAGCGTTACTAAAATGTAGCTATAAAGAGGACATTATGGTTCCTGTACTTAGCGTCTGGCAATAATAATGCCTCGCATTATTAAACTTTCCGCATGAAAAATAAATAAAACAAATAAAATATTCTACTTGTAATATTATCCATTATTATTTAAAATGATACATAGGAAGGATATCTGGCACCCTTTCTGTATATCGTTACTCTACTTAGAGTAACGACAGTTCTCTCCTGAATAAAATTAACAATAAGTATTCTACTACTACTCCCACAATTATTATTATCATACATGGATAACAGAAAACACATCACATGTATAGGATCAGCGCACAGCGAAGAGCTACCGGTAACCTGTGGAGTACCACACGGTGCTGTTCTTTCTTCCATTCTATTTAACATCAACACACACGACATTAGTCAACTACCCATACAAAATAAAAAAAAAAAAAAACATCTTCCAAAACGCAGACGACATGGTTATAGCGCCTATAGCCGAAGCTTCTACATACCTGACATGATCAGCAAACTACCTTTCGAAGAAGTGAACCCCAGGTACCTATAGTACAGAGAGCTAAAACCAGCGCTATATAGATGTTATAACGAGAAGGAAAATTAGAGGGAAATAACTAAAAAAAAAATATACTGCAAGAAATTCCTCTCAAACACCAATACAAGGACACAAAGAAGCCCTATCCAATTCCCCATTTCAAAAAGGTTACACCGTGCCTTTGCAGTGGTTGTCCGTAGGCGCTTGTACTCGTTTCTACAAGGTAACCGTAAATGATGAACTTATATATATATGTGTGTGTGTGTGTGTTTCCCAGCACATGGATATAAACAATTAAATCATCTACACCTGGCCAGCAATGGGTATTCAAACAAAGCCATGAAACCACTATTATCTTCCTTATCTCTTATTTTCCTTAGATCAGCTCAGCACAAGCTTCGAGGAAGACAGCAGAAACCTCACCCAAACAAACACATTTATCAAAAACTAAAATGCTGAGTAAATTCTGTACTGAATGTTTAATAATGTAATAATAATGTTTTAATAGTATACAATGCTTGGAAAACACTCAACGAACAGCTATGACCGTAAGTGGAGGTTTCTGTGGTTTAAAACGACTTACGAAACTTGTTGGGTCTTTTATTAATTCATTGTGTTTTATATAGCTTATTAAAAAAATGTGGTCCAATTACCGGAATATGCTATGTAAACAGCCATGGCGCCTACCTTAATGATATGTAGGCCCTCCTTTCACTGTGATGACTGCAGCAGTCCTACAGGACATACTTTAAACAACCGTATGATAGGGATCAAGGGGAATTTTGTACAATTCTTCCTGTAGGCATGTAATGAGGTCCTGGGCTGTTGTGAGCAGAAATCCCTTAATCGCAACCAACTATCCAGTTCATTCCACAATGTCCAGTAGGATTGGATATCAGTGGATCAGGACTCTTTACAGGCCAGGAAAGTGTGGTGACGTTCATTTCCACAACCCACGCATTTGCAGCGGCAGTCTTAGACAAGGCGTATTGTCTTGCTGAAACGAGAAAATGGTCAGTTCCATAGAAACACCACAATGGAAGCATTACATTGTACAGAATGTTCAGATACCTCTCGGAGTTCAATGTTTGTGGCACCACATCGACGAACAGTGGATTTTACATATTTTTCTTCGTACTACGGTCACTTGTATTGAGTGTGGTGGGTTGTCCACTGAGGTAGCGCTTGCAGTTGACCCCTTTCTCTTCCATCTGCGTATGCAATCGCTGACCTTGAATAGTGTCATTTGTCGAACAGATAGGCCTGCAACATGGCATCCTATCACAACGCCTTTCTCAAACTCCAACAGTTCCCTTATCGCTGCCATTTCACCCGAACACACTTGCACTGACTTGGGATCATCATATTCCTTCAGTTTATACCAGCTACAAACACGTGACTTTTTACATGGCACTTTGCGCCTGGCCCAAGGGAGTGTCCGTTGACGTCTTTCAAAACAGTGGCTGTGTAACTATGCTGTATAATAACGAATTTGATATAGAATTATTATTATTATATTATATTTTGTAAACTACCTGTAGTAAATACATAATATATAAGCAATATCTAATCATTTTAGCATATAAGTTGTAAACAGTAGAATCTAACCTTAAGATTCATGGTTTATATAGGCAAGTTTAGATGCATGGAGAAACATAACTTATGCATTATGTTCTTTCGCAGTAACCATTGTTTCTGGTTTCTCTGAATTATTTTTGATCACCACAAAGGGGTGTCCCTTTGTAGTGGGAGTAATGGGTGACACCTCGTTACTCCCACCCCTGATCTTCTCCCATCATATCCTTCTCCTTCCCCCAAAAAATTCTGTCTTTCACCTCCATCCCAAAGAATTCTCTTCCCACCTTTCAAAAAACCCGGGTTTAATATTCACAGACCTCTTGCCTCACCGATAATTCTCCCACATCTCTCTCTCTCTCTGTGTCCCCACATTTCCAACCCCCCCTTCCTTTCAGCCATACTTTAACAGCAGATAAATGCATATCGCCATACGCCGCTGAATAAGAAGACAGCCATACATATGATGGTTGATTATGAATATGATGTGATAAGATCAGGGGTGGGAGTAACGAGGTGTGACCCAGCAACATCCTACAAAGGTATGTCCGAATTATTATTCCTATATATTCTTCATATATCTGTCTTTAAAGCATCAGTTGTGTAAATTGAGTAAAGCCAATATTATAAAAAGGGGCACTCCTAAACAAAAATAGGCTAAATAGCCAGAAAAATAATATTTACTTAAAGGAGTAATAAATTTTTTTCCAGAAACTATACCTTTAAATTTAAATACCTAGAAATAACTGTGACTGGTGAAAATATAACGCAGATGAAGTAAAAGAACAATCACTAAGACTAATAAAGTATCCGGATGTGTAAATTCATCAATATGAGAAATTAAAGATCTAACAATCTCACAATATAGTTAAAAAAAGGAGATATGCATCCACATCCTGAATCCTTTAATGAAACTTGAGATGGGGGGGGGGTCTATGGTACCGTGATTGGACTAAAGGTTTTTTTTTTTATATTTTTTTATCTATTTTATTTTTTATAATTATTTTTATTTATTTTTGCATAGCCTAGAAACCGTGCTCTAGAGAAGACCAAACACAGAACTTTTTCAAATCACTTCAGGCCTCCAATAAGCGCGGCGTGGTGTCTTGCCGAGCGATCAAATTCATCTCCCACCTAATGGCAATCACATATATCCATGATTGCGGTGGGATTTGATCCCTCAGCCTGTCAGATGGAGAGGGGTACGCTAATCACTCGGCTCTCCAGGCAGATATTTTGAATAATATGACTCACCTAAGCCATAAGAAAAAATTTTGTGAATCGCAAAAGTTAACCATGAATTATATGACTTGTATTGATACTTACGACTGGTAAACATGTACAATCATGTGAAAAAAAAACGGATTTTTGTAGCAATTCGCTTTTAATCTTTAGTATTCCGTAATTTTTGTTAGTCTTTCACTATCTCTGTTGGCGTATATTCATTCTCCCAGTATAGGGTGGATCACCATGGGAGAAGTAGTCCAACCCTCCCGCAATGGGAGAAGCCTTCATTCAGCAGTGGGGAAGTTACAGGCTGAATATCATTCCCTTAAGTATTCTATTATGACGCTCCACTTGGAACCCCTTAACGTTTTATTGAGACTTCTTGCGAAGGAGAAATACTGCTAAAACAACCATATAAAGCGACAAAATGTTACACGTGACCTAATGAAAAGATTTGTTTAAAAAATAATAAGTGCCACCTAAAGACTTTTTCCAAATTAGCGTGACAATGCACAAAACTGTGTCAGGATGATATAGAAGGTAAAAGTGATGTCTCATTACGGGAGGAGGATGTGATGGGATTGGTATTCCGCTATCACAACGACCGCTATAATAATTCTTGAGCTTGTTAGCAGAGCACATTCCTGCAAGACATACAATCGGTACACGATGGAAAAAACTTATTGCTACTTTAAATTTAGCAAATAATATTTGTTTTATTACTTAGAAGATAAATTAATATAATTTATCTTCATATTAACATAATAAATATTTGTTTTATTACTCAGAAGATAAAGTAAGATAGTGCTTTTGTTTCTATATTGATATTTTAAAAAAAGTTTTGGGCTCATGTATTGTTACGAGAAAACTAGTATATTCTACTGTATAATGTTGGACTAATAAGAAGAGTAGAATGAGGAGGAAGTGGGAGTAAAATAAGAAACGTTTATCAGGTCTTTTCAACCAAAAGTAATTTAGCTGGATAAACGCGGGGTTCTGCCTGGAGGATTTCATATCGCCTCCTTTCATATCACCTAATATAGAAATCATACGGATAACATTTTAAATGCATAGTACTTTCACCTCTAGTTATTTTTGTCATAACCAACCAATCATTTCCCTCCCAAACGGTTATAAATAGGTTTCGAAAGAAAGCACGTGTAATGATTGGTTCGAGAGCACAATTTTATTTCTAGACATTTTTTTCAAGTCAAAAGGTCTGCTTTATCGAATTCTAACAATATAACTATGTTATAGTTCTAATATAATGTATATATTTAGTATATTATTTATATTAATATATATAATATTCATTTATATGAATATAATATATTAATATGTATTGAAGATAATATTTATTTAGGATTATAAGTATTTATTGGATAATTCAATAAATTTATTATTTATTGAATTATCCTTGGATAATTCATTAAATCACCTTACTAACCAACGCATTACACCGAATCCCAATAAGGTTTTTAGTTCTTAACTATGTTTGCTCTGTGGGAGACACGAAAAGAATGGAGCTGCAGATTTAAGTTTAAGTAGTGAAATACGTCATTTAAAACTGAACGAATAGTAACCGTTGAGAAACATTTATTCGCAACTTATTTCATTTCCAAGACGAAATGTAAAATACACACTTATAAAAAGCGACTTTGTTTATCTGAACTATTCTTTTTCTTCGCTATTATTAGAGTATAGATGAGTGTGCATCTTTCATACTCCTCTGGGATGTTAAGAAAATATTTCCACTATCTATTGATTATTATAGATATCGTTTCACACAGGATTCACATTGTTTTTCTGGAAGAGACAATAAAGGTTCAGATCCTTTAATTTTTTTTTTCGTGCGAATTCTAACTCCGAAGGGCTGTGAAATTGCACCGCTGACATATCGCTCATTTGCTAGAACAAAGCTGAAACTCAAAAACGATTTTTTTAAAAAAATTACCTGCAGAAATTGAAAGAGAACCCTGCATCATGAACGACGTGAGTTTCTCAGAAACTGTGACAGTCCCCATAGTAAATAGTAATTTTTTAAACGCGTGTTGAGAAATTATTGATTAAAACTTTCCAATTCGTTTCCTGAAAATTTTCAGGTTTTTTTTTTTCCCGTTATGTCGTGCTTCTCGCAAATGAGCCAGAAGATGAAATGACTAAAGAAATAACAAAATTAGTCATTCCTACTATTCTAGCACGTCCTATTAGTACGAATCACTAATTTCGTTATATATTTTGCAGTTATGTCTTGAAAAGATTCCGAGATTTGAATTTGGCTTCGTTTCAGCTCTCAGATTATCCAAGTGTAGAAATTCGGAGATTGCTAAAATATAACTTTGTGCTTGTTAATAGCCGACAACGAGGAGGATAAACAAGAGTTAATCGAAAAATATACTTAGCAACGCTTTATTATTATTATATCATGCTTTAATGTTGTGAGAATTTCAAAATTGCAAATGAGAGATAAACCTTCGTGCAATTATTGTAATATACCCTGGTAAGTATATTACAGTACACTGTACTTGCTATTATGGTATTCCAAGTACATGTCTCCACTATGTTTCCATGAAAGACAATAAAGGGTTGTGCGATTTTTTCGGTCCCTTATATGCCATCAGCTTACCTTCATAGCCAGTTGTTCCTCTTTTTGCACAGAGAAACTAAAACATCGACTAACCAGTGGGAAAGATGCGGAAATATCTTGTCGGCTGAGAAAACTTGAAGCACTTCATACAACGATGCTGCGGTGGACACCGCTATTCAAAGCAACGGAGATCTGCCTGAAATGGCCCGTGTGATTTCAAGCACTGCATTTCAATAGAATCGGCTGCTCAAGAAACCTTGTGATCAGCTGATCACCGACTCATTTATGTTTGCTTAAAACTAAAAATAATTGAAAAAATAAAATTTAAAACTTGAAATTAAAAATACTAAAATTATTATTACTATTTCTATATTTTTCGTAATAGGTGACTAAGCCTCGCTTATCCCTAATAATTAAGAGAAAGATTAATTGGAAGTCACTAAACTTAGATTGCCATCGTATATTTTGAATTAGATGGATTGTCAAGGTTAGGAATTTAGAATTTCTATTAATCAGACAAATGGTGATTTTGCTTTCTCAAAATTTCGCTGATACCCAAGAGACCTTTGACCTGATACCTTTGCAGAACTGTTAAAATAAAAAGAATGCGATTAATCAGATATATACAATCAACATTGCAATGTAATATACTTCGATTGGAATCAAATATGTTAAAATGTTCACTGCAAAATCGAAACAAAAACAGTTCGGTGGTTGATTGCTAATAAAATAAGTTTTTCCATGCAGGATAAGCCACTGTGGTAATTTTTCAATGTTTTCTTACAGATTTTGAGATTTCAAAATTAAAAAAAATGCATTAGTATATTAATGTGGAGAAAATAATTTTACACAATAAAAGTAGTATTTATTTAGCTCACTTTCGTATTTTCAGTTGCTCAAGGAACAAATCGACGAACAGTCCGACAGAGGGAGCCAGCAGCTAACGTTTCAAGTGACTGCTGCCACTCTAGCCTAACGATGCTTGAACAGACCAACGTCTAGATATTGCAACGTTACCCTCTAGAATATCTTTCCTAGATCAAAAGTGTGTGCTGCACGATTTATAACAGAAATAGACGCTACAGATAAAACTACTTACATCAAAACAGCAGACAGCTGTCGCATTTGAACTTGCGATTATAAGTGTATGTTATGGAAAAACGTTTATATTCGATTTATCACATGAAACGAATATGCAGGGAGAGAAAAATCTTATATTCGTGGTGACGAAATTAGCGTTAATTCGTGTTATACTTCGTATCTGGATAACAATTACTTTAAACTGCAATCAATTGGCGGGGGGGAGCGGGGGGTTGTACGTGTGAGAATGAGTGCTTAACTGATTACTCTGAATAAATCATTACTCCACGCTGCGTTTGTCATTTCTGATCTCTCGCCGCAAATAATATCAGCTACTGAATTCCACTTCATGATCGGCTGTCTAGTTACGCATTCGTCGATCAACAATGTCCATAAGCCTGTTCGGTTGACAGTGCAGGACATCTTGACGGCGCCAACACCGAAACGAATACCTCTGAATCATAGGAGGCCGCAGAGTCATTTATATCGGGATAATGTGTTCCCTTGATGGCTGACTGAAGACAAGTTGTTTATTCATTAAAGCAATAGTTCCGTGCCAGCAGTACATCTGCAGAGAGCTAATAGTCGTGCTGCAATCAATGACTCGCGCACACACAAGTCGTTAGCAGAGACTTGCAACTGCTAGCTCATCTGTTCCCAATTAAACCCCCCCTTGACCTCAATTTAACTCGCTTATAAGCATTTTCCTAACAGAGCGGCTGACGAGAGACCTCAAGGCAGCAATCGTGCATGAGAACACGTTCTTCTACAGCGGGCGGAAGAAATTAAAGAAAGCCAGTAGGATTTAAAAAGAGAATAAGATTTTTTTACGGATGCTGGAAGCTTTCCTATTCCTCTAAAGAAAGTCATTCATTGTCAAAAAAAAAAAAAAAAAAGTCAATAAAGTTTCTCGTTCGAAAATTCAGTGGTGACCTCTCTGCCGTTTTTACCCGTTTAACTAAGTTAATTATTTTTGTCATTCTTGATGATTTGAATACCGGTTTTTTTTTTTTTTTTTTTTTTTTTTTTTGCAGCGTCCTAAATTATTCTGAGTTGATGCGCCAATTTCGACTATCACTTTATCGTTTACTGTGAACTGCTTTCCATTTTTCCTTATTTTATCCTGCTCTGAATAAAATAACTACGACAGTCTCTATTACATTTCCTTGCTGGCTTGTAAACAAAAACATGATTTTTTTTTTCTTCTTTAAACAATCATCTCGCAATCATTTTGTTATTCTGAGAGGCGTGTACAGTTCAACCGTTTGTGGTGAAATTTATCTACTTTACTAAGATTTTGAACAATGGATTGCATCATCAGGACTTTTAAAAACTGGTTAAGTTTAACGCTTTATGGATGTGCACCTAAAACAATAATTGCAGGTTGTTTTCAATGACCAGATTGCGTTTAAATATACACAAATTGTCTGCTTCATTTCTTTAGGAGCATTGGCTCGGTAGAGTCAATTCAGAATGCATTATATCTGCAAATTATTATTATTATACCATTATCCTTATCTCTTGCGCTAAATAAAACATTTCATCAATATATTATAGTGGTCAGACTAAACCTCACTAAATTAAATCATTTTTATAAACCTCTGATTGTAGCTGAAACTAAGCAAATAAACAAAATGTTTTTAATATATTTCTTATGTATCTACCATCAGGAAAGGTTGTAAACCTTATTGTACATCAGTAGTTTTTTTTTTTTTTTTTTTGGGGGGGGGGGGAGTACAGGTTAGTGTAGAAACCTTGTTCCGGAGGCCAAGTGTAGAACTTTTTCAGGCCTCACTTAAAAGGGGCGGAGGTCACACATTGGGATAAGAAATTCTTCTCCCATATAAATCCATGCAAACAGCGGTATCCGAACCTCCTTTAGGTTATTTCCTTCTCCGAATGCCAGCATTTGAGAAAGCTCTAATCTATCAACGAACCCTGAGGGTAGGGAGAAGGATTAGTTGTTTTTGGCCAAACTGCAAGTGCTTTGGCAGTTTTTTCGAGAATTTACGACTTTCGCGACCGGCTACCACACGTTTTCGTTTGAACGTCCACACGGAGGATTCGCTCATCATCGACAGTGTGTATGGGGATTGAAGAAGATTCTTGAAGAAAATGGCAGTCGACAAGCTTTCGCATTTTCGAAATTTTATGGGATATCATGCTAACAGTTTAGGAGGATCGTTTGAAACAAATATTCCTCTTCCTACAACAATAGGAGGAACACAAACCGTTTTGCATTTTAATCAAAGCGTGCAATTTAATTTTAAAAAAATCCATACTATTAGAACTGCCTCTTTCTTTCCGCCTTAATAGCTGAAAATGACGTAAAAACTGAAAGCATCGAGAAACAAAGAAGCAATAACAGAGCAGTTTATAAGGTCCAAAAGCTTATCGGGTTCGACTGTCATTGAAGCAAATTGCAGTTCTCGCAAAAGTGTTATGACATCAACAGATAAACAGGATTACATGCATACCAATGTTTGATGTGTCAGAGTATACATTAAAACAGAAACAGAGCAAAACGAGAACCTTTTCAACAATCGCAAACATGCCTTCTTGGAGCAAAGTTTAGAAACGACAATCCCAAAATTATTTATTACAAATGCTCGAAGCTCACAGTAGTCAGCTACTGGGAAATCTATAAAAATATTCTCTTCGTCCTCTTCAAATATGATATATCTCATAGTTTAACAATGTAAATACCATTGTATTCTGTTGTACGGGTGAAGCATTCATTTTTACCACTGAAAAGAATCTCCCCCCCCCCCCCCACTTTATTCTGGAGAGCGATAAGCGATGTCCTTCCATCGACAGAAACATCCAACAATCTGAATGGCGACAAATCTCATATTTTCGACTTCGGATGAATCTAAAACAGAGGTGGTTATATATCGCTTTCCGCTTTGTGTTTCAATTTCTTTAATTACTCAAGTTTTTCATCAGGAAAAACAGGCAAACCAGGCCCGACGAATATAAGCAATTCTCGGTCGTAGCATACAATGAAGACAGGATTAACCGCCTTGTCATAAGGGTGTCAAGGGTCAAGTTCAAAAGAAGTTAATTTGCTGTGATAAGCCATTTGAGATTAACACAAAGTTAAAGTGAAATGAGATAAGTATTACTAGGATTAATACTTCAGCATAGAGCAAGATTTTGCAGTTTGTTTAAACAAAAGTTCTGCTATTTATAGGGCTTTAAATTCTTAATGTTTTAACCAACTTTGTAATATTTTGACGATAATCACACCTACAAAATGTTGATAACTTTTAGCACATCACCATCGCCGGCGTACTTAGAAAACCGTGCTCAGCTCTAGACAGCATTTTTGGTCATTTCCGAGGACGGGAGGAGGGGAGGTTCTCACAATGAGAGATAACAATCATCTTTCACTAAAAAAAGTTCGCCAGCATTTACGTCAGGTGAGATTCGAACATGTTGGCAGCCGAGTGGAAGTGCTACTTACCAGATCACTGATACCTGCCAAATGACGAGTAGCTTTTTTTTTTTATAATAATAAGGATCTATAATAATAATAATAATAGCGCCTCCGTAGCGCAATTGGAAGAACGACGGTACATTGCGCCCTTCGATTGGAATAGGCCTAAGTTCGATTCTCGTCGCGACGGGAGGAATCTTTATCTGGACGATTTCAATCGAAGGTGAGTTAGCCGATCTCATACGGAGGTAGCAGGGTTTTTTCTCCCGGAAACTCGGGTTTTTCATCCCGCATACAGACAAATCGGCCCTTCAGAACACACGCAATTTACAGACAAAAAATACTAGTTGTGGTGGGCGGTAGATGGCGTTGATGGAGATGATTCGTAGTAGAGGTTCGGTGTAGTGGTTGAGACAGTTGTAGGTATCCTCCCGCGATGAGTCGTCGGACTCCTTGGAGGTATCAGGAATAATAATAATAATAATCTAAAACCACATCTATGCAAGCTATTATTAAAAAAATAAATAAATAAAGTATATAAAAATACGTAAGTTGAATTAAAAATAAATAAATATATTTTAATCAAACAATTTCATTAAAAGCCATTTCTTTCATTACTGAACACTGCAGTGCAGCACTGTACAAATATTTCTTTTAAAATATCACAAACTTTAGTACGATTGTTGCTGAACTTGCATATCTTGTACCAGAACACCAACCTCCATACCGTGATATCGTTCCCATCATATTTTCTTTGTGGTATCAAAATAGCGTGATTACGTCTCATTCTCGGTACCTTTCTAAGCTTACTTCCTTGGCTGCAGTCATCTTCAATCATTGGCAAGCAAGCAGCAATATGAGTATGTCGTTTTGCAATTAGTTAAAAGCTTCACTGAGATTGTAGTCAGCTTCACATGGTCACCACCTGTGGCAAACATTGCCGTTCTTATAGAGATGATCTTCCCAATATCGCAGTCTTGTACATCAGTGCTTCCCAAACTGTGGGCCGCGGCCCCCTTGGGAGCCGTAGGTTTTGTTGAGGGGGGCCGTGAAATAATGAAAACAAATTGAAAATGTTTTAAGACTAAGTCGATTTTTTTATCTTAAAAGAAACGTATTTAATATTTATTATTTATTATTTCTTTTTTGTTATTTTTTATATTCTAATGGAAAAAATCACACATTGGTGCGGGTTCACAAATTTTGCTTCCTGCGTATGTCGGCGCTTAATGAATATTAGTAAATATATGCTTATTCATATAAGTTTCATTTCAAAGCAGAAATCTAAGAATTGTAGTTAAAATATTTCAATTGATATTCGTGTAGCAGTATTGAAACACATCCATCATATTAAATTGTTATTAAACTTCTTTTATGTTTTTAATTCTTACTTTGTTTATTACTAATCGTTTTTCTTTTCATGTGCTTGTACTGCAAATGTACAATAACAATATATCTATCTATATAAAAATATGAGATAATGTGCCATGTCAAATGCGTATGTAAGATGGTAAAAATGTAATATTTGCATTTGATTTTTGCAATATTCGCTGTGTATGTTTTGTATTGAATGTAAATACAATAAATATTATAATAATATATCTCTCTATTGCGATTTTTTTTCGAGGGGGCCATGAAATATTTTAATTTTTCCAAAAGGACCTTTACATCCAGAAGTTTGGGAAGCACTGTTGTACATTATCCGTTATCATGTTTCTGCTTTTGGAGATTCCTTTCGTTCCGAAAATTGCTCAGAGGTTGAATATTTTATACCACCTGAAAACAGTTAATTCCTCTTTGCATTAATAATTTTCTCGTCCACTTCGAGTGGTTTTGTAAATTATAGCAGAAAAATCTCTTCTGGTAAGACATTGCTATTTATTTTTCCTCTAACTCAGTGTTTCTTTTCAAGACTGACAGATTATCATATACGTTCGAGGGTGTAGTGACGTGTTAACCAAAATGACCATATGTCAATAAAAGAGTCAAATAGTAAGTGAATAAATATTCCAATGCTAAGATGGCCAATGAAGTTTTAACTGAAAGTTTCGCGTGCAGTATAATACAGTGAAAGCGGCTTTATTTTATGGTTTGTTTCGAAAATGTGCAAACCACTTATTAGATTCCTTTTGCTTATCTCTCACGAGTACTCGTATTACTATTCAGCTGCGCTAAGAAATTCAATGAAAGTTAGTATTTAGAAAATGTACTAAAATATGAAAAAGAGTGAACTCGAAACCAAAAAAAGGTGGCTGAGGCTATTAGCCTGTATTTATGTTTGTTACTTTAGTGTGTTCTTCTGCTCAGCGTGTCTGTTTTGCAGAATGAAAGGGTTATAAATGATAATAAATAAATAATGAAGAGCAATTTTTTCCAGTTGTTGTTTTTGTGACGAGATGAACGGCACACGTTTTTTTTTTTTTTTTTTTTTTTTTTAAAGTAAGAAGTAAACTTTTCAGAAAGTTAGACAAAAATCGAAATTAAACCAGCAAACCCTAAACAGAATGTTGCCATATCTTTCTGAATTACAAATATTCTTCGTATATGAGAATATAAGAATACCGATTTGAAATATTTACCATTCCTGCAATACAGTAGAGATCGAATGAGTGGTATACCTTATACAGTACACAACTTTTTCAATTAGATAAATAAACACTTCAATTTAATAGCCACTATACGAGAATGTATTGCAAAAGTCGAATTTTTAATTATTGCTGTTTTGAGGGCATTACACTGCAGCTTTCATCAAGGTTTTCATCAGAAGAAATGGAAAATTACACTTCGCTGGACTCTTATAATACATGATTTAATAAGTTACTTAAATTTTAAGGAGAGTAATGTTTTACTGAAGAACAGTCAAACACAAACAGGTATGAACGAAAACGTTGTGATGTGTTGAAAATATCTACATTTAAGTTCTAAATTACGCTGCTTATATTTATGAGTTAACAAGAAATAAAGTGAACTTCTTGGACCCAAAGAGGCAACATTTTTTCACTGACGTTTAAACTAAATGAAAAAGGAATATTCGGCGTTTTAAATTTCAATAAACTAACATAAAATTTCATATAAAGAACAAAATTTATTATGAATGAAATATTAACCTGAATTTTCCCTAAATTTCTTTCTTATTCTTAAAAAAAAAAATAATAATAATGTGTACATCTTCTTTCCGACGCACAAATCATCAGCTAAACTATATTAATTACTATCTTGAAGAAGATAGTAATCTTATTCCTGCTATAAATTTTCATGAATGTCGAATGAGCCATCTTCTCTAAAAGTTGCTTAATTTATTATGCTCACCTTCAAAATGGATTCCTTTTAGTCAAAATGAAAGGTGTAGTGGGGAGTAAAAGACATTTTAACAAACGACCAATGAAGACATGACGATCCTATTCAATTAAAAAATAAATAAACGGACGACTTTTTTTTCCCCTCCTTCTCATCCCTCTCCGAAAACGTACATAATCAGATCGGTGTCTCTACTGCATATCAACATCTCAGCGCATCTGTATGAAGCCGTGGGTGGAACGCATGGCTGTGACATTCAGCCGAATCACTTGAAAGGCACTGAAGCACAGCTGTTGATGGCAGCATTTTGCTTTTCCCGTATTACCCCAAGACAGGTTGGAAGGGAACTGCCCCTCTAACAGACAATATTAACGTAAAATATGGCTATCTGTTGAGAGCCACCTCGTGCCATTCAGCTGGAACTCTACGTCTTTAAAGGATTTCACTTTTTAATGTCCGTGAACTTGATATGAAATTAAAATTAGGGCGATGCGATTTTGTCACCGAGAAAATGGTCTTCTGCATGGCGCTGTTAAATATGATTAAGATCTCGATACGTCGTGTGAACAGTTTGAATATTTTCTTGACTTTATGCGCGACAACCTCTGCCAGTGAAGTGAATAATGTAATGACGCCTGTTTAAGCGAGGCATTCGTTCAAATTAAACGAGTACGAATTAGAACGACTTTAAAATTAAGTCAAATATCGGGCGCCGTGATTTCTAATAAAAGAAATAAAAAACGTACAGTTAGCGGAAAATAAGAGAAATGTGATAATAACGATAATGATTGCTTCAGTTAATTATTATAATGAAATATAAAATTTATCATAACGTCATTTCATGAACATGGAATTTATTCAATGACTTTTTTCGCGTTGTGGTTTACCATTCATTGCACACCAAACAAGCCAGCACTGCATCGAAGCTAATCAATGCCACGAAAGCGCCACTCTTGATTTAAAGGAACAGAGATCATCTCCTTTTAACATATCTAGCTTATGATGGGTTGCTGTCACGATTCACTAGATTATGGTCTCATTTTATAATCTTACTCCCTAGTTATTCATTAAGAGCGGCGAGATTTACTCACTTACACTAATGTTATTATATTCATTATTTGGATAACGCTGTTACCCAGATACATGTAAACTAGTGTTTAAGAGACGGTCTGATTACCTTCTCGTAATAATGTGAAAGATTTCTGAATTTTTCGAGACACCAGCTGAATTACAATTCGGTACAGCTTGAATCATGTGGAGTTGGATGTAACAACGCAGCCTTAAAGAATTACTTGGCAGATAAATGTTATCCAAGTGTTAAGGGAATGTATTCAAGGAGAGGATTTCTAACACGAGTAAGAATTGAGTCAAGACCCTGAATCATCATGCTCGGTGTACAGATGTTAAAAATGTATTTTAAGTGAGAATATTGCACTTAAAAATACATTTGAATTACATCCAATGAGTTGAATTAAATGAAGGCAAAGTTTTAGGTTTTATTTAACAAACAATGGATAAAAACCCAATAAGTGCCTAAATCAAGGGTGCCAAAACACAATATTGTCTGGTTATTATTATTAACTGGATAGATTAACAAATGAAACGAGTTTGGACTTTTAAAATGAAATTATAAAAGCAAATAAAGTAATTTTGAAATAGGAACAAAGATAAAATCATGCACGCGGTGTCATTTGCAAACGCCAGGCAGTAACAGCAAAAATGGCGAATAAGTTACTATCAGTTGGTGTTAATGCATTCTAACATTACAAAAATATTGCACACTGAGAGTCGAACCCCAAACTCTCCAAAACAATAACTGGACAAGGAGACTGATAAGAAGGCTGCATACAAAATTATTGAACAAGTCCTTAATTCAAACATAATCTGAAATTTGCCTACCTTGGTGGCCGAGTGGATATCGTTTCGGCAATGAGACTGCGCATTCGAAACCCTTGACATTCGAAGTTCTTGACCTAACTGAAATATAATTTTATCTCCTTTTTAAGAAAGGATGCCAACTACAGAATATATTTTGTGCTAAACATTTCAGTGACCTCATTTTTTATCCTTCCTTTCATGCTCCAACTCTTCTCTGTTACAAATTCCCTTTGTGTTTTTTCCTGGCTAATGGCATTATTCGTTTTCCCTATTTCGAAGCTGGACCTCCTCCTCATTACTTAGAATTTTTCGCCTTTACTTCATAAGTCGGATCCGACCATGTTGGGATCCAACTGCACCTTACTGTGGCATTTTAGAGATGATCCTTATCTGTGTAACAGTAGTGTGAATGGATAAATGTTTTGCCTTCAAACCGACAAGTTCCATAATTCTGCCGCTATCTTTTTAGAAACGGCTTAAAACGATATCTTTTACCAAACAGTTTAAATGAAGATCCCTAAATTATACCCGAAGCACATGAAGTTGAAATTAAAGCAATCCGAATAATAAACTTTTCAATCTCAATTACTCAACCCCTCTTCAGACATTTAAATGGCTAATTGGAACATTATGATTAAAGCGATTTTAATTTGTGTCCATATGAATTAGCTCTAAGACACTGTTTAATTTGTAGTTTTCTGTCACGCAAAGAGAGAAGGCCTTTTATTGATCGGGTTTCGTTGTATATAATGAGGCACTGGCATGCTATTGAAGTTCCAAGTTCATTTAAACGCCAACAACATATCGATGCCAATTCTTGGTGCCGAGGGCATTCTGTGGTTCGCGCGGATTACTTAAAATAATACATTTAGATTTCCTATCGGTTTGCAAAAATATATAAACCACTCCACTATATATATATATATATATATATAAAAGAAAACAAAAAGAAAAAAAAGAACTTTTATTTTTTAAATTTCTTTCTGAATATAAAAATATATGTCAAAAATAATATGATATCCTTTAGCAACAAATCGTTTCCGACTTTTATTTACTTATAAGCGAATAGCACTAGAGTCACAATGTTGTCATGAATGATCGTTTGGTTGTTAATTACGGCCGAAGCAACCAAAGCCGCTGTCAGCGTATTTTGTGCGATAGTTGCTGCGCTTTTCTGGTCTGCTTTGCTGGATAAAAAACCGATTTTTCGAGAAGGGAAACTCCGCTGACTCGGGAATGGATATCTCACCTTTCACTATAATCGAATAATAATAATAATAGTAATCAATAATAATAATAATAAAACTGTTCGCATCCTGGACGAGATTCGAATCCGGTCTTTCAATCAAAGGACGTCGTTAATACCGAGTGAACTTCGAAGGATCTCCTCCTCCTCATGCCAAGAACTGTCCAAGCCATGGTCGATCAATGCTCTTCAGATGGCTTGGTGAGACGGTTTGTCTTCCCACAAAATAACATCCGTTTCTTTCTAAACACGCCGACCTGGCCTGATACATAGTCCCTTGTCTGATGAGTAGATTTGAGTGTGTGTGTGGGGGGTGGGGGGTGGGGGGGGGGGTTGTTATCTTGTTTATCGAAAATCAGAATTATGATAGCCAGTTATGCGAATCTAGTCCAAATACATGCCGTTATGTCTCAGTACGTCAAAGGAAGAAAGAAATAGAGCATGTATTGAAGACAGCTTGCATATACGACATGTGACATTTAAAATAAGCTGCTTTAAGTGGTCCAAGTACTCCAGACCATGTTTCCCAGTGTACTTTACGCGTATCACTGATGATACGCAAAGCTTTTGCCACAGTTACGCCTTTGGTCCCATAGAACTGCACAGCACGAGACCACATGCAGAAATGGGCATGAACTGGTATGAGGCGCAGTCCAATAATGGTGGCCTGCGCCTCACGCAGCTCGTGGCCTCCGTCAATTTCCTAGTCTGCCGTTTGTGTCCCGTTTCAAACACATTAATATAGCAAGATTTATTATAATTCATATGCTACGATTGTGTGAAGCGAGTGATGAGAATTGTTAATTTATTAACCAGTTAGTTTATAATTTATATTTAATTTGTGTATATATTTACATAAATCACGATAATTCGTGAACGAAATTAACAAATTCAAGGAAATAAACAATTTTTCAGTGTTACTCATTGCATCTACCGAATGAATCTTGAAATTTTTAAGAAAGGTTTGAAAATTATAAAAAAAAAAAAAAGTTTTGTCAACCGCTTCTTTAGATCGCATACAAATCGTGAAATTCGACTGCGAATTTCAATTTTCAATTGCTTTGCAATGCTGGTTTATTATCATTTCGGAATTACCACAAACGACTTTTCTTTCATCCAAAATCATTGTAAGATGCGAATTTAAATGTTGTAGAGGAGCATTGCGCTACGGTAAAAAATGCTCGTTTAGAAAGAAGTAACCATGAAGGGAGAGGTAAAAAAATTACGTCAGTTTAAAAATATTATTACTATTACTTGACAATAACTTGGCAAATAATAGTAATAATAATTATTACTATTATTATTATTATCATCAAACCATGGAATGAAAAGACTCATCGCAGGAGGTCCCACTAAACCCTTTTCTTTTGCCACATTTATGTAAAAAAACAACACAAATTCAAAAGCGTTTTTCTAGAATTTTAAAATTTAACGTAAAATCGTTAATTAAACGGACAATAAAATTTTAGATGCGACAGAAGATTCTACAACAATCAAATCACGTTTTTATAACTTTCTCTAATTAAATCAAAAGAAAAAGAAAGAAAGACAATAAAAGCAAGTCTGTACCGCAATGGAAAAGCAACCCTTTAAGCTGAAACCTCAAAAAAAAAAAAAAAATCCTAATTGCCCATTTGTTATTACTTCGGTCACAGAGAGACAAACAATCACTCTGACTTAGACTACTTTTTAAATTATTTATGAGAGAGATCCTGAAGCTTATAAAAGACATTTTTAAAAGAAAAATGGAAAATTTAAATTTAAAATATTTTAGAGCGAGAATATTCATTTAGTAGTCTCATCTTATTATCACAGAGGTTGTTCACAAATGTCGTCATCCGATTTCTTAATCTGATTACATCATTTCCTGCTTTCTTACCGTAGGCGGGGATATTTTCCGACCCAACTGAGCCAAGAATGGAAATAAAGAAAGTGTAATTTACGTTCAACCAACTTTAATGGTTACCAGATAGCACCACCCGATTTGTCATATTGCAGTCAGACTTCGTCAACACATTATTGAAATGAAATGTAAATAAGCCCGAAGTGACAGTGGGGCTGCCAACGCTGATATAGGGTCCAAATGGCAGTAAATAAATTACGACTGATTTCACGTGGGTTATTGCCTCCAGTGAAACACGCCATGTTTGGATATTGCTTGCAATTAGATTATAACTCTGCCATTCCTTTCCGACCAGATGACTGTTCGACGAGTAGATAGTAACAAAGTGAAAAATTATTACTCTTTTAATTGTGTTAAACCTCGTGTTAGAATTCTCTTTTATTATTCAAGAAGTGATTTATTATTTTTTTTCTTTCCTTTTTCTTCGCGAGTGAAGAAAGGACCTAATCAATTCTTTCCACGTCTGTTTTTTTTTCCTTTTTTTTTTTTCGTTGGTTGACTATTTTAATTGCCACCTAAAATATGATGATGTCAGAAGCAAAACTGCAAAGGCCTCGTAGTTGGATGTAGTTTCGTTGTTGACTTCACTCCATTTTGTTGAAAAGGATTAGTGATACTTTTAGAATATCTAAGTATTTTAACTAATACTCATTTTCGAATATTTGAAACATTTTATACATATCCCCGCTTTATTCATATTAACGCACAGTTTAATCAAACTACTGCTGTAGGCCAAAATTAGTGCACTCTCCAAATAAGGTGTGCGTGTTTGTGTATTTAAAAGTTCGAAACGTTTCAAGAAGTCTTAAATCAATTTTGACGTGTCTATTATTTGTTATTGGCAGCAGCGACAATAGAAAATGAGAAAATGAATTTCTGTAACAGATTCTGCATCTGAATGAGAAGGAATGCACACAAAAATATTGTAATGTCGTTTAGTCAGAAATAAAAAATAAAATAGATAAATCAAGAATATTCCGCCCTTTAAAAATAAAGGATGTTGAGTGTTTCTCTATGAAACAAGTCTGGAAGTGATCTGAGACAGTCAATGAAAAAAAAAAATTCATTTCATAGTATTATTCTGACGGTTGGTTGGTTGGTTGGTTTATAGTTTATTTGGCACAAAAGCTACAAAGCTCATACTAAAGGTTACAACAATAGCATTTACAGAAAATTGTAAACAACATGTCTATACAAGAATATAGTTTCACAAAGCAGCATCTCTAGGTAAAGAGAACTGCTGCAGAGGACACAGTAACACACAAGGTCAGAGGTTATTGCAGTAGTGCAAAAATAGTTAACAATATAAGTTAATACATAATATATGAAACACTAAGCCAAGGAATGCAGTATCTACATACGTGTAAAATTATAATAGATGCCTTTATAGCAGTACAAAAATAGGCAAAAAGGGATTATTATACAATATGCATGGATGAAAATTAAATTTAGCAATGCAGTAGAAACAGTACTTAGCAATACATATAAACAAAATTACTGGAAAGTAAACAAATAGGTAAGATGTCCTACAGCACTACATGATTATTTGAAAAATAAAGTAGTAAATAAGATGCATACACAAAATGTATGTTAAGTGATGCAGTATCTACATATAAACAAAATTACTGCAGAGGTTTCAGCAGTAAATAAATAGATAACTATAGGTTAACATATGTATATACAAAACAAGTCAAGAAAAGCAGTGTCTAGTAAGATTACAACAAACATTATTATACTGATACGTAAAGAGTCAGAAAGGAATTATTATACAGCATTGATGCATAAAATTTAAGTTTAACATTATGGTATTTACATATTAACAAAATTACAGCAGGGTGATACAAATATACAAGATCAAGGCCCATGGTAATACATAATTGGCCAGATATAACCTAATGAATAGTATATGTATAAAAGCTAAGTTAAGCAATACAGTATTTACATATAAACAAATTTACAGGAAAATGTTCTTGTACAAATTAAAAAAAAAAAACCACCTAACGCCTTTTTATTCCCGTATACGGAGAGTAGGCGAGGCCATTTAGCTCTATCTAACTTTTGGAGACTGAGTGGGCAGTTCAATCTCCACTGGTACCAATCAGAGATAGATGGACCCTACCACAATATATTTAATGTCTGAAATAATGTGGGTTCTACGGTCGATTTTCTTGAGTTTACAGGACGAAAAACCCGAGTTTCCGGGAGGAAAACCTGCTTGCCCGTGCCAGAGATCGACTAACTCGGGAACCGGTCGAAAAAAGGCTTAGAAAAATTTCCTCTAGTCGCCGACTAGACTCGAAACCAAGTCTTCCTTCGTGCGGCCAAGCGCCGTGGTTGGCAAACGCCACATCCACTGAGCTACACAGGCTCTGTACAAATTAATTCTTTCTAAAAAATTAAAAACATCATGCAATCTGCCTGAGTCTGCTAGCATTTCCCTGAGTGTATATGGCTTGGTTAGATAGGTGAAATTTTCATTCCTCTCTCGTGTAAATTTTTGACAATCTACCAGAATATGATGAATAGTCAGATGGGTGTTGCATTTTTCACATGTGGGAGGGTCATCAGCTCTCAGTAAATGGGAATGCGTCAGGTGACTGTGACCTATGCGGAGCCTCGCAATGACAACTTCCTCCCTTCTCTTTGTACGTTGACTAGAATGCCAGTGTTTAATTTCAGGTTAAATGTTATATAATTTGTTTGTTGATGTTTCTTGCCATGTTAACTTCCACTGAGCAATTAGCTTTGATCTTATAAGTTATCCGTAGTCTGTATATGGAACTCTCAAACAGTACGTGGAGAAGGTATGAGCTGATTTAGCAGCTGTAACTGCAGTCTCATTTCCTTTGATTCCGATGTAGCTGGGAATCCAGCACAACTGAACATCGAAATTAAGGATTTTCATTTTGTGAAACAAGTGTAGCACCTCATAAAGTACTGGAAGTGGATTATAGATAGGAGAGGAGATAGCCTGTAAAGAGCTCAATGAGTCTGTATAAATTATACACTTTTGGTAGCAGTTTTCTTTTATATGCACAAGTGGAAGCTGAATGGCATGTAACTCTGCTGTATAACTACTGCAGTCTGGTGGGATCTGATTTGAGATAATAATGTCAGGAAACACAGCAGCAGCCAACAGATGTGTTAGTTCTTGAACTATCAGTATAGATGGGTAAGAAATCAGCGTGTGCTGCTCTGTGTGCATTAACCAGTGTTTCCCAAACTTCTGGATGTCAGGGCCCCCTTTGCAAAAATTAAAATATTTCACAGCCCCCTCGAAAAGAAATCGTAATAGAGAGATATATTATTATAATATTTATTGTATTTATATCCAATACAAAACATACACAGCGAATATTGCAAAAATCAAATGCATATATTACATTTTTTGCCTCTTACCGTTTGGTTCTGAAGACGATGCGGGCTGTTCTGGTGAAATATGAAATACTGTCCTTTTTTCAGTTAAGGGGATAAAAATCCCTTATTGTTTTTCAGCCAGTAAGCGAAACTAAGATCGAAAACTACGATCTGAACGTTTCATGCCCACGAACTGTCAGCGTATCGAAGCGTAAGTGACCACTTGGTAGTGCCCAACCACGGCAACTCGTTGCAAAGGTGGAGCAAGCTACCTCACTGTTCTTGATATTTTCTCATAATGTAAAAACACACAGCTCTTAGGAGATGTAGTACTGTTTTACATTATGAGGAGAGGTCACTACCCAGACCGGTTTCAACATTTTTTGAGGTCTCATCAGTGAGTCTCCTAAGAGCTGTGTGTTTTCACATTATGAGAAAATATCAAGAACAGTGAGGTATCTTGCTCCACCTTTGCAACGAGTTGCCGTGGTTGGGCACTACCAAGTGGTCACTTACGCTTGGATACGCTGACAGTTCTTCGGCATGAAACGTTCAGATCGTAGTTTTCGATCTTAGTTTCGCTTACTGGTTGAAAAACAATAAGGGATTTTTATCCCATTCACTGATCAACCTCGCCAGAAAAAAATAGCCGTTTGGCTTTTCATCTTAGTTATACTGTCCTTTTTTTTTTTTTTTTGAGTCTGTTTTTGCTTCTTCTGATTGTTCGCGGGAATTATTTTAAATTTTTTATCAGCCACTTATCCATCTCAGGGTTAAATTTTTTAACGTAGAAGAGATCAAATAATATCACCACTTACCGATACTGGCACACCACAGACTGATAACATGAAATTAGTGAATATTACCTGAATAAGGGAATCCCAGGACCAGGAACATTTTTCTCTTTTGTGACTTTTCTCCCTTTAAGGTAATTAAGCCTAACGCGAAACAGATAGCAAAGGCAGGGTTATTAAAACGCGCATATGATTGGTGCGGTATTAACAAAAGATCGCGCAACCGAAAGATAAAAGCATAGCTGACAATTCAGTTGAAATGCTAACTCTCTTCAACCGAATTCCATATGTGAATCTGCCATAAATTCATTATATATATATTACTTAGTTTTAACACTTTTACGAATTTTAACACGTTCGGTTGAATTTTATTGCTGCCTTGGGAAATCGAACTCACACACATCTAATTAATAACAATAGTTTTTAGTTAGATACTGTGTTTGCCTATGCAATATATGGTTTTGTTTCAGTCTATACAGCATAGTTTCTGTATGAGGGGACATGTGATTCATTAATTAGTGTGTTTTTTTTATCCCAATTGTCTCTAATTGCACTATTTGTTGAGAAATATATTACACAGACTCCTCATACCTTATTCACTGGCATAATAAAAGTACTTGTTTTTTTGCCTCTGCAGTATAGTGGCTGTTAGGAAGGGCATGTTGTTTACCACTGCAAGCGAGTTACTATCTCCCCACATGAACTTGTTTAAGTTTTTTTTCATATGTGAAGTATATGCGAAACTTTTATTGGTAACAGAAAACTATCTCGGATGACAGTGATAATATAAAACGAGTTTTGATATGTATATAAAGTCAATATCAACAGTCCCTGATTACGAACGCTCTGATTATGAAAGGGACAGGAAGATTTGGAGCTTCCCTGGAGAGCATTCGAAGTAAATACAATTAACCACTGCTTTGAAATGAAACATATGAATAAGCAATATTTACTAATATTCATTAAGCTCCGAAATATATGCAGGAAGCAAAGTTTGTGAACCAACACCAATGTGTGAATTTTTCCATTAAAATATAAAAAATAACAAAAAAGAAATAATAAATAATAAAAGTTGAATACGTTTCTTTTAAAATAAAAAAAATTCTACTTAGTCTTAAAATATTTTAAATTTGTTTTCATTATTTCACGGTCCCCTTCAACAAAACCTAGGGCCCCCAAGGGGGCTGTGGCCCACAGTTTGGGAAGCGCTGCATTAAACAATTGCAGGTAACTGGGTGATTGAGTATAAGATTTCTGTAGCTGAAAAAGTGAGAGGTTGCAGGATGGTGTGCAAAGCTGCCATGGAGGAATGCTGTTATGTTTAGTGTAGCTAATGTTGTCAACATTTATACTAACAGCTTGTACAGTTTCTTTAATATGCATACCAAAAGGATGTATAGCAGCTTGATGTGTGTGATATTCAGCTTCCCAATGCAGAGAGAAGATACTATTCCATGTAGGGTGATCTCAGAGATATTTTATATTTAGGGCGTAATTAAGAGACAACTGTTTCCGTCGAAGTGATAGAGCCAGTTCATTTGCTTCAACATAGAGACTTTGAGTGGGTGAGGCGCGAAAGGCACCAGTAGCTATCCGTATACCCTGATGATGGATGGAATCCAACCATCGTAGGTTACTCTGTTTTGCCGAACCATAGACTTGGGACCCATAATCCAGCTTTGATCGTATAAGTGCACGATAAAGTTGGAGCAATGATGCTCGATCAGCACCCCACTCAGTAGAGGATAGAGTGCGAAGGAGGTTCAAAATTCTTTTGCACTTTTCTCTTAGTTGACGAATGTGTGCTATTATTTGTCAATGATGAGTCCCAAGAACTTGGTTTCTGTAGTTACTGGAATAACAGTATGTCTCATTCTTAGTTCAGGATCTGGGTGATGAGTGTGTTTTCGAAAGAAGTGTACACAGGCGCTTTTTTCTGTTGAAAACCTAAACCCATTATTAAGAGCCCACAGAGAGACATGATCAATTGCTTGCTGAAGTTGTCTTTCAATTACCCTCATGTTACGTGAGTGACAGTAAATTGTGAAGTCATCAACATATAGAGCATTGTCTACAGTGGGAGGAAGCTGTTCAATGATTGAGTTAATTTTAATAGCAAAAAGAGTTACACTTAAGACAGAGCTTTGGGGAATTTTATGATATGGTCGAGATAGCGTACTTTCCACTTTGACTTGGAAAGTTCGCCTGGACAGAAAGTTTTTAATAAATATAGGGAGGTGTCCTTTGAGACCCAGGTTATAGTGGTCTTTTAATATGCCATATCTCCAGGCTGTGTCATAAGCTTTGCCCATGTCAAGAAAAACTGAGACAAGATGTTCTCGCTTCAGAAATGCATCTCTTATATAAGTTTCTAACCGAACTAAAGTTGATCGATGTCTACGGAAACCACATTGTGTATTGGAGAGAAGACTGTTGCTTTCTAAATACCAGAGAAGTCTGGCATTAACTATTTTCTCTAGTATCTTACAAAGGCAGCTGGCAGAGTAATGGGTCGATAATTATTTGCTTGTGTTGGATGTTTTCCTAATTTTGGCATAGCAGTGACAATTGACTTATGCCAAGAATTTGGAAACTCTTCCTCTGCAAGTATTCTATTGTATAATAAGAGACGAAGATCCATAGAAGATGATGGTAGATGTTTTATCATTTCATAATGGATGTCATCATGTCCTACTGCACTAGGATGAGATTGTGAGAGAGCTCTTTTTAGTTCCTCCTTGACAAATGGCTGATTATATGGCTGAAGAATGTTGGTAGAAAAATTAAACCTTTGTTTCTCTTGCTGCTCTTTCAGTATTAAAAATTCCGGAGAATATGAAGCTTTTGCTGAGATTTTAGCAAACGTTTCTCCCAAAGTATCTGCAATAGCTTTGGGATCAGCAAGAACACTTCCATTATTGTCTAAGTTGGACAAACAATGTGTACTATATCTACCTTTCATTTTCTGGATTTTATCTCATACAATTTTTGGACTGGTCATTTGATTAATTGATGTAGTAAAATGGATCCATGATTGTTTTTGACTCTGACGTCTTACATAACGTTCTTTGGCTCGAGCACGCTTGAAAGATAAGGTTATTAAATGTGATGTGGTGGGGTATCTACGAAATATACTCCATGCTCTGTGTTGATCTTTTTTGGCTGCCTGACATTTCATTTTGGGTTCCACCAAGGCTTTGGATAGAATCGAGATGATGTTTTTGGGATGGAGGCTGTTGCTCTGGACAATGCATTCTGTTATATATTTTACAGCTTCATTGATAGGTGTTTGACTGATGGCATCAGCATTAAATTTTGCAAGATGAGAGAAAGTGTTCAAGTCAGCCCGGTCCATTTTCCATATAGGTATCCGTGTGGGTGAACATGGTTCCTGTGAAGACATTGTACAAAGAACAGGAAAGTGATCACTTCCATATATGTTCTCTTCAATCCCACACGAGCAGTGGAAGATTGGAAGGGGAACAGATTGTAAGATCAATTGCAGAATATGAACAGGTAGGCATATGGAAGAAAGTATTGAGTTTATTATTTAGAAGGGAAAGGTTATTATTATCAAGAATTTTTTCAATGATTCGACCTCGTCTATTAGTGTTGGCACTACCCCATAGAGTATTGTGACCGTTAAAGTCACCCATCAAAAGTATGGGTTCAGGCAGCTGCGAGATAAGGTTATCAAGATCAATTTCATTTAACTCAGCATTTGGTGGTAAATAAATTGAACATATACTGTAATAAGAAATCCCACAGAGAAGCGAATCGCTACTGCTTCCAGAGAAGTATTAAGTTGGACCTGATGGAAAGGAATATGACTGCCCACTTGGATAGCTACTCCTCCATGAGCAGGACCATCTCCAGTTCTATCCTACGTACAACAGTGTGAAATTCCTAAAGATACGGTCCTCATTGGGCCTTAAGTAAGTTTCCTGTAGACAGAAACAGAAAAGTTTGTGTTTCTGCAACAACATCTTGATATCGTCAATATTCTGGCGGATCCCACGACAGTTCCATTGTAAAAGGTTTCCCATTGTCTTGATTTCATTGACTTGTCTGGTTTTCGAGAGGTTGAGGGCTTCGGCTTACCTTTGTCATATTTATATTTATCCACTGTTTTAGGGAAGTATGGACGGCCAGTGTCCATCTCTTCCTCTGATAGAGGGTTAAAAACATCAAATGTGTTAAGGTCAGTTGGTATGCTTAGTTTTCTTTCAGTGGGTATCGAGGTATCCATTTTTTCTGTGCAAGTGTCTGGTGGTTTATCTTTGAGTGAAGTCTCCACCATAATTTTTTTGACAGATGAGTTTTCATCGAATGGGACCATTTTTGAAGTTGTCTCAGGAGTAAGGCCATAGACCTTGTGATTAATGCGCTCAACAGAGAAGCACTTGCGATCGTAAAGTTCGGGTATGGTGAAATTATCAAATGGTGGAATAGACATACATGTTTGAGTTGCTGTTGGCTCTTTTTTAATTGTTACTTTTTCAGCATAAGAGGATCGTAGGACAGGTGTAATGGTGGCCAGCTTTCTTTTTGCATCGTGATATGTTATGTTTTGTTCTGTGTTAATTTTTTATATCTCTTTTTCATCTTTCCATTTCTGACATGCACGAGAGTGTGCTGGACGATCTCCCTGACACTTGACACCTTTAGTTTTTTTTCACAGCAAGATTTATTATCATGTTAATAAATCTTAGCTGAGATACACTGCTTTTACAGATGTCGGAGGCCTAGGTGTATCAAAAGTAAGGATGATGTTCTTGATTCAGACCAGGCGGCGATCTCTGCGTATCAGGATGCGCCTCACACCCGTCACTCCTTGATCATTAAGCTCTGAACATATCTCCTCATCAAGAACATCAAGGAGATCCCATTCTGATATCACTCCTCTACTGGAATTGAGTGTTCTGTGAGGTGTTACTGCAATTTGTATTCCACCCATTGTCGTTGCTCTCAGTAGTTTCTCAGAATGTTGTTTGCACATTGTTTAGACGAGGATATCACCAGAACGCAATTTCTTGACAGTTTTGGGAGGTCTTGCCAGTCCTTCTAAACCTTTTTGAATAAAGAAGGGTGACATTTTCCCAATTGGTTTTTCGCCTGTTGCATAAATGATTAAAGAGGTTGGTACATTTATGTTGGTATCCGACATTTTTGTTTCTTACTTCTGTTTTCATATGCTGTGTCTATATTATCAGTACTTGGTTGGGACTTCGTTAGGGTCCCTGAAACATTTGAGGCTGAAGAATTCATATTTAATGAATTTTTAATTTAGCGCCAAAGTTCCCCACCCACCACGGAGCCACACATGGATTGTGTAGTTCCGTGATGGGTGTGGTTCCGTTCCATTCCTGAGCGCATGCAAAGATTGCGCTAAGGAGTGGAACGCCAGGGCTACCCCGGACGCTATACCGGAACTGCAGCAGATCTAGGATCCCGACCCCGGACCATGGGATGAGAGACTTACTGCAACACCGTTGACCCTTGCAGGCAAGCTCACTAGCTGATTGATCCTGGCTGGGCCATCCAGGACCACCCGTCTTACCGAAGCAGGGGCCAAAGTAGTGCAAGACTACCAGGATCCCCCCTTTCCGGATGTCCACGGGTCGAACCGCACGGCAAACACGATGGCAGGGCGTTGGATCCCAATGATGGTGGTCTGGAAAAAGGATAGTGAAAAAGACTCAGGAGAAGTAGAGCAAAAAATACGGGAAGAAAAGCAAAGAAAAAGAGGAAAGATGAAAAGGGCCAGTACCATCACTGGGAGGTCCCCTCCACCACGAACAGGTTCCCCACATGGGGGGGGGATTCTGACAGTGATGTGTTATTCATTATCAAGCATTTGGATCAAGGACCACTGTGAGCTTATGCGTGCTACACAGACTTGTTACTGATTACCATTGTGACATATTTTTATATCACTTCCAATCCATTTGATGTAATTTTGCCACAAGAATGAAAGTGATATTTGGGATCGTCCCTTAAACTGCCACATTAGTGGTTATTCCACACTACAGAAATGCTTCAGCAGTTGTAACAATGGTAGCAATGGAAGTTGTATCCATCAACACTTAACAAAACTGTTACGTTTGTAAAGGCAGAAGAATCTAATTGATGCTTGCATATTGCGAAACATACATAAAAACGAGGATATCGAGGGAGAATTTTCTACATCTTCGCTATTATGCGTCTCCTAATCCTAATATTTTTTTTTTCAAATATTCAGCAGACCTGATGGAGTTTCTTGTTTATTAAGTTGGCCACTACTGATCCAACTGATTTCTTTTTTCATCAAGCCATAAATGATATTAAACTCTTAATCGCTTCCATTTGATTGCCCCAGAAATTCGGGTTTTTCATTCTTGGAAAGAGCAACCAGAGAAGAATTCTGTGGAATTCTGGTATACGAAAAATGGTTGCGGGTTCGAATCTCACGTACGAGAACGTTTGTCAAACCTCACACTGAAGAGTACATAAATATCCGTCCTTCGGTTTCCAAGAATGGCCCTCCATTCGACACTGTTCAGTAAACATTAAACACCTTAACGCAACAACTCTATTAACATATCGTCGATGCCATTGCTGTCCAGTTTCATAAAAGAATCTAATTCAAATTTCCCAACTTTAACGCATTTTGCCACCGCCTTTGCCTTCCGACTGCAATAAAATCGCTTCGACAATTCCTGATGAAATCAGATTTCTGCTTCATATAACTTCGTGATTTGAACTTGGAAATATATTTTAAATTAAACAAATCTTCTGTTATTGATATTTTTAAGAGCGTATCGGTAAAGATTTCTTTTGTGATTTGCTAAAATACTTCAAGAGAAATAATGCAGAATCCAGCAGGAATAGGAAGAAATTTAGTAGAGACTCAAAAATGCGAAGATTGGAGATGGCTGCTTTGTCGATTAAGGAATGAAGTGGAAGGAAAGGGAGCCTTGATGCTGTATTATATACATACCCCAACAATCGTCGAGCCTCTAGCGAAATTAAACTGGTTATTATTTTATTTAAATAAACCGTAAGTAGCTTAATTCCGAAGGAGCATTTTGAAATATTGCCAAATGCACTCCATTGCAGTTTCACATTATTTTAGTGAAAAACGAAGTATAAAATGAGCTTGGGAAATCAGAGTGCTTAGCATCTGCACTTCCTTCTAGTAGCAGTCGTTACTTAAAACCCGAAATGAAATTTAATTATGTGTTGTACTCCATACGAGTGTATAAGCCTATTACTCTAATTAGCAGATGGTATTTCGTAAATGCGGAGGATTTTCGCTGTTTATGAAGAGTTAAATGTGTCTTTCTTTCCAGATGCCGCAGTTACAAACGACTTAGAAGCCGACAGATCCCTTAATAAACTATGGTACTGAGTCACCGGCGAAGTGAACCGTTCGCACGAGGCAGTTTATTGGAATTAAAGACGAGAGCTATAAGGAGGCAATTAAAAATTGGCAAATTGGCCACTGCAATCGTTACATGCAATCCATCACCTCTATCTGCTTATCTCGTGCCACGAACTACACGCAAAATCCCTCATTACCGTTTTAAAACGTTGTTTCTCGTCATGAATTTCTATGGGTGGGATGGGGGGGGGGGGTTCTAAAGATGTATTTTTAAACATGTTCATTATTAACGACGATTTATTCGGCTAGTAAACGTTCGTGTATTATTCTAATTGAATAAGCAGCAACTGCTCGCAGGAGTATCCTCTTTCTTTAAAAGCGAGTAACAAATTACGAATAATTTTAAAGATTGTGTAAAGGCTAATAAAAGACACTGTTCTCAGTAACCTTTTATATACCATTCTTAATTATGTTTGATAAATTATATTTTAACAACTGGATCTAATTTTAGAGACAATAATTTCTTACACGCATTTTCTGCATATAAATGTAATATAAGAAAAAAATTAAAATTTTGCAAATGTCCGGATGGCCATCCTAACATTCTATGTACTCTACGGTTGCAAAAATAAATATAAAATTCATCCGTAATCATCAGAGAAAGGTGCGTTTATCCATTTTACAGAAGTGATCTCGTAAAATCCTTATTCTTAATTGTCTCAAAATTTGGAGAATCCTATCCTTCCATCTCTCTCTCTCTCTCTCTGAATATCTTCTCATTCGTTATTTTTCTCACTGAATCTCAATGCATATAATTTTTTTTTCGTATATATATCTGATTGTTTCTAAGAACGCATCAGAAAGAGCAGACACATCGCTTCGAAAGGATTACTCGCACATATCTACCATCCATACTTGGATCATTCAATACACTTGGATTATTATTCAAAGTATATTGTTTATTTATTATTAAAATATGTATTTTAATAATAGCCACAAATGCAATGAAACATTTACAGATAACTTGCGTTTTATTTTCATTTTATAACGGAGGGTTGTGTGCATATTTACATACGAGAACTCATTAAAATCCTTTAACATTAAATCCCGTCTTTCAAACTTGTATTTCTGAAATTTAACTCGTGGTGGATGCATAAAAACATAAGTACCGAAAGAAAATCGGTACTTATGTAATCGATGCTTATTATCGTTTAAGTAGGGCGAGACCAAGGCAACTGTCACACTAAAAGTTGTATCCTTGAAAAAGCTCTCGGTCACTTTCGAAACTTTTTTTACTTTCAAAAGTAAATATTATTTTGTCAGTCTGGTATAAAACAATCAATTTATTATCCTTTCTTTTAATGGCCTTTTTAATGTCAAACGGATCTTTTAAAGTTCTTTTCCTCTGTAGTCGAATCTTTCCACCAAGCTGATACCGTAATGCTTGCACTCTATAAAAAGTAAACATTTCTTAATTGATTCTCTTGTTTAAGCTGTTCTTATCGAGAAATTTGATATTGTGCAGGCTAATAGTCGTTATTTTTTTATCTGCTTGTAAGTGCACGTGAAATATTACAAAGAATTTCTTAATTGTCATGAACTGGAGCAATCTACTCTGAGAGCGCAGGCGACTAGACAATCATAAATCCAAGGCAATCTTTGTTCGAAAGCCTACAAGAAATTCAGTAACATAAAGAAACTATTCATTTGCGAAAATGAATAATCAGAATGAAACAAAAACTAAAGAAGAAAACCTCATCTCGCGAAGGCAATTTCAGCCATCTGAAAGCGTTCTATTCATTCATTCACTCAAAGATCTAAGATCTTCAAAAGGCCACCATCGTTAGGTGTCTACTTATCCTCTACGATTTTGCTCTTGTCTCAATCAACCAACAGCTACCATACTTGAAACGGAGATCGAAGAATGTGAGGAACATTTCATTCTAACGTATGATTTGGTTCATGGTGATTGGCTTTGGTATCCTCCTTCGAAATAACGATTTTACATTGGAGCAAGCATGGCGGCACACGCATATAGCAATATCTAGATTTTAAATACAGTTACCCTCAACAGCCAAACATGTCAAAGTGCCGTGCACAGTTAAATACTCGTCGTCGTCCGGTAGCATCCTCTAGCAAGAGGTTGCAGCAGATGAGCAGCCATTTCTCTTTGTCTATCGCCTCCGTCATTCTTAAACCAGTCCATTCCACGATGTCATTGAACCACCCTCTACTTGATTTTCCACATCTTCTCTTCCCCTCAACTTTAAATTAAATACTACAGTAAAAACACTGGCGATGACAGGGAATATTAAGCTTTACCCACGCATCTTTAAAAAAAAAAAAAAAGGAAAAAAGAAGAAGAAAACAACCTACCGTAGAACTGAAGCTATTTCAGACATGATATGCATCTGCTACCATGTGTATTCACGAAAGGGCGGCAATTATTAAATACTCTCTCTCTCTCTCTCTCTCTCTCTCTCTCTCACACACACACACACACACACACACACACACACACACACACACACACGCGCACGCACACACCGGAAAGTCTTGATTATTGACTTTAAGAACATGTGAAAATTTGCCGCAACCTTTCTTAAAAATGATAGTTAGGATTAAAAAAAGTTTTCCGCCTAGTCCCTTTGGGAACACTAGCCTTTACATGATTTCTCTCTCTCTCTCTCTCTCTCTCTTTTTTTTAAATTTCATGTAGTGATGACACAGCGGACAGAAAATATGAAGTCTGTGAATAGCAATCAGTCTTCGTGATTGGAAAGCCAAATAGTTCTAAATAAAATGAATTATATAGCAATACATACATACATTTAAATGTATATGCAGGCTTGGGACGCCTACATGTATACCAAATCATTCAACATTAGATAGCAGCGAATACTTTTAACGAGATCCATTTATACACTGCTCAAGATTTTCGATTTCATGTATTGACGATTTTCGATTTCAGTATTGACGAAAAACAAGTAATCCATGAATCATGAGCCAGACAGAGACCAAACATGGAACTTCATCCATTCATTTCTGGTCTCCAGTAAGAGGGGTGGTCTCTGACCGCGCGATGAAATTCATTTCACCCAAACAAGCATCCATTCGGTCTTGCGATCAATTGGTTGAAAAGTGGAAAAGTTATCCACACTTTCGCCAACCAGGCCTGCTATGGCAGTTAAAGTTGAATCAGTCGCCCCAGTGTTTCCAAGCAGATCCTCGTCCTTTATTAGTACATATACACTAGTACTAATCCTGCCAAGCTGCGATTTTAACTTCGATTATCTCGGACGATAAATGATGCATTCAGAATAGTGTGGTCGCTGGATGAATCGTTATATCTAAGTTGCTTAATTTCGATGCCAAACCATTGTTTCGTGCAATAAAAAAAGTTACCACTACTCTTTACGAAAACTGTACGTTATGTTTAAAAAATCGAAAATAAAAATACACCAGGTATAAAACGAGGATAATGTGATTGAACTGCATGTAAATTAATGTTAGATGATTAAATTATTAGTCTGCAGACGAGGCCGGAATGGTTGACCAAGTGGTAGCGTATCCATTTGCCAACGAACAGGCTGTGCGTTTGAATTCCATGATGGGCCCCTCTGGATGTTTTATGAAGGCTTCGAATAGGAGGTGAATTTCGTTCTCCATTTAGGAGAGAGAGAGGCCTCCGGTTATTGGAGGCCTTAAATTACTTGAAAAGATTTCATGTGTGGTCTCTAGAGATGTACCGAGGTAGTGTAGATGGGTTTCCAACATATAATCCATAGTCTATCCCACGGATGTACTGTAGGTTAGAAGCCTTCGAAGGTCTGCTTCACATATGTAAATAAAATTACCGATAACTGTTCTCAGTTTCATGAAACTCTTTTAATGAAATGCCTCGAATAATACGGCAACAGTTTCCACATATCCTTTGTTCTTCCAAGCTACTTATCGGTGCTACTACTGCAGAGGAATAAAATTTGAGTTCAGTTCTAGTTGCTTACCATCCGATTATTATATATATATTTTTTTTTCACACCGGATTTCAGAGTAACTTTATTTCGGTGCCAGAAATTGAGCACACCATAAACCAAGATTGCATTAATTGTCTTCCGTGTATTCTTAAACCTCTAATCTAATCTAATATATATATATATATATATATATATATATATATATATATATATATATATATATATATATATATATATATATATATATATATATATATATATATATATATATATACCAAGCTATTTTAAATATAAACCTGGTTTTAATCCATTTCCCAAGTAAGCAAACAGACAAGAAAGTCAAGTTTGCGCCTGCAAGTAGTGCTCCGCAGTCTTGGTGATCCGCAAAGTAGTGCAAGTCTTAGGCAACCGTGGTAAACGTGGAATAAGCTCTGATCACTATTCTTAGTATTTACTCTTGATATAAAGCACATCTCCTTGAGGAGATGTATGATGCTATGCATTAAAGGCAAGGGGCCACTACCCACACCGGTTTCGACCTTTATTGCGCTACGTGCGGGTCACCCAGACTTGCATTACTTGCAGGCGCAAACTTGACTTTCTTGTCTGTTTGCTTACTTCGGAAATGGATTAAAACCAGGTTTATATTTAAAATAGCTTGGTATCTTTAACGTATATTATACCCAAGGTAAAAAACTTTGTACACACACACACACACACACATATATATATATATAAACTTTATACATCTTTCTGTATGTATATGTATGTATATATATATATATATACATACATAAAAACTTTATACATCTTTCTCTCATCCAGAGATTTTTATTAAGAAGATCAAGCACTTTTTGTCTACTTGTATATGAGATATAGATGACTTCTGCATTATTTCATCCTTGGTATCTCTCCCGGGTGTGGTTCCCACTGATGAGACCTCAATAAAGGTCGAAACTGGTCTGGGTAGTGGCCCTTCCCATTATGCAAAGCATACTCCCTTATATATATATATATATATATATATATATATATATATATATATATATATATATATATATATATATATATATATATATATATATATATATATATATCTCCTCTCCTCTCCTGGACATTATGTATATATTATATATGAAGTTTAGTAGACGGCGTATTTGATAAATTGAGATTATTCCTCAGAATAGTTCTATAAACGTTAAGTAGCCAATTGATTGTAAAAAAAAAAAAAATACGAGTATAATTTGAAGCGTAACGAGATATTAACCCTTTTTTTATTGGTCGATTAAAACCAATGTTTCTTTCTTTCAAACAAAGCACAGTCATAAAGAAATCGTTATCAGAAATGAATAAACCGTCTTTGTTTCTGGTGTGCCATAATTTCTGGGAAGTGCGTTGTCTAACAAGGCGAATCAGAAAACAGTTAGCGAACGAGGCTATCCACTGTGCTTTATTAATACCCCCGTGCAACACTGGGCCAGTATCTTGCTATTTGCTTAGCCTTCGTGAGAACGACGCCGGTGATCCTTCTACAATGATTCACTGGCCAGCCGCAACGATTTATTAACGATCTGATACACTGCAGAGATTAGCCATATGTTTCCTGTCGGCGCGAGCTTAAACAGCCCAAACTACTTGAGGCCAGCTGCCCTCTACTAAACCTCTTCATTCGCGCCATCTTGTTAAATCTTCGATCGCTTCAAGTTGGGAGCGAGTTAATTATTGGTTACCGGCAGAGTTAGAGGTTAGGAAACAAGGCTTCAAACGGAGGTGTGGTCTGAATTCAAGGATATTCCGCTTAATCAATCAACGAACGTCGCAGTCTATGAGAAGTACTTATTGATAAGAAGAAGAACGTCCTCCGCCTCCAGACCAATTGTCATCCCTTGCCTTTCCTTTCCTTCCCCCCCTCCCTTAGCTTTCTGTAGTGCTTTAACGAAGGGCGCGTTCTTCATTAGCAGTTGTCTGTAGTTCATCTAATGGTGTGAGGTCACCACCAATAGTAGTTCTGCCTTGGGCAACTGCTACTGAGAGAGAGATAGATGGAGTCATATCGGGTTTCGTAGTGAAAAAAAAATATATTCGAAGACGGACGACACTCGATCTTCCAGTTCGAAATCAACAATTTTGAAGTCTAATGTAATCACATTACCGAACTTCACTTCTTTGTTTAGTGCACCTCTCGTCAGAAGAGTGCACTAAGAATACCCAATGTGAAATTATGCCACCTGGTCCTGTCGTCTCCTCATATGTAACCGTAAGGATATTCGTATATAACTGATCCCACAGTTATATAAGTAGACAATTCTGTTTTCTCTAAGCATGTTGCAGCGTGAATGTAAGGAAAAATATTACTTTACAAAGGTATTGGCACTCTTATTGACTCTTACACAAATAATCTAGAAGAAAATTGTTACGTGTTAGTTATGTGTAGTTTCTCTGCAATGAACAAACTGAAGTGCTCACTACCCTTACGCTGGGAAATGTGCAAGATGATGAGGAAGAAGTTGTAGACGACGTCATGAGCTTACTTGCTATCTGGACCAGATATGGAGAATGTTGTGCTTCTTTATTCTCAATAAGAATCGTCGCGTTGTGAGAAGGACCAGTTTTGCAAAACCGTGATCGTGTTTGTTTTCTGCAGTCGAGGTGCTGTGTGATCACGTGATGCAGTAATTACCAAACATGATCGACCTATTCCTATAACCGAAGTGATTCAAACTTTTCTGTCCGTGGAATGTTCTGTTGTTGGGCGAGGTAATCGCGATTTAAGACATTCACAATGTTATCAGTATGACATTGCCGGTTTCGTCTCTAGTTTCCTTATTAAGCATGTTACTGTAATTTAGATGGCATTTAAAAAAAAAATCCCTAATGAGATATGGTAGGAGAGACACACACACACACTGAAATTGCGCAGGAATAATTTTCTATAGCTTTTCGACTAAACTGTGTTAGCTGGTCTTACACGGGTTGGACAGAGCTAACCTTCTTTTAGGCGCTAGGGTTGGGGAGGGAAGAAAAAACTTCTCTAATTAGTGCAACAACATAACTTTAAAAGGAAGATGATAATCCATTTTAGGATTGAGAGTTATATACGAAAATTGTCCTGTCGCATCACCATTTCCTCATATGAACCTTCAAGGGGTACGTGTATGATATTATGACATTCCTTCAGTACATCCCCTAGTCACTTTTACATTATTACTTATTTATCATCAACATTTTTGTTCCATATTAATTCATTATTTGTGTGCTTATTATTATTATTTATTTTACTGATACGACACCCCTCTGCTTCAAACTTTCCTCTCCTCGTTCTCGCATACCAAGCAAAATGGAACCACAGCGGGAAAGTTTTTTCTAACACTAATAATTTGGCTCAGTCGGCCATGGGAATCGCTCTAAAGAAAGAAATGGAAAACTGTGTGTGTGTTTCTGCGAATAAAGTCATAAGACTCATATATCGGGACTTAAGTTAACTTCATTAAAATGAGCTATACATCACGCTGAAATTCCAGCAATAATTTTTTAAATCAAAATTAACAAATTTGGAAATTTATATTTATCTTTCCAAAATTCTACGTACTAAATAAGTTTCGTTTTACTGTGTGGAATTTAAAATCAGACCTTTTTCGTTCGCCTTAATTACATGCGTAAAATGCAATCTGCTTCTTTTAAAGGGCCCGAATAACCTTTCGGTGTCATTAAGAAATATACTGATCTTAGTAATTTGCGCAGTTTGTCTGGACAACAAATGTGCTCGTTATTCTGCTTATGTCTTAATGCTGTTTGCAACTAATTGGTCTGGCAAAAATAAACGAAATTGCTTCTGCCGAAATACGAATAGCCTTTATATCTGGATTAAAATTCTAAATGCTATCCTTAGAGAGAGAGAGATGGGGGTAAGGGAGGGATAGAAAGGAAAGTAATGTGAATATATCAGCTTCTCAGGCGAGTTATCTCCCTTTCCGATGAGAATGAGTTATTTTTCTATTTCTAATCTCCAATGAATATTTTTTATTCGAATCTCATAATTCATAGATTGACGATTATGTTATTTAGAATATATAAATCTCTGTATCGCCAAGAAGAAAACGAACAACAAAAAACTACTATGAACAGCAGTAACTTTTAACCCATCAAAAGTAATAAGATGCAGTTTCCTCTACAGTTCAACATTGAAATGGTTGGTTTCATAAGGCCACTTTTAACGTCACATCTAACAATTTATAATATAATGCAACGATCGTCAGCATTACAAAATATTGTCATAAATAGCAAGTACCAATAAGTTGCTTGTGCTGCCATCTATACCGTAATGGAGAAATTAATCAAAAAACGTTCATTCTTTGAAAATAATGGTTGCATTGAGTGATTTGAAATTACGAAATTTAATTTATCTCTCAAAACATAAAAAAAAATGCTATAAAAATGGTGCAAAAAAGCACATTACTATAGAAAATGTGTAAAAAAGGAATCGTTACTACTTTATGAAAACAACCCAATTCCCTCTGTGTGCTATAAGTTTTCAAAGGCCAATATTCTTCTTCATAGTTTTAAAGTGTAATAAAAGGAAGCATGAAGTCATTTCAATTTTTTATGCATTTGATAAAATAAAAGTAAAGTAAAAAAGTTTGAGAAATGTTTGACATAATTTAATAAAATTAATTTTGTTTTCATTGCGTTTTCTCAATACCTATAAAAATTAATATTTGATGCCACAGTAATGTTATTAATGTTAACAATACGGTACATATGTTTATTCCTAATAACGTATAGCGTGCTCTTAACTGTAAAAATTAATTATGTATTTCAACATAACAACAGCATATAACATGTGCTGTTGCTATCCAGATTATATTCAACGAACAAGATAAAAAAAAGTCTATAGCGAGAACATTTCACATATAATTTAGTTTTGTTTTCTTTTTACTTGAATTTTTGAAATTCTTTCACTGCTTTACAGAAAAAGATCGTAACCTTCCGAGTAGTCTGATTTGGCCACTATTGCACTCTTCATTTTCAGTTCATTTTTCTGCGATTGTATTCAGTTCTGAAATAAAGTAAATGTCCCTTCAGACATCTGTTCGATGTCTTGTAATATATTCGTAAAACTCGGTTAAGCGAAGGAACTATTAATTAATGTTACCAAGTAGTTTAGTTTCAGCTGAAAAAGTGCGTTATATCCACCTAGAAAATCCGTTTCACAATAATAACAAGAAATATTATTATTCTCCGGGAGTAATTTAATACTTAGATATTCGGGGAAAGAAAAAAAAAAGGGGGGGGGAAGAGAAGTGTGCATCTCGCTCTCTCTACGGAAGCACATTCACTAGACACCAAATGACTCTCGGTTTTGGTTTTTTCTTAGTGAAACGTAAAACACACACACTTTTTTTTCTTAAATGCAAGCTTAAAACGCGCACTTTTCTCTCTCTCTTTTCGTCTAGACGACAGTTATTAATTCAGTGTTTCAACAGACTCCCCTTCAATGGCTCGGTATCTGTCAACGTCTTGCGGCAGCCTCTCAACAACGTCAAGAGATCAGGAACAACTAAAGATGATAGTGCCTTTTTCTCCAGCCTCGATATTACATAGATCTTTACCAACTTCTTGGGGCAATGGAGGAGCTTTTGTCATTTATGGCTAGCGATCAACTCTCCGAATGGCTCACCCACGGGCATAGACAGCAAACGCATCCACGTCGTAATAGTCGTATTGGAATGTCCGCCCGCTGCTGGTGGCGTCACGCCACGCTGCAGTTGATAGGCAATTACATCATGGAAACTGGCTGGGGACGCTCTGCGCGAATCGCTGTAATGGATTGAAGGAAAGATCTTTATTTCCGTACCGCTACATCATTGCCCGATGATGTTTCTCGGAACCTTTTCCGCTTCTAACGGTGACTCCGGTTACGACAGACTAGCTGCAGCAATAACGGAGTAACAAGCGTCCGCTGCTCGAGTCGAGGCGGTTTTTCTTCAATGACTTCTCTATGAGATGCGAATCACAGATGCCAGTTTAGTTTGATGTTGCTGATAGCCGGGCTCTTTTATGAAACATTAGACAAAAACAAGCGGGTGCGTTCGATAGTAAAATATGGCACTGCAGGGAGTGTACAATATGGAATAACACAGCCAGCCGAGTGCTGTAGTTTATTTACTCGCTGTCTTATAAAGACGAAGGAAAAGAAGAGTCAGAAAATAAAGACGAGGAGGAGATGAAGCAAACCACTTGGCCTGTACTCGTGTCTAACTAGGCATCCGACAGCCTCACATAAAAATAAACTTTCCCCATCGTGCGCATCCACACAAAAAAAAAAAAAAAAACGCTTTCGTCGCACGGCTGTAAAATGCAAAACTCCACACTACGGATTTTTATTTATTTCAGAAATATTTAATTTTACTTCTGCGTAATATTTTATTTACTGTTTTGTCATTCGTTTCTCGTCCTGTTGTCATATCACCAGTTTCTTCATAAAGATTTCTTAAGAAATGCAGATGAAAAAACACGTCTCGTCGATTAAATCGCAATGGGCTCCTTACACATCGATGAAATCGGATTAGAACGGAGGCAAAGAAACTTACTTACTTACGTGCAGAATCTTAATGAGTCCAGGGGAAATATAATGAGTAGCCCTTCCCGCCGAATTATTAGCAATTCAGATAAACACTGCATTACTTTGTCACGTTTTTTTTTTTTTTTTTCGTTTTAAAGTGACTTGAATTTCCTTTTCGTAATAAAAGGGGCCGACCGATGAAAACCAACTGACTTCATTTTTCCTAATATGTAATAATGTCTAATGTTGCGTGTCGGAAGAATTTCGGTTGTTATTTATAAGAATGCAAATAATCCTGGTTATTATGTCTCGTGGCTGCAATATAAATTGGGTAAGCAGAATGAAAACAACAATAAAAATAAAAGTGTCGGAGATTAAAGTAAAATGAAATTTTTATTTTCATTAAATGAAGTTTTATTATTTCTTGTTGTTATTTTTAACTAATGAAGAATAAGCGAAGAAACGCAACATTTGATTTAAACAAACTGCCCAGACAGAGTTTGGACAGACTGGTTCGAATCCCATAGGAAGCGAGGCGCGCTTTTAAGAGAGTTTCAACAAAATGTGCGTTGTCCATTTTGCACAAGGGTGACAGAGAATTTGCTCCTCGCGAATCCATAAAAAACTAACATTGAGAAACATCGGACAGGGGAGTGCGTGGATTATCACGTGGATTATCAATACCCAAATTAGGTTCGCGAAAAGTAAAATCACGTGAGTTTAACCGGACGGTAGGTCTGTTGCGTATAAAAGAAGGAAAAATAGAAGGGGTGGGATGAAGTATTTCTCAACAAAATGTGAGCCAATTTGTTTAGTGGCAGGGAAAGAATAGCTCCAATGCAAATCCAAGCATGTCGTAAGAGGCGACTAAATGGACGCTGAGTTTCGAGAGTTTGAGTTTCGCTCTCTTAAGGTTTATGCCTTGAGGGAGAAATTTGAGTCTCCGGGGTCGGGTGTTCTCCGGCATGGCCCGGTGAGGGGCTTTGTCGGTGGATGCCTTTCCCTGGAATATGAGCGGTTCTGCTCGGTGGTGGGGGAGCCCGTCACAGAGTGGAACCAACGTTGAGTTGGACGGTCTTTCGGACACTATGGAGTGGTCTAGGAATCGTCCTAATTTTTAGAGTTGGCTTTACTTAAATAGCGCCAATTTGTTTTAAGAAATCAACGATTCTGAAACTGATCCTCATCAGAGATGCATAAAGTTACTTTGCTGAGAAACAACAGAGTTCGAAGGCTGAAATTTTTCAGGTAGTTCAGAACAACGACTCCGATCTCATATCGACAGTGAACTTGTTACGCAACTCTACAAGCGACTGCAATCATTTCTAGGGTTGCCTTGGGGGGGGGGGGTCGAACTGATGAGAACATTGCGCTCAGATCCAGTGCAGAGTTTAGCAAGTTTTGGCAAACCAAACTTTTAGGATTATTCAATCGCAAATTTAAATTAAAAGATATTATTTTAGAAAAATATATTTCTTCATCACGAAATGAATCCCAAATTTGGACGCATTGCAAATTCGTGCCGTATATATTTAAAAGTGTATTTTAAAAAGTGAAATAAAAGTATATTTTTAAAATGTAAAATAATTTAAAAGTAAATTGTTTCTTTAAACTGCTTTAAAGGAACATTTTAACAAAATTAAACGAAGCAAATCACTAATAAAAATGCTTCTCCTGCTCAATAAGATAATTTGCGGATTTCTTCAGAAAATAACGTCGCTTTTTATCCCCGTCCGTTTCCTTTGGTCTATTTCCTTGGTAACACGTAAGAAACATTTGTTTCTTACATGTTACCAAGTTTAGGTGGGTTCTATAGCAGATGAAGTATGAAACTAAGGCTTGTTAAAATAAGTTTTCAACGTTTTTTATTATTTTAAAATCTCCGTTAGACGTGAATGGTTTGTAACCTAATTTATAGTCTAACAGAATGTGCTGTAGCTGACTTTCCAAAACCTCTTTAACAGAATCGGGCTTTTAGATTACACTTTCACAAAATTTCTGTGTACAAAAAAAAAAAAAAAAAAAAAGTGTGCTCATTTAATATTTTTCACGCAATAATATTTTGAACAAAGTTGAAATATGAGTTTGCCACCAAACAGCGCTCTGCTGAAGCAACTTCTGCCAACACTGTCAAGAATGATTTCAACAAATTTCGTTAAACCAATCAAACTCCCAATATTTTTTCTTAATGGATTTATAGCAGCTTTGCTAACGATTCTTTTGCATATTAATTCACGCTTATGGCATTTCACGGTTTAATTCTAAATCGTGAAGTACCATTAAACCAGTCACGATTTAATTCTAAAGCCCCTTTTAAGAAAATTTAAAATTTTTAGAAATTTAAGAAGGAAAATTTTAAGAAATATTATAAAGTGGCCATAATTGATCAACTTGACTGATATCGATTGCAGCAACAATTAGACAACAAAACCCAATATTAAAGCATTGCTCATGTTGGTTCTTTATTAATTCTTCACAGATTTTTTATTATTTTTCATATTTTCGGCACATTTTGCTAGAAAGAGATCGAAAACACTCCTGTAAATATTCTAAGGATCAAATGATTCTAATATTTTTGAAAATATTTTTAAAAGAAATTTCCAAACTTCCACTCACTGTTCACATTTGCTTTTCTATTGTTTTCAGCGTGAATCAGTTGGCTCAACAGACGATTAAATCGTTAATAAAATACTTACGGAAGATATATGATCTAATCTTTCATGAACAGATAAAGTTTTGCGCCATTTTTCTCCATTATTGTTCACTTTATTTTTAAAGATGGAGGTATGCACACAACACAACAAGCAGGTTATTTTGTTATAAATTAACCAGTCACGGTTTACTAGTCCACCATTTATTTTTCTGTCGATAAAAGGCAATATCGTATACCATCCTTGTAATCAATTTATTTCCTCTTTTATCGTGACTTTTGGATAACCCGAACAAACTATCGGGCAAACGGTGATGTTTCAGAAATATTTTGCCATGCAGTGAGTCAGAAAATGCAGACACTTCTAAAGTATTTTCCTATTTCTGAAGATAAAACTGAGAAGCCAATTCTTTCTTGCTGATTCTTCTTGATAACAAACGACTAAGGAGCAACGATTATAACTTACCGCATATTTCCAGTTCCTCTCTGCTTCCCTTAACGCTTCCGTCTCGCTTTTCTTTTTCAGCAGTTTAACTCAGTTTTAATGTCCTTAAGAAGAAAATTTGAATTAAATTGCACCGAATTTATTAATGTTACGACTACTACAATGCAATGCTATAGCACAATACAAGATGAGATAAATACAGATATGAATTACAACAATACGTAATATAGTATGCCTTATATATATATATATATATATATATATATATATATATATATATATATATATATATATATATATATATATATATATATATATATATATATATATATATATATATATATATATATATATACACACACACACACAAATTGATTATTTATCGGGTAATTTTTATAGATATTAGCCGTTGTATGTCGAAAGGATTCATAGAATAACTCTCTGCTACCTTTAGGAGCTACTAAATTGGATTACTAACAAGTAATCCAAGTTATAATCCAAGTTATGTACAGTGATATACATAATTTGTCGTTGGTAAAAAGATATTCTATTTTAATATAAAAAAAGAAATTCATTATTGCTAATTTCATCATTATTATTTTTTCATTGGTATCAAGAGACGCAATTACACTAGAAGCCCACGATCCACGAATGCGGCATCACCGGTATTGAAATGAGGATCACCTTCGTCGAAAAATATGATGTTGCAAAATTTATTTGGCCTGATTCAAAGCTGAAAACTAATCCAGTTGTGTTCTATCCCGGTTTCACTTATATATATATATATATATATATATATATATATATATATATATATATATATATATATATATATATATATATATATATATATATTCTCGAACCAAATATTTACAAACATCCATTTCTTCTGCCGGCAGAGCGCACAGTGAGAATGGGTGTTTGTGATTTGTTCTTTATTTTATGTCCCGGTGTAAGACCACCTGCCCGCTTATCGAATGCCTGAACTTTAAGACTTTTTAACTGTATGTCGTTCTCCTAGGTTATATCAAGGTATTATAGTCCCTCCCCTCCAAAAAGAAATACAGTCAACAGATAGAACACATGCAATTCAAAGAGATAGGACTGTATATGATATCTGCATTATATACACATATATGTGATTCATTCCAAAGGAATTGAATTAACCAAATGATTAACAAAATCAGTTTGTCATTTTATATACCAGATAACATGCGTTACGCACAAGTCTAAAAAACACCAGCAGGCTATGGGTGCGTTTATTCTTAGAAGTGTAACATTTGAGAGAGAGAGAAAATCACAACAAAACCCATTTTGGTTGGATCCTAATGGATTTCTTCTGCAGTAGTTTTAGCCCAATTTCGAAATATCAGAAAACCAGCAAAAGTCTGCGTCCAGTATGATCTTACTATGTGCATTCTCTAGTATCTCATTTTAGCGAAGAAGAAATGAAAGAAGACGTCCTGCCATCTTTCTCAAGAAAATAATTTTCTTGAGAAAGATGGCAGGACGTCTTCTTACAAACCATTAGGATAAAGGAAACCGGGACGTCCTCTTAAGAGCTTCAACAGTGAATTCTAATATAGGAACAATCCACTCCAGGCCTAAATCCTTGATAGGTACAATGATGATGATGATGATGCAGGGTTAAAAGTTTTCCTTACCTCCAAATTAACACTGCGATTCAGCTTCTAAACATTTCGCATCGCCCTTCTCCATAAAGTAACGTTGGCCAAGATCTGGTTATGGAGATGGAGTGTTCTAGTCCACAGTAAAATTTATTAAATGATTTTTGCCATGTATATTCTCGAGTTTAAAAAAAAATCTATTTTTTTTTAAAGGTTAACATGATTTCTGTCCATTATTTGTCCAATGGAATGTTTTAAACGATTATGAAATTACGCATTAAAAAGTCCTCTAGTTTTTCGCATTTAGATCAAACAGATGAACGAATGTTTCAGTATGTGTTGTGAAATGATAAACAAAGATGGTGTTTCTGAGAGCGTATTCAGTGCGAAATTATTTAAGTTCGCAGGTATATCCTTACGGTGATGAACATGGTTTTTTGAAAGTGTAATTCTTTGCAACCGGAATGGAATTATTTCCTTGAGGAAGCAGGATGAAAAAAAAACTGAAGGACACTGGCGGACACACACAGTAAAAATGATTCTGCAAACAGGCGTTTTGTGTCTCTCAGATAATTTGAAAAAAAAAAAAAAACTAATGTAGAGAGTCGCTAACAACTTGTTAGTCCAGCAGTTGAAAGCATATCCCATCCGTAAAGATTGTTGCCAAGGCAAATGACGTAATTTTAGAAATTTTCAGAGAATTGCATTCCAGATAGTTTCATGCTGCGCTTTCTGTAACGAATTCACTTCATGCGGATGAAGATCAAGTTTCTTGCAAATAAAACAAATAAATAACAATACATCTACTTACTTTATTGAGAGGAATGTAGCATAGTTAACTGTGCATAGATGGAACTTCAGTGGATGCATCATATTAATCATCCTACGCTTTCCATATTTTATTCCACATCTGAAGCAAAATATTCAAATAATAAGAAGCTGGAATAGCACCCTTTTAAGCAGTCATGTTGGACCTTTTAAAGAAATTAAGGCTGCTGAAACACAAAGCATTAGCACGGTAACTAAGCCCATCCGGAGGTCACATCATCGCAATTCATTCAACAACGTCAACATTCCCAAACTTGGAGTTTGATGATAAAATCACATTCGGCCCTTTTCCCTTTATATAAAGGATCACGTTCAGAGACAATCTCTGAACTTTGTCTGGGTTCGAATCCTGCCGTCTACATTTTTGTTTATAATTTCTTTCAGTTGTTAGATGAATTTTTATCGCTCGGTGTGAGACTGGCGCCCTATTTTTTGTAGGACTTATAATTCCTTGAAAAAGTTCCATGTTTGGTCTCTCGAACAGGGTTAACGAACTAGGTTAAACATCAATAAAAGTAAAACTTAATTGAGAATAGCAAAAAAAAAAAAATCCTTCCCCAGCCATGGGCTGATGTACGATCGGTTTAAAACCTTGCGTCTGTGGGAGATACATAACGATTATTTAAATTAATATTCATAATATACTTATTTCATAGACTTAGATTTTTCGGTTTTCATTCGAACTCAGTCTGATCTAGAAATAAGCGTCCCTCCCACTCAACTGAAGAGTTGTGGTAATTCCTTGTTTCGGCAGGATTATTTTCAATTACAAATGTAATTTCGGTGTGCCTTGACCGCTCGAGGCACTTGATCACTTGATCACCCGATTCAGAATGATGTGGTCTTTCAGACCACATCATTCTGAATCGGTCCATTTACCATACTTCTGTATATGGACTCGGTCTAATCCAATAATTGAGTTGATGGCAAATGAACTGAACTGACTGAAGCATGGCAAATGAACTGACTGTTGCTATATTTTGCCTCAGCGTAAACTATTCACAGTTCCACCGTTGAACTGTGACCTTTTATTTGCTCTTTTTATTTCCAGTGCTGTCGGTTGTTCCTCGGTTCACTGTCTCTTGCTTTTGTTTGTAGCGTCCAGGATTAGAATTCGTTTAGGTTGCTTGCTAATAAACATGATCCTTGCCAGTGCTTGAAGCTATGAGTCCAGTTTGATGTGGTATTACGCTTTTGTTTGACATAATGTGTCCTTTATCTTGGACTGCACGATTCTTGTAACCCTTTCTTCCCTTCTCCATATCACTGAACAGTAATTTCAAATCGTTTCTATTTTGACATCACCTGCAAAATGGATACTCCGCCCTACTTGAAAACCTTTTCGTGTTTTCAAGCGAAAATCCATCGCGTGGAAAAGAAATATTTCTAGTTTTCGCGTACCCGAAACAAGTTAAAACTAACAACACTTGAAGCATTGCACCGAAAGAGCTACGCAGCAGAAGTATTAGTAACAGGCAGCTTGACTGGTGATTTACAAAAGGTATAATTGAAATCACATTAATAGAAAATGCCGCAACCGACTTAGAGACCTTATTCTAGTAATACACTGTCATATAAAAATAATACGTCTAATTATACACAAAGTACAGTAAAATTTTATAAATAATAAAATGATCGTATTTCGCATGGGTAAACTGGCAACATCAACTGATGTTGCCAGTTTATCTAGTATTTTAGTATTTGTTCTTTATGTGAATAAAGATGGATTGAAGAAGAAATATTCTGACGTCCATTGCAGGAACGCATAACTGTGTAAGACATCTTCAATACATATTTTCAAGAAACCGAAATAGTGTCGCTGATTGAATTTTTTTCGACTGACGGAGCCGCATAATGAGAAAGTATAATGATGGGCTTGGTCAAATGATTGCGTGTTTCGCAATCGCGCAGCACAGACCACTATGCAGTAAGACAGTGTAACTACAAACTCGAGAATATTGCATGTTCTCTGGAAAGAAATTGGTGATCTACACACAAAAAAAAAAAAAAAAAGACATCCATTTTATCTCGACACAGATATGCTGAACCATGTCTTGCACAGAAGTCTACTTTATTCATCAGATATTTTCCCAAAGATCGATTAATAAAATTTCTCTGCAGGATCAAGGCAGGCAAAGCAATTTCAATGTGCAAACCTGAGCTGATTACAAAATGTTTTGTTTGGGAACAGTATTTGAATTTTAAAAAAAATAGTATAGAATTTGATTTTCAAGCGAAAACCCAAGTTCAATTTCATCAGTTAAGTGAAATCAGCAATAATATATACCAATGTTTAAGAATACTTTTCTACTATGTTGGGCAACGTTCATTCGATTCGCAATCCATTGGATGAAAATTTCTCATTTTACATATTCAGCAAGAATGAAATGCAAATGATTGACCGTTCTGTGAAATGCAAATCGATTTTCGAAGTGGGCTACTGATGATAATTTGACTAAGTATCTATCTTTTACTAGTAGAAAAAAAGAGTGCCAAGTCACTGCATTTTTGTTACCCTTCCCACAAGATATTTGTTAGAAAGTGAATATTCTTCTTTTGCGTATACTGAAAATGAAATATAGAAATATAAGAAATGGTGGAGAGACAAAGTTGCTTGCGTCCATACCGATCCTTAAGCTATACGTGTCCATTGGGTAGTGTTAAATGAGCAACAGCGATAGGCAGTCAGTCCATCCTAAGATCTCCTGGCCAATTTCATGATGTGTACTGAATATAGTGACTTGCAGAAACCAGAATTTAGAAACATTGGCTCTACACTATGTAGTTGTCAATTAAATATTGAATCTATTAGCAAAGCCAAATGTGATTATTTATCGAAATTATTGTTAACCAACAATGTTGGTGTGATTGCTGTCCAGGAAACACGTGCTGCTGCTGCTTCTGAACAGCTCCTTAAAACAGGTCGCATTCCAGGTTACACTGCTATTGGTGCAATTTATCATGAAGTATATGGAATAGCAACGTACGTGCGAAATTGTCTTAAAGAAGTTTTTCTTCTATCTCAAAATCTTGAAGAAAACATACATACAGTAGTGATAAAAGTTCAATATATTACAATTACGAATATTTATAAGCCACCTGGATCACCTTGGCCGGAAAAAAATATTCCTATTGCTGAACATCCCACAATATATATTGGGGACTTTAATAGTCACCATGAACAGTGGAATTATGTTCGAAACAACGTGTTGATTGGATCGAGCTAAATAATCTTCACTTAGTCTTCGATGCCAAAGACAAAGACACTTTTAGATCTGCGGCCTGGAAAAGAGACTATAACTCTGATTTATGTCTTGTGAGCAAAAATAATTCAGGTCACCCTATACAAAATTTGAGAAGGACCTTAACTGACTTTCCCCATAGTCAACACAGACCGGTATTAATTGGCATTGGTATTAATTTCCACTTGTAAGATCAAAGCCTATCCCACGCTCGAATTTTAAAAAGTCTGAATGGAATAAATACGCAAATGAACTTGACAAATATATTCACTGGATATCTTCAATAAGTAGTAAGGTTCATCGATAAATCTCGCCATCCATCACTGCGATCAGCAGAGAACTAGTGCTAAATAATTTTAATCCTTTATCAAAGTGGGAGGAAACATGGAAGGAAAATACGAAAGAATATTTGCATAACATCTTTAAAGGGGTTCAAATCCTTACAGGATGGGACCTACCTCGCAAAACCTGAACAATACTAAATGGGATTCGGACAAAGTATGGCTTATGTGGAGATACTATCTATAAATCATCATCATCATCATCATCATATATGATAGTACTATATGAAAAATATTACATCATTACTAACTTCCTATCTACAATTTTTCTCCAAATTAGTCTGTTACTTGTCAAGACTCCAACATTATCAGATCTTATATTTCTATCGTCTAAGGCACTTTGTACCCTATCAATCCACTTATATCTTGGTCTTCCTCTGGATCGTTTTGCTGCTAACCTGGCAGAGAATACTTGTTTTGCTAATCTTTCCTCTCCCGTTCTATTTAAGTGACCATACCACCTGAGATTAATTCTGCTAACGCATTCCTGGATGTTGACAATGTCAAGTTCTTTCCTAATATCCTCATTTTTAATATGATATTGCTATTGATGCCATATGTTCACGCCTATAATCTTTCTCAATACTCCCATATCTGCGGTCTCTAGTTTTTGGTCAAGTGTTTTACTTCTGACCCAGCTCTCATATCCATAAGTTAAAACTGGTTTGAACACTATCTTGTATACAGCTAATTTAGTGTTCCGACTAATTTCTCTCTTATTCCATATGAATCTATTCAATTGACTTCCCACCATACCAGCTTTGCTGATTCTGTTGTCTATTTCTATATTTAATTTACCATCATCACTAAAAATCGTGCCTAAGTAGCTGAAATGTTTTACTTGTTCCACAGGTTCTCCATTCACAACACAGTTGACATTTTCAATGATTCTGGCTATTTTCATTGCCTTTGTTTTTTTATTGCTGACCTTCATACCATATCTATTACAACAGCTATTCAATTTAGTCAGAGAATCTTGCCGACTTGTAGCGGATTTATTTAGAAGTATAACATCATCCGCATAAAGCAAAGAGCTGACATTAGCAACTCCAATTTTGATATCGTGTTTAATACCACTTTCCTTCATAATGTGATCCATATAGATAATAAATAACAGAGGGGATAATGTACATCCTTGTCTCACACCAGATTTAACATTAAACCATCTTCCTGTACTTCCTTCAATTCTAACTGCTGACTTACAACTCAAATAAAGACTACGTATTGCTTGATACAATGCCCCATTGACACCATATAACTGTAGCTTATTAAATAGCTTCTCTCTTGGCACCTTGTCATATGCCTTTTCCAAATCGACAAAACTTAAATATAGATCTTTGTTATATTCCCATGCTTTCTCGACTATTTGTCATAAAGTGAAGATCTGATCCTGACAGCCTCTATTTGGCCTGAATCCAGCTTGTTCTTCACCAAGTTTTTCTTCCACAATTCTTCTCAACCGTTTCTCAAGTATACTTGCATAGATCTTGCCAGGAACATTCAGTAGGGAAATACCTCTGTAATTCTCACATTCAATTTTAATTTCCCTTTTTATATATGGGTACTATGAGAGCTCTACTCCAATCATCGGGAATTCGTCCCTCTGTCCAGGCTTTTTGAACTATGCAGTGCAGCCACTGTAAGACTCTTATACCACCATACGTCAGCCTTTCTGGTCGAATATCATCTACTCCTGCTGCCTTTCCACATTTCAAGCCTTTCATGGCTTTTTCTACTTCAAGTATGGATATGCATTCCTGACTGCATGCCTGGTCAGGGTTTTTTACCACTGTGCTGTCATCACTGCTTGTTTCATTTAGCAGTTTTTCAAAGTAATTACTCCATACTTCAAGGATATCTTTTTCTCCCGTTTTCATGTCACCTTTATCATCTCTAACTCCTTTTACAGCAATCTTTCCTCCATTCCTAAGCTTCTTCAACAACCTTCAGAATACTTGATATTTATTTTCTATATTCTTGCCAAAGTCCTCCCATGACTTTTGTTTAGCTAGTTTTACACAGTGTTTAGCATTCTTGCATTTGTCTCTGTATTCTCTAAGAGCACAAGCTGACTTATTTGCCAGGAACTTTTGATATGCTTTCTTCTTTTCCTTCACTGCCTTTTAACTTCCTGTGTCCACCATGGGGTTCTAATTTTTATATCCTTGCAGACAACTTCACCACATGCTTCTCTAGCTGAATCAGTCAATGCTTTCTTCAGTTTGCCACTGAATCTCCAAGGTTTGATTCCTGTTCTCAAACTCTTTCATTTTTTTACCAATAATCGTTCTGTATTTTAGCCTACAGTTCACATCTGAGAGATGCTCAACTTTTATTCGCTTTGAAACGTTCTTACATGTTATTCTTTTCAATATGAAATTCAATTTTATCCTGCTCAAGACTAAATAGTGATCACCTCCAATTTCAAATCCTCTGTACACTCTGGTGTCCTGCACCAGGGAGAAAACATCACTATCAACAATAACATAGTCAATGAGAATTTTCGTATTCCTTGCCTCTTCTCTCCATGTGAATTTGTGCACATTTTTATGTTGGAACATGGTGTTAGTAATAACCAGTCCATGTATTGAGCAGAAATCCAACAGATATTTGCCATTATCATTAGCTTTGCTCTTTTCTCCAAATTTCCCCGAAATATTTTTGTATTTCTCACAATAATTTCCTATTCTGCTATTTAGATCCCCAACAAGGACCAACTTTTCCTTTTTCATTGTGTCAGTTGTTTTTTCTAAAGCATCAAAAACTTCCTCCACTTCTACCTTAGTAGAACTTTCTGTGGGACCATAGGCACAAATAAGTCTCATTGTGCAGTTCCCCATTCTCATATTTGCCCACATTACTCTACTTGAGACTGACTGCCATTCAAGAAGATTAGCCCCGTATTTTGTGTTGAATACTATGGCTACTCCTTCTTTTCCTTGATTGTCATTGCCTGAATATAACATTTTGTATTTATTGCTCAGAAAGATCTCACCAGTTTTGGTCTTTTTTGTTTATGTCGATCTGGCATGTCGATCTGGTACTTATCTAATTCCTCAGCTAGCTCGATTTCTTTGCCATTCAGACTTCCTACTTGATAGTACCGATCTTTAACTCTGGTGATGTTGAGTTGGGTTTTTTTTTTTCAGATTTGTTCCAGTAGCTGACTTTTCGCTGTTCGCCCTGGTTCCCTGGCGAAAACAACGGGGGCCTTGTTTAACCGGGCGACGCCCCAGCCGACATGAAATTTTGTCATGTCGTACCATCATTTTTTATTTTGGTTTAACCAATAATAATACAATTTGGTCGGCTAAATCCTAAATTGTCAGCCCATCCTCGTTCGTTCAGTATCCATGTAGATACCCAACAGGGTGCACCACAAGAAGGTGAGGATTGGACATTAGGTCAGAAGCCCTGGTCGGTTCTCCGCATTCCTTTAAAGGCTATGTGGAGGTCTCCTCTCAGTTATACAGCTTTGACCCTTAAGCACCCTACTATCTATAAATGGAACAGACAATTATCTGCAGAATGTGACTGTGGTACTCCACAACAGACTATACAACGTATTGTAAAAGAATGCACCTTTCGTGCTTATCAGAATGACTGGAATGACTTTTTACAAGCGGCTCCTGAAGCTGTGACCAGGATTGCGAACTTAGATCTGAATTTATAATGAGATATGTGTTTATTTCTTGTGTTTTTTTTTTATTATTATGACACATTAAAACTTAACTTTTATTTATTTTATTGTTATTTTAATTTTCCAACTCCTTGGATTAGATCTATGTTTCAAAGTTTTTAACTTAAAATATTTTAAATTCTTCAATCCTGTTAATATATAAAGACATCATGATTCTCTTTTTTTAACATCATGTTTTTGCCATGAGCTATGTGTGGTGATCAAAAAGTTGAGACGTCATATTCCAGAACTTTAAAGAGATATGCATATGGAAATGGATATGACTGCAGATCAGAATTAAGAGATCCTCTTGGGGAAGAGGGTTTGAACCACCAAGGTGACAGTACCTTGAGAGATAACACAGTTTTCAAGTACTTCGAGTTGACTTCATCATTCGCCTAAAAATTTCGAAGAAAAAGAGTTGTTTTGATGGTATTAGTGAGAAAGAATGGAATAAAAGTTTGTGAAACAGAAGGAACTTTGAGATACCATCAGTTCGTATGGGACATCGTTTCGCTCCTCGAATAACACGAGTCTAAGAGTGGTAGGGCTTTATGGGAAGGGAGGTATAAATACCTACACAACAATAAAAACATGAAGTGCATAGATCATTTTATTTTCAAAATTAATGTTTTTTTTTAAATCTTTATTTATAACACACCTAAAAAAACAAAGAATTACCGCTTGGGATTTTAATAATTTATAGCCAGATATAGGGTGATTGTGAAGTCGCGCAACCTAGAAATAACACATATCTGTTTCGAGGTTAATTACAAGTAAATGAAAATGAAACAGCTATAATTGTAGGTTATAATCGGACCTTTATAACAAAAAATGAATAGGAAGCGCATTATTACATTTTGAAAGTGACCACCTCCTGCCTGAATGAAAACGCGCTCTTTTTACCAGGTCTGATGCCACCTTGTGCAGCACCTGCACACTGATCTTTTCAATCGCTGTTGAAATGTTCATTTTTAGTTCATCCAGTGTGTGAAGATTATTCCGATAAACAATACCCTTGAGATACCCCAATGGAAATAATCTGGTGGTGATAAATCTGGTGATGTTGGAGGCCACAATTCTTTCGAGATGAGACTGTCACCGAAAATCTTACAAAAAATGTACGGAACTATTCGATGTCTGGCACGTGGCACTGTCTTGCTGGAACCAACAGAGGCGTTTGGAGTGCCACTCACTGTGTGATGAGGTCTTGGTAGACGGAACTATTCACCGTCGTTTCAAAGAAAATGGGTCCCGCTATACGCCGGAGTGATATCGCACACCAAACTCCAATTTTTGTTAATGCAAAACGTTTTCATGAAACGACGGTGAATTGGTGGATTTCAGGCCTCGTCACTGAAGAAAAGAAAACTGCATCAAGCATCTCCATCCCACGTTCTTCGAAGAATGAGCGTAACCATCTGCGGAAGATTATTCATTAGCCTTTATCTCGTTCCTTCAGTACGTGGACTGATTGCACACGATACGGATGAAGGTGTAACCATATCGCAGCTTTCTGAGCACTACAGTATGACACTGATGATTGCATGGCAAATTTCCTGAGTTTTTTTGTTGGGGACTGCTGCAGTGCTCACTTTCCCTCATCCATTTTATCGTCAGTCAAAATGGAGTGTCTTCCAGAGCGATCCCTATCTGCATCAGATCCAGTTTCCGGAAAACACTGCACTAATTTCGTTATCGTCGACTTTTGAGGGACTGCTGTACTTTATATTTCTCACGAAATTCCTCACCAATACATGTGTAAGAACGATTAGCGAAATAACTTTCCAAAATGAAAACTCGTTGCTGCTGTTAATCGACATTTCGCTTTCACAATGAACAAAGCTACACTGAGAGCAGCCTGTACACGGCACAGTAAACTCGGCGTCCCCAATAGTTTGAAATAGTATGATAATGACATTTAGTGGCGTAAGGAATCATTATAACGATTTGGGAACAATTGGTACAAATTCAAAGTTTCGGTTGCGCGGCTTTACGATCACGCTGCACATCAATTTCATTTTTGGACATTTGATGCCGCCTCCGTTTACAGCTTGTAACTGAAAACCGAGTGTGAAGCATTTGGCATTGTAAGAAAAGCGAGTTCGTAGCGTGTTGAAGGAAAACTAATATCTTTATTTATTTATTTTTTTATTTCATTTTTATTTTTTGGCATCTTATGATATTTTGATGTGAAAATCTAAAATAAAATAAATTCATCGTTTATTATTTAATTCAAAAAGTACATAATATCTTATATTTTAATATATGATACTTTAAAAAATCGGTGAATAAGAAGAAATGGAGCTTTGCGTTTGCTTTATACAAATGCACTATGATTATAGAAAGCAAAAACTGTAGTCTCCTCTTTAGATGTCTTTAGATGTAGGATAGTCTCTGGGCTGACAGAGGATCCTTTGTTACTGAAATGAAATGAAATAAATAAAGGCTTTTGTCCCCTGGTCTAGAGTTCTGGGCTCAAAATTCTATATTTACACTAGGAACATACTCTTTTGCTGCTTGGCTCGACCTGAGAGAAAAGGACAATTGTCACGATACCAGGGTATGTATAGGTTCAATAAATCATCTCTGTACCATAAAGTATGCATAATACAACCCAGCATTTGTGCTCATAACTGATAAATACAGTTGATAGCTTCTTAACAACTATGATTCCTGGGGGAAAACAAACAAATCATCTACGAGATCCGATCACCTCTTCGTGTTAACGTGTTAAATCCAGAAATGCCTCTGTAAAATCAAGCAGCATCACTAAGTAAGCATTTCCTTTATCTTTATCTAATCCACTGTTACTTTATTAGAAAGTCAGTAAATTACTAATGCAAGAACCACCCTCACAAAAAACATGCTTATTCTTATAAAGTATCATCTTTCTGTTCAGCCAATCCAGAATGCTGACTTTTACTAATTTCTCCAATATATACAGTACATGTAATGTACATGCATCTATATATGTATATTTAATATTTATTAGTAATTAAATAACAATTTATTTATTTTTATGATTACTAAATATCGATGTATAAATATATATTTATGTAATATACGAGAAATGTATATAACGTACTATCATCAGTGAACCTCGGTAGCTCAGTCAGTTTTGATACACCTTTAGTTAGGAAAGACGTGGGTTCGAATCTCCTCTAGGACGCGAAAAAACCTTTATCAGGGATTTTCAACTGAAGGTGAGTTAGCTGGTCTCAATCTCTCAGAGGTAGAGGTTTTTGTCTCTCGGAAACTCGAGTTTTTCGTCCCTCAACAACAGGCAAACCGGCAATTGAAACGCATATATAATATACACTGGTCTCATAGCCCTTCAGTGGCTTCTACCATACATCTAAATAAACTAAACAAAACTCCAGTCGGTCCTCATTAATCTACATTCCATAATCCCAATATAATCTTTGTAATTCTTCTTTGCATCTTCTTTTCCACAGCTTCTTTCTGGATTCACTAATTCAGATGCAGCCTTACCAGGGCTTTGTAATGGCAAAATGACCTCCTTATGCTTACATGTCAATTTCAGCATCGCGATTATCATCCGAATTTTATTCGCAAATTGATCTCTGTGACCTTTGAACTTCAATTTCTTATCCAACGTAATACCAAGATCCCTAGTCTCAACAGCTTCTGGTAGAATAACCTCGACAATATAATATGCCGTTGGAAATCTCATTATGCCAAAGTGCATAATTTTAAACTTGCTAACAGTGAACTGCTAGTCTTTATCATTTGTCCAAACTTTCAGCCTATTCAAATCATTCTATAAGTGCGGGTATCTTGCTGTCCCTGATGGCGTGCGTATCTTTACATCATGAGTAAAGAGTTTAATATCTCCGGTCAGATCCTTTTCAATATCACTAATGTATAGATTAAAGAATAAGGATCCAAGATCTTTTGTCATTTCAAGGACCAAGCCATTTCGACTGAATTTCCTTTAGCATACGTGCTGATGTTCTATCTGTCACTATACAAAATACTGATTCAAATATTTCAACAGCTCTTCATTCCCAGTCTCTTCATTGAATGAAGAAGCATCACTGCGAACATGTTAATTACATCTGGGTAATGTATGTTATAAAGTGAGCGTTCATAAAAATCATAACCTCATGAGTTTCTGACACTGGAGTTCCATCTTCATCCAGTCAAGTTATTCTTCAACATTCATCTTTCTATTGCTTGCTACATAACGATAATCTTCTTTTTGGATTGCTTTTAGCCTGCACAGCCAGTTTCATTTCATACTTAATTTAGCTTTCCATACAATACGCGTAACTTTTCTGGTATGCGCTTTATACATTTTATAACTGCTCTCACTCTTATTCTCATATCATCTTATTCTTATGGATCTTTTACTTAAAAAATGTTGCACATCCCTGTCACTCCCAACCTATATAATGCAAATAGTATGTGTGAATAATAACCTTTCATTCGGTGATTAAAAAAAACTATTATTACTGTTATTTATGAAAAAAATGATTAGAATCGAATCAGACCAGGTTCTCAGTTTGTTAAAAAAATATTAAAAAAATCCATAATGTATCGTTTTCGCAGTGCACTCAGTAAGAATATGATTAATCTGTTTCGAAACACTTTAGTGTTTCCAAATGTTTTAGAAGTGTTTTCGAAACACTATAGTGGAAAAGTAATATGCATATATTAACGTGTCTACTGGAAAAATCGATTTACGAAACCATGCAGTGATCTTTACATAATAGTTAGTCGCATAGCTCAATCAGAATAACTGATCATTACTGAACTCTTCACTTTTTACAGCTGCAGTGGGATTCATGCCAAAACGCAAGAGACAGGATTCTACACACTAAGCATGACTTGACTATAAAACAAAATAAAACAAAAGTAGATAACTTCATTAAAAGCAGAGTGGGAAACTCAGATGATTGGATTAATTGAATGTGTGTGTGTGTGTGTGTGTGTGTGTGTGTGTGTGTGTGTGTGTGTGTGTGTGTGTGTGTGTGTGTGTGTGTGTGTGTGTGTGTGTGTGTGTGTGTGTGTGTGTGTGTGTGTGTGTGTGTGTGTGTGTGTGTGTGTGTGTGTGTGTGTGTGTGTGTGTGTGTGTGTGTGTGTGTGTGTGTGTGTGTGTGTGTGTGTGTGTGTGTGTGTGTGTGTGTGTGTGACGATAGGCGGACTTTCTGCAATAATTAAGAAAAAATCGAGTGTCTTCACATTTATCACCAGAAAGGAAAACAGTTAAGTAATTCTAAGTTAAAGTTAAATTCAAAATGTGTATTTATTTTTATTTTTATTTTAGCAACATAAACTCGACTTAAGATCTAAAAAGAAAATTGAATAAATCACGTCTTATCGTAAACTCAAAATATGCTTGCTTTCTAATCAACTGATAACATTAAACTAAATTTGTGTAATCCTAGAAATGGACACCGATCCCTTTTAATTGCATCATCGCTTCTAATTAAAGCCGGATGAAGAAATCTCTGCAGCTTAGAAACCAACATCTTCTGAGGTTGGAATATTTCTTATTCCTTCTGCGAAGAGGGTGAAATCCACTGTTCCATCTTTCTTTAATGAAATGCATTTCGCGCTCTCACTAAAATGTGCAATTTCTCATGCCTGAAAACTACTCTTCTATAACAAAATTCTTGGTAACTGAAGACTTCATATTTATAGAGCAGTAGATAGAAAAGTTCAGATTATATAAAAGAATCCTCAATTTCGAATATTCCTGCGTTTGAAAAAAGCCACACAAATCATTTCTTCTTCCTACTTTATGTTCATGAGAAAAAACAAAATAAACTAGTAATTAGAAAAAAAAACTTTAAGTTTATTCTTTTAGTCAAATAAATATACTGTAGAAATCCTCATGCATGAGCAATATCTTTCCATTCACTCGCAATGCGAGACCACAAGGCATCACAATCAGCAAGACCATATGCTTTCCATTAGTATGCATATTCGAATTAAAAGAGACTCTGTTAACTAAATTAAACAACCAGTCCAGGAGTGCTGAAAAATCAGGCTAAGAGAACTTTTAACACACCTTGAACACATTCCTTCGAAACTGGTCAATGCAATATTCGATACAAGCATTATCTCCTATAAAGTAAACGCATCAGTAATTATAACTAAAAAAACCAACAAGATAAAAGAATTGATATCCACTACAGACAAGACATACCGCCAGTTTACATTTTGTCCCTCAAAATTTCTATTGGAAAAAGTAGTACACGCTAGATTAGAAAGCTATTAACAGAAAAACAGCATAATCTCCCCAAGGCAATATGCTTTTCAAATGCAAACAAAATAAAAAGTACGGTCACATTACTAAGAGGACATTACGGACATCTACTGAAAAATTGATACTTTTCTAGTGTGCAGGAAATGCGAACTAGGTGTACTAGAAGGCATGTGGCTTCCATTCCTACGTGAAACACGCTATCTTCTTTATTGGAGGACTGAAGTGGCTGATTCTATTTTTGGTCTTCAGAGCAGGAGTTCCGGCTTCGGCTTCACATTGTTTTTAATATGCAGTGTGACTGATATCCATCAGGGCATACCAAATATATTGTAGATCCTCGGCCTTCCCCCCATCTTTGGGTACAGCAGTTAAGCAACTTCAAGGTTGGCTGCCAGATGGTGAACATATTCAAAGATAATAGTAACACATTCAGGTTGCTTCCCGATCACCTGGAGTGCAATTCCGATGCCATCTATGGTCCCAAATTGTGCATAAAGAGAGGCACGATCGACCAAGATCCTGTGGATCGTTCCTAGAGAAGAGGCCGTATAGTGGTATGCAGTAAGATAATGTTACGACCACATTATGCCATGGTGAGTGAATTCTGTGTGGGCAACATGTCTAAGAGTCTATCTCCTTCCATTGCATGTTTAATAAATAAATAAAAACTCAAAAATCTTATGAAAATTTTCCTCCTCATTCACGATACCCTTTGTAACATAAACACCAAATTAAATGGTATGGATCTATAGATATTTAAACATAATGTTTTGTTTTCGAACGAATCCAAAATTACTGCCACTAAAACCGCTACTCAAACTATATTCAGCATTACGCCTTCTGCCGAAAAAAAATGTTTTACTTGTAATTTTTTACACTTCGAAACTCCATCCTGGAGGATGACCAATCTTGAATCTCCTAGTTTTCACCTTCTGTATCTTAAGAATTCTTTGCCTCATTATTTATTATTCATCTGTTGTCTCTACCACTCCACTAATTCTACAACGCATACTGACCTCTTTGAATTCTTATCCTTGAAACCTGCTTTTCTGTAATCCAACTAACTTAATAGTTAAAGGCATTCCTTGGTAAATTAAAATGGATTTTATTTTTTAACTCACACTGATTAAGCTGGAAGACATGGCAAATTATTTGCTATGCAAGTTTCATTTCTACAGAAATGCTTTCGTCTCAATCATTCACAAACTAGTAACTTTTAGCACTGCATTACTCCATATTTCCCAGATTACTCTTTCTGTTCGCCAGATCCAGATATTTGTTATATCTTATAGAAATTATCCATGTTGGAATGTGGGTTTTCATTCCACACTCTGCTTCAAAATTCTGCTCAGTATCAATGGTAGTTTTCCCAAGAAATGTGATAATGTACTTCAAGGGGGGATAAACATATTTTAAGTTACTTGAGACAAAATCCCCAGTTTTATATATAGCTTACAATGAAGCCAGCAACGCCAAATTTATAAAGATAATGAATTCGAGAGGACAAAATATAGAAAACTTGATGCAAATGTTAATGGCAGTCGTGCCTTCTGGTCGATTGGTTTTGCATTTTCAATCTGAATTCATGGAGAATACAGATAAGAAGAAACGACACTCACAGAGCGCATTTCTTTCTATCCTGGTACATTTAGCAGCAGATGGTCATCCACCTCTAGTTAGATGATGAAGGAGAATGACCTCTAAATTTACCTGGAACACTGCACCACATGTCTCCTGTAGCATTCAGTCAGAAAGTCATTAGAATAAATCTTGAGCAACCTGGATACCGAAAAGAATGGTCCGATGGTTTCCGTCAACTGCGTTCAAGAGATGTGATGTTGAGTTGACGACTTCCTTATCATCTACACTATTTACAATCAGTTAGCATCCACCCCACAGTGGAATAAAATCCACAGCCCAGCCGATTCTAAAAAAGGAGACAAGTGCCAATCTTCAAATTATTGCTCTCACATCAATACAGAATAGGGTTCGCTTCCCAGTTCTCTTCAACATCTATATGCACGATATTACACTCGAAGGACAAGCCATTCTTAAACTCCTATGACACAGCTATGGTATCTAACAATGTAAGCATTGCTAAAGCAAAATTCAGCATAGTATATGTTAATCTGTGCCACAAACTAATTCACAAAATTTCCATTCACTTAACTCGGATTATTGTATTCAGAGAGCCACTCATTCAATAAGTTGAAATAAGTATGTAACAAACCAACATCCTCCTATAATTCAATAGTGTGTGTGTGTGTGTGTGTGTGTGTGTGTGTGTGTGTGTGTGTGTGTGTGTGTGTGTGTGTGTGTGTGTGTGTGTGTGTGTGTGTGTGTGTGTGTGTGTGTGTGTGTGTGTGTGTGTGTGTGTGTGTGTGTGTGTGTGTGTGTGTGTGTGTGTGTGTGTGTGTGTGTGTGTGTGTGTGTGTGTGTGTGTGTGTGTGTGTGTGTGTGTGTGTGTGTGTGTGTGTGTGTGTGTGTGTGTGTGTGTGTGTGTGTGTGTGTGTGTGTGTGTGTAGAGCACAAACACATAATGCTGAATTATGAACACGTTCATTCAAATTGGAATATACTGTGTAGTTACACTCTGGCCTAGTGGACCCGAACTAGGGTGGTGAAGTTTAATAACTAATCACGAAATTCCAAAGGGTTCATTTGGGCTTGAGGATCAGGTACCTCCATCTCGGATCCTGTGCATGTCTGATTAATTTCTCACAGTACACAGGGATTAAGATGTAAACACAGCAGCTTCCAACAGGTAAAACCACATTTTTCCGACGAAAATCTGAAACAATTTATAAAGCATATTCTCGTGGTAAGTGAAAAATACGAATGGGCATGTTCAAGCTAAACGACATTACCACACTTCAAGTACCAATACAACCTGGGGTTAGCAGGAATGATATATGGAACAATATTACATGAGGTTGTCTCATGATCTGAAACGTTTGGTTCCAGAGCAGGAGAAACACAAGCATCCTCTGTCATCAGCGTCGGCGTCGAAGGCGGCTACGGTGTTGTGAAAAGTCCACCAGTAGGTCACTACTGGTAGCATGAGTTGTTTCCCACTGCACCAAGCAGCAGTAGTAGTAGTAGTAGTAGTAACTAGGACGGTTACACGTATGGTACAAAGAACACGATTCGATGGAGTCTTCGTGCATGTATGTTTTCAGAATACCATACACTTTACTGTCCAACGTGTGAATTATATAGTCCACTGGAATTTAGCTGCAGACCAGATGCATTCCGCCATGCTATGCTTAATCCTTTCCAGATCTTCAGTATGATGCTACGCTATGTGAACTGACTCACGTTGAAAGAGACCACGCAGCCAGAATGGCTAACAAATTCATGGGATCTCAACTCAATCAACGCATATAGAGTGTTACAAAATGAATTGTGAGATAGATGCAGAACTCCCCTGTTCATAAACTTATACTGCTAGTCTGATTCATAAGGAGGTGGAAGGGTTTCTTCCTCCCATAAACTCTGAAATTTCAGGTCCACAAAACAGCCGAGCAAAATTATCCATGTAGTTTAGAAACTCAATAAACTGGCTCATGATCTCGGTTGCTTCTTTGGAAATTCCAAATAAACAAAATTCCTTATTATCAGACAGTGTCTGGATTAAGTCTATGAAGCGTGAATGTAGGGATATTGCTGAGACATTTGCCAGAAATGTGGGTAGTAGGAATGAGCATGTCTAAAAACGTTCTTTCTCTCCAATTAACTCTTCTTAGAAACATGAAAAGAAAAGCAATTATAATACCAGTGCAGTTAAAGCTCCTTAATAAAAAAAAAATGTCACTCAAAAAATTGATTTCCTCATTGTGTTTTTGACTGAACCTCAAACTGCAACTCCAACAATCACTGCACTTTTCAAATGTTGAAACTACACTCTGTATGATTCTTTACTATAATAGATATTGCACTTGTGTACGTGTACGGTCTGTTATTTCGTGAGAGAGAATGCCAAAGCTAGAATCTTTCGTTTGATATTCAATGATATTCCGTCTATTATTCTCTAAGATTTATTTGTTGTAAAGTCACTTATGAATTCTGAAAATCACTCTGACCTTTATGATTTCTTAACTCTGAATCCTCATTTCTTCATTCTATCTTTTTTTTTTATTTTGCGATTATTACCTTTTGTTGGCTAAGGGTTTTTCCTATTTTTTAAATTGCTTTTTAGAACTGTTTTGCATGTGGAACTTTTCAACCCATTTCAGGCTTTAAGAAAAGCAGAGGTGTGGTCTCACACCGGACGATGAAATCATCTCCCACCTAAAGACAATCGAAAATATCCAAGATAGGGTTCACACCCTCGACCTGTTGGTGGAGAGAGTATTAGGAGACCATTAGGTCAACTGGTCCGGCCTTTATGTGAAGTCATCTTTTTTGGTGATTTTAATGTCTCTAACTTCTATTGTTATTTTTCCTAGTCAACTCTACCAATATTATTGGTAAATTGTTAAGCGAAACTGGGAAAACATCATGTCTTCATCTGTTTTATTCAAAATGTAGCGTAGAGGTCTCATTTCCTCATTTCCTCATTCACACAAGGTCGGACATTACCTTGTGCGAATTTCTTCTTATGAAATGCCATTCTTTCAGACACTGAGAACATTGCATCTTTTGATGCTACCACAGCGCCAGTTCGGACGATCCCCAAGACTTCTAATCCGCTTTTAATGACAAGATTACTGGTTCTACTCTTTTGACTTGAACTTCCTCTATAGAGAAATTATGCGTGTTAAAAGGAAGGCTTTCATTTCATAACGACCAATCTTTGGTTTTCCATCAGGTGTGCATTGACAGTCTGGGAAAAGTACTCAAAAAATTGCAAGGGGTCTGATAAAAAATCAATTTTTTATCAGACCCCTTGCATCTGCCTTTTCTGCTACTTTTTCTGCCTTTTCTGCTACATCTGCCTTTTCTGCTATGCTAAAGCACCCCAAAACTGCAAAACAACTTAACTATCAAAATGTTCAAATTCTACTTCTAAACAGATAAATGCTAAATGCTCCTCTACAAATTGTAATAGTGTCCTCTACGCCCTTGTAATAGCAATAAGTGTAGCATCGGTACTACTATACACAGAAGTTGCGCTCATCCTTATGGCACGACTGTAGAAATTCCTAAGATCAACCCAACTCCACCATCTATACAGACAATTAATTCAAAGCGCCATGGTTGGAGAACTCTACTAGAACAGTGCGTTACATTTATCCTATGAGCTCTTACTAGAAAGGCATAATAAGGATCTTGAGCAACCTAAATACCAAAGAATCTTCTAATCTCAAAGGTAACCTTCAGTTGTACTGCTTACGAATTCCGGAATACTCCATGGATTTGTACCTTTGCCACGATAGTATACTCTGTTCGTTTTTTTTTCTTTCGATAAGCCCAATGCCAATATATTCCAATCTAGAAAATCTTCCATAATGGGTATAAGTACCGATTTCCTTTTTTTCTTTCAGAGGGATACGGATAATTCTCTCACCTTCAATGCCGCCAAACACACGACACGACAATGCTTTATTTCATATAAGAACGGCCACACTTCACCTGCCTTCACCATAGATAATTTTACGATACCAAGATCTTCTCACAGGATTACATTATCTTCCCATTTGACTGATTACACCTCTTTCCTTTCCAGGCCCTAAGGATATACCCGAAAAACTGTGCCCAAAAATGAAGTGTGCTTTTCCGTTTCTAGACATTACCAACAGTACAATTCTTAACTCTGTAGTAAATCCACTACATCCCATCAACTGCAAGAGAATAATGTTCTTAGGTAGGGGTGGTCCTCTCCAAAAATAGTTGATGTTTTCCAGGAGGGGGACAATTTCGGTTAATTGCTGTTCTTCTCTTACAGACTCCCTCCACCCATCTCATAGACTAACTGTTTCCACTTTGTGCTCTTCTATGTACTTTTGTGGGCAGTATATTCTGTTGAACCGGCAGACTCTGTTTCTCTACTTTGCTTCAAACCCATTAATACACGCGCAGCTGCTCGTCAACAACCATCGATAAATTTAAAGAACTGCGCATCCCAGGTCCACGAGTCTTTGGATTGTCCCAGAATGCACAAACGAAGGTCTTCTTTCATATACCATTTTAGCTGTGCATTTTGGAACAGTTTTCACACACACACACACACACACACACACATACACACACAACATTTTTTTTCCCTTACATTTTCTTGCCCACTTTCCATTAACAGCATTAACGTGTCAGCCAGCCAACTTTTCAGGTATGAGTTAAGGGGGAAAATTTTTTTCAAGTTCTGCTCTGAAACTAATATCCATCCGATATGATCTATATATCCTTATATGCCCCAGCTAGTATCTACCCCCATCCAGTACACAGAAAACTGTATCAGTACCTTCAAAAAAAAAAAAAAAAAAGAAAAAAAAAAGTAGTCTCTATCAATCTACTAAATCAAATCTTCGCACCTCAATTTTCTCTGAAATAATGGATAAGGTCATTAACAGTGAATCTCACCAGGATTTATTTCACAGCAGCAGATCGCACAGACATCACAACATCGCAATTTCGGGACAAGTTCACGTGTAGATTTGAAAAGTCTGTATTCTTTTTTTTTTCTTGACATTTCGAAAATGTTTAATTGGATCTCATATAGAAGGCTCTTCAACAAATTGCCATCCGATTGCTTGCCTTCGATGCTTTCTAACTGGATATCTATCTAGTTTTCTAGACAGATATCCAGTTAGATATGAGTGTAATTATGAAAGGCTTCTCTTTACACATTTCTTTACTAATGTAAAAATATTCCAGAGATCTGTTGTAGGCCTGTTGTCAATCTTCCACAAATAAATGACCCTCTTTCACTAACCTCAAATTCTATGCTCAGTTATGCCGATATTCGTACATTCTTCTGTTGCTCAAAAATCGTGCACATGGTTCTTCATCCCAAGCTTCAAGGTTGCCTGAACCAACAACACCTTTTAACTTCGATCGCCATACGATTCTCCACTGGGATGCGGACAGTCTAGTTTCTTCAATTCTACAAACTCACAGTATTATTTTACACACACACACACACACACACACACACACACACACACACACACACACACACACACACACACACACACACACACACACACACACACACACACACCTTTGTTAGTCGAAAAAAGAAAAAAAATCCTAATTCTGTTGCTCAGTTTCTCAATGTTGTCCTGAAATACCGAAGCCTTTTTAAAGAGTGCATCGTGGTTATCGTAATTCTTAATAGTGATCGTGCGAGGTTAATAAATTTATTCCTGGCATGATCTTTATAAAATCTAATTTAAATTAATTTAATGTAAATTAAAGTAAATAATTTAATTCAAGTTAATTATTTAAATGAGTTGTTTAGCAGATTTGTCCAATTATTGACTTTCAAGGATATGCGCTACTACGATACTACAGCTAACACGTCATCACTTAAAATTAAACTTTTCGCTCAGAATTTAAAAATGAACTTGCTATTTCTGAATCCAATGTGTTATCGTTTTTTCTTTTAATTGAATGGGGTAAGCGAACTAACATCCATGCATTTAATACCGGATTTTACTGCTATTAGTAAACATGGCTGCTATTTCGATGTGGTCATTTAAGTGGGAGAAAGACGAACGGTAATGCTAATTAAGTCTTTATGTACGAATTTAAAATTGAATTTATATACATCATTAATACTTTTAGAAGTTCGGCTTAGTATACTAACTCTCAGGCAGTCGGTGAAAACGGTGTGAATTTTTTATGCGCAACATGACTCCTTTTACCCTCATATTGTGTACAGGCGTCAAGGGATGTTCAATCATTTATCATCTGCATTTTGGGATGGAGAGTGTGTTTCAGCAGAGCCTTCATTTTTTTATGGGCATCTGCACATTTAATGAGTTACAACCATCTCGGCGTAAAGGATTTTGAAACGGGCATTTCTTTCCTTGCATCACTTCCTCTTCTGTTTCCTCTCTATTCCCTGTTGTACACTTGTAAATAGTAGCTCTTTCTATAGAGTACAAAGTGATTTGTTTTTCTTCTATCCTTTCCCCCTACATCTTCTGTTGCGATGACATGAAAAACAAGCAACTGTTCCATTTCAATTGGCGTACCTTCTCCCCCGCGCACTGATGAATGCTTAAGGCAGCCTGGTTTCACAAATTGCTGTCGACCGTACATCCAGACCTCCTACTACAAGCCCAACAATCCCTCCTCCATTTCGGCTTTTATGACAAGGCTTCCTTTCCCACTTCCCTGCAATGAGGCCATTAAAGAAACATTTGCTGCAGACGGCTGTAGACAGGCCGCCTTACTTTCACTCTACGATCGACTGGAGACCGTTAACCACTGTTCGCTCCGAGTAGAATAACATCCCCTAGCGAGGCAGCGGAACAACATCGCAGCCCAGCACGGCCCTACACCCAATGTTAAGGCATAGAGAGAAAGGTAGGCGATCAGAAACCTTCTTTTTCTCAGTACTCGGCTATTTTCTCCCTGCCAGACGCACCGTTCATACAGCGAAAACCCACGCGCGGTCGGATAATGGGTTCCTATCCTCATAATAGGCTATTTAGAAAAGCCAATAGCAGGTTACTGTACCCTTGCTTTAATCGATCCAGGCCACTTGCTTGGTGCCATAGTAACAATGACGACAGCTGCTAGGTCTCCGAAGCACGTTTATTCTGCAACACCCTTCTTCAAATATTCGTGACAGACGATCGAACTCGCGAGGACATTTCTCTGTTGTCGACTAGAAAGGACCTTACATTAAACTGGGCTGATTATTACATTACCACCTAGCGCGCGCTAGTCGAAGACCCATCTCGATATATTACCTCTTGGTAAACGCGCGAACATCGTCACTTCAATATACTTATCGCTCGACAAGCTACGCCATCTGCCGCCAACAAGTAACAGCTATACATTACACACAAAAACATTTTCTCACTGCTGCATGACGAATAGAATAATCGGCATCGATCGTGTACGAGCAAAGCCCCGCTATCTTTCATTTACATTAGAAGGAAAGTTTATGCCCGAGTACGTACAAGGCATCTCAGTCTCATTTACGGATCTACATGATTTTCGAAGTTATCACTTCTATAGGAGGCACACAATATTCGCTTTCGTGTAACTCCGCTGGACTCGTCTCATAAGCCGTTGTTCGCGCGATGTTCTCCCCGAGTGTTTAAAATCTCAACATTTCGATGAAAGCAATAACGATTAGCAACTGCCTTAAATAACTGTTTAGGAAACTTTGTTGTCTCTTTAAATAAAAGTGACTGCTGATTGAACAATAGCTACGTTCACGATTTTCACAGCAATTGATTTTGTATTTACTCCCCGTGAAGTCTCAAACAGTCGTAACGTGAACATGTCGGGGAAATGCAACGACAATGAATACTAGGACTAGACTTGAATGTTTTAAAAGAGATCGAAATATTACGTATTTAAATTTTGCATTTCACGATTATATACATCTGTCATTGAGAGAATCTTAAGATAAATACACGAGTATATAATCACAAATCTACACGAAAGCTATGAATTAAGAGAAAGATTTAAATGTACACAAACGAATGTTATTAATGAGGAGTAAATGAAAATATAATTAATATTACTTTTATAAATTTTAAGTTTTCAAAGAAAGTTTTAGTTGGCAAGAGTTTAGAATGAGCCACAAGAGGAGGAGGGAGAAAGAGGGATGGAAGCCTTGTGCCCGAGGAAGGGGAAATTGTGGCGACAGAAATCGGGAACAAATATACATAAAGTGATTGTCAACCTGATGAATTGAGATTACTTAATTCTGAAAACAAATTTATTTCGGAAGCACATCATTATGGAGCATTCGCGGTGTTGATACCAAGATTCGCAACCGTATTTATTTTTATTTTTTATTATTTTTTAGGAAAACCTTCTAAAAATGAATATAGAAGTGTAAAGTTTATTGATATCGTTAATATAGTTAAATGGAAAGTTGGAATTGAATCTTAAATGCTTCCATTCCAACTTTCCATTAACACTGCTAGATTAACAGTGTAGCGGTGTGAACCTGGTTTCGATCAATGAGACAATCTCTCTATTTCTTTCAATTAGTTTTGCCATAGATGAAATGATTCGCGTAGTTCTAATTTAAATATTGTTTTACAGAAGAGTCTTATACTAAACAAAGAAAATATTAGAGGATATCAAATATATCACCGTCTTTAGGTTTTTATATATCGGATTATATTCAAGAATCTTAAAAAGAATGAATTCATTAAGGAAGGATAGAACTCTTCTTATTCTTGCAAAAAATGGGAAAAAAATGAATATACCAACAGGTAAGGTATAATTTATGAGCTTGTTAGTTTGGACTATACGTGGTTAAATTGGCTATATATATTTTTTATTTTTTTTAGCTTGCCGTTTACGAAAAAGAAACTAAATCATTTGTTCATAAATTCATGAAAATATTTCATTTACATCCTTAACGTCTAACATAATTTGGTTCGTGCTTCCCTTCCCTTGGGTAAAGATACCCTTTTTTAATAGAAAGAACCACATTAGCCAATTTTCAGCCCTTCCATATTAAATCATTTTTATACGATTGCCCATTCACGATATTATAAACTTACAACTTTCCAGGGGAAATAAGATTTAAAAAAGATTGCAATGCCAATGAGAGTTCCACTTTCTTATTTTCTTGCTTCTTTTTAGATCGTCCGATACAATCCATCTGTATCCAGTAATTCTTTTTAAATTATATCAAAATGTTCTTCTCGATTTCGGACAAAGAACAACATAAATAGTAAACGTTCCAATTAAAATCAGTAGAAATAAAATTGTTCCTAAGAAATAAAAAAAAACGCCCCTTTCAGTTTGTGTTCATATTGATGGTCTTGGTAAGGAACTCGATATTCAAGTTTTCAAATTTGAAGAGGATTGCTTATTATGAGAAATGAGAGTCTGTCGGGTAGAAGATTGTCCATTAATACGAAATAGCATTTTGTTTTTGTAAGATAAACCGTTAAATGAAAACTAAACGCTGTGCACGAATTTTCTTTATCTCGAGTACATTTCTTTTTTAGTCGAAGATTTTCAAAAATACATTTTTGGTTGATAATATGGAATAGCGTGGGCAATTTTGAATTCTTTGTCTATCCATCCAAAACAATGAACTATATATGTTCTTATGAAGTAAAAGTAACAATAAAGTAATCCTAGAAACAATCACTAAAGCTTACTTGCAAAACATGCAAGTAATATGGAATGCGTGGAAACTTGTGGCTAATATGAAATTCCAATTACCCGACATCTCCATTTTGAAATTAGAAGTTCCTCTATTGTTGCATCTGTGGATATGAATGCATTTGTTTATTTGTAATATTTTATCCCTTTTATTTGGCTCCCATCCACGAGAGGTTTATGTGTAAACGTATTGCACATTCGCACCGTCGGTGGGCTAATTATTTTTTTCTATTTTTATTAATTTTATGTAGTGTGTGTGTGTGGGGGGGGTAAACGATAGATAATCTGGAAATTCTGACAAGACACTGAATCCAATTCAGTTCATGCCAACAATAAGCAGAGTGGTGGCAGTCTCACACTGGAAAATATGGTATAAAGTCTACCACACAAAGACATTCTGAAATGGATTTTGTTTATAGCCACTTTGGTTACAATAACCACTTGGACAACCAAACAATACTTTGTAATACCCAAAGTTTATTATATTTCATCTCTCAGAAAATTCGTTTTAATTACATTTCTACTAACGAGTAGGACTACCTGAATGATAGCAATTACCCTTTTGGGGCATGCTTTCAACTAATTTCTGATACGTCACAACATGAATAATCTTCCATTCCTCAAGTCTGGAGCGAATTCGGCATTCTAATTCACCAAAGACGTGCCATAGGGTTGAAGTGAGGACACTGAGCCGGCCAGTCCAACATTTCAACGTTGTTTTGTGGAAACCAGGCTCGGAGACTCAATGCAGTATAACATGGAGGAGATTATAGTGCTGAAACATACAAGGTGACTGACGAAGTACTTTCACAGCCTCAGAAGCATAAAGGTGTCCAGGATGTCTATGTAATCATCTAGAGTCATGGTTTGGTCACGTCCAACAATGGGCCAAGCCTCCATCCAACTGAAACACCACCATACCATTACTAAGCCTCCCCCAAACATGATCCAGTAAAACCAGGACCGTTCTCCCGGTAAACTCCAAATCCAAACAGGACCATCAGAGTGAAACATTTGGAAGCTTCGCTCCACAGAACCCTTTTCCAATCATCTATGGTCCAAGAACGGTGAAGGACAGCAGGCTAAACGTCGTTCGGCATTCAAGGTGGGAGTGATGTGTAGCTTGTACACAGCAGTTCCTGTGGTCACCTAAGGCGTGAAACTCTCTGTGGATAGTTCTAGTGCTGGCAGATATTCAAGCAACATTTTGCAGGTTGACTGCCATGTCCGCTGCTCATTACGACACTCTCGAACATTCTGAGATAGAGTTCGTCGATCTCGGTCAGTGAGGGTTGCTGAACTCCCAGGGCGTTTTGGGCGGTTTGTGGTCGCACCGTCAACTTTGAATCTACAATTATCATAAGCAGCGGTAGATTTCGGTATACTGAGATGGACAGCAAGGTCACGGGTAGAAAGACCACTGATGTGACATCCAATTACCATTCTAAGTTGGAAGTCTGTCAATTCAGCTGAGCGTGGCATCTTGACATCGAATTCAGTGCAAAACATGCAGCACATTCCATCCTTTATTAACAGAATTACGCAGACACTCCATGAATATTTGTGTGTGTGGTAGGATCTGAAATTTACATGGCATGCAAGCTGTCCAAAGGTGTTCGAAGTCCCTGACCAGAAGCAGTTTTTCTAAACCTCTTTTCAAGAATTTCCCAAGTCAGTCAAATAGAGTTTTTAGGACAAGTTGATTTTTTTCTCAAGGAAACTCGTGGTTTTAGTCCCGCAACACAAAAAAACAGACTTAGAACTCATATTATTTCAAACAATAATATATAATATTAAGGTTATGGGCTACGAGATGGCAGTATCAAGCTTAATTAATTAATTAATTAAAATACTAATGAAAAAGAAAGAAATTCATTGTGAATAACTGTCCGAATTTTGAACTTTGAGTATGCAGTAAACAATTTTCAGCTAACGTGTGGTTTTCGAACTCCTTCCTGCGGAACGTTTGTTTGAATATCCGTACAATATTAGCAACTTTTAATATTTTCAGCACTTCGCTTTAAATTGCTAAATAATTTATTATACCTTTTTATAACATTAATTTATATCATCGATACAACTAATTATCTGAATAAGAATATTCTTTATTTGAAATATGATATAAATTAATACATTTAAGGATGATTATGTCATGAGGATCATGAAGAAAATCAACGCTTAAAAATTAAAACACAGAGCATTTCAATTATTATAATAACTGTAAAGCTAATCTAGTTTCTCATAAAAAATAAACCTCTCACGTACTTTTCATTACCCAAACGGAATAGATTGCACGCTTTTAGTTTAAGTAGAAATCGGTAGGCAGTCTTCCTCATCCTCTAACCTAAGCCAAGTTGAAGGTCCGCTATGAAAGTCTGATTAGTTTTATTTGTATGCGTGCGTGAGCGCGAGTTGTATACTGTTGACTTTCTGTAGTTTTCCGTGGTTTTCTTCAGGAGGGAATTACATGCTTGAAACAACGTTCGACTTATTTGTGGATTGTATGAGTGAAACAGGCTAAAAAGAAAAAAAAACTCCACTACTCGTTGATTAAAATCAAGTTCGTAAGTATTTCTTTTACATAGCAATAGTGATAGAAGTTTTGAAGAGCTACACAAGCAAGACCGATTATTAGTGTGATTAATAATATCTTATAAAACGTGCGTTTACTGCATCATCATTTTATAATGATCAAGAATATTGAGCATGATATTTAAGTAGTGGTTTTGAAGAAGTACCTAAATTATTAAAATACTTCACTTTATTGAGGAAAAAAGCTTTCGTTTTCATGAAAAGCATCATACTACAGAAACTAACACTTATCTCTTTTCAGATAACACAAAATTTCGAAGAAAAAAAATAATTCTTTCAAAAAAATAATGTAACGAGTGCATAATATAACGAAGTAACGGAATGCTCTTAAAATTTACACCCAACTCGAATACATTGCATAATTTATAGATGAGCTGAAAGTATCATTTTATTAGATACATATTTAACTTATAATGATAATTAGAAATGTTATCGTTAATCTGTTTATGTGTTTTATGTGTGAACATCTCATGAAAACGCATAAAGATAAATAACTCCCACAATTATAATAATAACCGAGGGAATGTATTTTAAGAATGATATAAGGTCGCACAAAGCTCGCGCGTGTGTGTGTGTGTGTGTGTGTGTGTGTGTGTGTGTGTGTGTGTGTGTGTGTGTGTGTGTGTGTGTGTGTGTGTGTGTGTGTGTGTGTGTGTGTGTGTGTGTGTGTGTGTGTGTGTGTGTGTGTGTGTGTGTGTGTGTGTGTGTGTGTGTGTGTGCTCGTATGCTCTACCACGAATCAACTATGGAATTTGGTAAAGCCAGTTCAGGACTATAGTAAGCAAGGCGATGAAATTCAACTACACTGAGGCCTTGGTAAAACTGGGACTTTTTTGGGGGATTGCATGCACAATAAGGATGGTAATATGTATGTAATGCATGCTAAGATATTACCACCCAAGAAAGGTTTTGCAAATATATATATACACTTGTGTTCAAAACCTGAAGAGGAACACTATTTCTGAAGATTACAATTCAGACAAATCAACTTGTTGCAATTGGTGTAACTGATGATTTGGAGTAGAAAGCGGATGCACATTCAAATTTTCGAATAACGCAAAAAGGAGTCACTTGGTAGCACTCAACAGGATAAAGGAAAAGACTGCACTAACCGAATTGTTATTTGAAGGAAGCTCTTTTTGTGACGAAATAAAGGTGCAAACTTGGATATCTCGTAATGTCTCAAAGGCATCATCTAGATGATATCAGGAGGAGAAGAATTATTGGAAAGCATGAAGAAGGCAGTAGAATTACTGACATTGGCAGAGAGTTTCGAATCTCAGATAACCTTGTATCCAGGTTCTATCAAGCGTTACCAACCAATGGAATATGTTCCAGACGTTTACTAAGGGTATCCCTTTCTCTACCATGAGAGCATGAAGATAAATAAAATTTTGGTTATCACAACGAAACATAATCGATGCACCAAGGGAGGTCAGCTTGTAAGTCTGCTCCATTCAAGCACAGGTACGCGGATATCTCGACAAATTGTAGCAAGACGTCTGCGACAAGTAGATCTATACGCCCGAAGGACTGTACTCTGCGTCCCTTTAAGCACAACTCACCACAGAGCATATTTTCAGTGCTTTTGTATCCATAAAAACTGGACAAGACACCAGTGGGCTAATGTACTCTTTACAGATGAGAGTCGTTTCAGTCTTACCTCGGATCCCAGACGACTGTTTATCTGGTGTAAACGTGGTACTGCTTGCCATCACGAGAATGGTATCTAAAGGAATATATACGTCGGTGTTGTGGTCGTGGCATGGGTAGGTGTTATCTTTAATGGATGCATCGAGCTACTGGTGAACAATATTGCAATTCATCAACGTCATGTTTGACTATTCCATTGTTCTGTAAGCAAAAAATCCATTTTTATGGATGACAATGCCACACCACATCGTTCACGAGCATTGTAGATACTTCTGGAGACCGAGGATATTAATGGAATCGAGTAGTCAGAACGCTCAGATATAGAATACATTTGGGACGCAAAAGGGAGATGCACTGATACTCGAAATTCCCCTCCAGAAAACAAACAAGGTCTTATTCTTGCTCTGAAGAAGGAGTGGGCCAGTTTGCCTGAAGAACTGCTGAATCACTTGTTGCTAAGCATGCTACCACGTTGTGAGAACTGCATCACAATTCGAAGTGGATAATTCCATACTGAAATGTCTCTCCACATAGTTTTTTGTAAGCACTGCATATTAATTCTTTAACTACGTCCTTAGGAAATTTGTAACTTTCGTCAAAAACGTGTAGCAATTTAATTTTTATGAAATTTATAACATTTTTGTGTGATACAATTTATTTGTATGTTGGCAATAAATTTATGTCCACATATGACTAGTCATGAAACGTATTTCAAAACCAGTGTATCATCACATTTATAACTAACGCATCCATTTCTTCTGGACAATTCGAAAAGTTACATGTTGGTGCATGAAGTTACGAGTTGATATATTTATTATTTAGAATTAAAAAGTATCTGGAGCTAGACTACTCCTTGTTTTAATTCTTAAGTTATTTGAAAAGGATCGGATCTGTTAACTCATTTTGTATTTTAACCTGTGCTTCTGAATTTTCCATTGTTAATCCTGTGACTATATCATCAGTAAATCTTAAAATATCGACTTTTGTATCTTGAATCGAAATTCCTCTTATACTCTCGTTATCACATCCATTGTTCTTTCCAAATCATAATGATGCTCCTCATCAGGTATCATTCTTTTATGCCTGTCGTTTTCCGTACAATCTCCCTATTTTCCCACAATTTCTCACAACAGCCTCTGCATTTTCGTGGATATTCCACAGCGGACATATATATTTCTTGTCCACTCCGTAAGATTCAAGTAGAGCACACGTAGCTTTGGGATTTCTGCTGCTGAATGTTTTTGAATGTCAACAAAGTAGTCAAAACTCATATTATTTTTACGTTGAGCTTATTTACACAATTAATATTAAAGTATTAATAGTAATATTAATATTAAACTACTTTTCCACAAGTCTCATTATGGAGACTTTTGAAGAGAAAGCCTTAAACTCAGCCCCACAAAAACCTACCATATGGCTTCGCTACGTTGATGATGTGTTTGCTATTTGGCCACATGGCCCGGATTCACTCCTCTCCTTCCTAACACACTTAAACAACCAACACCCTAGAATCAGGTTCACCCTGGAAAAAGAGGAAAACAATAACCTCCCCTTCCTAGACACACTAGTCACCCGCCAACCTGATGGAACCTTGGTTTTCTCAGTTTATAGAAAACCCACCCATTCAGGCAGATACATTCACCAACAATCCCATCACCCCCCCCTCACAACAATATGGAGTTATTAAGACATTATTCAACAGGGCAAAAATAATCTGTTCAAATGATCAAGCCCTAACCACTGAACTAAATCACATCCATGACACTTTCTCAGCCAATGGCTACCCCCCAAAAAAATCCAGAAAATACTTAACCCAGTTATCCACAACCCACCACCCCCCTCCCCTTCACAAAAAAGATTACTCTAAATCCATCACCATTCCCTACATCCGAGGCACCTCGGAAAAAATCAACAAAATCTTAAGAAAACACGACTTAACCACTTGTTATAGACCACATAGAAAATTGGCATCCCTTATCCGCTCCACTAAAGACCAACCACTTCCCCTAGACCTACCTGGTGTATACCAGGTCCCTTGCAGCTGTAAATTGTCTTACTTTGGCCAAACAGGCAGGACAGCAAATATCAGAATCTCAGAACACAAGGATTACATCCGATTTCACCAGTACAGCCACTCTGGGCTTGCAGACCACGCTCTGGATACTCGCCACAGAATAAGATGGAAGAAAGCCACAGTCATACACCGCAGCAAGTTCAAGTATGAAAGACTATTCATGGAATCAGCCTCAGCCCTTAGGAACATGCCAAACCTCAACAAATTTGAATGCATGAGACTGCCCCAAATTTGGGAAACAATTATCAGAACTTCAGCCCAAAGGCCAAGAACCACCAATATAGCCCGCCAGGGGGCACCATCAGGACTTTAGGAAAACGTTAGCTTCCTAGCTTCAGTTCTCATTTGCTGTTATGTAGTACTTGTGTGCACGTATCTTTGTATTAAGTTCCCAAGAAGATGGCAACGTGACGTTTGCCGAAATATCGGAAAGTATATATTAAAGTTTATTTAATTTATATTTCTAGTATACGCTGTCAATTCCTTAAATATTAGTTATCATTATCTCATTATAGAAATTGTGCTGTAATTTTTTTTTTGCAGTCAATTTTGCGTTTCTCTTTTTTTTGTGAAACGAAGTAAAATGGACTTCCTTACTAGAAAATGGGAAAAAACGTTTCTACATCCACATCCACTTCACCAACATTCGTGACCTAAACAGCAATATAAACGCTGTTCACCACTATCTACAGTCATCTAAAACCTGAACTAAAACCTTGCAGAACTGGCAACCTCAACAGCCACTGTACACCTCAACTGCCCAAACATTACATAACTCTTTCCATCCCAATGATGGAACATGCGCATTCGTCAAAATACATACCATACATGAGCCTGCAAATCCTTGAATCCTCACTGTTTGATCTGCTTTGGCTCAAACTTTCTCTACCAAATCAACCTTTTCATATGCTCCTTCTATAGCTCTCCTAACTCCGTCGATCACTCTGACCTCCTCAGCTTCTCTCTCTAAAGTTCGACTTTCTGCAGTCTAAGTCCCAAAATAGGGAGGTTATCCTTCTTGGGGACTTCAATGTCCGCAACTCATATTGACTTCCCTTCTCCAGTTTCACCGATCAAGCGGGCAGGGATGCTGAGGTGTTCGCCATCAGCAATAACCTATCTCAGATCACCAATCTTCCCACCAGAATACCAGACATCCTTTTCCAACACACTTGACCTCTTCCTAACAAGCCCCCTTTCAGGTATACTGTGGTTGTCCGTTCTCCTCTTGGAAACTGGGACCATAACCTCATACAAGTCTCTTTTTCCACAGAACAATATATACCCACCAGTTCACAGTCTCGTGTCCTTTGGCACGAAGACTGGGAGTACCTCCGTGACTTCTATTCCTCCTTCACAGTATTCGACTACTGCGTCAGATCTTCTGATCCAAACACCTGCTCAGACCGAACAGAAATCATCCTCATGGGAATGAAGACTTTCATCCCCTATTCCAGACCAAATTCTCGGCCACCATCCAAGCCTTGGTTCTAAAAAAAAGTGTCCCAATGCTGTAAAAGAAAAAACCTCTGCTTACCAGAAAATTGGCTCAAGACTGAAACTCAAACTGCCCTCTGTGTCTATACTGCAGCTCACAACAGTTTCAAAAGGATCATCATCAACTCCAAGTCAGACTTTAAAAGAGCTAAATGCTGAAACTCGCCTCCTCCTCAAATGGCAGTCGCTCCTTTTGGTCCCTTACCAAGGCAATTGGGCGCAACTTCTGACCACCCAGGTTTCCACCACTTTGGTGAGTTGATTACATGCAGGTGCTGTAATCAACTCACCAAAAGACAATGCCAACTTACTTGCATCATTCTTCATTTCCAATCCCTGCATTGATGACTTGAACAAAGTTCCCTCCACTCCACAAAGAACCTTCCCTTAAAGTCTCCCATAGTCTTCCGACAAAAAAAATCCGAAGAATCCCTAATAACCTGTACAAGGCATCTAGTGAATGGTATCATACCTACTGTGTTAAACTTTTGCCAGAAACTGACCCCTATCCTGTATCGCCTCTTTAATTTATATTGACTGGCATCTACCCGAAAACAAAATCCAGCTTACCCCAAAGAAAGGTGATTAAAATCAACCAACGAACTACGCCCAATTGCTCTCAAAGTTGTCCTCTCTAAAATTATAAAGAAGGTTCATCAATAACCAACTCTTGAACCACCTAGAGACATACCAACTAATCAGTGATCAGCAGTATGGATTCTGCTACTCACGATCTATAACTGATATTTTTGCATTCACCACCCACCTATGGACTGAGGCCATGGAGAAATTTGGAGAAACTCATGTGGATGCCCTTGACATTTCAAAGGCATTTGCATGCGTTCGGCACAGGGTCCAAACTGCCATCTTATAGTCTGCCTTCCTAACTCTGCAACTTGATCACTAACTTTCTCACTGGTCGCTCACTACGTGTCATGGGGAAAGGCCTACTCCCCTCGGATTCCCCACCAATATCGGAGTACCACAGGGTTCTGTTTCCTTTCACTCATTCTTTTCCTGTTGTATATAAATACCCTGCTCTCTCAGACTTCCAATCCTATCCATAGCTCTGCTGACGACAGTACACTGAACAACAGTACACATTCCTCCTTTTCATTTGACAAACCTGTTAGCGCTTAAGCATTAGATTTGCAAGATCTACCATGAACAGTAACCTGAACTCAGATCTCCTAGTTATATCACATCGGGGAAAGGACAAACTTGTAAACTTCAATGCCACCAAAACTCGGTTCTGTCTAATCTCGTGCAAGAAAGAGATCGCTCCCTCCGCCTTACCTTCAATAACAGTGATGTATTCCAGCACAATCATCTTCTTGGATTGACTTGCACCTCTGATCTTTCCTATCACAACCATATTTCAGCTATAGCTTCTTCAGCCGCCAAAAAAACTTGTTGTACTTTTTCACACGAGGCACTACTTCACACCTTCCCAGCTGCTAACCCTATGCAAAGTCCAAATCCGCCCAGCCATGGAACGTTGCTCCCATATTTGGTGAAGTGCACAAAAATCCTCTCTAATATTGCTCGATTCTATCCACAAGAGGGCAATCCGGTTAATTAATGATCCTCTCTCTCTCTCTCTCTCTCTCTCTCTCTCTCTCTCTCTCTCTCTCTCTCTCTCTCACACACACACACACAAAACAACTTCAATCCGTCTCTCCCAGACATTCAGTTTCTTCCTTGTGTCTCTTCTACAGATACTTTTGTGGACAGTGCTCTGCTGAATTGCCCATTATTATTCCTCCACTCTCCTCCAAAATCATTAAAACATGAGCCCCTGGTAACCAACACACATTTACAGTCCATCTTAAAACTCACCGAACTAACTTCACTACCTCCTCTTTTATTCCATCTATATCTGTCCTTTTGAACAGTCTCCCCTCTCTGCCTTCCCCAAAGATTATAACCCTCAGCTGTTCAAGAAAAATGTAAACAGACTCCTCCTTTCTTCGATTCCTCTTGCCCACACACGGTATTAGTGTGCTATAGGTCTTATGGCCTTTAAGGTCTGGTTCAGATGTATATATATATATATATATATAAATAATGAGTGGATCTTGTCTATTCCTTTAGAACTGTCCTTCATATCAAACAATATTACACGACTAGAGTAGTTCGTCTATCATCGTCATCATAATTTCCCCATGCTTCAGCATTCCCTCAGTGGCATCATCATTCTCCAGGAAAATGTTGATTTTCAGGGAAATAATCAAACTAAAATTTTAAATTATCGTGAAAGGATTTCGAAAGCTATGACTTACCTTCTCTAGATCAAATTCCCGTCTTAAGCTATCTGCATAAATGAACCGTGATGTTTTATTTTTGATCTTTTAAAAATATCTCTGGAATTTGAAATTTTCAAAATCATTAAAAGATGATCGCAAAAAACGAGGAATAAAGAAAAACATCGTAATAACCACAATAGTCCTGTCTTGAACTCCATTCAGGTCACGTAATGGAAGTCTTACTATGTGATGTGCTGATATTATCAAAGGGGAACTCCTCCTATGCTCTATTAAAATGATCTGCTCCCCAAGTACTCGATGCCTGTTAATAATAATAATAATATTATTAACCAAGACGTGGAGGTTGTCAGATAAAGCTTGTTCTTCACCTTGGTCTTATCAGTCAACATGACACGATTTAGCAAATGTGTCAAATAGTGTTTCTCTCTCTCTCTCTCTCTCTCTCTCTCTCTCTTTCTCTCTCTCTCACTCACTTTTCGTGACATCGCTGCCAATACTAAACAGGGGTGGTTCATCATTTTATCACGCAATACTAACCTTAGGGAGTTTATAACCGCGAATAATAATGCAGAAGACATAAAATGCACTATATACGGTGATTTACACAAGAAAAATATGCGTTTGCTATCTTTTGATTCTAGGTAAATTATTACTAAGTCGCTAAAGTAAAATTATTTACTTTAGTTATTTCATAGACTTCACTAAAGCATATAATTAGGTGTGTTTTTTTTCAAAATATGTTTCTGTGTATGTCGTATTTTATGCATAATCGTCGTAGTGAGATGCAATACCTACATGAAAGTTAAACTTAGGCTAAAGCAACTGAAAAAAAAACAACTGTAATAAAGTAGTTAATCAGCAGACCCCCCCCACACACACACACACGTTAGAGATATATTTTAAATCAGTTTAAGAAAATATAGTACGAATATTATTTTGTATTTATCACAGAAACGTCCATTTTCACATATTCCTAAAAATTAAAATTTAATTTGCTCAGGAAATTTACGAACGCGGTAGGAGAAAGAGAACCGATCTCCAGAACTTTAATAGGAACGATTTCATTCAAAGAAAACAACTCAATGGGTGTGTACGAACACCAAACAGTTGTAATCTGTTTAAGAGAGTGATCGTTATCGTTATTTATCAAGTTCATCTGCCTCAAATGGTTTCAGTCCACCATAAACGACAGCATTGAGGTCATTTATCCGCAACAAGATTATTTAGCTTTCGAGGAGTTCTTTCCAGGTGTTTGTTATTGGCAATTTCTATCCGTATTGTCCTTTTTAGTCTTCCTTGAGATATATTTACTTCTAATCTGCTAGTTATCTCTTTACTTCTATATTCTTCTGCTCTGCAATTTTTTTCGAATCTGAAGAATCCTTTGGATCGACATTTTGTGCGTTTGTTAATTTCCGGGTTCACAACTTTTTTTGATTTTACTATTATTATTATTATTATTATTATTATTATTATTATTATTATTATTAGAATATGAGAGGATAGTTTAATTCTTTTGTGATCTTAACATGAACTTTTACTTCCGCCCATTCTGCAATGTTTATATTTCTCAAATACTTTCGGAAGTTGTTACTCTTTTTTTTTTTTTTTTTACAATTCTATGATTCTAAGTTTCTTTGAAGAGAAAGGCACTTTCCGAAATATTTCAGTTTCGTCATAGTCCTCGTAGAGTGTTTCATAGTTTCTTCATAATTTGATTTGTCTGTGATAAACTAACCCAGTATTTATATTGTTCTACTTCCAAGTTCCCTTTAGTTTTTCTGGATAGCTGAAGGTTGTAGTGGAGGAACATATCGTGAGGAAGTCTGTTCTAGAGAACAGAGACAACTCAAAAAAAAACCAAGAGGATAAACAGAATCGGCGGGTCAGGTTGGACGGAGCAGTTCAGACATGATGAAAAATGACGAATGGATGAATGATGGGTGTCAGTTCGGCGGAACAGCCTAATTGTATTACCTGTACAATACACAACAAGCTGAAACGAACTATCTATCAGAAGAGAGTCAGCGAAAGCGGGATCACTGATCAGCAGAAAAATACTCTACTCTTCATGCAACCAACAGTTTTTAGGAAGGTCCTTGGTGAACCGTTCAAAGCGTCCAGAATAGTATTGTAAGGTTGAACGGAATTCAGTTCGTATACACTTAGTAGCGGGTTGGGAAATTTTCTTCTTAAGCGGAAAAACGAGAGTAATCTGATATACTGAGCCAGAAAATACTATAGGTAAATGTTACACCAGTAGAGATACAGCTGATCATGTTTGATCTTCCCTGTCTGATTCTGTCTCATCGAGTATTGCTAACACACGTAGTCGTGTTGTGATTTGTGTATCAGCAAGAAGGAACGTGAAGTGAGATTCGTTTTGCGTGAAAAAAAGGCAGGACAGTTGTTGGTAGCTTTGAAGGCGAGCAAAATAACCTTATCCATCGAAGCAGGCATGATGCTCTGTTTAGGGCACTTACAGAAGTTTTTCTTGAAGCTTGAGATGTTTGGAAACTGCAAAGAAGTTTGTCAAATGAGAAGTGATCTTCAGTTAGTGAGAGAAAGTCACGTTAGTATAAGAGAATGAGGATGGGTGCGAGAACTGGTCCTTCGGACAATCTTGCATCGGTAGAGAAGTCCGATGTGTTTCAAAATAAATGGCTTTGAAATCGTCGTTACCAATTCAACTACGGAGGCTACAAAGAATTACAAACACCCAATGATAATTAATCAGAAAGCGCTGTGGCATCAGTTTTGAAAATATATTTTATTTTGCTGTGGATTAAATAGATGACAGCATCAGACTTATACAAATATCGAAAAACAAAAACTGAGAAAGATAAATATTAACCACTTAACCAATTAAATACAATTTAATTACGAACAATTTAACCAGTTAAATTGTTCGTAATTAAATAAAATAATTCTAGAAATTGAATTTTCGGAAATTGACGTATTTCTCTTTGGAAATGGATTTTGTAACCCAATACATTTACAACGAAAATGTGCATATAAATAACAAAGTTGAATTTAAAGTAGTTGCTTTTCACAACAACAAAAAAAGTCACACACATAAAGAAATTAGAAAACGTGAAACCATTAGAAAGCCTTACTGCTTTAGAGTGTGCTATCAAGGATTTGAATATTCATTTTCTAAATCCCTTTTATGAAAAAGAAATGCTGATTTTTCCCCCTCGATTCCCATATGGCATCACTTTTTATCGCGGCATGCTCGTATTATACATACAGTTCTAATTTCCGGTATCAATAAATTGCAGCGTACGAAAATAAATTAATGACATCCATACGCACACACACACACGCAAATTAATTATTTGATCTTGTGTTTCTTCGCTGGTGGTGCACCACTAGACACCGAAATTGTAGGGAAATCGGGAACGTGCTTACGGATATAATTACTTCCCGTGGCCCCAGGATACGTGACAAGAAATCGACACGAACATCTAGCAGGAGACAGGTGTACTTTGGGAGGATTTCGCCCTAAATTGCGTACCTCGTGGAAACTTTAGTCAACTGTATCACGCTCTTCTATTTTGAGGTGATAAATAAAGTCATCACCAGATATAATTGCATGGTTTGAGCGAATAGCCCGGGGTTTGTGACGTGAGGGTCATTTATTATAACAGAGAAAGAGATAGGGAAGAAAGTTTTCGACGTGTAAGGCGTGAGAACGACCAACAAGAAGAAACCTTGTATGGAAGGAAAGGTGAAGGCGTGGATTTCAGAGAGCGAGATAGAGGAAACATCAGATGAACACCGAGGGAGGGAGGAGGGATGTTTCTGAAAAGGTCTTTCATGTAAGAAACAAAGTGGGCTTGGAATTCTTTAAGACTGTAGAGATATCAGCTCGTCGACATGTTTTGCGGATAAATTTGAGTAAATCTGAGTTTTATTTCAAAATGAAGCAAAAAGTTTGAGTGAGATGAGAAAAAAGGGAAAAAAAAGAAAACCGCTTTATATACTCGAGACGATCCATAAGTTGAAAAAGAGGCGAGCTTGAATGCTGTATAATAAAATCAATTTCCTTTTAACCCATTCTATTTGTCTTTAAACTACATCTAAAAGTGTTGCAGTGAAGTGGAAAAAAAATCTTCAGACCCTAAAATTCTAAAAGAGAAACTTCTATTAAATCTCGGTTTCATTTTCTATGGTGATGACATGCTTTAATGCGAACAGAGCGCCGATTAAAATTATATATCAATTATATGCCGTTTTAATATCGTGGTGAAGAATTTAAGGAAGGGATGCCCGCGTCCTCCAAAAAATAAAACCGTGAAAATCATTCAGAATTAATTAGTTAAACAGGAATAAAACTAAAACTTTTTAATTGATAAAAGATATAAATAATAAGATGCCGTTGCTGTAAAAATGAAGTAAAATAAATTATATTAATAAAATTAGAGTTGTTAAAAGATTAATATCTTTGTTGCAATGGCTTCTATATAAAATCTCAAATGCTTTTTATCTCCTCCCCCACCCCAAAAAAGGGAAAGAACTGAAGGCCGCATGCGTACCGTATTGTCGATGCTTAGATAGAGTTAAAGAAAAATTAAAATAGAATAAAAATTAAAAATTGTAGCGCCTTTGACTATATATGATGTTAAAAGCAAGAGGAGGAGGAAAGGTCAGTTGAATCCATTAGAATTCAAAGAAAATAATCAAAAATTTCAAAAAATCTGTGTTATTTTTTTTTTAATAATAAATGACATTCAAAGAAAAATCCTTAGAATTAATGAAAATTACACTTAAATTTAACTGTCATTTTCTTTGAATTTAAGGGTTGCAAGTGGATCTGCCGTTTATTTGACGTCATAAACTATAGCACGTGCCATAACATTTATTAACAAATGTGTTTAAACAAAACCGAAAACTCTGCTGCCAATAAATAATTCGCTCACAACATAAGTGATCCGTCTTTTAATTAGCATTACTCTTATATTAATGTTAAAAAAATTGACATGTATCTGTCATATCGCATTAATCTTAATACCTTAATGTAAGAATCTAAATTTGGAAGACTCGTGGACGGAACAGACAGAACAGTCTAAATCTGAATCACACTCCCGGGGGGGGGGAGCTAGACGCATCTTGTGAGACGATTTTGGTAATCTGCAGTTTATGATGAGCTTTTTTACTTTCAACGGAATGTTGTCCTATAACTACCTTTCAGGGGATGATTTCTTTTATAAATTTCTTTCATGCCTAAAGTTATCATGTAGTGTTGATCATAAAATAAAAATTGTTTACTTGTTTACTGAATACTTCGTTTTAATGATGCCTAACGAATTGAATATTTTCATCTCTGCAGGCGCAGTTGTCAAAGTAATCGCTCTCCTACTAACAAACTGCCCGTTATAATCCCCTCCCCCCATGGACATTGTCTTTTGGTGAGAAACGAGAGAGAGCGAACAGAGAGACCTTTGCCCGCACTGTGTTTAGGAATAAAAAAAAAAGAGAGAGAAGGGAGCAGAGCAGACTGGACGATCTATTAATTAGTATTTGTGAAATTATTGAAAGGAACTCAGTCTCGCGAAAAGTTGTACATTTACCATCCATACTGAAAACTCCTCAAAATTTAAACAAATCCTGTGAATACGTTTGTATTAGTTCACTTTCCTCCAAGTTTCTCTAATACTCTGAAAAGTCCAAAAAACAAACAATTACGAATGTGAGAGCTACTGCTGCGCTCTTCATTGCAAATATTTGTACTATTTATTCACTTGCGGCAATATTTTCCAGTTATTTCAGTAGATTTATAAGATTTCGAAAGATGAGCACACTTCAAAAAATCACCGCACGACAACTTTCGACAATTACTTCAATTACAATCCCCGAGGAAACCGTAACTAGTGTTATACATTGGGAGACTAAATAAAAAGAAGAAGGGAAATTATTTCTCTCGCAATATCCTCCTTTTTCGCATGCAAAAGTTGCCTACGCAATAAGGTGATACAGCGAGAGTTAAGTCGCTTGTTAGCGGAGAGTGTTTTGAAAGGGAGGGAAGTTGTCTTCCAATTAAAACTTCGTTAATACCGGGCGTAATGTGTCTGAAACAGTCATTACTAGCGCGTTCGATAGCGCCGCTGAAGACAGATTGTTTCCACCGAGAGCTGAGACAACCCTCTAATTTACTGGATACTATTGCACCTTCTGAGCAGCTACAAGAAGATGATTTAAGAGGCACCTTGTCGCCGACGTTATACATCACAGGAATATTTTATTCTGTCCGTTATGTCTGAAGGAAGAAAGCTGAAGATGTACCGGATATGAGAGGGTAATGAAGATCGGGAAGCCTTACGGTTTTAAATATCGTTACCCTCCGACAGACAGCGGAGACTTGTGTTAGAGAACAGTACTCCAGACCCATTTAAATAAAATATTTCTTCCCCAAAAACAATCCTGCAGGGATATTTATTAAAAATAATTATATTACGTGGAAGAATGAGATTAATTTGGAAACAGGAATTTTGCAGTGCAATATTTATTAAAAGTCGTTGTTAAGAGCTTCAAAGTGTAGGCAGGATTTGCACGAGTTTCTGAATGATTATTTTAAAATGTTATTTAAATTATTATATAGAGTTCTGAAAGTATTTCAAACGCTATTTAAACGTAATCTTGATCATCAGTGTGTGTGAATGAGATTCACAAGTTTCATTTGGTCGACATGAAATCCATCTTTTATCGAGAGTTAGCGTAGAACACTTCAAAACAGAATCAAAAATATGCGCGGTTTATTGCTTAATTGAGTTCCCTGTGAGAGTACAGAGAAGACGATAGGAACACCAGGAGCGCAACACTCTCCACTTTTCTTTTCTTTTTTCTTTTTTTTTTTTTGCTACTTTAGAACCTGCTGTAGGTGTCACCATTACTGATATACAATAACCTAAATATTATCATCTGAAGTAGGAAATTTGTTTCGTTTTCTTGTTCCTTGTGCCTACTAAAACTAAAGGTACGTAGAACAATTAAATATTTTTTTCCAGAGGGAGAGAGAGAGAGAGAGAGAGAGAGAGAGAGAGAGAGAGAGAGAGTTATTCGAATATTTCTTCGTTTTTTTCAGCATTTAGAAAAGTGATTCCGTTTAACGGAATAACCCTAATTGAAATTCTTCCTATCACCGTAGAGTAGCAGTCAGTCAGTCGCATGGGTTCGCCAGCGGGTATTAATCCGTTTTACAGGAGACATAAACCTAACCACCTCAGTTTATGCAACGACTTAGCTATCCAATTGATATGCTAGTTTGCTTTCAGTTGAGCTCTTATAAATGTTCTTTAAGCCCTAGACGGAATTCACACTGAATGTTTCCAATCTCGGTTGTCCTGACTCGGTCTCTCTTTCTAATGCTATACAGCTTCGCAAATATTCCGAGAAGGAGAAGAAGAGAGCCGCTGTTCAAGTTTTGCAGGAGTCAGCTCTTTATGGTGAATTCGAACGTTCAGAAAAGAGAGGGAAAATTCAGGAATATAAAACCTCACTAGAGTGGGAATGTTCCCCCCACCAGAATTTTCCACTACGAAGCGTTACGCTTTTCTTGTGATGCCATGTTTTTTTTTTTTTTTTGCTTTGCTGGACATGTTGATTAGTTTAATCCTTTCTCAATGTGAATGATCTACGCCTCAAACACTTTCCAATCAGACAGCCAATCTCCAATCCAACCCAGAAATCTACCATCCAATCCCATCTGTTCCAGTTTAACTACTAAACTAGTAGTTATCGAAAGCCTTTGCCAAAATCTAAATATACACAGTATATGCATCACCCTTGTTCAATGTATCCGTCACCTTGTTGTAATAAGTAAGCAAATTTCTAAAATACGATCTTCCCTTAGCAAACCCATGCTGTCCATTAAAGAGAATTCTGCTGCTATCAACCCAGTTCTGAATCCTTGTCCTGACTAGCTTCTCCAACACCTTAACCACAACTCTAGACAAGCTGACTGGCAAATAATTCGAAGCCTTAGTCTTATCAGCCCTTCATGAAGCAGAACAATTTTGCCATCTTTCCGCTCATTTAGAAATTGGGCTAATCTATGACTCATATTAAAAATGTAAATTAAAGCTGTTGTTAACTCCCTGGAACATTCCATCAACATAAGCGGTGATATATCATCAAGTCCCATGACTTTGTTGACATCAAGTTTATTCAATTCCTCATATGCCTCCTGTTCACTCACCATCATTGGTTCCTTCACCATTACCACTGCTCTCAGGTGCTGCATTATGTTACAATCACAAGGATGGAATACTATAATGAACTGCTCATTAAATGCCTCTACTATATCCTCCTCAGTGTTTGTCATTCTCCCCTTATCACTGATCATTTTCATCCTCCCATAATCATTTTTCTTTCTTACTGGTCACATATCGAAAAAACTCCTAGGATTTCTTTTATCCTTATTCCCTAACTGCTGCTCATAATACACTTTTGTTACCCTTACCAAAAACGAGTCACCTTCCTTGCGCTTTGTACTCCTCATGTAACCAATTATCGCCTCTCATCTTCTTTACCTCTTCAGTCATCAATTTTACACCTACCTTATTTAATCTTCTGACCTTTGGAATACCCTCTGTCATTGCCTCTACCAGATACTTCCTGAGTATAGACCAAGCAACATCAATAAATCCAAGCCCCCTCGATCCACGTGTGGCCTCTGTCTCTCAAAAATTCAAGAAGTTCATTCTCTTTGGTTCTCGATGCTGTCGCTTCATTCTAGTCTATATTACCATAATCAATTCCTCATTCCATGATATCGCTGCAAGCAGCCTCCTGAGTTTGTCATTATCACATGCCTTATACACCTTATACAAGCCTTATATGCAGTTCCACATATAACAACTCTTTCTCAGAAAAGTCCTGATATGGCTGGACATCACCCAAGTGATCACTTCATGGTCACTTTCACCAACTAGTGGATGATGTGACACTTCATTTATAACAATCTCTTCAAATGAGATATCTTCAAATATCTTCCATAAATCCAAGCCTCGTCGATCCACATGTGACCTCTGTCTCTTAAAAATTCAAGACGTTCATTCTCTTTGGTTCCAATGCTGTCTCTTCATTCCAGTCTATACTGTACTACCATAAGTGAAATCTCCCAGAATGATCACCCTTTTCTTATTAGTCAGATCAATCTGCCTAAACATTTCCTTCTTACTGCCTTCAACATTACCAGATCTATAGCAACACCCTACTAAACATTTCACTCTGTCCACCTCTACTTCACACCACACTGCTTCAAAACCAGTCAGTATTTGCTCCTTGCCTCTCCATCGTAGATGGGCACAACTCCTCTGTCATCATCATCAATAGCGCTCCTCCTCCCTTTTTTCTGTGTTGTCTATCTTCACAAAAGATCACATATCCTTCGATGCCTATTCCTGTCAAAATGTCGTCCTCGTCCAATTATATCTCACTTTTACCAAACTTTTTGGGCGAACGAATTCTCTCAATGCTACAATTTCATTCCCCCTTGTTTCAAATACTTCTAACATTTGTAAATGTACACACCAGCTCTTTCTGTTTCTATAACAAGTCCCGCTGACCCCACTTAATGTTAATGTTAATGTAAACTTAATAGTTACATTAACATTAACATTATCTAGAACTTGAATGAAGAATTCAGAGACATTTTATTATCATATGTATTCATGAAAGGTGTAGGTAAAATACTTGTTAAGTATACATGACAAGCGAAAATGATTGTTATGTATACTTTCAGATGATACTTTAAAATTAACATAAACGCGAGTACCTCATTAAATTCACTGTGTGTTGAATAATTGAAGATATGGATTTAACATATGTTGCTTTTCTGCGACAATAATTGTAACTATGACCAGAAATCATGCTGAGAATGTTATTTTTTCTTAAACAACTTGCAAGATTATAACATTAGATTTAGAAATAACACTAGATTATACACTGCCCACGAAAAGTATCCAAATACCTCTTGTCTGGCAGGCCACATGGATGCAATCAATAACATGATGGGCCACCCCTTCCAGCAGTAGCCGCTGCAGCATGTCGTGAAAGTAATCTACAAGTTGCTGACACTGTTCTGGTGGGATACTTTTGCCATTCGGCTTTCAAACACTCCAACAGTCGATGGTGGTTGGTGACAGGTGGCTTGCACAGTCGTATGCAGCGCTCCAGAATATCCCATATTACTTCAATCAGTTCAAATATCGACTCTGGGCCTACCAAGTTAATGACCACATGACAACATGTTAATGACAACCTCTGTGAACCACCTTTGTGTTGTGAAGCATGGCATTTGCGCATTGTCCTGTGGAAGAAACAATCGGTTGCATTCCCATAGAACTCCGCCATCACTCCAGGAAGATGATGTTGGCCACCATCTCCTAGTACCTAGAGCCATTAAGTCTCGTGCCTACGCCACATATGGGTCCCCAGAACAGAGGCCCGTATATTATATCTAGGGATAACTGAGTACTTTTGGCAGGCAATGTATACATTTTCTCCTTGCATAAAGTCTGTAATCAGTAGTGTATTGTAGCGATATCTCTTTTCAAGTTAGAAGTTTAGTTACCGAAATGTATGGCCAAAGACAGTCGAGCCATACATTTCGGTTATGCCTCTCATAGAGGTTTATTGACCCATCCTAAAGTAGTTTGAAGGATCTTTCTTTGCAAATGTGGTTTCAATATTTTTGTTTCTGTAATGTGGTGAAAATCTTGAACTTCTTAATAAAATTAAATATAAAAAACGACCATCCTCATCATCATCATCACCGTCTAATGCGAGTTCAGAATACCATGAAATCTGTCTGCACCCCAGTTATTTAAATTTCTGGCAGAGTTCAGACCACGTATATCCTTGAAGTTTCTTGTACATTTCCTCCTTGGTTCTCTCCGGCGGTATTACCCCCCCCCCCTCACTTTTGGAGAATTCGAGGAAATCTTGCAGTAGGCATTGTGTGCATTATCATTCAGAATCCATATCGTTTCCTTTCAAGTTTCTGCATTTGGAATGATGTTTTCCATTTTTTGTTGACTAGGATATAATAAATACGTTTTATTCTTGCGCATAAAGAAGTCAAGAACTCTACCGCCTTTCTCGTTTCTTTAATGAATCCCAAATTATTCCATTACTTCCTTCCTGTATTCAGAATACTTGCCTATTTTTGCATTAAAGTCTTCCATTTTGTTAATATGCATTTTCTGTTGTTGTTGTTAACAATTTCTATTTATAGACGAGAAAGTCGTCATATATTCATTATCTCATTGAGAGTAACCTGGTGCATAAACCTCCGTCATCTTAATATGCGTGTGCGTGTTTTCTTTTGCTTTTAATTGATGATACTGGGATAATTTTTGTTATTGAATTTAAAACATGATTTTGTTTACTACAATTACTGTTTATTATAGTAAACAAAATTGCCATCTTTTTGAGTAAAATATTCTTGCACTTTGGATGTTAACACATACATCCTTATCTGTTCAGTGGATCTATTATACTCCCTCACTTTTTTAATTCTTCTTCTTCTTCTGACAATTTAAGTAATTTTTTCTTTAAATAATGCTTTGACATTAACCGTTTATATATTTGTAATGTTCTTTGCTGACCACTTCGCACGCTTCGCATTTCCCTTAATTAGTCACTGCGGAGACATGTCAGCTTCCCAAAGGTGATAATATTTATCTCATCTTGTGACTGCTTCATTTTGTTCATAATAGTTATAGGAAAAATAGACAAAGCCAGCTAGAGGCTTCACTCTGCGCAAAGACTGTTAAGGACAGGACTATAATCTGGGAAGAGAAAGCAGACTCCTACTGCAAGAAAAGGAGGAAGAAAGAGGGAGGATCACTCCTAGCCTTCCAGCACTCTATTAAGTACTCAAGGACTAGGGGTGATCTCCCCTTCTTTTTTATCTCCTTCTCACTCATGTCTATTAGCATTGGTGGCAGAAGGAGAGAAGCACGAGAGGGAGTTGAGATTGAAAGAAGAGCAGGGACTGGTCTATACGCAATATATCAGACGTATATCTCGCAAAGTAAGATCAACTGTATGATTAGGTTTCTTCGGTTCTCCATTTCCGTACTCACTGGAGTGATCCCATGAGGAATAAATACGGCTGGTAAATTTAAAATTTTTGAAATTGGTCTGTAGCACCCATTAGACTTAAACGTTCTTGGATAGAAAATGATTACATTAACACCCCGTTTTCATCGTGAATGAGATGTAAACTTCTTTATTCCGAAGTCAAAAATGTCCTTCTTAAAAGTTCAGTGAATCCAAACAAAGTTCTCTTACCATAGTGATGTATACCAATGGAGTTAATATAGAAGTGCGTTATTGCTATTAAACAAGAAAGGTTATTTTTAAAGTACCCTTGAAATTCAAACTTTTATTGAGTGGAAGATGATATCCCACTCAATAAAAGTATTTCTGTGCTACCCTGCGTACGAAAAGCTGCCGATGAATGGCTCGTAAGGACAATATACATGACTAGAAATAAACACACATCGTAGGATAAAAATTTTCTTGGAAAGAATAAGGATCCAAATTTCAGTATTATACAGAGGGAACTATTGGTGAATCGCATAAGAAAAATATCACAAAGGGATCATTTAAATTAAGACAAAATGATTTTCTTATTCAAAAAGAAGAACATGCATTCTTTATAACTCCTATTTTTCTTATGTTGTTTATTCAGCCAATACTTTAAAATAAATAAAATTAACAAAAAAAAAGAGAGAAAAAGGAAGAAAGAAATAATGGAGTTTTTTTTTTTCAGTTAATAAATGCCCTTTTGTGCCACCATAAAAATAAATAAGAAGAGAAATTGATACCATTTTTGAAATCATTATTACAAACATAGTCGTAGCAAGTATCAAGAATGCAGTTTGCATTCTTGATACTTGCGTGCCACCAGTTCTATGTGGTTGAGGACCTTCATCACCAGATGAATAAACTTTTGCTTATTAGTTCCTGATGTGGTTGATGCCATGTTTGGTCTCCAGAACTGAACTCTGGATTCTATGGCCCCGTCTCCAACATGCAATATGGGTGCTATCTTTCGAGGGATTGTACAGCTACTGAGAAGAGACGTTGCTAGACACGCTGTACAAATTCAAATTCAGAGGATGAACATTAGTGAAACGGCTTCACAGGCAGGCGGGTCGGGATAGTGCGTCGAAACGCTTCCAGATCAGCTGGTTCATAATACTAATACCAGATCGTGCCTGTAGGGAGCGTGACAACCGATAGGGGACTGTCAATGCTACGTTCATAGCTTTACGACCGGAAGCACTTTGTGTGAGAGCAACTTGTCCAAATGACTATATCCGCTCATCGCATTTCACTGGTATATTTAATTAAGCAATTAAAATGTATAAAGTTAGCGGATTCTTCAATTCGATCCACAAAGACTATGAAAGCAAACAGAATAAATTATGAAAAATAAATGAATATATATATATGAGCTTAATTTTTTTTGTGGGGCGGAGATTCTGTTTTCATGTGGTTTGCAGCTCTACTTTTTTTTTCCTATTTATATATTTTTTTCTTCTCGGGAGCGTAATATTTATTGATTACGTTTTTCTCTAATATTAAATGTCAGGGTGTAGCTTTTCAAATGTGAAAATATGGAGATTTGCATTGAGACATTTGCGTATTACACTGACTTTATATTAAACTTAAGAAAGAAGATTTCCAGTGAAAGACTTTTTTCTTTTTGCAAAGTAAAAAAATAAAAAAAGCTTCCTTTTTCAGGTGCTTATTCTGTGAAATGTAATATTGTGTTACGTTAATTTTATAATAACGGGTCATTAAAAATCATTATACTTTATTGTTGAATTCTTAATTTGGATATTTCCGGAATTGTATTCATTTTGATCCTTACATCGATCTGCTCCAAAGACCACCAAATAAAATAAAATCACCAGATGGAAAATGTTAGCTGTTGACCATCACCCAACCTGATATTGCTGATTACGACTTCCCTTTCCTATTTGAGAACAAATACGTTCATCATAATTCCCGAAGTCAAACCATTTTTTTTTTGTTTGATAACATGTTTAAAGATAATCGTTTTTATTATTATCTTTAAACATCTGCTATATGGGACTTATATTCTCACTTATTTCAAATGTTTTTAACCGTCAAAAAATGTCTTATAATTTTCCCTCTCAGACACGAAATTATGAAGGATTATTCACTCCGTACATCGAAGTTGAGTCTGTTTACCAGCTCATATCTTAGGAAGAAAATAAAATCACCGTTTCATGTGAAACGCGCCTTTATAGTTATGATAGATAGACAAGCAATTTTTTGTTGTTGTTGTTGTTGTTGCTGTTGTCATTTGCTAGTTCGTTAATATAGAAGTCATTCACACTTTTTTCACTATCACTATTCCATGATTGTGACCACATTAATAAATGCAGTTATTTAATTCTATCAAACTTGGGTTACATATCTTTGATAATTTTGCGATTTATTTTTTAATTATCGCTTGGTTTGAGGAAGTAAGCAAAACGTGAATGTAATTAATCTCTTAGAAGGATATTTGCTTTAGACAGCAGTGCACTGTCTTTCACGGAATTTTAAAATGCCATCCAGCGGAATCCAGAAACTGAAAACCCTGTTTCATTTGTCAGCAGTGGGGATGTTTTATTAGTCATGGATGGCTCATTATTTATGATTTGCCCATTAGTCATGCTTTGTGAGTTAAGAATTACTCGATGAAGTGACACTGAAATACGTCGTTCTTAAAGCATTAAAAAGGTTTAAGTATCAAAACTGTTACTTAAACTGAAATACGTTGTCCTTCTGCAACGTAGTTTCAGTATTGTAATTAGCGGCCTTCATTTTAAAAATGAGAATTTGAAGAACAAAAAATTCGATTTCTCAAATAAACCGTACACACCAAACATCATGCAATACATTTCACATTGATTATTGTGTTCGACGAAAAATATTGATTCTGAAGAATATGCTCACCAAACAATAATACAACCACGGAGAGGTATAGTCTGCTGTAACGCTACTACAGAGAGAAAGAGAGAGAATTGTTTCTAGCTCTCTTGACGTCCCCTGTGCTGTTCGCTGCATAGCATAACTGTGGATGGTTCGATCAGAAGTCTCACATTTGTTGCTTTCGATTGCAATTCGTTTCGGCTTGTCATTGATTCTGTTTCTGCTGTACTTGTGTGGAAGGAAATTTTTTTTTTCGGTTACAATTTCACGTGAGATCTTCGTGCATTTGCCAAATTAAAACTGTGACCATTCCAGTTTGTCATCCCGAAGAAGAAGCTGATATTTGAATACTTATGAACCTTTCTGCATATCTTACTTTTTCAAACTATAAAACGTGTATTTCCCATTTATCCTACCAAAATCAATCAGCAGGAAACAATATAAATTACAAACAGGATATTGGTTTACAGCGTTGTTTATGCACTCGGATTTTGGAATAGTTCATTTGGAAGAAACAAAAGTCCAGGTTAGGCAAAAAAAAAAAAGTTTGAAAACTGGTTCTCTTAAGAAACAACATGCTCTCGATAATATAAACACACGTGAGATCAAAGGCCACCTAACCTCCAGTGTTGTGTTTCCGTTTGTATCAGTATTTCGAATGCGTTTGTAAAGTTTGTAAATGTGCAATGGTACAGTCTGTCATTCATATACAAAAGTGACGTAATTGTGCAGTCTCCTCATTTTTTGTTTATTTCTTTGTTTGCGTATTTTTTTTTTCATAAAGGATTTTTTATGAGATTCAAATGTGGTAAACGGCTGTTTCTTATTCTCATGCTGACAAAGTAAGTAGCTGGAAATGTTCTTCTAATTAGCTATCTAGGATATCCATACATTGCATATCGGTTTTCCTGCACGAGTGGATTTTTCTAAAGAGCCTGAGCGGCGAACAGCTAATATGAGGCAGGAAAAAACCTCGAAGAAATTAGCAGCTACTTTTTGTCCCACCTGTGATATCGACTGCAAAACGCAATTCGCACAAGTACAGGCTTTTAATTTAATTCTAAAAGTTAATTTCCAGGGTGATTATTCCGATTTGAGCGTTCCACTAACGCTTATTTACTTAACAATTCCAGAAGAAGGTATGGAAAACACTCGGAGACCGCTAATTAGTCCTTGATTTTGTTTCTGCGAGTAGTCACGTCTGCCCAAGAGACGTGATGAGCTCGTTTATAAGCAAAAAGAAAGAAAAAACACACGAGAGAATAAAAACAAGAAAAGAAAGAATGGGCGACTTTTACCGTTCGCCTAATGTCATTACGAAGCCTCTCACTTCATTGGTCTCTCGCTGTTACCCGAAGATTACTGGAAACCTTCATTGTTTAAAGAAAGGCATTAGCGGATTTTTTTTTCTTTAATTCAAAAAATTGTGACATTTAACTTCGGTCGTACGTGACCTATTATGATGCCGCACGTGCTGCTTAGCATTGTTCGTCTCGTACTACACTAGCGAGGAAGCATTTCTGTGTTAAAATCGTTTCGCCGTTTTTGCTGCTTCGTTTTCTAATGAAGGCGATAACGGATTTTAAAACGCAGCTTAGTTTGGAAATCGGAGGCATCAGGTTTAATTCAATTTTTGTTCGGTGTACCTTCTTGTAAGTTTGCATTTTTAGCAATGTTCTGGAGATGCTGGCTTGTCCTGGCGGCAAACTGCTGAACCTTTAATGCATGGCGCGAGGAGACGTCGAGCACATGGGCAATGGCAGAAGATACTGGGTAAACATCTCCTACCTTTTTATGCGAAACGAAGTTAAAATGTTGCACTTAAAGAAAGATAATGTTTGATTGTGATAAACAGGCACCAGAATAATAAAACTTTACACTGGTTCTTGTAAATTATAATGAAGCATCGGTGGGATGGGGGGAGGTTGCTATCGTCTTGCAAAAGATCTGTTTTCAAAGGTGAGCGAGTGATTATTCTCTATTTATAAAGCCATCTAGATGAATGGCTTTACACGCAAAGAATCTTTACAATAGTTTTATCTATGATGACTGTTTGTCCAGTTTCGCGTGGGGAAAATGCTAACTTCATGAACTAAATTATTTTATAGTAATTTTAAAGAAGCCAAGCGATTCAAGGAAGATAAGCTACAGACATTAGTAAGAATGCTTTTTTTGTCAGCTGCAGGTATCAGCTTCAGGAAAACAATTTGGGGCTGGGGTCCTCCAAAGAACAGAGGTACATGGAATTAAAGTGAAAGACAAATCGGTTAGGTTGGTTTAAAGATGAGCAGTAAATGGGTGTTGACCAGCAGTTATTGCAGGATTTTTACCTCGTGTATTCATTGGCAACCACACGCCCATGGAAGGATAATGGCTACATGGGCGTGTGGTTGCCAATGAATACAAATACAAGAGAGGTGTCATCGATTAACACGATTGCCATCTTCTTCTGGGTAGCATCAAGAATTTTTAGAGAGGTTTGAGGCGCATCTCCCCAAATATGAGAACAGTATTCCATGAACGTGCTGGTCTGAATCTTATAGAGCTTTATGAATTGTTTAAGATTTTGCCGTCTTTTAAGTATTGCATTACCAATTTGATAAATCTTCTCCACAAGCTCCCGAACATTACAGAAAGTTATAAAACAAACAAATGCAACCATTGTTTACTATTTAGAGTAAACATATATATTTATAATCCTTTAGTAGTGTTTCTTACCCAAATGTTGTTCCATACTTTTTGGGAGTGGAGGGTGGAAGTTCATGCTGTTTATTTTATTTCTTTATTTCCATCACGAGAAAATGAATTTGAAACTTTTTACAGTCATTTGAAGTTCACCTTTGAAGAGTCTGGATATAAATCCATCAACACGCTGAGAAACTTTATTCTGGACTGTTTTTTAGTTGTAAGTAAATATGTGAATTGGCATATTTCCTGTTCGCAACTGGCGTTTATATTCTTGTCGTCAATTTTCTGCACAGATCTCCAGTACATTCTTCACAAAATTAGAAGCTTAACCCTTGAGTTAGGCGATATTACATAATTTTGATCGGGACATATATAACATCTTCATATAAGTCGAAGATTGGCTTCGAAAGGTGCTTACAGAAAATACATAATGTACTCTGTAAGCGTTAACATAATAATCACGTGCACGTGGATGTACTTGTATGCATATTTGTGCTCATCTTTCACTGACAAAAAATTTTATTATTAAATATATTTCATAGATATCGATTCCTTATTTTAAATAACAAACCAGAGGAGTTTAAAAACAAACTGCACAAAGTACGCCAACTATTTCACCCAAAGTCTGCTACAATCTAATGTGTGTGTGTGTGTGTGTGTGTGTGTGTGTGTGTGTGTGTGTGTGTGTGTGTGTGTGTGTGTGTGTGTGTGTGTGTGTGTGTGTGTGTGTGTGTGTGTGTGTGTGTGTGTGTGTGTGTGTGTGTGTGTGTGTGTGTGTGTGTGTGTGTGTGTGTTTCAGCTTGCGCGCGCAATCTAGAACTCCAGAGAGAGATCATTGAATTTCTTTTGTGTCCCTTCTGTGTTTTCGTAATTTACTTTTTCAATATTCATGGAGTTGGACTGGTGACGGATAAGATCAATCAATAGTAATTACAAAACAGAAATGGAAAATAAGAGTCTGACTTCAAGTAAGTCTGGAAATATGTAATAGATCATTTCTTAGAAGAGCCGTCTTTCATCAAACGGCATGCAGAAACACTCACTCAACCAACATTGTAAACCAGCAGATAAAATTATTAAGAGAAGGAAAATAAAAATTAAAAAAGAATATTGAAACCGAATATCTGAACATTTGAGAGCACCGAACGCAGTCTGATGTCTTAATAAATTATAGAAAGTAGTCGGAATGAGGACGGAAATAATTACCAAACAACCGAGGAACAAAACCCCGAATAAGTACCAAAATTAAACAACCTCCTCTGTGTAAGAAATCGCGAATGCAAAGATAAATAAACCATAGAAACAACCTTATCTTAAAGTTGGATTTCATTTATCCACTCGGATTTGGAATATTTAATGTAATGAAACCAATATGAAAACAGATAAACAGGAGGAGAAGTAAATATGAAGAGGCTCGCTGCTCAAACAAAGTCCGCTCTTTTGATAGAAAACTGCAGCAGAAATACAAACAGAGCAGTTGCAGACAATAACATTTTTTAAAAATTATAATTGAACCACAATAATAGACGTGCCTTGAATTAACTTGAAGAAATGTCGGGGGAAAATTCAAAACTAATATAAGATAAAAATAGAAGATGAACACGGATAATCAATAACACGCCATGTTTGCTTATTGTGGTAATAAACGGCATATTGATAGTATTTACTTTTATTGTTTTATATTTCGCCAGATTTATTTTATCACGATTGGAATAAGCGCAATCCCTACTATTTACTATAATAACAAAATTATATGATTCATTTACGTCAGATCACTGTGGTGGCTGGAACTATTAATAAAAAGCAATTTATACGAATATAAAGCATTGCAAAGAGAGAAAAAAATACCAATTGTTAGAAATGTTTCTTTGCCATAGCAACTATTCGTGACAGTAGTATACTTGCGACAGAGAACATTGCATTGCTTCGAATGCACGTGGAGCAACTGCAATCAATTCGCAGTACGCAAGACACATTGACTATTTTTGCCAGCCATTCTTAGCTCTTCGAGTCGCAAAGCTTTAAATTGAAAACTTAACAAGTTGTATTATATTATGTTATATTGCAAGATAATATATTATGTCAAAAATTTGTCAATTCAGTATTTTGGAGATGCTTGTATTATTCGTGAGTAAATTCTTCACTTCAAATATGGCATCATCTGTTGGGGTTGAGATTACTACACCAAACTGCTTTCTTTGATTCGAATACAAAAATAGAATAATTAATCAGAACAATAGAAATTGCTAATTTCTTCTCATATTCAACTAGTGACCTGTTTGCCATTCTGAACATTTTGCTATTACAGAAACCACATCTATATAATTGTATATTATATGTAAGAAATAACAGAAATAAATTTTTCGGTATATAATGTAGACCGTAGTTTACGTCAGTGGTTCTTAACCTAAGTCACGGAACACTTTTGATTATAAGAAAAATTTGGGGAACACCAAAATCATTAGGGTCATAAAAGTAACAATAAAAATATGCATGGACTTGCTTTTTAAAAAATGGAACTTATTTTAAAGCGATACTTGAGCTTGTCGGCTTTTGCAGGTTTCAGCAATATCAGGTCTAATATGTGATACAGCTACCCTCATCTCCTTCTCTATATTAGCAAGTCTTTCACGGGTTTTAGTTTTTATATTGGTTAATATTGAGAAACCGAGCTCACAAAAATATGATGTTGAAAACTGTAACAAAATTTTCAGTGCCCTTGTGCAGAGAGCTGGGTGTTCGACGTGGACAAAATTCCAAGAGTTATTTCAGAGAATTTCATTTTTAGAGTACGATCCGTTGACAAGGTAACTAATTCTTCTTCTTCTTGTAATGAAAATTCACAACTCGATGTATTAACTGTTCCAAATGGATTCGATATGCCAAATCGATGTATTAACTGTTGTCAGTTCCTAAGGCAAACAGAACTTGTTGTCAGTTCCCTAACGCAAACAAAGAAATATTTCATAAATCCTTTGAATAGCTAGAAAAAAGCATCTACAATAAACTGCCTAATTAAATAAAGTCTGTCACATCCGGATACGCTTTTAGAAAAAAAATTGAGAGACTGCGTCATGGGACCAAATAATATTGACTTTTATATTAAACTCATATTATAAAAAATTACTCTAAATGTAATGCATCCTGTCTCAATTATTTTCTGCATGTAATTGTGTGCCCTCATAGATACAGTCGTTTAACTTTTTAGTGACCGATACGCATGCAGTCGACTACCCTTGGTTTACACACACTGTTCAGTTCTTGATAAGCCATTTCCATTTTCTGTTCTTTATTATTATTTTATTCTTTTGTTTAACTATCGCTTTCTATATTGCCACGTGGAAAATAATTGCAAAACATTTTTATAACATGTGTATTGTTACTTTTTACTATCTATTTTAATGCTTGTATTGTTATAAATACTTCGTTGCATCTGTTGTATTATTTTTTCATCTGTAATACTTATTCAGTGTTAAGAATTTTCAATATAGTAAGCTAGTTATGGCTAAAGTGTAATGAAATTATGACATTCGAAAGCATGACATAAAACAATAACCATTCACATATATATAACCGACTCAATGGTTTTAACAAGGTAAGAGACAAAATTAGCACAGAAAATCGTTTGTTCTCTTCAGAAAGATAGATTATATCACGAATAGGCCCATGTTAGATAATTGCAGAATTCATTTTCCATGCTTAACAGCTGCTCACTGTTTGCTCAAAATAATATGCAAAAGAAACTTCGCAGGTATGCACTGTCAACCAATCATAGAAAGTCTATAAATAATTATTGGAATAAAAGTTTCAAAAAAAATATTTACGATCAATTTTCGTTTCAATAAATTATTAAATGCCTGTGGTGTTAATAAGACTACAGACGTCTCAAGTAAATTAGACTAGTCAGATCAGCTAAGTGTTTAGTTTTCGTCACTTTTTGTAGCGATCTTCTCAAAGGGTTTCGTCAAAAACTTTAAAGAAAAGTAAACAAGATCATTCCCGTAACTCTGATGTTCATTTCCTGAAATACAATGTACTAATTAAAGGAGCCATTTTTGAAAAAAAAAAAAAAGATTCTGAAAAAATTCACAGTTTTTAAAATTTTATTTTGAAGAAGGCACTTCGAAATATTCTAATAAGGTTGCTGTATGACATATTGTATTGCATTGAGAATAAGATAGCTTAGGTCCACTTCAATGTGTGTGTGTGTGTGTGTGTGTGTGTGTGTGTGTGTGTGTGTGTGTGTGTGTGTGTGTGTGTGTGTGTGTGTGTGTGTGTGTGTGTGTGTGTGTGTGTGTGTGTGTTTTCACACGGAATGTCCGTTTTTGAGCGATAAGAAACTTGAGTTTTGGGGAAAAAAAAAAGCTGTAAGCCTCTATGAGACTGCGAAGGTAGCTTCAAATGAAAAGTCCTTGCGATTGTTTCCCTCATCGAAAAATGAATTCAAATCCACATCTTGCAAACGAAAAGTCGCTTATCGTTTCTCCGACTAGGAGCTTAAATCTCTGGCTGCCACGTATTAATTAATGCTGTTTGGTTGAAAGACCTTTGTCCGAAAGTAGTGTAGAACACGAGGACCCTTTTCAAGGAGTTTTTCAACTCAAAAGTAATTAAATGGCCTTATAGAGGGGTGTAGGATAGAGTTACTTTACTTCTTCAGGAAAACGGTGTTTTCATCCCACAAATAAATAAATAAATAAATAAAAATAAAAAGGCAAACCGGTTAGAACAGGCAACGTTCAAACATAACCCACCCTCATAGTTCAGAAGCTTTGACCGTAATTCCAAAAACAACCCAAAACAAGAAAACTCTTCGTACTGAACTCAGTGTGGCGCTTTACATTAAAGCAATGGCAGAGTAATGGAAGCCGGTATGTGTTTGGGGGAGGGGAGGTAGGGGCGATTTGAGAAAGCGATTAATGAAAGCATAAATACCCATGTGGTTGACTATGATGATTTTATACACATATATTAATGCAACCTGATTACAAGGCAGTAAATATTTGATGATTTTAACAAATTTTGCTAACACGCTACTCATGTGGTCCTTTGAAGCTCCTGCATGTATTCCATTCATGAAAGCGTTTACTTGTTACTTTATGCATAGAAAATTTCTCTCTCGCTCTCGATGGGCTGGCTGGCAGCGGCAGATGTAAAACATGTCTGTAGATTGTGGATGTGTGTTCGCGTGGTTAGCCTAGTGGCTATGCGCTTCGCAACCATAAGGAGTGTCCTTGGTTCGCTTCTCGTCGACGACGTGAGGAGCTTAAGGATCTTCCTCAGTCATAGCCATGTTAACCGGCCTTGGGCGTGGACAGCAGGATTTTCCCCCCAGTTTATCTAGGGTTTTTCATCCCGCAAGCAGGCAAAACCAACCCCGTGAACACACACGGATTATAGTCAGGAATATCGCCGTTAGGGGATGCAGCAGAGGAGTGGCGATCCGTCTGCATTAATACGCCAGTATATAACCCCTCATTAGGAGGGGACTCTACCCGTCCTAGGACAGGTGAGATAGGATAGGACAGATTGTGTGTGTGTGTGTGTGTGTGTGTGTGTGTGTGTGTGTGTGTGTGTGTGTGTGTGTGTGTGTGTGTGTGTGTGTGTGTGTGTGTGTGTGTGTCCGAAAGGCCGAAAACATCACTGTTTATGGTAGGGAAAAGCCCTTCCTTTGTATGAGATTATCTAACTCACTTTGCAATGGAAAACGTCATAACAGCGGTTCCTGTCGTGCTGAGATTGAACTGCGACATTATTAGTAACAGCTGATCTATGGAGCCTGCTGATGGTGAGAGGAAATCAGATATACAAAATGATAAAATTAGTTTAAAAGAAAGAGAATTAATTTAAAAAATGAGTATGCGACCGAAGCAAATTAGAAGTAAAAGTGAATAAACGAACAAATAAAATGTAAGAAAATGCACGAAATAATAATAATAATTTAGCTTTCAGAAGCAATAGCAATTCTAGAATTCTTTTTCCGTCAGCTGAAAATATGCAGTTCAACTTGCCAAGAAACTACATTCTTGTTTAATCCTTTATCCACAATATTTCCAGGCATAAACTTTCTTTACTTCCACTTGGATCCAGGATTAACCACGGATATAATTTCTTGGCAAGTTTCATTTAATTTGTAACCAAGTGAAAAAAAATTTCTGTAGCTGAAAACATTCCCGTTCATCGCAACCCCAGTAACCTCAACCGCATTTCTTAGTAAACTATGGAGACCGAAGCGCACTTTCTTAAGGCGAATTGGTATTTACAAGGAGAATGTTAGAATTGTCATCAAAACCAGAGACATCCCTCAAGCACCACAAAAGTTGTTTACGGCAGTAGGCAATGTAAGGACTTAACTAATAGTGCCGTACGTCTCTCTAAGTTAGGCAGAAACCAGCAGTGGCGGTATTGCTGTCAGTCCCTGAGGAAACGGAGAGTGGCTGCAGGCCAACGTCTAAACTAAGAACAATAGGTCGTGCGTGTCTACCGTTGTCGTTTCCCTGCGTTCTCAGTGTAGGGAATCAAGCGTGGGATTTAGCGGGACTTAGAGAGAGAGCACTTCACAAGTCTTCTAATCTTACACGTTCGTCGAACGGCTGACGGTGTGAGCGTTAGGTGATTGAGAAAGTGACCATTAAGTGTAGTCCGTTGTCCTGTCTCTTTTCCTTTAGGCTTTTAAGTCACATTTAACTCGGCACTCTCTCTTCGCTCAACAGCGGCGACCTTTCGTCACTTTGATTCCTGATAAATTCCCCAGTTGTTCAGCTAGCTGGACACACAATTAGTAGCAATTCAATGGACTTCCTGCGTTTACAAGCCACGGTGGTTTAGCCTCTGGAGGTCTGTGAAAAGAAAAACCAAAAGAAGTTTCTTAACTTTTTTAAAGACTTTATCTTAGAGGAGATTGAAGTTGAGAGAAACTTAGCTACTTTTAACACACGAGAAAAGATAAGTAGGTTCTACTGGGAAAATGTGATAGTTCTTATAATGAGGCGCACGAGATAGGGACTATATCTCTCAATTAGCACAATCGGATATGAAGATTTTTTTTTTTACCACGGCTGGATCTGCTTTCCTGAATAGCAAGGCATGACTAGAGAGGACGAAAGAAGAAATTAAAGACAAAAAAAAAAAAAAAAAAACGAATTTGTTTTCGACTGTTTCAACCACTGCAAATCGTGATAGAAAAATTAATACGAAACTTTGCGCTCAAAACTTATGAATGTAAACATCGTCGGTTTCCCTAGTAGCAATCATCAAAGTCAAACGAGGTTTTTAATATTGATAAAACATAGTTTAAATGAAACATATAAAATATTAAAAATCTTGACGCAAACTGAACTTGTTTCGAGGAAACGCTGAATTAGAACGCAATAAAACTTCCAATAATGCAAATAGTTTGAAAACTCAATAAAAGAATGCTGCATAGTTAAGAACTGCAAATTACGACGTACAATTTCAGAGACCGGACAATGAAATCATTATTGCCGATTCGTAAGCATGAATAGGATTAGCTATGATGCCAAGCATATTCATTATTTCGCATTATATGTCTATGGAACAAATGGACAAAATGTTGGTGAGGACAGCCATGCAATAATTTGAAGAAAAACTTTTATCTCCTCTCCTTTTTTATTGGAATGTACTGAAAATAGGCTTTGTGTGTGTGTGTGTGTGTGTGTGTGTGTGTGTGTGTGTGTGTGTGTGTGTGTGTGTGTGTGTGTGTGTGTGTGTGTGTGTGTGTGCGTGCGTGCGTGCGTGCGTGCGTGTGTGTGTGTGTGTGTGTGTGTGTGTGTGTGTGTGTGTGTGTGTGTGTGTGTGTGTGAGTGAGAGAGAGAGAGAGAGAGAGTATCTCCAATGAGTATGAAAGTTTGTAGAGACTCATACCATGTAATAAGGTTGGTTCCACATCGCACATTTTGAATGCAATTGGCAGAAGGAATTGGCATTCAGATTGGAAGGCTTGTTTTTGGTATTTTGCCTATTTAATTTTCTTCAAGGTCCTTCTCGAGAAAGATCAAAGAGTACTGTATTGGCATTGGTCATAGTTTCAGGGGGTCATGCATTAGGGAGCTGGAGGAGAAAAATGACGAGGATGTCGATTTCGGGATGATAATATTTTTCTGTCTGGACGATAGAACGGGAAAGCCATGGAAACAAATCGTCAAAGGAACATCCAAGTTGCAATGCATTGATTTCTCCTGATCGTGATCCAAAAGAAATGGGTCGTATGCGTCCTTTACGCTGATCCTGCAGTACTTCAATAGCGTCGATGAGTGTATAATGTCATGCAGAACTTCTATACCTCATTTTTTAAATTAAGGGGATATTAAATCCCACATTGTTTTAAAACCGAATAAGAAACTCAAAGATTGGAATCAGAGAGTTTCTTGCAGAATATAGTATAGTAAACTATAAAGTATCGGCGACCACTAGCGTGAGCTAATGCAAGTGACCCTAGTACGTAGTACAATACCGGAGAACTCGCAGCAAAGACGTTAAAATTCTGATCGCTATTCTTAGGTATTTTCCATAATGTAAAAACACATTTCCTAGGAGTTCTTATACCTCGTTTTTCCTGAGAAAGTTCGGATGCGCTGCATCTTGTGTTAATTGCAAAGGTCCTGGAAGCTCAGTAGTAGTCTTAATGACTACTGAAGTAAGGTGCGACCTTTCTCAGCTGAATGTTTAATGATATATTTAGCATTCTGTTTACAAAATGGGACAGCCCTATTTTTGAACATATCTGAACAGCCCTATTTTATCAATCCCTGTCATACAGGGATTGATAAAAAAAATCCATATTTCAATAAGCTCGATTCCAGCGGTAGTAGTTTACAATAAATTCTTCGCTGAAATAATTGGATATCTTCTCCTAGATCCACATCCACCGCATCAACTATCAGGAGCGTTCTATTTTCACTTTCTGTTGGAACCATTACCACGACTACTAGATTTCGTTCCATTTGCAAGGTGGTAGCCACACGTGTGTGTGTGTGTGTGTGTGTGTGTGTGTGTGTGTGTGTGTGTGTGTGTGTGTGTGTGTGTGTGTGTGTGTGTGTGTGTGTGTGTGTGTGTGTGTGTGTGTGTGTGTGTGTGTGTGTGTGTGTGTGTGTGTGTGTGTGTGTGTGTGTGTGTGTGTGTGTGTGTGTGTGTGTGTGTGTGTGTGTGTGTGTGCTGAATAGTGACGTTCCCACCAGTTCCATTAGCGATGTCGAGAGGTATTTTGAAAAGTTAGTACGTAGGTCAATGGATTAAATAAAAGAACCAGTTACGTGACCTCTGCGATTCTCCCTCCTGCTAACTTCTTCTTGTGCAACCATTTGATGAGCAGCGTCCTTAGTCCAACCATACGCCATGCAGAAGGAGCTGTGAAATTAATGCTGCTGGGATGACGAGCTTGCCTAACATCTTTCAGTGGACAGGGAATTCTTGCTGCACTACGAACCCCATCAATACTTCGGCTCTAATAGCAGGCAGTAGCTTGACCACCAATTGCAAATTCAGATGCCGTTCTATTAACAACTTGTGAACTTTGGATGTCCAACTAACTACGTTATTGGTCTCCTTTCTTTTCCCCATGCTCTCCGTTACCATAGGTGGAAAACGAAGTTATTGCGACCGTATACACGAGAGTTTGTTTATCTGATCCTTACTTCTAAAGGCTAGATAATCCAGAAATCGTATTCTAGAATTCAAACGCGGAACTTTCTCGATCATCTTCAGATAGAGCGATGGTCTCTCACTAGGAGGTAAAATTCATCGGCACTTAAAGGTATTCATATTCACAAGAATCTACTCATATTGGGTTCGAACCTACAGCTTGTTATTTCGATCGCAAACACACTATCCACAAGGACAAATCGGATTAAATTAAAACTATCTTAAACAGTTTGGTAATTAATTTATTACAGTGCTCAATAGGATAAATAAATCGTCTAACAACTTTCTAATTTACCAGAGAGAGAGAGAGAGAGTGGATCATAATCTCTTTTAAATCTTAACTAAGTATTAGAAAACTGTTGATAGTCCGCCTTCACCTTTGTCCCTCACTAGTTGTTGAATTCATGGCTTATGAAGACGCTGGAGCAAGAGTACGTAAATAACTGCAGCCATATTCTGATCCAAAACTAGCTAGCATTATTGTTTGAAATAATAATAGCTCTACAGTCGATTTTTTGAGTTGAGGGATTAAAAATCGAGTTTTCTGAAGAGAAGAAACATTTAGAATGCTTTTGACTTTTCTCCTCGTATTTCAGTGCTGAACACTCATGAGTATCGAACAAAGCCACTCCATGAACTGGAGAAGACTAATGTTCTGTTAGATGGTGAAATTCATTGCTATAACAGAAAGCTTCTACCGTTTCGGTAAATAAACAGTATGGTTGGAACTAGGAATGCTTTCGTTGCAAGAGTAGAATATTTCTATATCTAGTATAGTGAAACTGCTTTTGGTGTAAATGAATTTAGTTAGGAACTACCAAAAATAAAAAAAATAAAAAATAAAATAAAAGAAATAAAGAATTAATTTCTAATGGATACTTTCAAGAAATTAACCCTTCTTCACTTTTTTCGTTTAAAGAACTTTCAATTATTCTCAATATGCCATTTTTCAGGCAAGAGGAGGGGGGGGGGAACAGTGATCGAATACTTGCACCTCACGACGAAGTTCAGAAAAATGTTCGAAGCACGTTAACGTGGCAAATTGGATGGGGTTACAGACACAGAAATGTCATATTTCAAAAAATGTTTATCTCCAGTTAATATGAAAGACAAAGTTCATAATATCCTTCATATTATTTCTTAAAATTTACACAACAAAAGTAAAGAATGTACAAGATGCATCATTTCTTAAGATAGCTCTTACCTATATTTTAAATGGATTTGGTCCAACAAGTTACCAGCTTTTGTTTGCCTGCAGGTGAAAACTCGACTGCACAGAAAGGCTACCTGTGCACCGCTTCCTTCACATTTTGATCGCGGATAAAATGATGGCCATTTGTTAAGTAATTTTTTTGGGGTCAAAACAGGTGAGAGTTCGATTTAGTGAGTTTGTACCGTGCAGAAAAGGAGAAAACCATTTCATTGCAACCTCAGTCTGTATCTCCATAATATTGAACAAACTGTCCCACAACATGGGGACAAGTGTTTCCAGAACAGCAACTTTTGACAACAGTTCTCAGCATTTACTTCGAACTGAATCATCGCATTCATTTCACTGTAATGAACTCACTGTTTACAGTCGTATTCCATTCCTAGCAGTGTTCATGAATCGTGAACTCATTTTTGACGAATCCCAGAACAGCGTGGGAATAATTTTTCTCCAGTGGATTTTGTGTTTTGACTTTTTCTTTAATAGAAGAAACTCGTGTTTCCACTCCCAGAAAGAAAGGAAATATGCGATCTCGGTACATAAAAAAAATAAAAATAAAATAAAAAATTAAAAAGTGATTTCAGACGCCCAATCACTTTTTCTTTACTTCGAGAAGTATTTGGGAAACAATCTTTGAACACACTTTATGCAATGAGCTCGGTTGCGAATGATTCATCTTGCAGGTGGTTGTCCTTGATTCTGGAGTAGTTCTCACTGATGTTGCGAAAAAATCTTACGGGAACCCATAATAAGCCTGAAAAATCTGGACTGGAACAACGGGGAGTGGCACCCACCGATAACATCCTGTGGTGGCCCAATACATGACTTTTGCATCGGTGTCGGGTTAAATTTGCTTAACTAGTGTGCCGGGTGGCCAAACTTAAACCGAAACGACATCCGTCAATTACATATATTTGGAAGGTCTCATCCTAATAAATGGCAAGCGGTAACTTCCCTAAACGCCTTTTTTATTCACATAATTTTAGGTTTTATTATTATTTTCTTGCGTTTATATTATTTTAATTTACTTCATTTATTTTTACGTTTAGTTTTAATTTTAATTTCTTTTTATTTTGTGACCACTCATTTAATTGCGGCACTCCAGCACGTGGCTTAGATCTCTGAAAACGCAAAACATTCCATCGTTTGTGCCTCGTGTTGGGTGCAAACTGATGATTGCCTGTTAGTTTCACGCCGAAACGTTTGTAATAATACGCGTTTTTAATAGGCGTATACGCGTTTTTACCTGTGAATACGCGTTTTTAATAATTGTTGCAATGCCAGCTGATTAGCGAAGATCATCAAATGATAAGCAATCTTCACTTTTTATAATTGAAAACAAATTCAGCAGTGCGATTAAACGAACAGAAATAATTTTCGAATTTTTTTTATGACTCAACTCCCATAATTTTTGATATCAAACTAATCATATTAGTTAACAGATGCGGCTTGAAAATTATTTCACAACAATGTTTAGAAATGATTTCTTAAGGAGTTCTCCATCATCAACTCTCGGGCATCCCATCATTAAAAGCATTTCTCTATCATTTACACATGAATTTTTTTTTTTTTTTAAATCAATATTTGTAAGTGAAAATTTGATGTACTGGTCAAAATATTAAAAGTTCCTTGTGATAAATTAATTTAGATTATTCTGATGTACTTCAAAATTTGGTGAATTCAAATAACACTCCAAAAAATTCTACAATAGCCACGTGTAGTTTGTTATTGGGAAAAAGTGGTTAGTTTTGTTATGCCGGTTGTAATTTATGGCTGTAAATTGCGTGCATTCTATTTGCTGGTTTGCCTCTTTACAACATGAAAATCTGAGGTTCCAGAAAGCAAAACTCTTCCTTATAAGGCAGGTAACCCCTTCACGTCTTGAACTCCTATAACGGTTCTTCCTGCTAGACGAGATTCGAACCCTGGTCTTCCGAACACACAGCTACTAAGGCTCTCTTCATCATGATTAGTCAGTAATAAATGCAAAAATTTATTTACTTACTTAATTGACCTCTGGAAGCTATGGTGGTTCTCAACACTGTTCAGTTCTATTTTGAACATGAGTGGAGGCATGATTTGACTAGTCTGAACCTGCCTTACATCAAGGAATACTGTTATTCTAGAGGTGTCACCTCAGTTCAGACATTTAGCAATCTATTTGAATTATTTTTATATCTCATTTAAAGTTATACCCTATAAAACAAATTAGTTTGCTTTTAGTACGTGTCTGTAATTCGTTTGCAAGTTATAAATGAGATATGCAGTCCTTATTGCACATAACTTTTGCTGTAAGGACTGCATATCTTCATTACATTGGCTGGGTACCAAGATTTGAAAACATGTTGATTCCTCGGTATTGTAACATGCCTTCTAATTATAAATTGGCTCAGTAGATTCAAGGGAAAAACGTTCTGTGAAATTTGTGGTTCCAATAATTTGGAGAGAACCAAAAAATAGACTGTTTTATTTTTGTTAAGCGAATGTCCACATTTTCTATGAAAAAGAAACATTTCATGTCGCATCCAAATCTATAAGCTGCCATAAGACCATGCCTTGAATCCCTGCACCTGCAGCACCATCAAAGCGCGATTATTGCGAAGCTGTTAGAAGATGCTTCCGGAATGGATAAGAAGTTATCAGGATGAGAGAATTTATGAAGCTGTCAGCTAACTTCATCTGATCTACCAGAAGGAATTAGTTGATCTTGCTAGAGATTTGAATTTATCTCAACAACAGTCTGAATTACTTGATACTGGAAAAGCTTACCGAGAACGAATCGAAATCCTAGTTTTATTTTAAGACAAAGAATGATGGCTTTTCAGAGTGAAAAGATTGGCGTTTTGTCAGAGACTTTTCAAAAAAAAAAAACTGAAAATCAGTTTTAATGCTTAATAGTAAAGAGAAGCTTTCCTCTCCATCGCAACACAAAACGTTTTCAGGAAATTTGAAAACATATTCGGAACAGTGACAGAAGAAAAGAACTAATAAGTAAAACGTTACTACCTTAACATTACTGACAATCTCATATTAAATAAGTTAATGACAAATATGTAAAGAGGATTTATTTTTATCATATTATTTATACTTAAAGATTTTATACTACAAAGAGAGAGGGAGAGAGAGAGAAAGAGAGAGAGAGAGAGAGAGAGAGAGAGAGAGAGAGTACATGAAACGCAATCCTTTCTTTAAGCCTAAGAAGAAGAAACATTTCCAAAAATATCAAAAGTTATTCTATAAGAATATTTGGTGAATCTTAAATTCGTGAAGTATTAAAAGATGAAGAATTCGAAGAGTCTCTAAAACACAAACATACACCTGAAAATAGCTCACAGATAATCTCAAATTATTTTGCAGCAAAAAACGATGAAGTTTTTGAAGCTTCCCTTCATTCGAGTACTGATAAAAAATGGGGACCAAGTTAAGTTCTTGTAATGTGAGTGATGAGTAGATCATCGATTCTCCTCAATCGTTTCATCGTAGACATTCAAGAACAGAACCACTAAAAATGTAACGATGATATGGGAAATTACAGTCAACAAATATACATTTAAAACGTTATTCATATAAATATTAAAAAAACCTGCAAAGTACTCAAATTTTATTAATAAAATTTGAGTACTTTGTACCATAAATAAAATACATTTTGTTCTCAAAAAACAAACAAACGTGGAGAGTGTTCTATTTAATATTATAATTCTAATATATATTTATTATAATATATTTCTATGTTACTGTAATGCCATCTGAAAATCTCATGCTAAATATCATCGTGCAGATTCCCATATGGCTTAAACAAACACTTTTTTTTTTTTTAATGGCGTTCCAAGCATTTTATATTTTATCAATGCTTGAAACGAAGTGAAAAGACACCCCCATGTGCAAGGTGCATCAGCTATGTAACAAGTCATGCGTTTCTAGCGGGTATAAACTGGAGGAATATGATGTTCCCAAGTCAGTACGACTGTGTTTGGGTGAAATGGCTGCGAGAAGGGAACTGGCGGAGTTTGAAAGATTCGTTGCGATAGGATGTCATGTTGCAGTCCAAGCTGTTCGGCAAATTGTTGACAAATTGGACCATCCCGAGTCAATAATTGGTGATACAATACTTGATTAAAGCGCAAAGAGTCAACTGCAAGTGCTACTCGCAGTGGACGACCTACAACACTCACCGAAAGTGACCGTAGAGTGCCACGAAGGATAATATGTAAAGACCGTCATTCGTCGGCCGACACGTTGAATGCGAAGTTCCAGGCATCGGATGAACATGAATCTGCACAACAGCATTAAGAGAGAATTATGAGATCGGCTAACTCACCTTCAATTGAAAAAAGTTTTGTGGCTCAAAATGTTTCTGATAACACTTGGCTAAAGGAACACCACTTAAAATTCCATCGATAAAATGAGCAAAGAATTTGGAACATTTGCTTGATGCTGAACTTGTGAGAGGGGACTGAAAAGTCCCCTCTCACAAGTTCACTTCACTCGGATCCATGGGCGTCCGCAAAGGCGGGAGGGGGGGGGGGACAATCGGGACACTTGAACCAGCCCTGGGATCTAATTGTGAAACAAAATTAAATAATTAAATAAAAATTTATTCATGTAATTATTTCTCTCCAAGCTTTGCCCTCCCATGGAAAATTTTTTTTTCGCGCCCATGCTCGGATCATTTTTTATTAGACGTTCCATTTCTGTCTTGTTCCACTTCTATGGGCAGTTCCATTGGCAGTGTTCTACTGAAGTGGCACGATCTTTCCTCCACTTTTCTTTAAGCAAGCGGAAGTCCAGGCAACTGATGGCTGACATCCATAATCAGTTTATCTTCAAACTTATCGAAACAATTCCTCAACCTCCTCTTTTATTTGATCTATCTATTTTTTCCCACATGCATTACACAATGTAGAACATATGAGGATATCTTTAGCTTTCAAGGAAGACACCAACAGGTGCTTTTCCTTTTTAACAATATATTATCACGAACCGAGGTTAATATTCTATGTACTAATACCTATTTGAGGTTGATATAAACATACTTTTCCTTAGCCTTGTATTATCTACTTTACGTAATTTTAAACTGCCTTTCTGTTTCATTTCTTTCCATTGGTTTTCAGTATCAAGAATAGATTTCAAATTCATTTTTACGCTTTGTCGCAAAAGAAGTCTGAAAGACTGCAAGTAAATAATAAATAAAAAGAACGCACACACACATACACAATGCCAACTTATAGTTAATTCAGCAGTTCTACACACACACACACACACACACACACACACACACACACACACACACAGATATACAGTATATAATTTGTTTTTCTTCCTCATATTCAACTACTACCTGACCTTGTACGTGACTACCATAGAGTCTAGGACTAGAAAAACTGCACGTCATCATAAAATAAAAATAATTTTTGATTTACCACACTTTGCGTGAGAAGTTCATTACAAGTTCCCTTAAATATATTTTTTTCTTGTTTTTTTTTTTAATAATCACCATGGATTATTAAAAGTACACTTGGAGTCAGTAATTTAATGGGAATGAAGCAAAAATCTTTCCATCTGGAAAAAAAATCACAGAATGAAATACATCTCTGTCTCCAGTTTCTTCTGATATCCACTCTTTCTTTTCAAGTATATAAATATGTTTTCATGTCAGTTATGTGGAGAGTTGCGTGCAGTCAGAGAGATTGGGAGATTTTCAGAAAACAAGACGTGACCTGGGTCACAAACATCCTACGGCTACTATAAAGTAACGAGCGATGTGTGGTTGCCCAGGCGGCGTGATGATAAGGGATTAAGTGAACTTTGCTGAAACTAAGCCTTGACAACACTTAATTAGTGAAGGCAAATCAGGCAGCTTCATGAAGATCGATCCAAGAAATCCAAGTGGACAGGTTTAATCAGTGACGTCATGTCTGTAAATACGACCGATCTACACGAAGTTCAATTACATTGGGTCAATCTATATGCACATATTCCCTGAGCTACACAAGGATTCTGGTCTAAATGATTATTTTTACGTTGTGGCAGTATACATTTGATCTCTCTGAGCATAAACAAAGCGAAGCAGAAATCAAATTAACAACAACTTCCGAATGATGAGTTATCGAAGAACAACTGCATCTTTCGGAATGGCAAGTTCTCAGTTCTTTATTAGACAAGAACACTTATAAGGACTCTTCAAATGACCAATTCATTATAAGTCTACTGAGGAAGTGCAGATTCTTATTTCTTATTATGGATTTTTTTTCTTTCAAGACCAGCGGACCTGAGAGCGTACGCATCTGTCCATCTCATGGCAGGAAAGTCAAATACTAAATAATTACAAATAAATTCTAACATGTTTTTAAAGTTAGTTTATAACCTTTTATATATTTTCACTAATATCGTTTATAACCTTTTCGATACTTTGAATATGCTTTTATAATATTTTTCATACTTTCGCTAAGATAATGTACGGAATTATCGTTGCATATCCAGTTTAGTGAAAACAAAGAAACGTTCAACTTCAGGACTCCCAAAGTAATGTTATTTCTGATTAGAAATAACATTATCGCAATTATCCAGCTTAACCAGCTGTCATTTTTCTGGTTCTACTGAAGAGAACCTTAGGAAACGTATTATATTTAATTGTGTACATTTTGTATATAGCTCAACAATATGAATAAATAAGCCACGAAAATGTTCACTATGTTAGAATTGCCATGTTGTAGACTAGTACCGCCATCTGGTATTAAAAGTAAGCATTATATGTAGTTCTAGCGGAATAACGAAAATTATTTATTTATTATAGAGAAAAAAAAAGTGAAATCCTAAAATTAAAAAAAAACACTTCTGAGAGACTTCTGAAACAGTTTGTTCTTCAAGTTATATGGGTTCGTATAAAAACCGGATTTCGCATTTATTTCTGTTAGAAGCGACTGCATTTGTTCATTTCCAAATGCGACATCAGAAAAACATCAAATTCTGATTCACGCAAAACTTAGTTTTCCAAATTTGCAAATATTTCCCAGAGCTAATTCAGTACGCAGTAAAGAAGCTTTGACTACTTAATATAACTCGATCATGATATGCCATGCATTCAACTGGATACTCGTTAGGATATTCTAAATTACACATGACGCTAATCTCGTTCCAAAAAGCTAATGAAGATTTATTAATACGGATAAGGGACTGAAGAAGTCTTTTCTTCCTCTCCAGGATACTTTTTTTTTTTTTTGCTGTGATGTGCTGTGTGATATTACAACTTTTTTGATGTTTTAGTGCTTAAGATTTTGTTAATAAAAACAGCAGACACGAGTTGACACTAAATAAAAACGAGGAAAAGTATCGGGAGTGCATTTGTTGTGATCAAAAGCGAAAATCGATCTTTCTTGTAACAAATAATTCTGTAAGTTAATTATTTTCAGTTATTAATAACTATGCTAGTAAATATTTACTTTGGATTTATTCTGCAGGCATTTTCTATCAAAGGTCTGAAGAGTATCTTCCATTTAAATCAGAAGGTCTCCCAGCAAGTGAATACTTCGATTCACATACTCTTGGTTGAAGAAGAGGTAAGATTGTGTGGTCAGATGAAAGATGCAACTTTGAAAGATGCACCTGGGTACTGTTTCGTGATACATTCAGCTGAAATGCGAATGCAAGAAAATCACTAATCCGATTAATGAAATGAAGATTAAGAAGTATGATCCCATTTAGCATTCTCATTGTGCTAGACAACAGGAGTAGTGCTCTGTCTCAATCAGCTCTGAATTGCGAACCGAGCTGTGTTTCTGGAAGCCGACAGAGCGCACCTAACCACTACTACATCTAATAATAATAATAATAATAATAATAATAATAATAATAATAATAATAATAATAATAATAATAATAATAATAATAATAATAATAATAATAATAACTCTTAAGTTCCATGTGAAGTGAATGCCTAAAAATTGCTGCATGGCTTAGACACGCAACAGACATATTTGTTCAAACGAGAAAGACAAATCGAAATCAAGGTATGCTGTACCCGTGGAAATAATGTGTGGTCAGAAAAGGTTGACGAATAGCTAAATATTGTCTGCAATCAGCAGAAAGTTGGGGCACTTTTATAGGAGAGACTGAGAACAAGTTTATTACCATGCGCATGTGCTCGTAATTTGCTGATTTGTATCATCACTAAATCTGGACTGTGCTCATCTTCATGTAGCGTGAACTGGTGAGGATGTTGACATCGTTTCTAATGACGAAGTCGCGTTTTTTTTTTTTTTCTTTTATGAGAATCCCACCGACAAAAGGTTGTAAGGTTAACACCCTAAGAGGGACAAGAGTTAGATATTCTCGTAACCCAACTCTAGAGAATAAACATAGCACCTTTCAAAGAAATCCTTAATAAGACAATATCCTTCTAAACACCTAGGTACAAATCCTATCTAAGAGGCGAGAGACCTTTAAAATGACTTTTTTTGCTGAGAGTGAGTTAGTCGGGGGTTTTCTTCCCGTAAACTCTGACTTATCTTCGCAGTAGCAGACAAACTGCCCTCTAAAGACACGCAACAGACGTAACAGCTTCCCATTAGGGGAATGCAGCAGAAGAATGCAAGTTGAGTACATCAAAAAGTGCTGTAAATCCTTAAAGAGGAGGCCCCGACCTTCCATGAATGGCAGAGTTGAAGGGAGAGAGAGAGAGAGAGAGAGAGACGCACATTTTACAGTAATCTAGCCAACTCTGATTGAGCTAATATCACATTTCTTATAACATATATAAAAATAATTCCAAACTCTTAAATTTACTGTGAAAGCTTGTCTTTCACGACGATAAATTTTTCCAAGATAAGCGCTGTAAATTTATTAGGTGGAAGATAATTTTCATCGGTCTGCATGTTACCGGAGGCCTAAAATAGTCCAACCATTTCATGTTTTGTCCATAAAGCTGTATTTCTAGATTTCATCTAACCTTTAGTGTTCGCGTGAGGCTGACACGCGCTATGAATTTTTTGGTGGATAAAATGAAAAATGAATTTAGTAGAGATTGTGAAATAAAATCACACAAAACTTCAATTCTAATATCTTCTGATGGCACAAGTTTTAATAAAATGCCCAATTTTTTTTAACTTCACTACTACGTATTGGAAAGGTTTGATTTCAATTAAGCAATAAATAAATTTCGTTATAGTGAGAGCATCATTTCCTGTTTAGCATTATTGTCACGAACATTATCACACCATTAGTCGAAACGCTTCGAACTGCAGACGAGATCTTTAAACAGTTAAACTGGCGCGCGTGTCACGAGCTGAAATACATTTTCTGACGCTAAACGAGTTTTTTCAAGCGCTTAATGCCATCTCTGCAGTATAATCTTCTCTGTCTTTTTACATTTCAAATAAAAGCCGGTGCACAAACGCACACGCGTGCTGAGCTTTTGCGGAACTCACACAATAAAAATTCTTCCATTTTAATTCTTACACTTGATTACACTTTTGTTAGACATCAAGGCAATTTCCTTTAAACTAAGTCATATTTATTTCCCCAGCCCGAGCCTTTATTTTTTTCGACTCGAAGTAATATATTGTGCGAGGGTTTAAATATGGAAATTAATACCGAACTGTATCGATGACACGCAAAAAAGGTCCTTTTTATTAAGTACATTTGCACAAAGAAAGAAGCGCTGCATATTCCATTACAATCATCCTAGCAGACAATGATAAATGGTTATCTAAGAGCCAGAGGGAGTTGAGAGAGACAGAGAATTGTTGTTATCGCGGCTTCTTTCGTGTCTATTAGCATATGGTAAACTAAACGACTTAGCGCATTTGTCGGTCGGGCAAGATGAAGCTATTATCACGGCAACGGCCAGTCTTAACAGATGTGAGACGGTTATTGTGTTAGTATTTCGGTCGAAAATCCTCCGATATTGTTGTCTTGGGAGCAGTTCCTCCCCTTTGTTAGGCGATAATGCCTTCGGCGCGCGCGGGAGAACGTTCCGCTCGAGGATGCACGTGGGATAATAGAAGCTTAACGTTATTACTTCTGCAATTACAATTCCTCTGCGAGAGATATATTTGTTTATCTAATGTGGTGACATTCCTGAAACCACTGGAAAAATCCTCTCTAAGTCCCCCTTGTGCCATTGCTGGCGACACATCGCTGCAACGAGAGCGCGAGATCAATTTGTAAACTTCGGGAGCATACCTGCTGCGTATTACTCGCCGATATTGGTGGGTGTAGAGTGACGCTTTGATGTTTGACCGTTTCATCGTTAAATTAAAAGCGTCTTCTCTGTTCTTCTGGCCGTGCGTGATGCGTTTCGCAAAGAGCAAAACATCTCAGCAAATTTCCTCGCAAAGAGAGTAATTTCTTTATTTTCATGAGTGGATACGGTTATTTTGTGGCATGCGTACTATTGGTTTATGCTACCGAGAGACAGACAGAGAGAGAAATGTCCTTATTGTATGCATTGCATATTTTTATCTTCAGCTTATGATTAAGTTCGTGATATATATACATAATTTTCTTTCGTGAAGCCTATAAATATTTATAAATATTTACATTTTTTTTATATTTTTGGTGGTTCAGAAACAGGAACGCGATCATCAGCACCGAAATCTACCTCCGCAGCAAAATCTGAAAACTGCACAACGTGCGTAAGATTACAGCCCCTCGTCTACACGCACGCACTCACACCACCTAATCAAACAAACCTCCCGTTACTTTTTCAAAGTTCTTTCATGTTGTCTCATGAGAGAATTTGCATAATTCGGATTTGCTGATGACTTTCAGAAGTCTTCAATTTTTTTGTATCCAGAAAGAGTTTTAATAAATTCGAAGAAAACCAACACACAAAATCATTATTAATTTGATTATTTATTCATTTCATCAAAACAAACATGTTCTGTTGTTCCGTTTTTACTTTTATGCTTATATGCAAAATATACAAAAATATAAAAAATAAAGAAATTAGTGTGAAACGAGAAATTATAATCATCCCGTTGTTGACTGTGTGTGCGTATTTAACATTTTTCTTTTTGTTGAAGAGATCCGGGTTCGAATCTGATCGAGGACACGAATGAAAATTATATTTTTTTTTTTTTCAGTTGAAGATGTTCTCTGATCTCATATGAAGATGGTAGGGTGTTCCTCCCAAGATTCCTCTTTTTATTAATCATATCAAACAAATTATCAGGCGGACGCACGCATTCACACATAGAAAATGTTAGCCAAAAAGTATGGATGAATCCTCTGCAATTTTTCCAAGCTCCGGGGCTTCCCTCTGATTGCAGGAAAACAGTAGTACTGCCCAATATGCAAATTGTTTGGTAATCTTCACATAAACTTCATTTTTAAGGTATATTTGAAGTAATCCAACACGTATTTATCAGATTCAAGAATTTTATCTAAAAGGATATTTAATTTCCTTCTCATTATTTCCATCTGTTTCTGCGAAGGCCTCTTCCAGTTCCAATAAATATTATTATTATTATTATTATACAAACACCTCCGGAGTGAAGATTCATCGAGAGAGGCGATAGTAGATGCATTCTAACAGAGATAGTGTTCATTATACCTCATCTTAAACTAGTTCAATGTTTGTGCACTCACCACCTCATTTGGCAATAAATTCCACTCACCAACTCCATGCAAAAAAAGTCATGCCGCATTCACTCTCTTACGCACGACTCCTTTATGCACGAATGACTTCTTGTCTTTCCTTCAACCCTTTGAAAAATATCCTCGGTATCTATTTGATAAGCACCCCATACCAATTTATGTCTCAATCAATCATATCACCCCTCTTCCCCCTGTTGACCAGAGTCTGTAATTTACATCCTATCAACCTGTCTTCATAGTCAGTATTCCACAATCCCGATATTGCTTTAGTTATTTGCCTCTGAACTTTTTCCACAGCTTGTTTCTCACCTAGGAAGGCAGGTGACCAAATCGATGCGCAGTAGTTCAAATGTGGTCTAATCAAAACCTTGTACGGCAGAATAACTACATTCTTATCTCTACTTGTCAGTGTTCTTCTTAGTATACTGGCATTTCTTTGTGTTGTTTTTATCATTTTTGCAATATGTCCCTTGAACTTCAATTCGCTATCCACTAATATCCAAAGATCCGCGGTTCCTCCTCTTCATATAATACAATGTCTCCAATATGATACAGAGCTTAGCTTTTTTGAGATCCAAAATGCAAAACCTTACACTTACTGGTGTTAAACCGAGCACCCCACTTGTTAGCTCACATAGCCACTTTATTCAATTCGCTCTGAAGCACCAGTACATCTCCATCATTCCTAATAAACTTTCCCAGCTTAGCATCATCCGCAAACAGCTGAATATAATTTAGCAGACCACTCGCAACATCATTAACATGCAAAATAAACAGCAGTGGTCCTAGAGCAGAACCCTGTGCCATTTTACTGGTAACTCTTCTCCTGGCGACATGGCACCTCTATACACCACCGTTTGATATCGATTAGAAAGACAGTTTACTATCCAATCAACCAGATGATTTTCCAATTAATTTTCCGTAACTTATGCACACCAGTTTATTATGTGGTAGCCTATCAAATGCCTTTGTACAATCTAGAAGTATCACTATATATGAATCACCTCTATCCAGAACTGTAGTCACCTTTATTCTAAAAGGTAAGCAAATTTGTAAAACAAGACCTCCCTTTAACAGACTCGTGTTGACCTCTACATAGAATCCTTTCCTTTTCCACCCAGTTATGTATTCCATACCTAACCAATCTCTCCAAGACATTAGCAAACACTCCAGATATGCGAACGGTTTTGTAATTTGAAACATCTGTGTTGCTTTCACCTTTATGCAATGGAACAATCTTGCCCTCTTTCCACTCATTAGGGATTATTGAGGACACCAGACTCATTAAAAAACAGAGTCAACGGAGTAAGTTCCTTAGCACATTCTTTCATAACACGTGGTGAAATTCCATCCAGTCCAATAGCCTTATTCATATCAAAATGATTTAAACAGTCATAGACTTCTACTTCATTCACTTGCAAGGAACGAGGTTAAAGTATTGATTCATCAACTTCCCGTTTCCTTAGAACAATATCATTATCATCAGTATGAAAAAGCTAAGCAAAATGATCATTGAACAACCCCATAATAACTTCTTCCTTGGTCGCTCTTGCACCAACTCTGTTCAGCAGAGCTATCTTTCCATATAATTATTTTTCTTCCAACTATTTCTCTTAGCCTGTTTCGCTAGTCTCCTCTCAAATTCTAATTTCGCCTTTCTTGTTATTCTTGTCACTCGTCTTTTCTGCACTTAGACTTCATATAACCAAGTTTATATTTTCTCCATAATCTTCTCTTCTTCTCCTTAATTTCTTAATTGCTTAAGTTCTGCTTAATTTCTTTATTCATCTATTTTCTTTATTTCTTTTATTAACTTAATATCTTTATTAACACCATTTTGATTTAGGCGCACAGTCTGTTATTGCCCCATCATCAAATACTTCTTAACTATGACCCACGTCATATTAATCTCTTTTCCTTCAAGTTTCTTTTCCCATAGAACTCCCTCAAGCTAATTTCTGAGTTTTCCATAATCTCCTTCTCTATAGTTCCATATGTAACGTATTAATCTGGATGCCACTGCATGCTTTCGCACCTCCCAGGTCAGGACGACACGATCACTGTCACCAACTTGTGGCAATGTCGATATGTTGCTGACAATTACTTTATCCGACGTTATCACTAAATCGAGTGCATTTTGTCCACAAGTTCCTTCCATCACCAACTGTATGAAATAGTGATCCCTTAAGAATTCAAGAAAATATTTTCCCTTTCTCCGATAAGCTATTTCTTCTTCTCAATTTATATTTCGAAACTTGAAATCCCACATTAATAAAACGTTTTTTTTTTTTTTTACTAGCCAAATCAATTTGCCTATACATTTCTTTTTCATTTCGTTCATTATTCCCAGGCCTGTAACACATCCCAAATAAATCTCTCTCTCTCTCTAGTAACACTTATTTCACACCGACACTTTCAAAATCACTCTCATTTGTACCTCTTACTTCCACAGACCGACATCAACACAACTCATTTGCTATCATCAGTAATAAACCCCTCCTTTTTTATAAGTTCTGTCTTCTCTAAAAATACTAAATCCACTAGCTTCAATTCCAGTCAACCATGTTTCCGATATATCTATAATCTGAGGTTGGACTGTAATAGCCACTGCTGTAAACTCTTCTGACTTATTGACTTATTCCTTATTCTTCTCACATTGGTATATAAACATAGGAGGGTATTTTTGAGATTTACTCTTCATTTTCCATTTTTTACAATCTCCCTGTCGATTTTATTACTGACATCCATCCTCATTCCTTTCCATCCTAGTAACTCTCGTTTCCTTGCTCTAATATCCCCACATTTTCATTAAACAGTAACTTCTGTAAATGTTTAATCCCGTACTCGTTTAAATGCAGGGGAGACTCTCCTCATCCCACACATCCACATACTCAAGCCCTCGCTTCATACACATTCTCGCTACCATTTCGTTCGTCATCCATGCCCTTCCTCTCAATTATCCACCATCATATCTAAGAAGTACGCTGATTATCCAGCACTCTTACTCACCAATATCCTTTCCGTTTCTCTTTCTATTTCTATATCCCTATATTATTTACATTTAAGGGATAAATTGTACCGTAATTGTCGGCAATGTTGTGTCCATTCTTTTTTTAAGATTCCTGAAATTTCTGTTACATATTTTTACGATTTGTTTAAATATTTAATTAATTTATGAGTAATATCTTGATAATCAAAAATCTCGGTGGCGAGCTTTCCTTACAATACTTTTTTTCAGTATTTCTTTTAGTTCGGTAAGCTGTAAGTGACTCTCATGTTTGTTCATGTAACGTTTTTTTCTTGAATAGATGCATTTTGTTTCATTTCAAAGTTTAGTTCTTTTTCTTGCTCTTTTTCTCTTTATCTTTAGTTTTTCTTCCTTTCTTTTTTTTTTTTAAAGTAGCTAGTTTGCTGTTTGTTTTGTTAATCTTCCTGTGTTTGTCTATTCTTCTTTTATGTCAGAAGGGACAGGAATTGATATGAGCACTGAGTTAAAAGGTTTTCATATCGATTTCTAACACCATCTTCTTGGGGTTAGTAGGTTGGTAGTTTCTTTCTATATTTTTTTGTTTTCATTACATTTTCTCGCTTTGTGATTCCCCATCTTGTTTGTATTGCTATTTTTGAGATTAGCAGAAGGTGGTATGAATATATATAACTTCGTCTACAAACTGTTATGCCTCTTACTTGTGTAGATGAGTTTTGTTAACGAGTTCGTAGTCTATTATTGATCGCAGCACTCCCTGGTGCTCCAAATATATTTATGGATATCTTTATTCTTTTCTTTCAGAAATTTTTTTTCTGAGATTTTTAATCCATAAAATCATTATAAAGCTCTCGGTTTGTTGCCGTTTTGATTTAAATGCTGTTTTACGTTTATCTACAATATTTGGTAACTTTGGTTTCCCCACTTGAGCATTAAAGTCTCCTAGAATTGTTAAATAATCATTTCTATTACAATGTCTCATCCGTTTTTCCCCCCTAAACCATCGTAAAATATTTCGCTTTCTTTCATTTTTCCTTCTTTTGGAGCATACATCCCCATTCCGGTCAGAAGAGAGAGGATTTAGCATCTTTCAAATTTCAATTTTACAGTATCGTCATTCTTTCATTAATTAAATTGCAGCTCTGTTGTCTCTTTCAGCAAGAGACAAGGCACCGTGTCATAAAGCTTTAACCGCGTAGTTTCTACGCATACACGTCGCCACACTTGACTGCCCTCCACAGAGCACTGATCTGAACCCTATTGAACATTTGTGGAATGAACTGGAGTGTCGAGTGAGGTCAAGGGACGTCCGGCTCAAACAGTCCAGAACCTCATTAGATGACTATAGAAAGAATGGTCCCAAATTCCATTGATCGCTCTCGTACGATTGTGGAAAGTATGTCCCGTAAGATTGCCCCAGTCATCGCAGGGAAAGGCGGTCCTACATCTAAGATGTGCACCATGACTGTTTGTTCCTCACACTGTGGTGTCCCTTGACGTCCGGCTCAAAGCTTGGAGACTTTGAGCCGGACGTGAAATTACGCTGAGTTCCAAGCAGCGTATTTTGTATACGTAAAATCTAGAAATAAAAAATGAACTTTGTTTTTATTGCTACATTATAAGCCGCTATTCAGCGTTCAGCCAAAGTTGGAAAATTAAAAAAAAAAAAAAAGAAAAATGCGAAGAAAACAAAATGAAGGAATACCGTATTTACTCGAATATAACTCGCCCTCGCGTATATCTCGCACCCCTGATTTTACTTTACGAAAAAAAGAAATTAAAAAGTTTCGCACACGAAAAAAGTTTAAAACTTTAGGAAATAGAGAGTGAATGTTGTTATGGCAGGTTTAGATATTTTGGAATTCAGTTGAAGAGAATTCGCCTTTCAATTCGACAATCGTCGGCTTGCTTTGTCATTGAGTCGCTCGATCTTTTGTTAATACCGCACCTATCATACGCATAGAGACGGATGCAACCAGTAGAGGAAATTCCACAATAACAGAAGTTAAAAAAAAAGTGTGATAATGCGTACAACTGGAAGCGAAAAACAGCGATGCACCATCATGATGGCTCGCAATTATTGCAGATGGACGAAAGATGCCTCCTTACGTAATATTCAAAAGGAAAACAATGCCTTGGAGGGGCGATTTCCCCCTGGAATTCACGTAAGAGTTCAAGAAAAAAAAGATGGATGGACACTGCACTGGTTCAATATTAGATTAGAGCAGTTTGAAACAGCTCTCAAGAACGGAAGTAGCGATAGCCAATAGGAGATCCTTGGTAAGTCATATCCATTTTCAGTTTTTTTTTTTTAATCATGGCAATCTTATGATTCCGAAATGATAAAAGGACAAGCAATAATGAAACTATTTGTCTTAATTACAGAAGCATTGTCGCTAAAGATTCAAATATATAGCGTGATAAAGGTGAGCCACCGACCGCGTAAATAACGTTGATAATTAAAATTTAAATGCATTCGTTTTATAAATAATGTGAGCAATTAGAAATTATAATGAATACTGAGGATTTATTTATAAACATCAATTTATTTTCTTCTGAAAAACTTTAGTTTCTCAAAATCTCCGCATATATTACGCACCACGATTTTGTAACCTTAATTGGGGGCGGGGGGAGAATGAGAGTTATATTCCAGTAAATAGGTACTTATTCAGAATGCAAGCCCCTTTGCCACTAGAGTTCTTATGTTTCTTTACCAGTGAAGATGATTACTAAGCAGAACGTAAGCTTATTTCGAGTTAGTCAAACGGTATAGCAGATTTTATGCATTTATTTTTTTTTAAAGATTTCATGGAACTTGATGATTTCTGATAATATACACACTGAAATATTGAGGGAATTCTTTTTTTTTTTTCGATGAGAAGGTACTTTGGTCGACTGTATCACGCGAATGTAAAGCAGTCTAATAAAAATTGCAGGTATCCATTGTTGATCAGATTTGAATGGTTTGATTTTGATTGCATATGAATGTTGTTATTAGCATGCGCTAGCCATGGGGTCTCGTGCTGATCTATCAGAAAGTCTTTTACTGTATTGGCTTTATTGTATCAACTGAGAATATCGATATTTTTCAGTCATTGACATGAGTGAACGGTTACGTTTTTAGTCCACGAGATACTGATTTTTGCTAATGGTGAATGACAGACGAAGATATTGTAATGCAATGTATTTCAATTTTTAGATTTATTAATGGTAAAATATTTATTTATATTGCAATTAATGCAAAATAAGTAAATTAATACAGAAACTATCTAACCACAGCAGTTGACAGCTTTTAAACAAATGTTATTACTTTATTCATTATGGGATATTTTTATATTTTCAATTTAATATCATTAACGTCATTTGAACAGTAAGAACATGGAAACTTTTGTTTTAAAGACACGAAATACAAATTTTTAGGTTCATTTTAATTTAATTGTGTGAAGCTCGACACGTTTGTTGCTGAGAGTGAATCATGCGCGAATTTCACACTTCTAATTACGGCGATTTGAATTAATTGAATATGAACGCTAGAAGAGGATTTTGTTGTTTTGAGAACTGCAAACTGTGAGAAATGGATTTAACATTGTGGACATCTGTTTAGCACGATCCATTTCAGGATCACGATTAGTTAATATATGGGAAGGGGTACAAAAATGTGATGCATGAATTATTAGAGACGCAACTAACAGCATATTTTAAAAGTCATAAAATAATCATTTAAAACAATACATCATACAAACAGATAGCAGTTTACTGGTTTCTCCCAAGATTTTAAAATATGTGAAGGCGAGATTTCTAGCAATTACAATTTCAAAAAAATAGGAATGCCTCTTCTCAGGGGAAGAATATCCCCATTTATATAAAGTTTACTTCCATTATATAAAAATGTATGTCACACCGGAGACGTCGTGCCCAACATTTCCACATATTCCTCGACAGTACGGTATCTGCTACCGTATCACGACGTGAGGCTACTAAACAGAGTACGGCAGCCTATTTACTAATCTCCTGACACACAGTAAGTAGCGAAATTAAAAGTTTTTGCCAAAGAGATATTCTGCAGGAAATTAAAAAGATGCATCCTAATGAGAGGCTACGTCCATGAAAGAGAGAGAGAGAGAGAGAGAGAGAGAGAGAAAAGAGAAGAGAAATATGTACTGTTTCGTGTTCTTCTGTATTCTTATTTATTTTTTGTCCTTTTGCCTGTCAGAATCTAGAGCAGACGAGTCCAATGACTGGATCCAGCTTTATTTTATCATCGATTTATTTTTATTTAGTGGCACTTGTGACACGGAGACGTGTGGAAGAGTTTGAAAGCACGTGATATTTTGAAAGAGAAAGGAAGCCCCGGATCCTCTTTGACCAGGTTTTAAATGCTGACTGGAGACTGCATTTTCATCCTCTACGCAAAGATAGAATATTTTATTTTTTTTGGCAGTTTTTCTGTTGTTGTTGTTGTTTGGTTTGGTTTTATGTGAATCCTTCCAAGAAAGGGTGTCGTACGTTAAGCTTCGGTACGGGATTGGTTAGCGAATGATTAATATTTTAAGTGGTTAACGCGTGGTTCTTTCTTCGAAATTTGCCGCGGATGTTTCATCTCCTACTCAATATTTGAATGCTGAGTAGGAGATGAATTTCATCGTTTGGTGGGAGACTATCGACTAGCACGGGTAGAAGTGAGTTGGAAAACTTTCATGTCTGGTCTCTAGATTTCGGATTATTTAACTCTTAGTCCATGAGAGTATGAGCCTCTTTATAACTGCATAACAATTGTCAGCTTTGTTATTCCTTACTGTTTTGTCTACTCGTTTATTTTATGTTTACACCTGAAAAAAATAGGATGAAAGGTCATGTATGGCAATTAAGATAAATGTTATCAACTTATTCCGGCGTTCTGCTTTGTAAACTTTAGTCAAATATTCATGAACCAATTAAGTTTGCATATATATATATATATATATATATATATATATAAACAACTTTAATTTATCAGCATCTTGAATGTGGTTGAGCACTCTACAAAACGTTTGCTTACCGTCGTATGATTATTGTCCTTTGGTAGTAGAGATTGAATCACAATGCAGGACAGTAGAGAGAGCAAATTTCTTTCTTAGTTGCTTTGTTACACATAACAAAAAGTATATTTTATGCCATTATCAATCAAACTTAATACCAAATTTACCAGTGTTGAGAAAGGCTATGTACGTGTAAAGACGCGTATAAAGTCTACACGTTCACGGAAGCGGATTCTTTTTGGTTGGAAAAATATCAGTTCCAGTCCAGTAGGATGAGGAATCTTTATGATGGCAGGATTATCCTTCAGAAATAGAGATTTTTCCCCGAAAATTGACTGCCAGTTATGTAACGTAATTATAACAGTCGATAATGCCAACGATGGCAACTTTCTTCTCTGTTTGATAGAATTAGCGCCACTAAAAACCTGTGTCTTTATTGAAGAAGAACTACAACCCGACGAAAAAATGAATTATTTCCATAATGAAAGATGCTGGGAAAGTGACTTAGAAACGAAAATCTTAAAGCGCATAGTGAAAAGGACCATGTCGATTTCAGCCCGCGGCATTATTAAGGTTGCGCGATGCAGCTTGCAATGAATTATGAAAGGTCAAGAAATCTGTTTGAGATGCAGGGCTTTGGGTCATCTCGAATGTCATCTTAGTGCACAAAATCTTGCAGGAAGCGAAGAAGTTTACACAACATGTTGCCACTCTTCAACTGCTGAGAAAATGGCTGTAAATACATTTTCTTTCTCTGAAGGTCTTATATGCCTTAGAAGATAGAAATATAAGATCTGATAATGTTGGAGTCTTGACAAGTAACAGACTGATTTGGAGGAAAATTGTAGATAGGAAGTTAGTAATGATGTAGTTTTTTCATGTTGTACTATCATATCCTGTACACCCCTTGAGGGTACGTGGCAGCAAATTGATGATGATGATGACGATGATGATGATTCTCTGAAGGTGTGCAGCGGAAGATAAACTGAACAGACAGTTCCAGCGATAACACTTAGTGAACTATCGCTGGCACTAAATATTGGAAGACAACCAATGTAAGAAGAATAAACAAAGGGATTTCGAGTTAAATAAATACGAGGGTGTCTGAAAAGTTCTAGGCCTAATTTTGAAACATAATTTCAAAATTACTTTATTTTTCAACATAATCTCCCTTGATACTAATGTATTTATGCCAGCGATGCTCCAGCACCATTCTCCTGTCCGTGTAGTGGTTCTCGGTAAGATCTGCAAAATACCCCTCTGCAGCTGCAAAATTGCAGATCTGCAAAATACCCCTCTTGATTCGAAGAAAAACGCTGACCAGCAAAGAAGAGTTTAAGTTTTGGGAAGAGATAGAATTCAGAGGGAGCCAAATCTGGGGAATAGGGTGGATGCTTCAACAATTCATAGTGCAAATCCCTTAATTTTCCCATTGCCAAAACACCTTTGGGAGAAGGTGCATTGTCCTGATGAAAGATGATTTTTTTCCTTCTGCAAACCAGATTAAACGAAAAACGTCGTGCTTTTCGCACGACGTTTTTCGTTTAATCTGGTTAAAAGTTCGGAATAATGTTCCCCGGTTACTGTTTTACCCTTTTCAAGATAATTAATAAACAAAATGCCTTTAGCATCCCAAAACACAGAAGCCACGAGCATTCCTGCTGATGGAACCAACTTTGTCTGCTTTGGCGCTGAACAACCGGCTTTTGTCCATTGTTTTGACTGCTGTTTGGATTCTGGTGTGTAATGGTGAATCCAAGCCCATAGTAATAAATCGACACACAAAATCAGTTTTATTCTTTTTAAAACGCTCCAAGCATTTTTTCAGAGATTTTCAAGCGAGTGCATTTTTGACCTGCTGTGAGCAAGCGCTGCACCCATCTTGAGCAAAGCTTTTTCATTTGCAATTCTTCGTGCAAAATATATCCTACAATACAAGTTCTTTTGAAATGCCTGTAGCACTTTGACTCGCTGGTCATCCAATACCATATCGTGCACTTGATCAATGATTTCTGGTGTTACACTTTTTGGACATCCTTCAAGTGGATTCAAGACTGGTATGGCTACGTATGTACACTGCAGCCCATTTCTTAATTGTCAAAAACGAAGGAGAAGAATGCCCATAAACTTTTATGAACTTCGAATGAATTTCTTTTGGCGTTAAATCCTCTTTCACAAAGACTTTTATAACCGTACATTGCTCAATTTTATTCATTTCAAGGAATAGAAACAACACTTTGGCTTCCAAAGCTGTATATAAAAAAAACTACTTGATAGAATGACTAGCAATTTCACATGGATGATTATAACAGATTTAACAACTTAGAAAAATAAAATATTGCCGATAGTGTTTCCATCTATGGTCTAGGCCGAGAACTTTTCAGACCACCGTCGTAAATAAAAAAAAAATATTAGGCTGAAATATACCTTACGTACAAAATGAACTCGGAAGAAAACATGAAAGACGTTCAAACGAAGCACCTTAAGAAGCAGAAGGAAAATTAAATCAAAATCATTCCAGAGGGAAAAAAAACTACAACGACAGCGATAGAAGGGAGAAGTGAAAGAAACAGGTGACGAGCAAAGGAGAAAAAAAATAAGTATTAGAAGAGTAAGATGATGGAGATTACTTGAGGTCACCACTGAGATCACCGCCCGATAAGCAGAAGGAGAAAATCCAGTTTATGCGATGATCTTGTCGGAGAGGAGGACGAGAGTGAAGCAATAAAACGAATTTCATCCCGAATATTGTCCTTTACTTTCGTTCATGAAAATTACTTTTAAATACATTTAATATGTATTTAGAAAATACATCCATAACTTGTAAATAAATCATGTTTAAGACAGAGCAAATCTTCAGCTGAGCTTTTACATCCAAACTTCGGCATCACCCTCGTTCCGTCTGTCCTTATAGCCACATGTCCTTATAGTATGTCCTTATAGTACGTTTTTCAGAATTCTTCCCGATGCGTTCATTAGTGAGGGCAAAATATTTTGAATATCAATTGAGGACCATTTTCCGGGTATGCGACCTAATCCAAAGTTAAAATTTTTTGCGTCATCTGAATTTGAACGACATTGAAATATCTTTTATTTCCAATACCGGTCCATCCATCCAAAGTATCACTGAAACAGCGATCCGATTCGGTATCGAATCGGATCACCTAAATTTTCTAAATCACCTAAATTAAATTACAGAATTTAAAAATATCAACATTCTTTAATTTTGATATTTGCTCTTTCTTTATGTTAACAGAAGTCGAAACATTTACCTTGAGATTTTACTTTGCTGTTAATCGATGCTGAATATCAATTTTTCCTTTTCTAAGCATTATTTATGTCACTACTGAAATCATTAACTTTCCTTGATATTCTAGATATACATAAAAATTGTATTCTAATGTATTCATTGTATGTATATTCCAGATATACATATTAAATTGTATACAATTAAATGTAATTGTATTCTCAAATTGTAATACAATTTTAAAAATTGTACATCATCGAAAATATAAATTTTCGATAATATTTAATTAATTATCTTTATTTATGTTATTTATTAATTAATTATATATATATATATATTTCAGTATTTTTATTTTTTGTCAATAGATGGCAGTAGCTACCAGATTGAGATGTCACTACTGGAAAACAGGACATGCAGCGAACATCTTAGCTAACAATGTCATTACCAAAGCGTTTAAAATTGCTTCTTTATTTGCCTGTTTTATTATTTTTTTATATGTTTAATAGCGTCATGCCAATTTTGGAATTTATTCTTATTTTTCTTTACTTGTTTAAAATTTTTTCATTTTAATTTGGTATTAATAGGAAAAGTTATGCCAAAGATTAAGAGCATTTTATTGTGTGCATCATAATTACCGAAAAAATGTTTTGGCTTTTGCTTAGTTGTGTGATGTAAGAAGCGTAGAGTTGTTGTACTGTATTTATCCATTTATCTCTATATAGCTCAGAATTATGACATTGTCATATGAATAAATTTACTTTTAAATGAACATTTCCAAACCCCCCAGTCCTTAATTCTTATTATTTCCCCAAGATATTTTACAGTATTTTAGTGAACAAATAGAATTGTACTCATTTGTACATTTGCGCCCCCTCCATTTTTATTTAAGTGAATTTCTCGCTAAATGCAGAAGCACCTGTCATGTTCATTTCGTTATTAACATATTAACCATTCCCTGATTCCACAGATATTTTTTCGATCTTTATGCATCGTAATTAAAAATCGTTGTGCCATCTTAATATTTCTTTCGATCAAAGACAAAATTATACAGAAAGACGGATAATTATATTTTAAAAATTACAGCAAATAATCCGTCTCCAGTGCATAAATAAACCTGAACCGATTATAGGTTCCACTGTTGATAATTATCGATGTCAATTTACAAAGACGACTAAAGATTTTTGTAATTATCTTAGTGATTATATCTGGATAAGATAATCACTAATTTGTGATTATCTTGTCGAAATTGAAAAATTCGTATCACTAGTTAGACTAATCCAACTTAGAAAGTATCTGTGAAGATTTTGGTCACGAATAATATAATTATTCGTATACTATAATATTTTATTAAACCAAGGGTGAAATATTCCACTTGTTTTTCTTCAATTTGGATGGTTAGAGTCCAATATTCTTTCTCCTTTGCACACTAGATGGCGCCACATCGATTTTAACAAAATATTTAAATTTAATCTGATAGCATTACCGAGCGGTTAAGCGTCGTTCAGTTTTAATTTTTGCATGTGGAATTTTCTTTCCATCGCCCCACCTAAAATATTTGAATCACTTGAACTATAAAGAGGTGAGATTACTTGTTTCTCTCTGAGTTCATAGAATTATTATTATTATTATGAGGCAGAAAAACGTATTTTCAATATACTGTATAGCAGGCAACGAACAGACTGGGCAGCTGTCATTATACAATATAAGTGGACTTGGACTTGCGTCATCTGTAGACAATGAATATTCTAACGTACTGTGTAAAACCACAAAAAGAGGTGCATTTTCTAACTTGGCTATTTCAGTGATATAAAAAAAAATAAGAAAGAAAACGAAAAAAATTAGGATTAGTACAGTGCAAATATCAGTTAATACCCGCCCCGCGATGATATTTTGCTGTCCTACCACAGTTGAGAGAACCGTAGCTGGCACTGTGCCAAGAAGAGTCAATTCAAGTTGGAGGAAAGAAACGAATAAGGCAATGTGGGAATTCGTCACCAACATGCGAAATATTTTCGCGCGTTGGTGACGCGAAAGTGTTTTATACGTAAAATTTTTAAACTGTTACAAGCAAAATAGTTACCACTTTAAAAAACTTGAATGCTCATAGAAGAAAAGCTAATCTTTTTATTGGAATTAATTCGTTGGAATTGGAATAATTTTTGATTATTTTTTTTCTTTTAAGTTGATTATAATAAATTATTAGTTTAAACAACGAAAAACTGACCAGAGGAATGTTATTTAAAAAAAAGTGAAAGCGTAATTTTAATCTTTTTCATTCTATCATAGAATTTAGGCTGAGTGGTCTATTTAAATTCTATGTCATTCCATCGCTTTATCGGTCTTTCAGTTTTTCTTTTCGATTTATTTTATATCCGTATTGTATTTTTGGCAGTCAGCTATTGTCCATTCGATTTAGATGTTCTCTAACTATTTACTTATATAATGGTTTTCTGGTCTCATATTCAGGATTTATCCAATTTCTTCATTTGTTTTAAGGCCCCACTTGGTATATCCAGTTTTTTTTTTTTTTTCCTGCTGTTTGAATCAGTTTTTCATTTTACTTTTTATGGTCCATGATTGCATCCACATTTGTATTCTTACAGAGAAATATTCTTTAAGTCAGAACGAAAACAGATTTTATCGCATGTGAGAATAAAATCTAATCCTCCTCTCCCCCTCATTTTTTAAAATAATTATTTAGGAGCCTTCTTTCCTAACAGGATGCTGTAGGTTAGAATTCTACCGTGGGCATGGATATTCGTGAATGGAGAAACATTTCCAATCCGCAATTGAATTCTACTTAAAGAGGCGGACGATGAATTCCACTGACCTTCCTCTGAACTGCAGGAAGCTTATTGGAGACCTGAAGTGGATTCAAAAAAATTTATATGTGATCTCTAGAGGAGGTTATTCGGATTATCCTACCTTTAGCATACATAATGTTAATTACTATAGAGTTTCAGCCTTCCCTCGTTATAGGAATGGGGGGAGGGTAAAAGTATTTTCTTCAGAATAACCTAATTAAAGTAACTAACATAATAAAAAATATTATTATTATTATTATTATTATTTAAAAAATATTATGTGCGTGCACGTATCTGTTATGAACAACTGTATTCGTGTAATGTATTATAAATATTACATATATATAAATTATTAGTAGTAGTAGTATTAATATATGTATGTAATTTATCTGAGACATTATCATATTATTATAATTATTATTATCCATTAATCAAAAATTCCGTTAATATTAAAATTAAAATTTAATAATCATAATATTATTAATAATATTATGATTATTAAATAATAATATATATTAAAAATAATAATATTAAAAATTCATTGTTAATATTAGAAGAACACGTGTTGTAAATATAGATGCAAAAAAGTATTATTATCAAAATTTTAATTGAAATGCAATGTAGAAAATTCGGTTTCTAATATTCAGCACTTAGTGCTGAATTTTGTAAAAATTACATGTTGGAATGTCACTAAAGATGATCACTGTAATTGAGTAAATATTTTAGAAATCAATAAAAAATATTCTTCTTATTAAAAAAATAATAATAATGATAATCACGTGACAACTACAAGAAGTGTCGGATAATAATATTTCCTCTTGTGCCACTGTTCAGTGCAATAACAAGGCTGAAATGAAACAGATAGGGGGACTAACGATTATCCGAAGCGAGATAAGTATCATGTAGGGAGATCATGGATACTGAACAAGTTGGCAGCATCCAAGGAGATATTTCTGAAGAAAAGAAAAAAAAAACGGTATCAGGTGGACGAAGAGCATTCGACTGAGATTGGTAGTAACAGATGACCTACAACTTAAAAAAAAATTGATTTATTTATGATAAAATTCAAAGAAACGCTGCTTCTTGCTACAATACCATTGAAAAGCAGCTTCACCCCTAATGAATGTAAGTGATGTAACGCACACTGCCTCATGGATTTAGTTACTTTCCCTTAATCTTACACAATCCAATTTTCTCGCATGGAGATACAAATAAAAAATAACTGATTATTCATCGCAAGATCAGTGCTTATTTTCTGAAAGCTGTAAATATTCATTTCCTGCACTGGATTGTACAATATTAGAATCTTCGCTTAGTGAACAGCTTTAAATTTGCAGAGTACTCTAATGACGTCATCTTAGTTTTAGATTGTTTTAGCAAATCATGTTATATGTTCCTTTTAATCAAAACCATTTCAAGGTTTTTAATCTTTCTCCCTTTTGTGGAATTTTGCGTTCGCTTCACTTCAATAATAATAATAATAATTTTATTGTTCTTTCAAATATTTACATATGCACAATGATCATCTATTCAGTATATTATTTTACAAGGTTCAGCACTTTGTGCTACATATAATGAGATTTAAATAGTAATGATGATAACAGTTTTTTTTTTAAATAACAATCTTAATAATAATTTACATTTATATTGTTCAGAGTTACATAAGTGGTATTATATTACATGTTGTAGTTTACTATTTTTTTTTTCAAGTTTGAAAAGGTGTGATTATACAACAGTATTTAAACATATGCAATCTAAATATTATATTTCCTTATTCTCACAAACATACAGTGTAAACTCATGATTTACATTTAAAAGAATTTTTTTTATTACATTGAATACATTTGTTACAGTTATTATATACATTACATACTTTTGATTACATACGATACATTACTTACATTTGCTTACATGTGATATTTACATTACGTACATTGGTTTACATATAATACATACATTACATACATTGGTTTTCATGTGATACGTACATTACATGCATTTGGTTACATATGATACATCTTGGATAGAACTAATTTCTTTGCTTTCATCCTCGAAGCTTATATGTAAGCTTATCTGAGAATGACACTATTATTTTGAAGGTAGTTTGTAAACCACCTGTGAAGAGGCCCGTCTATTCCAACATGCCTCAGCTTTTCTAACAAGGTTTGATGTGTAAGTGTATCGAATGCTTTGGTTAGATCAATAAAGATTACCATGGCAATTTTGTTTTTATCTAAGGCGGTATTAACTACGTCTGTAAAGTCTTCCAAAAGAGATGTTGTTCCCTTATTTTTCTGAAAACCATATTGTGTTTTGGGGATAATATGAAAGATCTCAGTGTATGCTGTGAGTTTCTTCAGTATGATCCGCTCCATAATTTGATTGATAATTGATAATGTTGCTATGGGTCTGTAATTGCTGATTAAATTTTTTTTCCTTGTTTGTGTATGGGTGTGATTATGGCGATCTTTAGCATACTTGGCATCTGTCCTGTTTTAAATATTTTATTTATTAGTTTTAGTAGAATAGGACTTAAACTAGTTGCATGTTGCTTTATATCCTTAGGTCCGATACCATCTATTCCTGGGCCTTTGTTTGGTTTGATTTGATTTATTGCAGAGAGAAGTTCTGCTTCTTTTATGGTTGGGAACCATAATGCCTGTTTTGATTGTGGTCCAAGTGGAGGGTCTCGTTTTGTGATTGGGGGAATATTTCTGTGAAGTTCTTGAATGGAGTCTGCAAAGTATTGGTTAAAGTCATTTGCTAGTTGTTGGATAGGTTTTGCGACTTTCATTAAACTGTGTTTTATGGTTTCGGAGGCAGTGGTGTTGGGAACAAAATCTAGCATCTCATTGATCAGATGCCAAGTTTGTTTCATGTTGTTTTGTGCGGAGGTTAGTTTGTCTATGTAGTATCTTCTTTTTGCATTTCTGATTTGTGTTGTAAGGCGATTCCTTGTTATCTTATATTCAGTTTTTAAAGCTGTGTTATTTGGATATCGCTTTAATTCTTTCCATAAAGCGTCCTTTCTGTGTATTTCTAGGATTAAGTTTTGTGTTATCCAAGGATATTGTGTTGTTTTTGAACGAATTCGGATTTTCTTTGTAGCTTTCTTATATATTTCCTCCAGTGTGCGTTTAATGTTGTTGTATAAGATATCTGCTGAATCTGATGTCATGTGTTCCAAGTTTGTTTTTCTTATTTTGTGGTTGACTATTTCTTCGTCTATTATTGTTTTCTGTCGCTTTTCTTCTGTGGGACATTGCATGGGTATTGTCTTGGTGTGCAGGTTTAGAGCGGTGAAGTAATGGTCTGCTACTTTGCACTTAATGACTCATGCAGTGTAACTATTTGGCGGTGCTCGGACGTTTATATGATCTAGACAGGAGGCAGTGATAGTATTTCCGAATATTTCATCTCTAGTACATGATGTTATTGTTGGTAGTAGATTATACATTGATAGTGTATCTAGGTATTGTACAGTGTTGTTCTGATTTTCGTTTGCAATATTTATGTTTATGTCGCCAATTATCATTAGGTGTTCGGTTGAGCATATTTCTTGGCTTGAAAGCCAGCAATTGAGTTCGTTCAAGAATTTTATCATGTTTTGGTTTGGTGGCCTGTAAATAGCATTTAGTATTATGGGATGCTCTGTATTAGTGGTATTAGTGATTTCGAGGCAAAGGGTTTCAGCATGCTCAAACTGATTGGCCTTTTCTTTTGCTATTAATTTTTGTTTGATAAATATTAATATTCCACCCCCTCTTTTTGTTTGGCGGCATGATCTATTTTGTTGAAAGCCTGGAATTTGGAAAGCAGTCGCTTCGTCATCGGTTATGGATACTTCTGTAAGAGCCAATATATCAATAATATCAGTGTAATTCCTCAGATAAGCCTGTAGCAATAACCAATGTTTTCGGATGCTTCTGATGTTAATATGCAAGATTGAGAGACCTCTCGCTTGTACTATGTTTTGTTTCCATGCATCAGGCTATTCGAAAGTACAATTACTGATGTATTCTGATGTAATTACATCTATCTGATGGTTCACATTCATTTTTGTTGTGTTGAGATCTTCTTATTGAACTAAGTTGGAGTCTTTTGTTTCACTCTGGCAATCTGTCTATATCTTCCGAGCTTTTTATTTCTATAGACTTTGAAGTCTGTGACTTTCTCAGGAATATTTTGCTGTCTTTGATCCATAAAAATTTATAATTTTTTTCTGTTTTTTTCTTTTCTTGTTTGGTACCAAAGATTCTGATTGAAAGGTGTTAAATACTCAGAGAGAAAGATTGGCGTATTGTCTTGCGATGCATTTAAATCCTTGACTACTGGTTTTTTCAGTCTGCTGGCTTTTATGAGATTGTCTCTTGTAGCCTTGCTTGTCAGACGAACTATGACTGGTGTAGGTCGTGGCGAGCCTTGTTTTCTGTTCTTCCTGGGAAACCGATTTATGGTTTGAATATCATTATGCTCTAGGGGAATGTCAATTGCATGGCCTAACTTTAAAACTACATCTCTGAGATTTTCTGTGGATTCGGTTTCTGGAAGACCATTTATGACAAGGTTTTCTTTATGTTGTTGTTGGTTTAAAACTTCGTATTGTAGTTTCAGGAAATTAAATTCTTGACGGCGTTCCGATGTGTCTTTTATCAATTTGTGCTGCTTGTAAATTAATCCATTAATGCTGGTTTTAATGTCTTTTACCGTTTGTAAGACTTCTTCGACTTTTGAATTATTAAATGTAACAAACTCTTCATATTAGCTAATTTTTTTTGTCATTTCTTTATTCTGTTTATCAAATAGTTCTTGGACAAGATCTACCAAGCTGGCTTTTATATTTTCGAAACCTTTTTCTAGCAATAAATTTATGGAATTCAAATTATAAGACTCACCGGTATTTTGTTGTCTGTTCAGTTCATCGTCCGATTCTGCCTCCGGTGTAATCAGTTGTGCCGTGGGTTGCGGCGTTTCTTTGTTCTCTCTACAGTTTAGGCACTTCCATTCTTCTCGTTTTGCATTGGATTTACGTTGCCAAGTTGTTTCTGAAAGTCCGGAACAAAATTGAAGATTCCTGTGGCATTTCCTGCAGGTTATATGACTTACGTCGGACGGTAATTCCTTCAGGCACTTGTTGCACTTCATGACTCACCTTTCTTCCTTTGGACAGCTGCAAAGATGGCGACGTCCTTTGTTCTATACTCGTTAGCAACCGCGGTATACGCTTCAATTTTTAGCACACTCAGAATAATAATAATAATAATAATAATAATAATAATAAACGAATAAATTAAACATTTCTATTTAATGAAAATATTCCTACTAATGTAATAATTTTTATATACATATACATATACACTCTCTCTCTTTCTCTCACTCTCTCTCTCTTTCTATATATATATATATATATATATATATATAGATAGATAGATAGATAGAGAGACAGAGAGATTAATGAAATGCTCTCCTTGTAAATATGTCATTCGAAATGTCTATATTCGCTGTTCATTCCTAACTTCAATGTTCAGCATTTTTGATTTTCTAGACAATTTTATTTAACTAACGAAAATTTTATTTTCTTGCTGTTTTTCTAACATATATCTTACAGCTTATTTTCTTATTCTTAAGAGAAAGGTCTGAACAGTACAAAAAATGTATTTGTTATTTTTCATACAACAATTTAATACAGACTTTGACTGAATGAATAAATAAGATTACATTTGCAAATTACGCACCCTTCATCAGGGAAGCTTTTCTTTTCTTGGAGTATTTCGCAGAATGATTTCACCATAAATATTTTTTGCAATATGAAGTTTTATCGGCTCATATTGATGGTATTTTATGAGTTCCTCAACCGTAATGAACGCCTGTAAGATAATAAATATCAACTATTATTCAAGAGTAGTTAATCCAGTTATTTTAAGGTTTAATAATACTATTTATATTTCGAAAGATTCAAGTGTCAGCATTATAAATGAAGTGTTGTGTGTCATGTGGAAGAAAGTTCTTATGAATCATTTTTTTTTACCATTTATCATCTTAGTAATAATGCTGGGATGATAAGTTTAAGGGGGATGGTAAATCTCGTATTATTGTACAGCCGGTTACGATATGTCGCCGGTAAAATAGACTTTTGGCTTGTTATAATGTTGGGATGATGTTTTTACTTGCGATGAAACATTGAATTTTGAAGTAAGACCACGGCCTTCCCATATTTGCAGAAATTCTTGTTGGAAAATAGACAAAATCCTTTTCCGTGCACATGCAAAATATATGCTGATATAAATTGGTTGAAAAATAAATCAGGTAATAAATCGTCTAATGCCTGTAATTCCTAAAAGGAGTAGGCAAGGAGTGTACAGTAGGCAACTGCTGCCATCTTGCACTATCAACCTCAAGATTATATATATATATATATATATATATAAACAAAGTTCAAGTCTAAAGATGGTACAACACCAGGGCAACTCATTGTATATTGTATATTGAATAGTGATCAGAGCTTTACCCACCTTTACAATGAGTTGCCCTGGTGTTGTACCATCTTTAGACTTGAACTTTGTTTCAGGCGCAAACTTAATTGTCTGCATACTTGGGATTAGGAGTTAAATAACCAAGCTTTTAAAATTACTTGGTAACCCTAATATACAGTATCCCCAAGTTAAAAAACTAATTACATTCTGGGGAAGTAAAGGCAATTTCTACTGAGCTGTACAGACACCCTATAATTCGCCGCTTTTCCTTGAAAAATGGAAAAGAAGGAAGATCTGTATGAGAGAGGTGACCTTTCAAGACAGTTGAAGACACCTGTCGCTGTGAATGAAGTAGACATGCACATCTGCTGCATTTCAGCAGCAGCTCTACAACTAATGAATAAGATAGTCGTGATTGCTCAGAATCTGCACAGCGATTCGCACTTTGTTTTTCTTTTTATGGAATTTTCATGAGAGCTGTTATGTCAAACTGGTGACCAACTCTCGTCTAAGCAAGTGAAAACACGAGCAACTGCTAATCAACACCCATACGCTGTTCTGTTGCAGACCTATCCATCACTCCTTCATCTTCTTTCAATCCACTTTTCCTTGTTGTTTGGAACAGCTTTCCTGCGTTGTTTTCTCGCCAATGAACCGAACTTCCAACTCCTAGAAACGCGTGACTTCTTTCTTCTTTGTTTCTCCCCAGTTATTTTGCCCATTCATGATCCTGTTGTGTTGTAGGTTTTGTGTTCTCTTTGCGTGTGAGGAAGAGATTAACGAAACCAAAAGAAATCTAGGGAGTAAGCAAAAGTTTATGTGGGTGAAAATTACTTCCTGTTATTTATTCGCTCCTGTTAAAAGCAGAATATTGTAAATCCTGTTGTTTGGAAGGCGTATGAATGATGACTACAGTCTGCAAAGGAGAAAATATACCTAATGCATGTTTCATAACGTAATTAAAATATAGCTGAACACTACAAAACCTGAAGTTTTTATTTTCTGAACTTAATTTTCGAAATATATAATTTAGGCACTTACTCGCTCGTTAATTTTTGCTGTCCCCGGAGCATATAACCCATCTGGTCTTTTTCTGATGCTCACATGCAAAATTTTGCCTTTGTATAACACAGATATTGCATAAGGATTTTCTTGGGAACTTCGTCTGCTGCGGCGGACTAGATACGGCTCATGAAAGTTGGCCGACATTAGCCGGTGTTTAGCTACTTGAAGATCAACGTCATGGAACCAAGGATATTTATGGAGGGACTGAAAACGAATCAAAAATATCGGTTATTATGCTTGAATGGCGGCAGATAATAAAAGGCTTTGGATCAAATTTGCAATAACAAATGTTCTACAAAATTAAATTATTTGCACTATTATAGAATTAAAATATCCTTCTCATAAGTTAAAAACGATACGTGTCAAGTGAAATTTAAGATCTAATATGCCTTACGTGATTAGCATGGTTGTGAATGTATTAAATAACAGATTTGAGTTTGCAACCAAATCTAAACAGGAAATGGTGGCGTTCGTGTTAACATCATAAACTTTCAAAGGTAACTACAACAGAAGGGGAGTTAACAAAAGTACTATTTTTGTCTTTTTAATTAACACTGAAAACCTTTAAGAGCACAGATTATCCTGTATAGAAGTAGTATGATAATCGGCTTCATGGTTCCGTTTTTTTTTTTTTTCAGACTGTGTGTGCTTTCAGATTCTCAGGTATCTACTCTGAGAAATCGGGAGTATCTCAAGATATCTCGAAGAGCTGCGGTTTTCTCTTTGTCCCTCATTTGGTTTCTTGCTCCAAATGATGACACGGTGGCATATTTTTAAAAGATTTCCAACGAACCAAGCTTGAGACAGGAAAGTTCTCCAAATGAGTAAGGCGGATGCAAATGAAATCTTGGAGATGTTTGCCTGTTTCAATACCTCAGCGCACTAGCGGTGGTGTGTGAAAGGAAATCAAATACTCAGAAAATCCTGCCTGGATATTTTAGTGAAAATGCATTTGGAGATACGAAAATTACTGAAATGAGGTATTTGCTGTTCTCATTGGTTCGGAGAAAGGTAAACGAGCATCAAATCACGGACGGATCGAGTTTAAAGCGGATCAGAGTTCCTCGAAGAATGTTTATCACAGACAGAATTATCTGTCCGATAAAAAATTCATTCCTAGCGTTGTGTACATATAGCTTCTGCTAAAATCTCTGTTTCTGGAGAGGAAGAATCGGACATATACGAGCTGTTCATTTTCTCCACACACACACACGCCCGCATCCGTGTGATTGTCCTTTCATTCGATGTTATTGGCTTACTACTGTTGAACTCTGAATGGTCTTGTTACTTCGTATCAGCAAATCATTCAGATTTCAACAAGCACAACTCAGCAAACTAAATATTTAATAGTAGAAAGTACTTGCATTTAGTCAAAATCAAATAATATTGTGTCAAAGGTGTGAAATTATAAGATAATGAAATATAACGCTAAGAATGTAATTATATTGAAATTATATTGTTATTTATATTTTTTTATGAATTATAAATCAAAATTTAGTATTATACAGTGCAGCTGAAATTAACTTGAATATTCCACTGAACAAAGTGTAACAATGGGTCCAAAGGTTTGGTACGTGTTAGTGTAAGCGTCTGAGGCTGCGTTATTCTAGGAACAGGTGGGCATAATGACAGTTCCGTGATTCCTACCACAGAAAAAGTGCTGATATCATCGGATATCGAGACTAGCATAGCGCCGCACAGGGGTTTCACCAGGAGAGAGAGGGCCTTATGGGATGAATAATATTGCAGGAGGAAGATTGGTTCTCCGGTGAAGTCACCTTCACCATGGACATGCGCCAGCCTGTGCCAAATCTTGTTACCATCGGGATGTAGCGTGTAATGATGAACTATCCCGGAGTGCAAAGACAGTGCTTGCGATGTGGCTCGGTAGAACATCTGGGTAGTGACTGTCCCCGAGCCAAGTGTTTCAACTGCGTCGGCGTCGTGCACATCTCAAACCAGTGCCCACACCCCTGCCGAAAGTGCTCCAGCACGGAGCACAAAATAACATCTTGCTCTCTGCGCACATTTGCAGAGAGGGCAGGTGTGCCGATTGAACCTTTGAACCGCAGCCTGCAAAAGACGCCGGTGAATTTCCGGTATTACCCACCACCACCGGGGAGAAAACATTCACACAAACAGTGCTGGGAAAAATAAAGAAGCGTCCAACTGCAACAACACCAGCAGAAGGACTGTTTCCCTCCAGCAACAACATTTGCTGAGCAAGCAACCCCCCCCCCCCCTCGGACACTTCCATCGTTCCACCAGCGGAACAGGAACAACACACAGCCTAGGAGGGGAGCGCAGAGGAAGCTATGGATAGCGTAACATCAGCTATTCCCCCTCAACAACATCCGAGAAAGCTTCTACTGTGGACGCTGCACTGACCTCCCCCGCAGTAGCCAGCATCCCCCCCTGCAGAAGAGTTGAACACCAGAGAGGGAAAGCAACATCTTCCACCCCCCAAAGATCTCCGTAAGAAAAGAAACGAGGCGGCTTCTCCAAAGCTGGAGAAAAAACATCAACGATGTCGCCCCAAGGGAGGTCTGGACTCAACAACATCAGAGTCCGAGATGGAGGTGGAAACCTCCTCTCACCACAGACACAGTGTCACCTCGAAAATACAAAAACTCACCGGCTCCCAGTTCAACTTGTACGACTATGAAGTGAAAGACAATAAGATCGTCAGCTTCAAAATTATAAACACCCATCACGAGTTCGAGGTTCTCTCGAGCTCGCGTACAAGGCTGGAAGCTGGTCTGCAGGACGCGGGATATTCTACCCTCCCCCTACAGATCGAAGATCTCCCTAAGTACGTAAGGCCGGATCTAACTACACCATAATGTCCCCCCCCTTCTGTGTTGCCTCCCTCAACACCAGAGGGGCTTCGCTCACCATCTAAGCAAGAGGAGGTGTGGAGCTGATGCCAGCACTTAACATCCGGCTTTTGTCCCTGCAGGACACCCACTTTTTCCATTATAGGGACATGCAGGAACTAAGCCATAAATACCCCGTAACATCTTACTGGAGCTTCGGCACAAGTCACAGTGCCGAGATACTTATGCTAGCCTCCCCCCCCCCTCCTCGGAGCCTTCCATAACATCCAGAGGGATACAGAAGGGAGAGTCCTCGCCATCGACTGGAAGTACCGGGGCTGTACCACCAGGTACATTAACATCTATGCCCCAGCAGACCGAACACCTAGGCGTACATTCTTCCAGTCGCTACGCATCTATCTATATGGTGCCCGTCATGTCATCCTGATGGGGGACTTTGTCGTAGGCCGGGTCCGCCACACAGTGGCGGACCCGGCCTACGACAAAGAAGATGGCAATCCCAACACAGGTACAGCTGGCTACAGGGAATTGGAAATTCACCTTAGTAATCTCCAGTTGATAGAATATCTGGAGGGCTCACAATCCCTACTGTCGGGATTATACTTGGACGGGCCAAGGCATCGACACACGGATCGACCGTCTCTATTTGTCACCTTCACTTGTCTCCAGAGCCGAGAAAATAAGGCACGTTCCAATCAACTATTCCATCTCTGACCATAAATTAGTCGTGCTCAGGTATCAACCCTTAGAAGCTGTAGATGTTGATCCGGGCCCATGGAAGTTACCATCAGACTCCCCGTCCCTGTTCTCGGCCAAGCTTAATCAACTGTGCTCCACCTGGAGCACCGCTGGCTGGGACTGGGACGCCTGGGCACGACAAAAACTTACCATCAAAGAAAACATGAAAAAATGAGGCCAGGAACGTGCCTTCCTCAGAAGAGCTCGGCTCCGTGATCTTTACAAGGAGAGGAGCTGGTTCGTGGCGCCAGCCAAGGCTTTCCATGTCACAACGCCATTCGTGACATTAATCTCGACATTGAATTGGAGAAACAAAAGCAGGTGGATGAAAAGAACATCAAGATCCGTCCCCACCTCCGCTCGGAAGACAGGCAATCGGCCGCTTTTTACAACAGGCGATACGTTAACTTCCGGCAGGAGCGAACCATTACTACCATGAATGAAGGCGTGTGTAATCACACCACTACGCCTAACATCATGAACGCCTTCTGGAGGTGCTATAGTCAACTCTACCAACACAACAGTTCCCCCCCGCCAGGACTACTCCTGTTGTGGAACAGTGACTCCTTCCTTGCGCACATCCAAGCAGGGTTGGATGCATCCTTTACAGCGGCCTAAATAACATCAGCCTTCAAGCAATGCCGTACAAAGAAAGTGCCTGGGCCAGACGGATTAAGCACGGAACACTACCGAGAGGCCTGGGACCACATCCTCCCCATTCTCGTGGCAATATTTAAGATCTTCCTTACCACCGGAAACATGCCACGAGAATTTCTGGAATGCCATACCGTTTTCATCTCGAAGACCAACAGGGACCTTTCCATCATCAAGAACTGGTTCCACAGACTATAAAATCCTCGCCCGTGTTCTCAACAACAGACTGAAGATCGGGGTGAGGAACGTCATCAGAAGCACACAAGTGTATGGTGTTCCTGGTCGATTGATAGTGTTCAATCTCATCCTCATCAGAGAAGTGCTACGTCTGGTTAACATCAAGAACTACTCTATGGCATTGTTGACTATTGATCTGAACCGAGCGTTCGACAGCGTCCGGCATTCCTTTCTCTTTAACATCCTGGAGAAAGTCGGGATCAGCAGTGGACTCCTCAACATCATCAGAGGAGGCTACAACAACAGCTCCACTCGCCTCCTCATCAAGGGACACCTATCTGACCCCATTACCATCCAGAAAGGGATCAAACAAGGGTGTCCCCTCAGTCCACTGCTCTTTGCACTAGCCCTCGAACCGTTCCTGCAGGCTGTCAACAACTCTCATGTGGTTAGAGGAATTCCACTTCCTCTCACCACGGTTGATTCCAAGGTAATCGCCTACGTGGATGACGTGGTGGGCACTCTTAGGGACAACGACTCCATACTGAATTTAATAATAAAGTTCAATATGTCGGGGCTAACATCCAACCCCGACAAAACCAAGATCAAAACGTATGGAGTCTGGCACCTGAATAACATCCCTGTAGGTCTCGTCCCTACTGCCAACCCCCTCACCATCTTGGGGTCCCGTTTGAAGAACAGCCCGTGCTCAACATGGAACATCTTGACAACAACACCGTCGAGAAACTCAAGGACTGGAAAAATGGACAGCTGTTACTCTCGTTCAGGTCCACTGTCATCAAGACCATCATATGCCCTGCGCTTCAGCACGTCCTGAACATTACCAACATCGGCGAGGATCAGGAAATCTGGCTTTACAGGAAGCCCCTCAAGTTCTTCTGGGGGAAGTCTACGCCAGGAAGTTGACATCAAGATCATTCCGGAGAAGCGGGGGGGGGGCTTCGGCCTCACCTCCCTTAACATCAGATACCTAAGCAATACCGCTTTCCATCTAAATAGGGTACTGCTGATTAAACATCCCTGCAGCTATCCTGTGCGCTATTTCTTGGGTTTCAAGTTTCCCCTTTTTGGGATCCCAGTCCACCAGGGTCACAAGGCGGACATTGTTCCAGAAGATTACAACAGACTGTGCCAGCTTATGCAACAACTCCGCTCGTCGGGTGTGAACATCGCCGGGATCCGGAACTGTTATACATGGTATGAACACTTCTTCGACATCCTTCGTACCGATGTTCCGGATCTGGGGATCAACAACAACGAGATCCTCTTCGGCCACCTCTCCAAACATCGAGGCTACCCGTAGAGGAAGGACCTGGCATGGAGGATTGAGTATGGACACCTTCCAGTCAACACCAACATATGGCTGTTCCATAACACCCGGAACCACTTTTGTGACTTCTGCGGGCACCTGGACACCGTAGACCACGCCTTCTACCGGTGTCCCATTTCCATCTTCATCTGGAGGAGACTAAGCGGCATGCTCTGCACCCCCCCCCTACTGCAGGAGCAAGCCATCTTCCTGCAGTTCGCTCCCCAGCTAACAACAAGCAGAAATTAGTGGTATTCATAATTAATGAGCTTAAGTACCACATCTGGAAGGTAAGAAAGAAATTTTCTAATCCTACTAATCCTCCCAATTTGTTGGATCTCTCCCGGATCATATTTTACAAGTTCTACGGTTCCTTAAGGAGGTTTTTACATCTTGAAAAGGAGGCTCTGGGTGACACCACATTTAAGAACAAGTGGTGTTCACCTCCAATCCTGTGTATGGGTGACACCACATTTAAGAACAAGTGGTGTTCACCTCCAATCCTGTGTAATGTCAGACACAACACCATCAAGTTCTGCCTGCTCCTGCTTTAAGATCTCCATCTGCAGCAGCAGCTCCACTTCTAGTCATTTCCTTGGTCTCTGCCTCCCCCCTGAGGTCTGTTTTGTTCCGTAGTCTCCCACGGAGGTAGTTCGGAGGAAAAACCGAGGCAGCGCAGGCCTACTCGAGGCGGGCTGCCCTGAACGGGCGGGTCACCTGGGCACCGACTACCTCCATGGTCTTTTCGGTCTTGTGTGCCAGGGGCTCGAGTGAGAGGATGAAAAGTTATCATCTGATAGCGTGGAGCTAGCAAGTTGTGAGATATGAGCTGAGACCTACATTTCCTTTTCCCTACTCCCCACTTCCCCACCCGCCCTCCTCATCCAATTCCCTCTCCTCTCCTTTTCCACTCTCCCATCCCCCCCTCACTTCCACTCCCTTCTTTCTCTTCTCTACTGGGATACTCTGACCCCGCTCTTTTTCAGTTGGCCAATGATGAGATTACCCTTTACTTTCACCCTCTCTCGAAATCGCCGACAACTCACAGGCTAAGATTGTGTTATTTGTTGCATCTTATTAAATTTTGTTATAATTGTACTAACTTGTTCTTTTGCATTTTATTTTACTAACCTTTAACTGCTGGTAGCGCTTTATAGCGCTAAGGGACAATTTGTAGTCTTCGGACTCTAATTCGTTTTTTTTTCTTTTTACGCAGAGACCGGAAATGAGTCGAGTGATCCCCATCCCCCCAGGACCCGGACCCAGGAGTGGAGATTCCAGGGTTAGAGGACCCCAGAGTCCTAACTAAAGTCATTAAGGAGCTAGTAGGAGCTCAGAACATCTTCTCCACCACCTACGGAGGAGGACGATTTCTGTTCGCCGCGAAGAACATGACGACGAGAGATAAACTTTTAGAGGGCTTCCAAGTCCAAGGGAAGAAGGTGACGCCTACCGTGGTTGGGTCCCAAGTGCGCCAGATAAGAATCAGCCGCTTCTCCATGGAGTACATCGAAGCCGGAGACGACGTGCTCATTCAAACATTCAATAAGTGGGGGAAAATGAAACATCAAGAAGAGCGTTTCCCAGGAAGACCCTGCCTGGTTCTCCGGTGAAGTACCCTTCACCATGGATATGCGACAGCCTGTGCCAAATCTTGTTACCATCGGCACGTCGCGTGTAATGATGAACTATCCCGGAGTGCAAAGACAGTGCTTGCGATGTGGCTCGGTAGAACATCTGGGTAGTGACTGCCCCCGAGCCAAGTGTTTCAACTGCGTCGGCCACATCTCAAACCAGTGCCCACACCTCTGCCGAAAGTGCTTCAGCACGGAGCACAAAATAACATCTTGCTCTCTGCGCACATTTTCAGAGAGGGCAGGGGCGCTGATTGAACTTTTGAACCCGCAGCCTGCAAAAGACGCCGGTGAATGTCCCGTATTACCCACCACCACCGGGGAGAAAACATTCACACAAACAGTGCTGGGAAAAAAAAGAAGCGTCCAACTGCAACAACACCAGCAGAAGGACTGTTTCCCTCCAGCAACAACATTTGCTGAGGAAGCAGTCCCCCCCCCTCGGACATTTCCATTGTTCCACCAACAGAAAAGAAACAAGAACAACACACAGCCGAGGGTAGCGCAACATCACCTATCCCTCCCTCCCTCAACAACATCAGAGGAAGCTTCTTCTGCAGACGCTACGCAGATCTCCCCCGGAGTTGAACACAAAAGAGGGAAACAACTTCTTCCACCCACCCAAGGACCTCCCTAAAAAAAAGAAAAGGGACGGCTTCTCCAAAACAGGAGAAAAATATCAGTGAAGTCGCCCCAAGGGAGGTCTGGACTCAACAACATCAGAGTCCGAGATGGAGGTGGAAACCCCCTCTTCTCACAAAAAAAGTGTCAACTCCAGAATCTAAAAACTGGCCGACTTCTAGTTTAACTTGTACGAATACAAGATCAAGGACGACAAATCACCAGCTTCAAGATCGTCAACACCTAGCACGAGTTCGGGGTTCTCTCGAACTCGCGTGCATGACACTGGAAGCTGGTCTGCAGGACGCGGGATATTCTACCTCCCCCCTACAGATCGAATACCTCACAAGGTATGTAAGAAAATTATGCATTAAAGACTTAAGCCGGGTTTAATTTACTTAAAGCATCGTAATGTCGCCACCCCCCTTCTGTGTTGCCTCTCTCAACATCAGAGGGCTCTGTTCACCATCTAAACAACATTCCTTCTCCTCTCCTTTTCCTCTTTCCCATCTCCCCTCACTTCCCCACCTGAACCTCTCTGTCACTTCCCTTCCCTTCTTTCTCTACTCTACAGGGGCATTCTGACCCCGCTTTTTTTTCAGTAGGCCAATGATGAGATCCCCCTTTACTTTCACCCCATTGAGCGGATAAAGGATAACCACTTAGCAGGAATTGAACGCCGCGAGTGATCCAAACAAGTAATCGAACCTCGGGTACTTCCACAACAGTTTTAACTAGCAGACCCATTCCGTAATCGAGTGAAGGTAATGTAAAAATTTGTTATTTATGTTTTGGGAGCCTGTTTGTATGAAGAGATTTAGATGCAAGAAATATGAAATGTCAGAACAATATTAACTAGTGAACTCTTAAGTGATTGTTCCAGTAAGCTATAACCAGATATCGAGATTGTTTATGAGTTTAACAGAATTGTAGAGAGAGGAATTATGAACCATAAATTAATGATAATTTAACTTAATGTTCCTATATTTATTGAGGGAATTGTTAGATGAGTGAATTGTGTTAATGAAGATTAAGTTTAGCAATTTACTAGATATAAAATTTTGCATGCATTAGCAGCCCTCGAAAGATTCAAGTTGCCTAACTTAGTTTTTATGTATGATTGTAATCTTAGCAAGAGTGAACTTATATAATTGTATAGTGTATTTAAAGTTGTAAAATAAACATGTATTTCTACCCCAAACTGAGTCTTGCCTGAACAAGGGCGGCATCTCACCACTCTAAAATTACGAACTTGTAGCGGGAGGGTAAAGTTGAGAGGTTTCGCCACGACTGTCTGAAGGAGTTAGCAGGTGTTTATATATTTGGGTTATTGGAATTGTCTCACTGAATAGTGCATTTTATTATTATATGGCATAGACTGGCGCAGCAATTAAAAATATATAAATGAGTGTATTCCTAAAAAAGAGATAGGACCAAAAATCCAGAGCAACTGCATAGTAAGTTTGATAGATACGAATTAAGTGAATTTGCATAAATAACGACACAACACTACTAATGGGCTTATCCAGAGAATTCAGCGATGTTTACAAAAACAAACCTGTGATCCTCCATGAGATTGCATGTTGTTCACTGAGTGCATTGAAAGAGGATCAGAATGGTAACTGCAAGGATTTGACAACTTTAAATTATACGAGAAGGACCGCTAAGGTGAATCATTTGTTACAGTAAAGTTTAAATCCGAAAAAAAAACCATGACTAAGGCAGTCTTCAGAAGTCTGAAGCATCTCTAATAATTCACTATTGTAAAGCAAAATACGATCCATTTGACGATTGTTATCTTTAAATGATATAATTGCAAACTTCACAATAAGTTTAATTCTTTTTATTTATTTTAGAAGCTTTTCACGCTCTTTGACTAAAGAGACAGCACACATCAACTGGCTGTGCACAAATAACTGAAAGAAATCACAAAGAGACCAGAGTACGCGGGGATTAATTATGTTATGATAATCGTATTGTGACCAGAACTGTACTTTTTACACTCGTTTCATCTTTTAAAAGCGCTGCGCTTTGATGAAAACTGATATGAAACACAACAGAACCTTACCAAGCTTTTTTCCATTTCATCGGTTTTGGTAATAGATGTCGGCTGTTTATTTCCTGAAATGAAAATTAAATGAGTTATTTTAGTATTTCTTTCTGCTTTCTTTTCGCTCATAAATAAACATATATATATATTTTTTTTTTTTTTTTTACAAATTTAATTATTTTTAACGAGCACGAGAACATTCGTAGCCATGTTTTGATTGCATGTGTACCAAGAAGGATGTTAGATGAGCTCTATACTTTTTTTTTCCAAAAAAAAAAAAGATTATTTACAATGAAGTATAAAGAAATTTTATTAACAAAATGTGCATCCTTTGATAAACATCATCCTCTTGTATCAATATAATCTAAGAATACTTTCTGCATTTGAAGAAACTCATTATACTCATAATAATTATGATAACAGCCAGCAATCGAGAAAATCCACGTGAAATAAATTTTCTTTTAAGCCATAAGATATATTACGAAGGGAAAAAAAAAACATTATGAGGTGTTTCATGGCATGTTTTGTGCAACTTTCTGCCAAGTATTTAAAGTGTGCTTGCATTTAATGAAGGAGTTATGAAAATTATTAATATTGATCGCCTCGTTTCAAAGAAATAGCAGTCCACGATTCAAAAACAAAACCATTCCACGATGTCATATCTAACAATACCTAATCAGTATTAACAGAGCTTTAATTTTAGCAAAATTATGGGATTTCAAGCGAAATTATTGCGATAAAATTACAACCCAGAGCTCTAAACGTTACATATCTTTGATATGTCTTATCATATAACGGATATTAACAAAAATATTTGATTACTCAGTTGTTAATATCTCTTTCACCTATCTCGATGGTCTTCTTCTTTGGTGCATCAACTCGAAGATGGGTTAGTTATAGCAACACATCATAACATCCTGTCTTGTGACCTCCTTTTTATCTCTTCATAACTCTCAGCGGCGGTTAGCATTATTATGTTATTTAAATATGAAATTCTTGGTCTGCCTCGTGGCCTCTTTCCTTCTACAGTCCCTTCCATTATTTCTGTAATCAGTCCCCCATGCCTCAAACGGTGTCCAATTAGACGTTTTCTTCTCTTATTGATGTGTTTCATTAATGACCTCTCTTCATAAACTATATTCAGAACTTCTTCATTACTTTTCCTTTCTGTCCAAACTAATTTTCATCATCTTTCTCCAGCACCAAAGTTTAAATGCCTCTAACTTTTTCATGTCTTGTTTTGTTAGAATCCAGGCCTCACAACCATATAATGCAATGCTCCATATGTATGTTTTCATTAGCTTCTTTTGAGCTGGATGCTAAGTCCTTTACTAGTAAAAATGTTTCTTCTATTGAAGAATGCTTTTTTGGTTAAGATTATTCGTGCTTTAATATCTGACAGTTTTCTTCCATCTTCTGTGATAAGACTTCCAAGATATTTAAAAAAAGATACCTGTTGTATTAGGTTATTATTTATTTCCAGGTTTATTTTCATTGGATTTGCTTTACTTGTAATTAATAGTTTTGTTTTCTTATAATTAATTTTTAGGCTGTACTGCGTGAAAATTTCTTCCATCTTTTCAGGGTGGATTTCAATTTTTGTTCGTTATTAGCTATAACTGCTATAGCATCCGCGAACCGTAACCAGATAATATCAATTCGATTTATCTTAATTCTTGTTTCTATTATTTCTTTCAATTTATTTATTGCATCTTCAATGTAAAAATTAAACAATATGGGTGAAAGAGAGCACCGCTGTCTTACACGTATAAGTATTTTTGCTATTGATGTTTTTGTGTTATTGCCGGCTGTTTCTATTAGGGCTTCTTGTGCTTGTAAAGATTAAAAATGAGCCTTCTATCTCTCCAATGTACCTTTATTGCTTTTAGGCAGTGAAACATTTGGTTCCAGTCAATACTCGAAGGCTTTCTCCAAGTCAAGAAAAACTATCTGAGTATTTTGATTCTTCTCAAATCTTCTTTCGATAACTGTTCTTAGAGCTAGGATTGCTTCTCTTGTCCCCTGCTATTTCATGAATCCAAACTGGTCATTGCCGACATATTCTTCAACCTTCTTTGTTAGTCATTTTTGTATAATTTTGAGTAGTATTTTCGAAGAATGTGATATTAAGCTTATTGTTCGATGATTGTTTGCATTATTTGCTTTACGAATGGGTATGATAGAGCACTGTGTAAAATCTTTGGGGATGATCCCGGTTTCATAAATATCCTTCATGATCTTGAAAAGGTATGCCTTAGTTATGTTTCCTTAGTATTTTATTAATTCTGAGGGGAAGTTATCAATGTCTGGTGCCTTGTTGGTTGACAATTCATTCAGTGCCCATTCAAATTCATCTTTTAATATAGTTGGACCAATTTCTTCCATATCAAGTCTTGTTTAATTTCTATAGCCTTGGCGTCTAGATCGTTTCACTATATAGATCTTCTAAGTACTCCTTCCATCTTTCCGAAATTTCTTCCTTATCTATAAGTATGTTCCCCATTTTATTTTTGATGATTGTGCTTCTTGTCTTGTTTTGCTGGCTTATTCCTTTTATAATGTTATAAGCTTTATCCATTCTCCCAGTCTTTGTTAGATCTTCTATTTCTTTACATTTCTCTATATACCATTGTTGTTTTGCTTCTTTACACTTTCTGTTTATCATATTTTTATATGTTTATAATTGTCTTTGCTTTCTTCCTTTAGGGAGGTTTTTTATTTCCTTCTTTCATCTATTAGATCTAGAATATCCTGGGTGATCCATGGCTTTTTTATTTGCTTGTTCCTTAATCCTATTTCAGTCATTGGCAGCCTTGATGATTGTATTCATCAAATGAGTCCATTTTTCCTCTATGTTTTTCTTTTCCCCTCTCTCCAGGTTTAATGCTTTCATCAGTTTGCTGTTTACAGTTTCTATGCTTTACCTCTGTTTTCAGGTTATTTTTGTTACATTTGGGCCTTTTTCTTGGTTGTGACACCGTTTTAAATTTCAGATTACATTTCAATAAAACCAAATTGTGGTCACTGTCAACATCAGCTCCAGGATAACTTTTGTATGATTTTACTTGATTTTTAAATCTATTTCTTGTTATAATATAATATATTTGGTACCTTCCTATATCCCGTGGCATTTTCCAATTATACTTTCTTCTTTGTAGCACATCATACCAGGTGTTAGTAATGATCAGATTGAATTGGTGGCAGAACTCCAAAAGTCTATCTCCTCTTTCATTTTGACATCCAAGTCCATACTTTCCCACCTCTCTACCATCATTACCTTCACCAATGACTGCATTCCAATCACCCATGACAATAAGATTATCTTCCTTTTTGGTCAGTTTGATTAGATTCTCAATAACTACATATAGTCTCTCATCTTCGTCATCACTGTGGTCGCTAGTAAGCATGTAAGCTTTTGTTATTATAACATTTGTTGGTTTTGCTTCTAGTTTTACCTTTATCAATCTGCTACTACATTTTACTGAGTTGATTACGCTTCTTCCCCATTCCTTATTGAGAACCACCGCGACTCCATTTTTTGCTGTCTCATCACCTGAATAAATGATTCTGTAATCCCCACTCCAAAAGACTCCAGTTCCATACCATCTCATTTCGTTAATCCCAATATGGCTATTTTTAATCTATCCATTTCTCTCTTCAAATTTTCCAGCTTTCCAATTTGTAGGAGGGTTCTCACATTCCACGTCCCAATGAATGAATAAGGATTTCTCTGGTTTACGACCTGGGAAGCCTTCTTTTCCCCTGCCGTGCACAAGTATTGAGCCATTATGCGCTTTACTATCTTTTAGAATGTCCATCCATACTGCTATCTTAAGAGGGGAAAAATAGAACAGGGTGGTATCCCCTTGCCTTCCTTGTCCAGCAATAGCCTTCTAGAGAAGCTCAGTGTGCTAGCCGTTTCTCATTTTTCATGATTATCCGCCTACCACCGTATCCTTTACACCATTGTCACTTATGGTGGTCTTTCGCTGATCAGAATGAAAGTTGTTGCTCTCGATGGTATCTCAGTTTAATCCTTTGTTCACCCTTTACTGTGTAACACAAAACGTAAAGACGCTCAAATCGCAAAAATGCAAATTCTGCATTATTAGTTAAATTTCATTGCAATTTATATTTTATTTTTTAGTGTCAAGATGGCTGTTCAATTACAAAAGTGTTAAATACGCCTGTTTTATTAAGATTTTTTTTTATCAATCTGACTGTTCATGCACTACACGAAGGTCTTAATTAATTTGGAATTTTTGGAAATATTAACAGCAGTCGCTCGCGACTGAGAAATATATCACTATTTTGTGTTGAAAAGAAAAATAAGTAATAAAGAAACAGAAGAGAACAGGACCGACAATTCCAAGATGTCAGTTCGTTTTGGTATTATAATTAAAAAATTATTTTTACTCATACATTTTGTGGTGAGATTGCAACCAGAATCTGTGACATGTACTCCAGGAACAGAGGTTTTCTGTGTGGAGCGGTTTATTTATTTATTCGTATGGAGTTTCCTCCCTTTTTCACCCCCGTCCCTATTGGGGCGAGTTGAGCCCCCCCCCCCCCTCATGGGGGGTTAAGTATTTATGGCTGTAGATCCGTGTGTGTTCACGGGGCCGGTTTGCCTGCTTGCGGGAAGAAAAACGCCAGATGACTGACGGAAAACACCCTACTGCCGCGCCTAAGACCGGCTAACTTGGCTATGGCTGAGGAAGATCCTCACGTCTTCGACGGGAATCGAACCTGGGACACTCCTTCCCTAGTCATATGGTTGCGAAGAGCAGAGCTACTAGGCTAACCGCGCGGACTGTGTGCAGCGATAAAATGTGATGAAGTAAATTTTGATGTATTTGGTATCTCCAGGACTGGCTTTGGATTGGATCTGAACTGGATTTCGCTGACCTTAAAAGGTTATATATTAGCTTTCAAGAGGCGCAAGCCGAAAGCGTTTGCTTCTTGATGCTCTCGTTTCCAGTAATTTTGTGTGTGTGTGGGGGGGGGGAACACAAAACTATCTACCTTTTTTGTATCCTTCCGAAAGGGATACAAAAAAAAGTCTTTTTGAAAGTCAGAAAACTATCTTCTTTATACATCAGTAAACAGAGTGAATTTAAAAACCCACCCCAGCACCATATTCAAAAGCCAATTATCAGCATGTCACGCACTAAGAAGCGACCACTTCGTGCCTACGGAACTCGAATGCTATCCTCACCATTTCAAGTTAATAAAGTCGATGCAATCACGCCTTTGGCAACAAAAACCGTCACTCCATTCCAAAAAGCCAGTAATACCAGAAACGCAGGCAACAAGAAGCAACCAGATCTGTCCTGAGGCTTCTATTCTCCGGTAGTTCTAAACGGACCCTTAGGTCATTCATGGCTGGTAGGTGATATTCTTGGTTAGCCTCTTCCAGTCATCTCGGTCTCTTGTTCGTGATGTCAGTTGAGAAAGGGAGGAATTTGTCCATTTTTTGATGTTATCAGTCCATTTTAATCGAGGTTGGCCCCTAACCCTTGGTCTCGGAACGATTCCTTCTAGTGCTTGCTTTGGGATGCAATTAGCCCTCTCCATATCTCCGAACCATTTCATCTGTCTTCTTCTGAAGACTGTCAGAATCTTTTTCTCCCGTCTATTGAATCGATCAGTTTTCGGACATTTTCATTGGTTTCGTGAGCGGTATAGGGAATTCTCAAAAGTCTTCTGTTTATTTATTTATTCGTATGGAGTTCCCTCCCTTTTCTACCCCGTTCCTGTTGGGAAGAGTTGAGCCCCCTCACGGGGAGTTAAGTATTTATGGCTCTAGATCCGTGTGTGTTCACGGGGTCGGTTTGCCTGCTTGCGGGATGAAAAACCCCAGATAAACGGGGGGGGGGGACCCTGCTGTCCACGCCCAAGACCGGCTAACTTGGCTATGGCTGAGGAAGATTCTTAAGCTCCTCACGTCAGTGACGGCAATCGAACCTAGGACACTCCTTCCTCAGGCATAAGGTTGGGAAGTGCAAAGCCACTAGGCTAACCGCACGGACAAAAAAAAAATCTTCTGTAAGTTTTCATTTCAAAAGGCAGGAGTCTCCTCTCATCTTCCCTCAATGAAGTCCAGGCCTCACAACCATACAAGAGGATAGAATTCACCAAGGTGTCAATTAGTCTTAGTCTGGTTGTGATTGCTATTCTGTTATTTCCCTACAATAGTTTTAACTTCTGTAGGGTCACGGTTGCCTTAGCAATTCGGTATTTAATGTCGGTTTTTGAACGACCATCTTGACTCAACGTGCTTCCTAGACAAGTGAACTTGTTTACATTCTCAATTTGTTTATTGCCAATTTGTATCTTTAATTCAATGTCTGATTTTGAGGTTATCATTATTGCTGTTTTTTTTTGTAAGTTATTAATATTTTTTTAATGTTCCAAAAATACGGCTGGTTATCTCTTGTAATTCTTCTTCACTTTCTGAAAGAAGATCGATATCTTCTGCAAAACGTAAGTTATTTATTCTTAATCCGCCAACTACTATCCCAGTGTCATATTCATGAAGAGCTTCATCTATGACATATTCCAGAAAACAATTAAAAAGAAGAGGGGACAAGATGCATCCCTGTCTTACCCCCCGTTCTGCCCGGAACGATTGCCTGCTGTAATTTTTAATTTCAATTCTCGTATCAGATGAGGAATAAAAAGATTTAATAATCCTAATATTTTATTGTCAATACCTTAATCTGATATATGGCAAGACGATATGACCTTTGCAGTCGTCCTGTGTCTCCACGTTGCTACGTTCACGGTGGGATAATTGGTTGTTAATATTTTTTAGAGAGTAGCCATTGTTTTTAAAGGTCCATTTAAGATGTTTAAGTTGATATAATACCCAACTTTTGTGCTGGATGGTGATGGGATGACACATGCAAATATCTGTTTGTTTGTTCCATCAATTAAAGTCTCTATATTTAGAAAGCCAACTCATACAGACAGATATTTGCATGCGTCATCCCATCACCATCCAGCGCAAAAGTTGGGTATTATATCAACTCTAGCGAATCGTGCAAGATCTGTACTGTCAGATGAAGAAGAACTGAAAAAGGAACTACAACATCTTAAATGGACCTTTAAAAACAATGGCTACTCTCTAAAAAAATATTAACAACCAATTATCCCACCGTGAACGTAGAGACACAGGACGACTCCAAAGGTCATATCGTCTTGCCATATATCAGCACACTATCCAAAAAGCTGAGTAGAATTCTAAAGAAGTTTAACATAAAAACGTGCTTCTCGACTATGCCAAAAATAAGATCACGCTTCAACAACTATAAACAACCTCACAACCTTCTACAATTCCCAGGTGTATACAAGGTCACTTGTGAATGCGGAAAGCCTTACTATGGGCAGACAGAGAAATCTATCTTACTATATCTTGAAGAGCACCAGCGCGACAGTGGTTATAAAAGAACCAGAGCAACTGCTCTGTCAAGCCATGTCCTGTTTTCAATAAACACGACCAATGAAAGCCACCAACATGAAATAAACTGGACATCAACTTCAAACCTACACATCTGCCATGATGAAGTAGCGTGCCGCATTGTCGAGTCAAAAGAAATCACCTTGGACCCTTTTCACATGAATAACAATCTTAGCTATAATTTGCCTAACTCTTTCAACTCTACTATTAGATACTGGAGATCGCGTGATCCCACACACGCACAGGTGTACAACAATAGAACTTTAACTCGGACTGTAGTTCAACTCATAATAACCGTAATTTACAGTCGAATATTATGGCTTTATAATTGTATAGCTTTAGAGTGTGTCAATGTTAAATTCGTGTCTTTTAATATCTTTCTATGTTCTTATCGCCTGATGAAGTCATTCTTGACGAAACATGTTGCGTTTTTTCAAATAAATGCCATTGTGTTATAATTCTCGGGTTTTAAGTCAGTTAATTTAGAAAAATGGACATATCCCAACCCTGAATTAATAGTACTAATCATATATATATATATATATATATATAAGAATGGAGGATAAAGTTAGCCAAGCAAGCAGAATTCTCGTGCCTTCGAGAATACCAAGGTCAGCTACATTTAAGAAGGTTCGTTATTCTTCGGTGTTTCTGAATAATTTTTACAATATGGGCTACTATTTCGCTTGGAGGGAGAGAGGCATCAAAGAAACTTCATTGTGGAATAATTCCGCTCTGCATCCTGCTTCCCATCCAAATAGCTGTAGGTCCAAATCCTACTGCTGGCTCTGTTTGCAGAATTCTATGGTAGAAAAAATCGTCTCCCAGTTGTGAGACAACCAGTAGGCCAAACGGAGTCCCGAAGTGGCTTAAAATTTTCTGTGAAGTCAGTCTGCATTATCATAGCACAACCATAGTCTTACATACAGTATCAGAATGGGAGAGGAAAGGTTAGCAAAACAAGTGTTCTTTGCCAGGTTGGCCAGAAAAAGACCCAGAGGAAGACCAAGATATAGATTGATGGATACTGTAAAAAGTGCCATAGAAGATAGAAATATAAGATCTGATAATGTTGGAGTCGTGATAGGTAACAGACTGATTTGGAGGATAATTGTAGATAGGAAGTTAGTAATGATGCAAGTTTTTCATGTAGTACTATCATATCCTCTACACCTCTTGAGGGTAAATATCAGGAATTTGATGATGATACATGCCTTTGAATATATGTGCATTCTTTGGTAAGGATTATCCACCCATGGGATCTTTAAAAAAAAAATCAGTTAATTTTTATTTCTTTAATTTAATTAAAGAATTAAATTTAATTAATTCTTTAATTTTTATTAAATCAGCCTTTTTATTCCTGTATACGGGGAGTAGGCGAGGCCATTTAGCCCTATCTAACTTTTGGAGACTGAGTGGGCAGTTCAATCTCCACTGGTACCAATCAGAGATAGATGGCCCAAGGCTATTACTAATTAAGCGGTACACAGTGAAGGGAGACGGCTCAAATGTGCCGCCATCTCGTGGTCCCTAACCTGAACACAATATATTTAATGTCTGAAATAATGTGGGTTCTACGGTCGATTTTCTTGAGTTTACAAGACGAAAAACCCGAGTTTCCGGGAGGAAAAACCTGCTTGCCCGTGCCAGAGATCGACTAACTCGGGAACCGGTCGAAAAAAGGCTTAGAAAAATATCCTCTAATCGCCGACTAGACTCGAAACCAAGTCTTCCTTCGTGCAGCCGAGCGCCGTGGTTGGCAAACGCCACATCCACTGAGCTACACAGGCTCTGTGTAGCTCAGTGGATGTGGATTTAATTAAATTTAAATATATTTATAGAAATTACATTTTTAAAAATATTGGAAATTGTAAAAAAAATCATATTGGCCTGTTGTCAAACTCTACATGCTACTGCAGTATGCACCTACATGACGATGCTACATAATAAGTTAGAAAACTTGACAAATTGTTAAAGAAATTGCAAAAGATACAAGCAGCTCAGTTTTTCTACGCCGGTATTTGTCGTACTATTCAACTTTTTCAATTTTAAAGAAACGTTTCATACACCCATTACTTCAAAATTTATAACAGAACAAAAATAGAACTGCTTAATAAAACTTTGCATTCACAATGAACGCATTTCCAATACAAACGTTAGCCTGGTACGACTGAAGACAGAAAAACATATCTAATTGCTATACTTGGAAAAGCGTTCATACGATTTCCATTCTCAACAGACAAGCCGATAAAATTTATGAGTACAACAAAATGAATCTGATTAGGAAATTGATTAGCCTAGTGATGGAACAAATTCGAATGGTAAAACCTCATAATCAGCTCTGAGTAGAAAAGAGAGTTGTCAGCAAGTCTAAGTATCTATAGAGGTACCTTGGACTATCTTATCATTAGAATATCCATGAGTACCATGCGAAACTAATGGTTGTTACCTTAATCCAACTAACAGTTCGCTCCCATCATCGACTAACTAAGAAATCTTCCAAATTAAAAGTCTCTATATTTCGAAACCTACACGTGCTGATAGATTTCTACATGAAAATCCCCATTGTTTCATACCGCAAAACTTGGGCATTACGTCAACACTAGGAGCAAGTGCCCAACGCTTTAGGAACTTCAATTTCTGAAATAAAATAAAATAAAAACACACCTTTCTACAAAATGGCTATGATAAGCGCATTGTCTGAAGACTGCTCAGCCAATAGACTATTTGAAGTACTACATATGACAAGGAAATCAAAGGTTTTGTTATTTTGCCATATATTTGCTGTATTTCCATAAAACTTGCGAAAATTCTTACAGAACATCAAATCAAAACATATTCACTCCCTTTATCTGGATCAGATCACTACTCCAAGCCATAAAACTTAGACATGGTTCCCCATAACATCCAGGTGTTTTTACAACTATTGTGAATAGGGACATACCGAAAAAAGCCATTGAGCAATGCACTGACGTTCTTCAGTGCATTGCTCAATGATTAGCCTAGTGATGGAACAAATTCGAATGATAAAATCTCATAATCAGCTCTGAGTAGAAAAGATAGTTGTCAGCAAGTCTAATTCTGATTCCGAAAAAAGGAGTGAATACTCTTTTCATTTGATGTTCTCTAAGAATTTTCGCAAGTTTTATGGAAATACGGCAAATATATGGCAAAATAACAAAACCTTTGATTTCCTTGTCATACGTAGTACTTCAAATAGTCTGTTGGTTGAGCAGTATCTGAGGTATCGAATACCAAAGAAGTGAGGCCTCATCTCTGTCATCACATGTACTCTCTTCAGCTGACCCACAAGACCTCTTAGCAGTGAGACATCATATGGGATGAGATGGAACTGTTACCCCGCTGCTGTGACATAACCAAGAGAAGAATTTGGGAATCCTTAGAAATGTCATTGGATCCCAAACACCTAAATATAAACCCAAGTTGTCGAAATACCTCTAAACTATAGCTAGCCAAACACGTGTACGTGAACTCTTAAGCATGCCCGACGTGCTCTACAATACAACTCATACTTGGAAATATATTTAAAAATCATCAGATTCTTGTATAACTATACGAGGTTGGTCACCTTATCAATAATTTATCGTTTCTTTAGTTACTGGTTTTCGTTTCACCTAAAGAAGTCGTGTAATTAGAATGCTTGTGATTAAAGTAATTATTACCATTTAATGCCAATTTCCTGACATAAAAACGTATTTATTTAATAAATTTCATTTAGCTACATTTAAATTTATTTTAATTTAGTGGTTAATAATTAACATCAGCTACCATAATGGTGAAATAAGTCTGGATTTTCATATTGCTTTTCTTTAAGTAAGAAAGAAAAATAAATAGTAGAAACAGAAATAAAAGCAAAAATAAAATAAAATAAACTGAAATATTCCCCCATGTTTTTGTTTGTTTGTGTGTTTGTTTGTTTGTTAATAGTGGCCGGAAGTTGTAACCAGAGCTATGACATGTAATCTCGGACCAGAAGTTTCCTATCTGAGTCTTGCTGTGCGCAGTATTAAAATGAGATTGTAAGTATAATGTGATGTTTCTTATTTTAGGTACTGACTTCGGTTTGGATTTTGATTTCAATGACTTTAAACGGTCATATAAGCTTTCAGTAGCCTCACGACCTTCTGATTGGCAGACGTCTGTCCTTGTACCTATTTCTAAAAAGGGAAACAGCAATCAATGTAGCAACTATAGAACAATAAGCCTTATTAGTCATCCAAGCAAAATCCTGTTAAAAATATTATTGTTAAGAATCGAAAAGAAAATTGAAAGCAGACTATCAGATGAACAACAACACATACTAGGCGAAAAATACATAGAACATAATAAAATAATCTGTCACAAATTTTTAGACCTTCAAAAAGCTTTGGACTCAATATGGCACACGAGGCATTAAGGAAAATTTTAGGTATTGACACACTATCCAAAAAGCTGAGTAGAATTCTAAAGAAGGTTAACATAAAAACGTGCTTCTCGACTATGCCAAAAATAAGATCACGCTTCAACAACTATAAACAACCTCACAACCTTCTACAATTCCCAGGTGTATACAAGGTCACTTGTGAATGCAGAAAGCCTTACTATGGGCAGACAGAGAAATCTATCTTACTATATCTAGAAGAGCACCAGCGCGACAGTGGTTATAAAAGAACCAGAGCAACTGCTCTGTCAAGCCATGTCCTGTTTTCAATAAACACGAACAACGAAAACCACCAACATGAAATAAACTGGACATCAACTTCAAACCTACACATCTGCCATGATGAAGTAGAGCACCACATTGTCAAGTCAAAAGAAATCACCTTGGACCCTTTTCACATGAATTACAATCTTAGCTATAATTTGCCTGACTCTTTCAACTCTACTATTAGATACTGGAGATCGCGTGATCCCACACACGCACAGGTGTACAACAATAGAACTTTAACTCGGACTGTAGTTCAAGTTCATAATAACTGTAATTTACAGTCGAATATTATGGCTTTATAATTGTATAGCTTTAGAGTGTGTCAATGTTAAATTCGTGTCTTTTAATATCTTTCTATGTTCTTATCGCCTGATGAAGTCATTCTTGACGAAACATGTTGCGTTTTTTTCAAATAAATGTCATTTTGTTATAATTCTCGGGTTTTAAGTCAGTTAATTTAGAAAAATGAATATATATATATATATATATATATATATATATATATATATATACATAGAAGGTATAAGATTGCAAGATATCTAGATTTTTTTCACTGCATCTCAATAGTCAACACCGTAGAAGCCAGTTCACTAAAGAAAATAACAACAATTGGTCTTTTTTGACATCTTAATCAAACCATCCAAAGTTTTCTTGCTTTCTGTATAGTTTCTTTTCAGTTTACAGAAAACTTCCCCAAACGGGTAGATACATTAACAAACTTTTAAACCAGCTCTTATATCAAAAGTATGGTATTATAAAAATTATTATTAAAGAAGCCATCAATCTCTTTTCGGACCAATCTTCCCTCACAGCCGAGCATAAAGTTGTTTGTATTACGAGTATTTACTTATCTACTGGCTACAATCCAAGTAATTTGCAAATTACTTGTTCCTCCCTCTCATAGTCCTTTCAATATACACATGACAGTAATGTAATTGCTATTCTATATATCTGGGATATCTCAGATGAAAAAAAAATAGAACCTTAATGAAATAATATTCTGCATAGCTTTCAAACGCCACATGAATAAGCTACCTATCCTAAAGAAAGTGATCCCCCTTTCAGTTCGGTGTATAAGTTTCCTTTTTATTGCAACTTCTGGTATTGTGTACATACAGTACAATCTACATCTGCCAATATCCGCCCTGAAGAACATCAGAAATACATCCATCGTCGCATTTATGTTAAGTCTTCTTTTCGCAGTCGGCAACACATCTAAAAATCCAACCGCATCTCAATAAATATGGTAGTGAAACTCATGAGGTATGGGAAGCAAGAATTCTTCGGTCTTCGGCTTAATAGCCAACACTTTCTATCAGTGCCCATAATAACAATAACATTATTGTTATTATTTTTTTATGTGTTCTCACACACGAAAGGATATTAGTAAACCTTATTAGTTATTAGTGCATTTGTACCACGAGTGGCCTGAGGGTTTTTTTTTTCTATTTTTATCAATTGTGTGTGTGTGTGTGTATATATGTGTGTGTATATATATTGTTTTATACAAATACAAATACGGTAATTTAACATACTTTTTACGTTATGTCTGTCTCTGCCATATGGTTTATCACAATTACTCGTAGTGACAAATATTTAGGTAAAACAAAACAACAAGAATATGGAGTTGGGGGAGGGAGGAGGTAGTTTTTGTAACATTGTGTGTTTACCGTGCATACATCTAATAGTATCATAATGATTTAGAAACAACAATTTTTTTTAACTGCACTCATCACAGAATCCAAGAGATTTTCTGTCTTACTTTAATAAACAGTAGAATCCGCTTATTGTGATTGCGGATAATATTATCAGTCGGCTATTGTTATCAAAATCACTCGGCCCCAAAATACACAATTTAAAATTAATTAAAAATAATCCATCTATTATAATCAAAGTTCCGGTTATTCTTGTCATAATCTTCCAATATTTAGTCTTTTGCGTCTCAGAAATCTAAGAAATAAGGTTTAATCAGGAGAAAATTTGTAAATCTGACTTTTTTGTTAATCTTCCTTTAATCTTATTCTTCTGTAAATCTTAAATCTTCCAGGCAAATGCTTGGGGGGGATATAAATACAGTCTAATTGTGATTTTTTGAGTTTATTTTCGTGCTCTCTTTCAGTGAGTGAATTTGGCTTTACGTGCTCTGTAAAACAGTCCTTAGCATTATCGCAGAAGCAAGTAAGAAACGCAAAGATTCATCTTTTCAAGAAAAGCAAAGAATTTCCGAGTGCTATGATAAGTTGCCCAAAATGAGTTAGCATAGTGCAGCTGTACATTTAAAATTTTCACAACCACTCTTGTGTAAAATATTAAAAAAAAAATAAATCAAACATTGAAACTTCAGCTCTTACTAATGACAACATGGATCGGAAGAGAGCCCGATCTGGTAAGGTTACTCAAGTTGAATCAGCATTAAAAATTTAGTTTCTTATTTAGTTTAAAATTTTTGTTCGTGAAAAGAATGCCTCAATTAATGGGCCTTTGATGCATGAAAAAGCAGCACTTGAAAAAACAATGGGCAAAGAAAATTTCTCCGCAACTGATGGATGGTTTGACAGGTGGAAAAAGCGAGAATATTGTGTACAAGCGTATTCATGGTGAAGAAAAAAGTCTTGATTTTTTATCAGCTGATGCGTGGATTAAGACCGAGTGGCCAAAAATTACTGCTGAATATTCTCCCGAGGATGTTTACAATGCAGACGAAACAGGACTCTATTTTTGTGCAATGCCTGAGCATACTTATTTGTTTAAAAATGAAAGTACTAAAGAATTTAAATCTTCAAAAGAGCGAGACAGTTCTTTATTCTGTAAATATGAAAGGTGAGAAACGAGAGCTCCTAGTGATTGGAAAAAGTAAAAATCCTCGGCATTTTAATGGTGTCAAACGTTTACCTGTTGACTATTGTTCTAGTGCAAATGCTTGGATGACTAATGACATTTTCAACAATTGATTGGTTAAGAGGGATCTTAAATTAAAGCAAAAAATTGTCTTGTTAGTAGACAGCTGCACCGCACACACAAACAATTTATTGTTAAAGAATATCAAAGTAATTTTCTTGCTTTCGAACACTACATCGTTAATTCAACCATGTGACAAGCAATAATGCGAACTTTTAAAGCTTGTTATCGCGTGCGAGAATTATAGCTGAACTTGATTATATAAAAGACCAATCTGAATGAAGTGCAATTGCAAAAAAGACTTCCCTTCTTGATGCATTGTAATTGGTAGCAATGTCATGGAAGCAAAAAATTTCAATAGTCTTTTCAAAACAGACTATTGAAAACTGCATCCAAAAAGATGGATTTTTTTAAGACAAACTCTGAAACCCTTCCGAAGAATTTGAATATCACACAAATGAAATTTTTGATAAAACTCCGGACGGTGTGTCAAAAGAAGAAGTGTTGGGTACAATGAGAGTGTTGGATATATGTCAAGCTGCTTCCAGTGCAAGACGCTCTACCAATACTTCGTCGCTGTGTGCAACATATAGCGACAAACATCAAAAGGCATTATGAGTATGAGCAATTTATTCACGAACTACTATATTCAAAGACACAACAGACAACACTAGATAAGTTTTTAAAATAAATTTTATGTTGTTTCTTATTAAAAAGTTGTTTATAACAATAAATTAAATCAAATAATGTTTATAACAATAAATTAAATCAAATAATGTTTATAACAATAAATTGAAATAAATGATGCAATTTTTAATATCCTTTGCTTAATGTTATCAGCCGGTTATTGTTATCAAAAAGCGACTGTCCCAAAGTGATCACAATAAGCAGCGTCTACTGTATCTATTTACTATTGAACTAATTTTATTTATTATTTTTATTTTAGTTTACTATTTATTTATTTTGTTCAGACTTTGATGGTTGAAATTGTATGAAATTAAATAATCAAGTTGCAAATCCATCTAATAGTTTACGCTTAATATGTATGTATATGACAAATACGAAATAATTCTTTTTAAACAACATAGCAGATAGAATAACTGGACTGAGAAATAAAAAAAAACGCGATCTATATTTATGCGGTAAATGACATTTAAATAAGTTGTTACAACTCTACAGTAGTATCCTGCTCTGAGCCCCCACCCCCACCCACCCACCCACCCATCGCATGAAATTTGATCGTGTTGAAATCCGAGCGAAGAACGTCATTCTTCTTGAATGGGATCAATTGAAAGGAACAAGGAGAACGCGCGTAAATCACCTTAAAATAAAGTGAATTTGTCAATTTTGTCATATTTATAAGGATACAAAGAAACAGGTGGATGAAAGGATGCAACACCGAGTATTCACTAACCAAAGGAAGAAATACTTTTAAATTCATTTTGCTACTCTGTGGAGTTAAATGATTAACTTCCAACGAATATCCCTCAACTTTAAACACTTCAGTAGTGCTATCATAGAAGCTGATAAGGGAAATCTCAGCAATTTTCCTCTTTTTTTTTTATTCATATGGAGTTTCCTCTCTTTTCTCCCGCGTCCCTATTGGAGCGAGTTGAGCCCCCCCCATGCGGGGTTAAGTATTTATGGCTGTAGATCCGTGTGTTCACGTGGCCGGTTTGCCTACTTGGGGAATAAAAAACCCCAGATAAACTGGGGGAAAACCCCTGCTGTCCACGCCCAAGACCGGCTAACTTGGCTATGGCTGAGGAAAATCCTTAAGCTCCTCACGTCGGCGACGGGAATCGAACCCAGGATATTCCTTCCCCAGGCATATGGTTGCGAAGCGCATAACCACTAGACTGACCGCGCGGACATTTTTCTCTTAAAGAACGGACAATTGGTGTGGTGAGGGAATAAAAATTTCCTACCTCATATATATATATATATAAATGTGTGTGTGTGTGTATGTGTATTTATATATGTTGAGCTCCTACAAGAGGTACTGTAAAATGTCTCGTGATATGTAACGTGTGTTCGCTTTTACATGTTTTTCTTAGAAAAATGTCAATTTTTATAAGTAATAAGCTTGTACTGTATTTGTAATAACTTAACCATAAGCCTTTTTATAATAATGTGACGCATGACATCATTACGTAACGCTGTTAACCCATATCCATATATGGCAGTTTCAACAGACGTGCGAAGTATGACGTCATCATGTCCGAAGGTGAATATATAACCAATGAAAGTTTCGAGAGACGCGCGCATGCGTACAACTGAAGTCCGGACCTTTATAAGGCGAAACGTCGAGAACGGTTTTGTTTTATGGTTCTGAACCTTCTCTTACCTGGGTCCGCCGCCATGAGAAGTAATATATCGTCACTAGGAAAGAGCTGCACATTGCTGCCATGTCCTAAAGGGCACAGAATGATCGACGATCCGGATAAAGAAGAAATTTGATGGGAAATCAAGATCGAGCCCACAGAAGGAAAAAAGGGAACACTTTCGTATAAAAAAAAAGTATTCATGTAAAAGGCAGTGCTGAACGAGAATTTTAAGTGATCAAGTAAACAGACATCAAGTGTGTCTGTTTATGGGTACCATAAGATAATGTAAATTGATATTGAATTAAGCTTACTCAAGGTTTGCTTTATTGTCAGATTGTGTATATATGACTGGCTGGATATTATACATTATGATTTAGCTGTAAAGAAAGACAATCAGAACAAAGTTAGAATTAGGAAGAATTGTAATACAATTGTATATATGTTAATGAGGATTAGATTGTCTAGATTTCCGTTTTGATTTAATTAAATGGTTTGTGAACAGCACATTAGACTGATTCTGTCACTGCACTATTCCAAAATTTTCGAACCTGCATAAGATAAAGTTTAGGTGATCAATAATCATGCCACGACCAATGAAAGGTAACCATTAACGTAAGCGAGGAATGTCAAACAATATCTGATTTGTCTTTAGTTTAAAATCTTATAATCTAGAACTCAATACATAGTCTAACTAGCGCAATCGTAAAACAAATTAATTTGTTAGACTATACCGCTTGGGAACATAAGATCTAGTAGAAATAAATAAATGGAGGCAATCGATCATTCACGAAGTTTTAAGTAAGGAACAACAAAGACAAAGGAGAGTTGAGATCTGTAATAGAAATACAGGATATTGTAACAGTACATTAGCACTATATATGGGTAGTGGGTTAGGAAAGGAGAAAACTGTTTACATTTGATTTAAAAGCCTGTATGTTGTATTCCTTGGGAAACACATCGTGGAGAAAACTGTTCCACAGTACGACAGTAGCAGGGATGAAGGAGGAATAAACGAAATTTGTTCTGTGGATGTGGCAGCTGCACGTGTTCAAAAAGGCTTAATACTGTGTGGGAGAATTATTGATGGTATTTCAGAAGAACATTTGCCATGGAAATATTTATAGAATAAACATATTGCAGAAACCAAACGTCTGTGCAAAAGTGGCAGAAGTGAGTTGGTAAGAGATGGGTCATTAACCAATCTAATTGCTCTCTTCTGTGTTGAGTCAAGCATTTTGAAAGATCTTTTAGGGGCCCCCACTTCAAATGTGAGAACAGTATTCAATAGCTGGGCAGATTTGTGGTTTGCATAAGGTTAACAGCTGTTCAGAGGTGAAGTAACGTCTTGAGCGAAAGAGAAATCCTAGTTTTTTAGAAGCTAGAATGCAATGGTTGTGATGTGTTTATCCCAGGAGAGGCTTGATATCAAGGTAATTCCAAGAAGAGAAATCTGATTTTGTCTGGAAATTTGGGTGTTGTCAAAAAGTAATACTGAGAGAAAATGGTTCTTTTTTATTAGAAATAAGACAGAACTGGATTTTAATGGCATTGAAATTGCGAGGTTATCTGAGCCCCATTGGAGGATGGCTTGGAGATCAGAACTGATGGCTGTGATGGTTGATGTTCTGTAGGTTGAGGTGAATTGTGTAGAGTAATGTTTATCAAATGAAAGGGAGGAGTGCAATGTGCTGTCATCTGCAAAGGTGTGCATTGGGCTGGAGAGTCAACTGAAGTAGGTCATTGATATATAGAAGGAAGAGGGTTGGAGGGAGAACAGAACCTTGTGGATCCCCGGCATTAGTTGAATGGTGAGAGGATAAGGAACAATCCACCAGCACACATAGTGTGCGTCCAGACAGAAAGTTGCAGAAGTCCTGAGATAGACCAAATGCTTGAAGTTTGCTTAGTAAGCCTTTGTGCAAGACCCGGTCAAAAACCTTGTCGATATTAAGTGCAAACCACTTGAGATTCACCAAACTTCTCCATGGCATTTGTCTAGAGATGGATGATATATGTGAGCAGATCTCCTGTTCATCGGCAGCGACAGAATCCACACTGGTGGTCGTTTATTAGCTGGGGTGCCTTCGAGGTAGTGTAGTGTAGCCAAAACCTACTTCCTGTTCTTGCACCGTTGAAGTCAGTTCAAGAACAGGAAGTAGGTTTTGGCTTTTCAATTCAGATTACAATTAAATCCATTACTTTACACACGGCAATGATGTGCTGTAGGTTTTTGTACCTCACGTGTGTAAGTTCCGGCCTGATTGGCCGAAGGGCTATCGTACCTGATCTAAAACCAAAAGGCTGCAGGTTCGAATCCTACAGCCTGCATAGATTCCGTGATTGTCCTTAGTTGGGGAATGAATTTCGTCGTCTGATGGGAGGCCATAAACTACCGTTTCATTTATTGGAAGCCAGAAGTGGTGAAAATAGAAGTTCGGTCTTCCAGAGAGAAGTTCCTGGATTATGTAAAAATAAATGAAAGATATTTAAACATGAGTAAAATTAAATGGAAATACTCCTTATCCCCTTTCATGGATGAGAATTGCATAAAGAGAGAGTTCAAAATCAATTAAGCACTTTTAGTAAGTCTCTTTTTTATATCGAATTCGACTGAGGAAAAAACGCTACGGTCTTAAATACGTTATGGCATTAACACACACTCCTCGATACGCGGTTAGCTTTAGCACACAACCAACTAAATACTTTACCAAGTTCAAGAACAACCCAGCGTAACAAAAGTAGTAGCCACACCGCGTGTGCATTCTTCGTATTAACTGATTCATAAATATTTAAAGGAGGTGGACTTTACACGCTGCAATCAGCTTCATATCTTTGCATTCAATTCTGTCTCGCTGTGATCGTGAGGGTTACCCCCACCTCAGAAATTCGGGTTTTCTATTCCGCAAAACAGGCAAACCGGACTAATTTCGGAACACACACAATAAGACACTGGCCCAAGGATTCATAGTTGCTATGGACGTAATTCTATGCTGTCACACCTGAAACCACTATTATCATTGCTTCACCTCTCTCTCTCTCTCTCTCTCTCTCTCTCTCGCGCGCGCGTAACCTTGTACACTCATTTTGCGTAGCCTTGTACACTCAGTGTCCTAGATGCGAATCTCATCTAGGACACTGAGGAACAGGTACAAATTTTCGATGATGGCGCATTTAGTGGTCCCATATGGACGTGGAAGAGTTTTCTCCTTATGGCATTTGAGATTTTTATCTCGTAAACCATACCATAACAGGCGTTGTCTTATCAGTGTACATTAACATAACTTTTCTCCATGTTCGAGTACACTGATAAGACAACGCCTGTTATAGTATGCGTTTACGAGATAAAAATCTCAAATGCCATAAGGAGAAAACTCTTCCACGTCCATATGGGACCACTAAATGCGCCATCATAAACTTTATACCTGTTCCTCAGTGTCCTAGATGAGATTCGCATCCAAGTTTTTCCATTCATGAATTCCTCCGCTCCGCTCTGCTTCTGTCACCGATTCCTCTACAGGGAATCGGTAACAGAAGCAGCCGACCCTCACATGCTAATAAAGGGAAACCATACCACACTTGGAAGGATTTCCATTAAGATAGCGGGAATCGTTTTCTTTCTATGATGATGTGAATATTCATATCAGCTGATTCACTTGTTTTACCTTTTATTCTGATCCTCTGATAATTTAATGCATTATCGAAAGAGGAAAACAAACGAAGGAGGAAAATAATGAAAGAATGTCGAGGGTTAAAAATGCTGTAATAGACATACAATTCAAATAATATTTTGAACACGTATTTTTAGCCATATAATGTATTTTTATCTATAATTTATTTTAATTGATTAATAATGCCATTACTTTCGATTCATTGCTTCGTTTTAATATCTTGTCTTCATCTTTTTTATTTCATTGCGTTTTATCTATTTATGATGCATTAAAACGCCTCCCAACCATCGAGCGAATTCCTACTGGAAACATCAGGTTTTGCTGTTACTTTCTGTACGTACTCCTTAAGATATACATGGCTAGTGAATAAATATATAAATCAATGGACAGTATTGAGAAGATGAATTACATGCAATTTTTGCTTCATGTAATTCAGAATGAATGAGGAACTGAGGAATAAGACAACGAATAGAAAAACGGAAAAAAATGAGTGTGGTCAATGAAAATAAATAGCATATCTGTTTCAAGGGAAAAAAAATAAATAAAATTCTGATACCAATTTTAAACATCACGTAAGTGTTAAAATTACATAAATTTATATAATTACATAAAAGTGTGTAATTTATAAATTATATAAATAGTGCACACCTTTGACAGTGGACGAACAAAGACGATCTGGTTTAAAAACAGGAGTTTCTAGATGTAAACAATCTGTATTTTCATCTCTTGAGTCTTTTACTGATTTTACTCCTTTCCTTCCCTTGGGATGTGCATGAAATTCTTTCAACTCAGATAGAAGTTCTAAATAACAGTGAGGTTCAAACTCAATTTTATCTATTCCATCGCGAAGAACGTCTGGTTTCTTGATAAAAGTATCAGGATTACGGGGAGGAGGTTTAATTTTTTTCTTATTTCCCAATTTTTTCCAGTTGTCCTTTATCACTGTAGGAAATGATGATGCAAGATTGGTCAGGGACTTGGCTTTCCTGGGAGGAGTTTTTCTTCTTGGTAAAGTTGGTCTATCAAGGTTGTATTTTTCAGGACAGTCAGCACTTGGAGCAGAGCGCGTTGAACAGCAACTTCCTAGGAAAAGAAATTTTCTGTGATTAAGGCAAGATGTTATTGATGTGGTAATTATTTTTAATAGTTATTAAATAATGCAAAAATTCAATCAGAAGTATATTGCTTAGAAATAAATTAACGGACATCATAGTATGAGGAACAAGCAGCCATGGCGCCCATCTTAATAAGATGTAGGACCTCCTTCGATGCATTGATTGCGGCAATCCCACCGGGAATGCTTTCCACAAGAGTACGTACGATAACGATCAATGGGAATTTTCGACCATTCTGGCTGTAGGCATGTAATGATGTCCTAGATTGTTCTGGGTGGACGTCCCTTGACCTCACCCGACGCTCCATTTCATGACACAGATGTTCAATAGGGCTCTGTGGAGGCGAGCTGCATGTGGTGACGTTCATGTCCAGAAACCACGCAGCTAAATAAGCAGCCTTATGATATGGTGCATTGTCTTGCTGAAAGAGACAATGATCAGTTCCGTAGAAACGCCACAGAGAAGGAAGCATTGCACTATGCAGAATGTTCAGATACCTATCGGAGTTCAATGTTCGTGGCACCACTAAGAGAGGTCCGATGCCAAACCAGGAAGAACAGGACCATGCCATCACACCGCCACCTCCGGATTTCATAGTTGGTGTTAAGCACTCTGGAAAGAGAGGTTCACTTGAAATTCGCAACGCCCACACGCATCCATCACCTCGGTAGACGGTGCAGCGTGATTCGTCGCTCCAGAACACAGCTCTCCACTTTTACTTGTTATATTTGAATAGGAAAATATGAACGTGTTGGATATAATTTTTTCCAACTATGGTAGAAATTTGAATTATTGGTATGCAAGTAGAATGCGGCAGTATTTTTGTATTTACAGACTGATGACGTTGTTTTATGATTTTGTTCCATTGGTCAAATGAGAACATCACACATCTTCCAAATAGTTCTTGCAATAGAGTGCTCTAGAAATATAGGACATTGAGATTAAACAAAAAATATAATAAAATAGTGGGAATATCTGCAGTAAGGTGAATTGGCCTTCGTTTAATTCAATTACTTTTAAGCTCATGATCTCTGCCATACAACATAATAATTGATTTTACTTACTGACAGAAGAGCTGTTTCTGTCTCGGTGCTGAGAAACAGAAGAATGGCTGGAATATGGATCTTCATGTAAAGCTTCGCTCTCATCCGATTCTTCCGATTCATCGGATAGACACCAGTCGCCTTTCTCTAGCTGCAGATAATAAATTCTTTGTTGATCTCATAAAATCATTATTTGAAAGAAAAAACAAGTTACAGTCTTGAAAATGAAGCATTTGATTCTGCTTCTTCAGATTATAGAACTACGTTATAAGGTTTATTACACAATAAGTGGTTCTAACCAATACCAAAAACGCAGAAAAACAATTTTAAATAAGGTAACAGAAACATGAATTTTTTTTTCGTTATGGTTGGTCATAATCTTTAAGTTATCTGTACATAAACCATTCATTGAAATTAATGGTTTATGTACAGATGAATGAATAACTGAAAAATTCGATAACAGTAATCTAAGCATATGGACCAATAGGATTTCCGAAACTCAGAACTGACAGCCAAATCTGATGAGAAGAAACCATCCCCAATGACTAACAACGAAAGACTAGAGAGTATGTGTTTATCCATCACAAAGAGCAAGGAGGACACCTATTAAGAAGGCCTCAATATAGACTCCATCAAATGCATTGGGAATCAATACGAAACCAGCATTCGCCGTCCACCTACCCCTAACATCGCCTGCATCCATTACCTTTGAAAGAGCGTGAAAGAATCCAAACTGGTGATCACTAATCAACTGAAGTGAAGAGATTGGCTGTTAATGATATCTCTCTCTCTCTCTCTCTCTCTCTCTCTCTCACACACACACACACACACACACACACACACACACACACACACACACACACACACACACACACACACACACACACCATTGCCATCGAGAGTACTGAAACAAAGGCAATTGGAGAAAAGCCTTACAACCAACCATTACCTTCTCTTCTAGGAACAGACTGGATGAAGTCCCATCTCCGTGGTGTCTAGAGTGCAAATGAGTATGACTGCATGTATAGGTGATACAGGAGAGGTATTAAATCTGGAGCATCAATCCCCTGCACAGTCACAAACAGGAGAACCTACGAGTATTGATATCTACATTATAGAAGATTTTTCTCGAAGTTCCTTATGAAAGATTAGAATGAGCAAGCAGTGGATTTCTCTTGTCAAAGCGAGAGCTGACCACCCTCTTGTTTGAAAGATCTTGCATAAATCATTTCATCCTCTTGGAAGAAAAGATTTATGCAAGAGATCAGCATATTCTTAGGTGATGTTAGCATGATACCAAGTCGATGTTTGAGCTGTAGAAAGGGCAGAAATTGTACCTGATATCCATGGAAGGGACAAGAAGACTCGAATGTCATTAGAACAGGAAACAAATGCCTTTGGCACTTACAAATTACGCTTTGGATTTTTGATGTTTTTTTTAGCACACTTACTAACCAAGACGTGTACAGTAGTTAGAACTGTAGTTTGTAGTAATTAATAAAAGTAGTCATTCAGTAAGAATTATTTCAATGACTTGGATCAGGAGAATGAAAAGAGCAATCCGTCAATGGAAAAGAATCGTAGAAATCCCGGAGGTTGTTCTAAATGGCACCACTGTAATCAAAGCTGTTCTTTGGTTGTCTGTATACGAACAGCTAGATTATAGAAGTTCCTTTCCGAAAGACTAGAACAAGCAAGTTCCAGTTAGCAAAGCAGAAGTGAATAACTCCTCCTTTCCCCCCTTGGTTGTCGATTAATAACCCGAAAAAATGATTCCAAAAATGAACATTCATATCTTTCTCCAGCTTTCGCAAAATTATAATTCAGAATTGGTGGTTTGATGTTTATTTAGTTTGTTTTGTGTAAGTAGATAAAGGCATTCTCCCCCAACAGGATATTTATTGAGGTCTTTAGACCTGATTTTATTTCTGATATAACATTACCACTTTGCACTGGTGGCCTAATTACGGAAAAAGCAATTACTCTTTGCCATTCTCCGATGATCTGTATGAGATTGGCTAATTCAACTTCTGTTTTTCGCAGGCATGAGCTATTAGGAAAAATATTATATTTGATCTTCAATAGAATGGTTCTATTCATGGGATTAAAGCTTTGCAAGGCATTCTAACCTTAACAGATGCGACAGTTAAGGTCAGATACAAGACCAAGCTAATATGCGATAATACAACAGCACAGTGAGGATGCCATGGAAATTTCTCCTGGCAAAGCAGGACTGATTGGTCGAGTGGTTTGCATACCCGTTCTCCAGCCAAGCTGCTGTGGATTGGAATCCCACCAAAGGCACCGATATTTGTGACTGCTCTACTAACCGTTTATCTCCTATGTACTGCAATGTTTTTGCACCATAGAAATAAAAAACATCAAATGAAACCCCGCCAGCAAGTACCCTCAACTCGAACTCTCCAAGCGACCGTCAAAAATACTTGAAGAAAAAAAAGCGAATCGAAATATAGAGTAGAAAATTTTTAATAATTAAAAAAAATCATAGATTTAAAGAGAAACCACTGCGCAAATGAATACATTATGACAAATATCTATAAAGTCATGAGTACATTACAAAAGTAATTATGACACTGTACCAAAGAAAATAAATTATTTAATTCAAATGTATAAATGTTTTGTTTACTTCCAATTTGGCTTATTTCTTCTGAATTGACAACCAAAACGAGATGTTTATTTTGTTCAATCTAAAACAACATATAACTATGTGAATATGATGTATGTTGAATATAAAAATATTCATCTTCATTTGTGATCTCTCACGAAATATGACTCAATTTTATTCGAGACTTGTGCATTCAAATATTGCATCAATTATTCTGAAAGTATTCTATACCTTATTGTTAGCTGCCTAAATAACAACAGTGCGAGCTACTAGGATAACCGCATAAATTTCCAGACTAAGCGTAACTTACGCTCTCCTACCATCGAGTACTGCACCATATAGGCTCCATGAAAAAATCGGATCTGATTTTCCCTTTCAGTCGTTTCCGTCCCTAGGTGACTTTATAAGCATTGCATACAAACTATTCCTGGTGAGATTTTCACAGGGTAGTTCACCATTGCTTCTCCCCCGCAATTTTATCCGGACTCGGGACCGGAATATGGCTGGGACGTATTTATGACTGTAATCCATGTGTGTTCACGGGGTCGGTTTGCCTGTTCTGGGGGACAAAAAACCCGAGTTTCCAGGTGAAAAAATTCCCTACCTCTGTATGAGACCGGCTAACTCGCTTTTAGTCGAAAGAGAACAAATAAAGGTTCCTCATGTCAGTGACGGGGATCGAACCCAGGTCTTTCCGACCAAAAGGCTTTGTCTATACTGACTGAGCTACGGAGGCTCATGAAAAAATTGAACCACAAAAGTTTCTTGCTTCAGATGTTCTGTTGTTACTAAAATATCTTCGGTGCGTCCAAATCATGACTGCTCTTTAATTACTTTAATTACTTAATTACTTTAAATGCAAAGATTTCAGCACCGATAAAACATGTTAATAGAAAACGTGCACCCTCTCTATTCTTGCTATTGAAAACAAGTCAAGTGTCTTCAGTTTATTTTAACATTTAATTTAATTTAATAACTGTTTAAATAATTAATTTAAATTTACTTAATAATATATTGGACATATTCATTAATTAAATGTGAACGTCCATCATGAGTGATATGTCAACTTACATATCAAATCCGATTATATACCCCCCCCCTCTGTTGCAATGGCTTATAAGTAAGATGCTAGTCACAGACCATGGAATATTTGGCGAGGCATTTTTGCTTTTGAAGTAGACGACCGTTATTGCAGATAAAAATTTTTCAAATTCTCTTCTGAGAAAAATTGAGTTTTTAGTTCAGCATTGCGAATAACAGAATATCGATGATTATTCCGAGTGCAGGGTTAAAATGCAATTGTGTTACAAATAATGCTAACAAGTAACTGTAACTATGTTACAGTATATGGATATAATGTATCACATATAATTCTGCTTAATATTAGGATCCCGAAATTGCAAAGATGTCTGCCGTATTTTCGTAGCTTTTTGCAAGCAAGTCGGCAGCTAATACACTCGATTTGCTACCGACTTGTGATATTGAAGTGTAAAGAAGGCTACTTTCTTTAAAAATATTTGATTTTTACAAAAGTTTCTTTTATGAATCTGTAGAAATGTTAAGGTTAAAAGTGTGCCTTACTATTCGCGAATGAAGAGACCTGGTTAGATTATTTATTTTCACAATTCCTGTGTCGTTTAATCGCATTGGATGAATTAACATATTCAGGCGAATTTTTTATATTAATTTTGATGGCTATTTTGCCTATTTTTCTATAGGAGTACCCTTTTATGAGGTCATTGGCTTACTCAATTTTTAGGAATTTTCTGATGTTTTCTAGACCTAGATACATAAAGAATATGAGGAAGGAATAATTTCGGACATGCCTTTGTAGGATGTTCCTGGTTGTCTTCTTTTGGAGCAGCATCAGGCGTATAGGGGTGAACATTTATGTATTATTGCTGAATTTGTAGTGTTATAGTATATCTTTGAATGTGTGAGATTTTGTAGGTTTTAGGAGTGTTGCGTGTTTTTGGTTCGTGGTGAACACTAATTTACAGTCGGTGTGTTTAAAAAACACACCGACTGTAATACATCCATTACATATACAAAGACTACTGTATTTGTAGTTTTTGTATATGTAATGGATGTATGCCAGTTTAATATGTTTTATTTTTTACTCTATATGACTTACCTCACACAGTAATATATCTATATAATCATGTAATTTTTAAGTGAAAAAAACCAAACAAAACAAATTCAATGAACTTTTTAAAGAAATCAAATAAATATTTATATTTTTAAATGAATTTTTTGGGAAAATCTAAGATGATAAAATGCTCTTTTCTGTTTTATTTTATTTTTAATGTAGTTCTTCCGAAAGAACTACATTAATGCAAATATGCTATAGTAGGTTTACTTATAATGTACATTATAAGTAAACCTACTATAGCATATTTGCACCCTAGGTGGGTCCAGGATTATTTTCCATTTTTATCAATTTGATATATATAATATATATGTGTGTGTGTGTGTGTGTGTGTGTGTGTGTGTGTGTGTGTGTGTGTGTATATATATATATATATATATATATATATATATATATATATATATATATATATATATATATATATATATATATATATATATATATATATATATATTAGGATAACCAAGTAATTTTATAAACTTGGTTATTTTAACTCCTAATCCCAAGTATGCAAATAATTAAGTTTGCGCCTGAAACAAAGTTCAAGTCTAAAGATGTTACAACACCAGGGCAACTGATTGTAAAGGTGGGTAAAGCTCTGATCACTATTCTTAGTATTTTCCATAATGTAAAGCACATCTCACTAGAAGATGTATACTGCAATGCATTATGGGTCGGGTCACTACCCAGACCGGTTTCAACCTTTTCTGAGGTCTCCTCAGTGATTAGCTAGTTCTTAAATACCAATGTTTTAGTAATGCGGAGCCTTATCACCTTTACCTATAGAAGTTGCAACAAGTGTTTTTATTTTTAATAAAAATCTCTGGAGGAGATATAGATGTATTAAATTTTTTAACTTGGGGATATTGTATATTAGGATAACCAAGTAAATTTATAAAGTTGGTTATTTTAACTCCTAATCCCAAGTATGCAAACAATTAAGTTTGCGCCTGAAACAAAGTTCATTTATTATATATATCTATATATATACATATATATATATATATATTCATTTTTCTAAATTAACTGACTTAAAACCCGAGAATTATAACACAATGACATTTATTTGAATAAACGCAACATGTTTCGTCAAGAATGACTTCATCAGGCGATAAGAACATAGAAAGATATTAAAAGACACTGAAATTAACATTGACACACTCTAAAGCTATACAATTATAAAGCCATAATATTCGACTGTAAATTACGGTTATTATGAGTTGAACTACAGTCCGAGTTAAAGTTCTATTGTTGTACACCTGTGCGTGTGTGGAATCACGCGATCTCCAGTATCTAATAGTAGAGTTGAAAGAGTCAGGCAAATTATAGCTAAGATTGTTATTCATGTGAAAAGGGTCCAAGGTGATATCCTATGACTTATATATATATATATATATATATATGTAGAAAGTATTTTTACCTTGGGTATAAATATGTTAAAGATACCAATACCAAGCAATTTTAAACCTGGTTTTACTCCATTTCCCAAGTAAGCAAACAGACTAAAAGTCAAGTTTGCGCCTGCAATTGATGCAAGTCTAACTGATCCCACAGGTAGTGCAGGACCAGGACAACTCGTGGCAAAGGTGGAACAAGCTCCGATCACTAATCTTAATATTTACCCTTAATGCCAAAACACATCTCCAAGAAGGGGATGTATGATGTTTTGTATTAAAGGCAAGGGGCCACTACCTAGCTCCCACTGACGAGACCTCAATAAAGGTCGAAACCGGTCTGGGTAGTGGCCCCTTGCCTTTAATACAAAACATCATACATCCCCTTCTTGGAGATATGTTTTGGCATTAAGGGTAAATATTAAGATTAGTGATCGGAGCTTGTTCCACCTTTGCCACGAGTTGCCCTGGTCCTGCACTACCTGTGGGATCAGTTAGACTTGCATCAATTGCAGGCGCAAACTTGACTTTTAGTCTGTTTGCTTACTTGGGAAATGGAGTAAAACCAGGTTTAAAATTGCTTGGTATTGGTATCTTTAATATATATATATATATATATATATTGTAATTTTTTTATTTATTTATACATAGTCCGGAAACCCTGATCTAGAGATCAAAGATGGAAATTTGTTTAACCCACTTCAGGCCTCCAATAAGCAGGGCAGTATTCTCTCACCGGGCGATAATATTGATCTCCAATGTAAAGACAATCATAAATATCCATGCCTGCAGCGGGATTCGAACCGACTATCTGTTGGTTAGAGAATGGCTGTGCTAACCACTCGGTTAGCATACCCATTAGAGAATCAGGCGGCAGTTATTCAAGTTTCTAAAGAATCAGTATTCAAGTTTCTACAGAATCATATAGCTGTAAGTGTATAGAGTGATGGGGATGTAACGAACCGAAATATGCTACCTATGAATGATTGAGACAATAAGCACATACTGCACGATTCAGTTGAACAGCGTAACTCACCTCGGCATATTCCACAGTTTCAGCTCTTGAACGATTCCATGATGTTTCACATTGAAATCGACCACGAAGCCTTAAGAAAATACAAGAAACGAAATTTTAATTAACTTTAATCCATTATTTAAATCTAAATAATCAGAAGAGTAGTGAAGTAGTTCAACTAACTAAGCATTTTGTTTTCTAAATTAGCTTTGTAATTTTTGGTGTATTGACAGAATCATAAGAATACGATTGAAGAAAATTATTATCTAAAAGACTACGTAGGGACTGGGGGGGTGGGGAATCAAAGAAAATCTTCCAGAAGAGCAAATAATAACTGTCGTAATCAATTACAGAAAAGAATGCGGAAAATTCATTAATTAGAAGCCTTTCTGAAGAATACCCTTTGCTGTTATACAAGTTGCTTATCAGTGGTTTCACTTTAACGTCTACTTAGGAATAATAACAGATGAGAAACTGTTCCAGAATGGGAGAAGTGGAATGGGAAACTTTCATTCCTAAATTTTTCAGGATATCTGAAATTTTTTCAGATATAGCAGAGAAATTTTGCATATTGGAGCATTCATTGCTTCTATATACAAAAAATTTTATAGAAGCGGTACTATAAATTCATATATATACAGAAATTTCTATAGGAGTCGCACTCTAAATTCATATATATGCAAATTGCTGCAGAAGTAGTAGTGCATCAGAATTCTACGAAAAAAAGGGTGGAATGCAGGCGAAAGGATGGTAGCTTGCTGACCTCGCCTTTATACTAGATCCCATCAGATACCACGGAAATGTTGATGAAAGAATGCAGAACTTACTCGATACATTTTCATGACTTTTATCTTTAGGTAGCTGATAATGGTGATATTTTAAATGGTGGTAAGGAAGTTCACTCTTAATGCTCTTCTCTATTATCTAATCCTCAGAGGATGCAGGACAACAGCTCAATAATTGGATTTGAGGCTTTTTTCTTCTCTTCTCTTCTCGTCTTTTTTTTTTTCGGAATACTCTGAATACAGGCGTTCTTTTGTGACACAGGTAAAATCTACAGGTAGATGCCACCTGTAAAGAACTGAAACAATACTTACACACACATATAGACTTAAGAGAGTAGATGAATCACTTAGATCTTGGTGCGATTGCCATATCTAAAAAGCTATATAATCTAACCTCTGTAAAAAGGTTTTTGACACTACTTCAAATTAAGGTCAAATTTAGATAATTTAACATTACTTTTGTCAGAAATCGAAGATATACAGATGTACTCGTGTTAAATAAAATATAGATTAAACATGAAAATATAGTATATTAAACTTGAAATCTATCGACATTCTCTCCTTAATTATGACACGTATTATGACTGTTGTGTTTATAATCGTTCCTGGCGAATTAAATCTGTACGCTAGGAAAGGTACTTTTAATTTTCATAAACTTGAATCAAATATGCACAGTGCTGAAACTGTGAAGATTTATGACACAGTAATGAATACGCTTATATTTGCTATATGCCGTGCACACGATGGGCCAGTTGATATATTTCTATTAGAGCTAAATAATGTCCTAAAGTACTTAAAATACGATAGTGGTATACTATCGGGGGATATAAATTTGGATTTATATAAGAATAATAGCAAAGTTGAAGAATATAAAACTTCACGTGGGTTTTTTGCATACACGGATTGCAATACGAGAGAAGTGAAAAACTCAGGTTGTGTTGATCATTCATAAGAATCAAAATGGCCTATGAGACTCTGCAATCTATTTTAACAAAATAACTAATCTTCACCCTACAAATCTATCATAACCTAATAGAGTTGATATGAGTTGTGCAGTAGTAATGAGGAATTCGAAATTGGCGCCAATTATATTAAAAACAAATGAGAAGTACACAAAAATCGCAACAGCCTTCTCAAAATGATCTATTATGCAAACCAGTTATATGGGGAATTCATCAAAATGATTAAATATGCGAAAACAGCAAATCGCAATATCATAAAATAATTACATGGAATAATAACAGCTGAGGAACTGTTCCAGAATTAGGGAAGCGGAATGAGATCTTCACATACTCTGGATAACAGACGAACTAAAAATGTGACAAATTATTTTCTTTCTTTTTGTATGAACAATAAAAGTAAGAATGCAGGTTGGTCACCAAGGTAATACAAAGCATTATACACGTGAACCCAGAGGACAATGATGTCACCGCTGTACTTAACGAAATGAATAACCACTTCACAAACTATGGCAGTTGTGATGATAATCCTATTAAGAGGATAAACTCGGCTTCCGTGGATTAAGAATTCGATGTATGTATATGCGATAAATAAGGGTGAGATAAAGAGTATAGTAATAGGATTAAAAAGGAGTAAAAAACGAGACGTGATTATATAAATGTCAAAAAAATACATATTATAATTAAACTTAAATTAAAGTTTTTTACACATATTATTAATAAATAATTTGAAAATGGGAAACTTATAGAACACTTAAAAGTTAATTTTTAGTTTTTCCCTTATTAAAAGGAGGTAACAGAAATGAAATCGGAAATTACAGACCCATATCAAATTATCTAAGGTCTCGAAGGTTATTGAAATCTTAATAGAAAAACGATTAAATAACTACCTAAATTCCATATTCTTTAGGTCGTAATCAGTTCGGGTTCAGATCCGGACTTAATAAGGAAAAAGTGATATTGGGATTCCATAAAACATTTTATAGTGGAATAAATAAAGGAATGTTCACAGCAGCAGTTTTTCTTGATATACTTGAAGCATTCGAATGTGTGCATCATAACTGACTCCTTCTGAAAATGTCTAGATATGACATCAGAGAAGATACAAATGATTGGTTCAAATCTTATCTAAATGGCAGAAAACTATATCAGGTATTGGACCTTCCATAGTGCAACAAAAACAATAAAATACGAAGTACCACAGGGTTGGTGTAGGACCTATCCTATTTTTAATATACGTTAACGATTCGTGTGATTACAAACGTTTTGGTAAGATGATATCGTTCGCTGGTGACGCGGCATTAATATGCACTGAAACGACTTTTGAGGATGTAGAAAACAGGATTATCCATGATATGTTGAAACTAAATACTGTAAGTGGTTCATAAAATGAAAAGATTTTTTTTAAAAATTTAATCATTAAAAAAAATAAAAATAGAAAGTACATAAACACACATCACTTTCTACATTACTGTTCCAAGTGATTATATTATATTATACTATATGTATTATTAATTTTTTTCACTTTTATTCAATTTTATTCACTTTTATTGAGGTAACAAGTTTCACTATTGTATAATGTTTATTATCTGCGCCACTTTTTAGTCGCAATAAATTTCAAGATATATCCAAAAATTCCGGCACCCACATACAGATGTCTCTTTAGTTAATGAGAGAGAGAGAGAGAGAGAGAGATGTTTCGCCAGACACAAGTTGTACCTGTGTCAGTTTTCCCATTCGCTAAGAGTTTGCCGAAGACATATGCTCATTGTGTCTCCCCCCCCCCTTTTATTCTTTTCCAGTCGTCAACGATAAAGAAAAAAGATCTCCAGCACTTCTTACGCTTTCACTGACACAGCTGTTAAAATCGTGGCTGCGACATTTAGGTAATCCCCAGATGAGGGGGGGGGTGGCAAGTGAAAGCTTTTTGGAGTCGCAAATACTATTTTCTTTTCTCCCATGCTATTCGCATGCTAGTTTTTTTTTTTTTTTTCTAGATTAGTAATGGTGGTCTCCAAAGCGAATTGTTAGTGTCATCGAATAGATGGTGAAGCATAACCACTTATTCTTCTAAAAGAATAACCGTTTATGCTTATTCTTCTAAAACAGCCAATTTTCGAATCTTTGTCGAATCACTACATATGCCAAGATAAAAATAGTCTTTTATTAAATAGAAATAATTAAACTATGTGATAAAAATACAGTTTTGCTCATAAATCCTTTTATTATATTCTTTCTCTTTTAAATTACTATTATACTTTTATTTAAATAGAAAATACTTCAATATAGGTGTTAAAGAGAAATTGTTTTGCTCACAAATCCAGAACCAACATATATAAATGAAAAAGACAAATCGTTTACCTCTGAAACGTTGAGGCTTCTGAACCAGGGGCTTTGGCTTCATTTTGATATCCGCCTAATAAAATAAAATATTCGGTATAAGTGAGAGTTTTCTTTCTCTAATTCAAAGCATCTACCATGATTCTTTTAACAAAAACAAAATAATTTCAAAAGAGTTAAAAGAAGAATGGGTGGACTTTTTATCGTCTTCCAGGCTGGCAGGCTCTTTTTGTCCACAAGATGTTTACAAAACATACCAACCTGCAAAATATAATTGCTGTCACGCAAATATAACATTTCTTTTATCTTTTGATTTTTGTGATGAAAATATTTTGGATCATTAGGAAAAACTGAATTGCGTATGGCAGAGAAGATGAACTGCGAACGTACTTTTGTGAATTTATCCCTTTAATAAAGATAAGAATAGGCGAAATGGATCATGATATTCATAAAAGTGGACTTACGTATAACGTGAACGCAAATTATAATTAAAGCGTATTTCTAATCGAAATAATATCAACGAATATTTCTTCATAATGAGATTAACATTTAGTAGAAATATTCGCCATTTCATCGAAACCGCGTGGTTAACCTAGTGGCTTTGCGCTTCGCAACCATATGTCTGGGGAAGGAGTGTCCCAGGTTCGATTCCCGTCGTAGACGTGAGGAATTTGAGGATCTTCCTCAGGCATAGCCAAGTTAGCCGGTCTTGGGTGCGGTCAGTAGGGTTTTTTCCGCCAGTTTATCTGGCGTTTTTCATCCCGCAAACCGGCCCCGTGAACATACGCCTCTACAGTCAAAAATATATCTCCCCCCCAGCGGCAGACCAGGCGACGGGTCGGTTGGGTGTAGTACTAACAAGAAGTCGCATCTAAAAGTAACACGCGGACCCTGCATAGGAAGCGGGAATAACGCGTAGAAGAAGATTCGCCATTTCATCGAAGCACGAAGTGAGTTATGTTGTAATTGCTAATGTATGCTGCGTAATCTTCTCTGTCTTTTTTGTAATCTTGTGAACATCGATCTCCATCTCTTTCGGTCTCTTCTTTCAGCAGTTGTATTTTCATACTGATAAGTTTTTTTATGTTGTCCATCCAGCTGTTCGCTATCTTCTTCTCCTCATTCCGTTAATTTTTTTCCATAATTCTTTCTTTTTTGCACATGGTGGATGAAATAGTGAGACCAAATTGTACTTCTTATCCATGTTAGAGAATACTTCTTATCCATGTTAGAGAATACTTCTTATCCATGGTAGGTGTTACAGAATCGTATTCAGATTTTGCTGAACGTCTATAGACGTTATGGCCGGTTGCGGTATTAAATCGTGTTTAACAATTAATACGGCTACGAAGCGTACGTTTTTACGTTCTTGCTGTCTATGGAATTCTTAAGTCTTTTCCTCATCCATCATTCAAATGAATCAATTCGTTTTCTGTCTTTCTTCTTAATGATTCAAATTTAACATGCATACGTCATCAGTTAAAACACCGCTGCTTTAAAAAAATTTAACTTTCGTGGCCTAATTAACATCTCTTACATTTTCAACGTGGCCTAATTAATGTTTCATGATTTTTGTCAGGTTTAGCATAGCTTTTTCCTCAAGGCTATCCTTCTTTTAATTGCATCTTCATATTGATTTTCATCTCTTATTATGGATCCCCAGTTAATTATAACTTTGAACCACCTATAAATCATCTCCCTCAATCACAAATTTCCTCATAATCCAGATGCAGTCACTTTTGTACAGTGATATTTAAATGAAGCGAGGATTTCTACTTTCCCTCTTGACTAACAGAATCAACCGCTCCAGACATTCCTTAGTTTTTCAAAACAGGGTCTTAGCATCTGCATGGCTTAATTTTTTTTTCTACCGGCAATTTCAATTCCTGCTGGGTCTTATCTAAATCAGAAATTCTCAAACAAATTATTATATATTAAAAAGGGGAATAATAAACATGATTTCATCACCCCTTTCTACTTTTCGACACTATCAATTCTTCAAAAGTTGTTTTTACTGAAACTTCTTGGTTGTCACTCGTATTTCTCTCATTAAGAGACTAAGATGCTCAGGTTTTCCAACTGCTTTGACCACATTTCACTCGCTATCTATTATGATGAATAAAGGCAGGTTTTTTTTTGTTTACAATCAATTCATCTCTTAGATGAATACTTTTCAAATTCTCTTATTCTTTTCATATTTCATCTCATTTTCATCTCATCTGTCGTCTCTTCCCTCTCCGAAAACTGCATGGTCTTTTAGAATTCCTCTATTCACACCTGGTTCTAACGTTTTTTTTATTACTTTCAGCATAGCATTGCCGGCATGTGAAATTGAAACTAAACAGTTCTGTAATTATCACATTGTCTTGGATTTGACTATTTTTTGGAATTACTATTAAAAATTTTCAATCTCTAGAATAGTATATTTTCTTCCAGATATGTTGAAATTTGTTCTCGTCCATTAAAAAACCGTTTAAACCAAAAAAGTGGAAGGAAACTGAAGAAAAAAATAACATAACAGGAAGTTATGTTATTATAATAACATAACTCATATAGTAAGTTATATGAGTTATGAGCAAGAAACATAAAAGCAAAACATAAATGAAGACGAAAGCACATTCCTAGACTGGGAGTAGTGAACGTTTGTCGGAAGAAGTAAATGAAAGATAGAAAGATTATGTAAATGAACTGCATAAGAAAGATCATAACAATAAAGAATACTTTCAAAAGAAAGAATTCGTTGAGGGAACCTGCGGTAATGAAAAGTGGGGTGATAGAGCAATATAACTACTGCCAAAATGAAAGTCTCCTGAAGATGATAAACTTATCAAAATTTCAACATTCACATTTATATTTCTCGCAAACTAGAGCTGTGCTGTTTTGCTCATTTATCTTTCTGAACAGATCTCTTCTTCTTCCTCGGCTTTTATTCTCTTCTTCTTCCTCGCATCTTTTGTTTACGTTTTCCTTTTCTTTCCTGACATCTCTCTGAAAATCTACATTCAACTTTTTAACTTACTCTGTTTCCTGAAGATATTTATTCTTCTTTCTTCTGCTATTTGATCTCTCTCTCTCTCTCCTGACAGCATTTACAATATTTCTTTGTCGTGAATTAATCAGATTCTTCTTCTTCTTTGCTTATTTTTGTTTCTTTTAAATCTTTCCTTATTCGAACTTTTAAACTTTTCTAACTTCTGTTTTATTTTTTTCATTTATATGATTTAATCAGATCTGATTTTAAGATTTTATTTTATTTTATTTGAAGTCCCTTTGCTTCTTCTTAGCCCTTAGTTTCAGTTTAACTTCACTTTTGGCAAAAGCAAAGAATAAAATAGATCTGATTTATGAATTCATCGTTTGAGATGTAAACACGCGCAACATCATTGGTTGTTGTTGTTGTTGAAAGTAAGTATTGACAATTATAAATTGTTCTGCACACAAAACTGCATAACGTCTTCTCCTGTTTCATTTCTCAGTCTTAATTTCCAAATTTCCAGACGTGCCTTTTTTTTATTTTTCTGCCACTTTTGGATTCTAGTTTTCCAAGATCAATCTAAAATCTTCATCTTCAACACTGCACGCTTAAATCTTTCTGCCTCTTCTTCACTTCATCTTAGTTGGTGCATGCACGTGTATGAGTGTTAGTGTACTTCACCTGATACACACACAGAGTTCCCGTTAAATACTGAGACAAAATTTGTATAAAAATAAGCAACTACAGATAGGTGGAACATTAATTTTATTTATTTATTTTTCTCAATACAATCAATACAATGGTTTGCATGGTTCATACAATTTTTCGTCTCCAGGTGTAGAGTTTATCTCTGCTGTCGCATTCTTCTGGATAACCTCCATTGAATTATACCGGCGTTCTTGGAGTGTCGTTTTCAATTTCGGAAACAAATAATAAATAAAGTCCGACGATGCCAAATCAGGAGAACAGAGCTGGTGTGAAATGGAAGCTTAAATGAAAGGTTAAACAAAAAAAAAATAATAAATGTGAGATGAAGCCACCGAATAATGCAGAATCACAAACGTGAAGAATCACTGCCGCTTACGACAGCTCATCATCACGTAATCTCTACCTTCATGTGACCTTCACAGTACCTTATCGGTCACAGCCTCCCCGTCTAATGGTGAAAAGTAACTAATTCGGTTACACGAGAACATTTGAAGACGCCAACCAAAAGAACGAAAACTTGTTCATTATCGTTCTAATTACGTTAATAAATTTCATTACTTTATTTTTTAAAAAATAATTAAAACACATGAATTATAATAGTGTAGCAGAAAATCGCACAGAATATAAAACATCAATCTGAAATATATTTAGCGTATAAATATATTCTATAAATTATTTAATATATTATATTTAATTATTATTATTTAAAATTATTATTTATTATTATTAATTATTATTATTTTAAATTATTATTATTTTAAATTATTATTATTTTAAATTATTATTATTTTAAATTATTATTATTTTAAATTATTATTTATTTATTATTAATTAATTATTATTAATTATTATTATTTTAAATTATTATTTATTTATTATTATTTTAAATTATTATTTATTTATTATTAATTATTATTATTAATTATTATAATTTAATTATTATTATTTTTATATTTAATTATATTATTTTAATATGGAAATTATTTAATATTATAAAATATATAAAATATATTTTAAAAATTATAAATATATATAATTGAAAAGAAACAGATAAAAAAGACAATGAAATGCTCATTTTAGTTAATCACATTTCATGAAATGTGATTAATGAACTAATCTTCTTATCAAATAGATGGCTTGCAAAACTCATGTAAGACCAGTACTAACGAAAGACTCTGAAACCTCTATATTATCAAGAAAGATGAAAAATCGCTAAGTTTCTTTCAAAGAAGGATTTTCCTGTACGCATTTTTGGAGCAGCACAAGAAGAATGATGTGTGGAGGAACATATATAACCATCAACTAGATCTATACAAATTATTTACGGAACCAGATATTATTGCTACCCTGGTTAGCATTGTGATTAGCGTGACTGCTCTCCAGGAAAACAAGTCGCACATTCGAATCCCGCCATGGGCAGGGATGTTAGTGATTGTAATTAGCTGGGAGAGGAATTTAATCGCTCGGTATTAGACCATCGTCCTGCTTATTGGACGACCGATGTGGCTTGCTCAGTCTCTAGTACAGGATGTTCGGAATGGACTATGTAAAAAAAATAATAATAATTAATTAATAAATAAAAAAGCAAAAACAATTCTTTAAAAAAAAATTCCTTTGCCTACCCCTGGTACGAATGTACTATAGATTTCTAAAAACGTTTTGTGGGTAAGAGTTACATTAAAAAGCACATTAAAATCAGTTGGGTTGGATAGGTTATATATATATATATATATATATATGGAAGGAATGTCCTAGGTTCGATTCTCGTGAGACGTGAGGAGCTGAAGGATTTTCCTCAGCCATAGCCAAGTTAGCCAGTCTTGGGCGTAGACAGTAGGGTTTTTCCCCCAGTTTATCCTTGGGTTTTTCATTCCACAAACAGGCAATCCGGACACGTGAACACACAGAATATAGTACGGCAAAGAAAGCAACAGGAGACATCATACTAAGTAAGTGACTATGACCTTGCTCATAGTCACTTACTTAGTATGATAGCATAGCTGCTCCTACCATTCGTACGGTGAAAGGAAACTAATCATCATTAATATATTACTCTTGAAAAGGTAACTGTCTTTCAAGACAGTTACCTTTTACAGTACTCAAACCTCGATGCAGTTGAGAAAATGTTGAGTGTTTTAAGTACATGACCCGTCTAATTGAGAAAATGTAGTATACCATATAAAGTACAAGATAAATTAAGTACAAGATTCATCTACCTCATCACTGACTAAGAATTCTAATTGCTCGGTGGTGCCTTGAAATTATTCCAAACACCATCGAAAGATACTTGGTTGGGTGGTTGAGTTGCTTTGAATTCCAACCGAAACAATTAAGGCTATAAAGCCAGTGTGTGTTGAGGCTGTTAGTTAGATCCCTGATACCTTGCCTGTTTGGAGGATTAAAAAAAAAAACTTTTATTTCCGGGAGAAAAAATGCTGCCACCACCGTATGAGGCTAGCAATTTCACTGTCAGTTCAAAAAGCCTTAAAAAACTGTTTGAATCCCCCACAAGGATTTGAGGTATTTTCAACCAGAAGACATCTTTGTAATGACTTTGTTGCGGAGGCTGTTCGGAAACCAGGCGAATCCATTCCACGTGATATTGTGCCTGATATGAAGTCACATGCAAGAATATACAAGAAAACAGATGGTCTTTCAGAGCTCAAATATACACAGAAAAGATTGGATGTGCTCCCATTAGGGTACACCCAAACTTTCATGTCCATGTTTGAGCACAACATAACACAAATAAAAGGCAAAATTTAGACCACGAATAAGATCTTTGTATTCTTCATATCATCCTCAGCTATAGTAATATATTGCCAATAACGAATTGAGAGATGAACCACCTCTATCTTATACTACTTTTGTCTGGAGTGGTTTAAAATTAATGCTGGTTAAGATATGTATTCTCCGAACTACTAGAGAGTTTTCTTTCCACAACAGACAGCTGCGTTGCATCCTAGAAGAGTTCAGCTCGGAGAGGGTTGATTGTCATCATGAACTGGATACAACCTAAATATAATCGCAAGTATGTATTTTTAGCTGATTCTTTTCCCTTTCTCGAAAAACAAGGCATCGGTACTATGAAAGTTGTGCCACCATATTTAACAGAAGATGCAATCATTGTCATCCAACCTCTGGTCACATGATCATTGTAGATTAGCAATGATTTTGATTGGTCTATCATCATAGCCTCCTTCTCTATATTTCTGATACTGCATTAGGGCAGCGGTTCGTTTTACTTCGACAAAGAAGGGCTGACAAACATTGGGTTCGACCACATTTTTGCAGTGATCAAAACTCTGAGATTTGCAAGTAGGCACGACAACAATCAGCTCTTGCTCTGAATATGCTGCTATCGCCTTTATGGAGTGTTCTTGTCGAAATGTATTTCAGTAAAACATCTTCCTGGATAAGTGATAAGGAGTGCTGACAACTTTGGCAGTCCGAGGTAACTCGCCCAAACGCTGATTATTCTTTCGCTACACCAGATTTTAGCCTATCGTTTTTAGGTGAACTCCTCGACGGTGGTATACATGCTTAAGTTGCGCTTTTTTCAAGTTTCGGATATGCGGTTTCTATAAGTCAACATTGTATTACGTTTTTGGAATACCATAGGCACTATTTCTGAAATCATCTTTTTACTGCATGCGTATACTCAAGAGCATTTTTATTTAAGTGTTTTTAATAAAAGTATACTAATTTATAGTCTATAAAAATTAAAACAATTTACATTTATTATGTTAAATTGAATTAGGCACAGGAAACAATTTAGTAATTCTTTTTGTTTTATAAGTTTTGGTGTCGCCTGTTATTTTGACTCTTAATTTCTTTTGTTGCTACTTATTGGTTAGTATGCTTGCGTCATTTCTTCCTCTATAAGGTTCCAATAAATACAAAACAAAATAGAGTTTGTTGAAGTAAACAAATTCGTCAGAAGTGAAATTAGAAAAGATCTATGGCATTTCAAGATAAATAAAATCAAATCCTAGGACAGGACACATCTTTAAAAACAGCAAAAAATGGCGTAAAATGGCAAATCCTGGATCCCTTCCTTAGTAGATGAATTTGATCATAAAACAAATAACAGATCCAAGATTTTCAAAGTAGCAACAACATTCCATTAATAATTAGTTTCAAGTAATCAATCAAATATTCCAACAGACAACCAAACAAATAGGATATGTGATGATCTTATCTTGGAAATTACCGAAGAATAAATAGAGCAGGCAGTCAAACGAATAAAAAATGCAAAGCACAGGGCGGTGATCAAATTCCAGTTGAATTATTCAAAACAGGACCCGTGGAACTATCACCAAAACTTTCTTAAGTTATACAATGCCATGCTACATACAGAAACAATACCAAGGCAGCGGTTAAATTCAGAAATAATACTACTTCATAAGATGGGTAATAGATCAAACGTAAGCAACTACACACCCATAAGTCTCATCTCACATAATTATAAAATATTTATTAGGATTATCCAAAATAGAATTACAGGCCAACTAGATCGGAACCAACTATATGAACAAGCAGGATTTAGAAAAGGTTTTTCAACTATTCATCATCAACATACTATCAACCAAAGTATTGAAAAATATCAAGAATATAATAAGCCTATGTACAGAGCATTCATAGACTTCCAGAAAGCATTTGGCTCGATAGAACACAAGCCGCTGTTCCTGGGACTCGACTTCAAAATCAATATAATATAATATATAATATAATATAAATATTTATAAAAAAAATAGTTATATTAAACTTGAGACAACAGGACCTTTCAACCTACTGTAAGAAGAGGAGTTAAGCAGGGAGACCTGTAACACCCAAGCAATTCACTTCATTGTTGGAAATGTCATTTAGAGAACTGAAGTGAGATAATTATAGTCTAAACTTCTTAGGCAAAATGTAAGCAATCTTATATTTGCCGATGACATAGCACTCTTCTATATATTTGGGCCAGATATCCTCTAAATATTTGGGCCAGATAATATCAGGATAATATCATTTAAAAACAGGATGAAAAAGAAACAGATGCCAGAATCACCAATGCTTGGAGGAGCTATCGGAGTTTAAAAGAGTGGATGAAGGGAGACCTACAGATCAGCGTAAAATGCAAACTTCATACACCCATTCTATACTACCCATCATACTACGCATCCTATCATATGGATCACAAACACGGAATCTTTAGTTGTTAGTGATAACAACTAAACATGCGACCAAGATAAGAACATGCGGAAGAGCAATAAAAAGAAGTATGTTAAACATCAAAAGGATAGAAAAATATGAGCCCTAGAAATAAGACAGAAAACAAAAATCATTGGCGTCATAAGAACAGCAAAACCTCTAAAATGGAAATAGTCAGGACGCTTGATAAGAAAACAAGATGATACATGGAATAAACTCATGATTTCCTGGATACCTAGAGAGGGAAAGAGAAGTAGAGGTAGACAGAAGACCAGATGGAGAGATGAATTTATTCTTACAGCAGGATCAACCTGGTCGAGAACAGCCCCAAATAGAGTGGAATGGGGAAGGCCTTTGCCCAACAGTGGGATTTTACAGGGTGACAACAATAACAACATGGACAATTTTTAAATTAAACACTATTTAACCTAAAACAGATTTTTGTTTTATTTATTTTTATTATTTTTATTTTTTTTTAGAAATCGTCACTGTAGTCATTACGATGTAGCTCTGTCGATTAATAAATAAAAATGATACTTTGTGTTAAATAATTTTCCTATTTTTCTTGTTTTATGACTCGTAGTTTCAAAATTGGTATCAAATATATACATTTCTATAAAAACGAAAGGCTAAACTTTCCTACTGGGGATACAGGTCCATAAAAAAAGTAAAACTTTATCTGTGTTTCTGATTAGCCTGAATGACTTGATTTCTGGAAAGAACTCGTTGTCGACTATTATATCTCCCTTTCCCTTTCAAATTTACCAGGACAAAATTTTTAAACTACACACTAAATCGGGGGATGTTTACGATGCGCGTGGGCATTTGTTTAAATGAGATCAAGAATATACTTGATCCCAAAGCCAAAGAAGTTTATTAGTAAATTTATTGGAACGGCAAAACTCAGCTTAACCGTTAGCGAATAGCATCCGGATAAGGGGAATTCATTTTGCACAAGGAATTGTAAGTTGCTACAAATTAAAGAAAGCGAATCAGTTACGAAATTTTAAATAGCCACCTTGCCAAAACTAGAATTTGTAGTATTCTGAATACATACATTCTCGACAATTAAAATGTCATCTCCAAATTAATTAGAAAAAAAAAATGGAATTATTTTCGTTATTTACAAATCATATTCAAATCTTGAATAACTTTAACTAGATGGTTTCCATTGTCTTCCGTTACAGCTATTTATTAAAATAGCTGTAATTATTAAAATGCCTGTAAGGAAATGAAAATATCTCATTAAGAACGCACCTTATACGACAATTGAACTGAAAACTTCATTCAAAGAAGATTAAGTTCGTATACTGACTTTTTTAAAACAAAAATTATTTTCTAGTATTCTTAAAGTTAATGACATTTGTTCAGGTTACTTGATGAACCAAGAAAAAAAAATTCCTTCATGGGTAATTTTATGCACAGGATGGTTTTTATATTATTGTTGTGAGGACAGTTATTGAACTGCTAACGAGTGAAATATTTAACGTTCGTTTGGGATAATCGATTACTAAATATCACTGAATGATGAAAACAGCATATTGCGATGTCATTCCGCCTAATGAAACTGTTTTCAAGTAGATTAAGCACTTTAAATAATCTTGAGGAACGATAAAAAAACAACGCACAGACAGACAGTGTCCATGGCAACAATCGTGTTGAGATAAGATGATTTTAAGCACTATAAAATCTTGCAGGTGATTTTAAAAAGTGAGTTCTTAATGAAGACATCGCAAATATATTGTATTAGTGTAAATTATGGATGAACCTCTTATACACTAAATTAAAAATTAAACAAACGGTCACTGGTACAAACACTTTGGTAAGGAACTGAAATACAGTTCATTTGAGAGACAAAGGAACTAAACAGCTCATCAAAAACGAAATTAATATGTAAAGGAACTTTATTATCTCGTTTTGGGAAAAAAGTATTTCAGATATACTAATAATATTTTGATATTATATATTTGGATAATGTCTGGATATTTCGAATATTTTTATAATGAAAATGGGGATTTTTATATAAATATCCAAATATTTCGTATAAAAAGATTTGGATTTTTTTATATTATAGCAGAAAGAATACGTGGCAACTGAAGCATAATTACATTCTCTGAATTTGATGAACACACACACACACACACACACACACACACACACACACACACACACACACACACACACACACACACACACACACACACACACACACACACACACACACACACCGCGCGCGCATGCGAGTTCTGCCATTCACAACATGGTCGTGTTGAATCGACTTACACCTCATGGGATAAAATGGTACTGGAATTTATCTAGACTTTGCTGAAGAAAGTAAGTCTATCAGGTCAGCGTTTTATTTATTTCTGTTTATTGATCGAAATTGATCTAAGCAGTTTCATGCAAACTCTGTTGAACCCATTGCGAAGAAACGTAGACAAACTTATTAGTATTATCGGATGCATTTCGATCGCCTGTTGTTTTCCTTCTGTAATTTTGAAAGTTAGTACGAAGTTTTCATATCGTATGATAAACACACGACATCGTTTCCACAATTTTAAGCTGCTGTATGATATCAGGATACTGATCATGCACTTAACGATCTCTTCGGAAGACTGCCACAGAGCACTTTTGATCTCTTTACATATATATACTGTATGTGAGTTTGATAACACAGCTAGCTGCTGAAGTTGTTCAGATATTCTGATAAAAAAGAGAAAAAGAAAAGCAAACTTTCTCATTTTATTGAAAGTCTGTTCACATTTTGGGACACGCACTTGTCACCCATGTTAGGGATATCTAAAAATCTTCACACACATCTGAAAACATTTTCAAATGTTGCATTACTAACTATTGGATAGCAGGACACTCAATTACGCCACTGTATATTAAAATGCGATCCTACACGAGCAAACGAGCAATGAAGAATAAGTTTAATCCTTTCTTATAGAAAAATAGCTCTCTTTCCTTTACTATGATAAAAGAAACTTGAAATTTCTTAGGTGATGATTTAAGATAATGATGCTAAGGATTTTGCAAATAAAATATGAAACGGACAACAAATATGATGTAATAAGTCGAAATGATAATAACCGTAATGAAAAGGTCAAATGCAAGGCGATTAACACGCTCGAGAAAATTGGACCTCCCCGCAAAACAGAAAAACCTTTCAGATCAGGCGGTTTGTTGTAGTTTTTATGAGATTGGCCATCATCTATGTTCTTGCCTTAAGTAAAGCTTTTTTTTTTTTATCAGAATGGTTCTGCTGTTTCATTATCTGCAGAAAAGTGCCAGTGTTGATAATTTAATGAAACAATATCTTACGCTAGTATTACTTTTAGTGTAAAGTGTTAGAAACAAACAAAAATATATTTTTTGAAACAAAATAAATAACATAACAAATGTAAACGAAGCGCATCGAACAAGTCTAAGGAAATTTTCTCTGACTTCCCCGCATTACCTTACACTTTGGTTTCATCTTACATATACTTCTTATACAGAAAGAAATATTTCTCTATGTTACAGAAAGCTTTTAAATAGAGCATCGAATCAAATAGTAAATCTTTTTGCTGTAGACAATGACAGACACACCCACACGCGCGAGCGCTATTCTTCTGGACTTCATCACCACTTCAGCGTCTTATATGATGAAATTTAGCAGAAAATCATGACAAGCAAAGTTGGGGGGACAGTAGTGATATATCAAACGGTACAGTGAAAATTTAAATGATATTTAACATACTACACATTCACAAAATCACAGCGCATAAAAAAGAGCAGCGAATTAAAAACACGAAAAAAAAAAAAACAACCAGGGTGATTTAAGCGCTCGCCACCAGCGTCTGAAATGTTTTTAAAAAAAAAAGTAATTTCAGATGTACACAGTTTGACGAAATGGGTTGTTAGTGCTTCTTTGAGCTTCATGCACTCCTTCCACGAAGCATATGAAACTCAAGAAGCACAAAAATATAAGGAAATGGAAATGATATCTTTGAGCTCTTGGTCGATCTTGAGCACATCTGACTAACAGGGAATTCGGATTTAGAGAGAGAGAGAGGGAGAGTATCGGAAATTATAACACATAGGTCATGACTGTCAGTGAAGTGGCTATTCGCCCTTAATCTGGGTAGACGGATCATTCAGTTTTGACCTGGCAGTGGCCAAGGTAGTATAAAGACCGACAGTGATAGCGTATCTGAGGGACATCCAAGCTGGAAACTGTTAGATATTCACGATTGGTACGAGGCTTGAGAGAAAAAAAAATTCACTGAGTATTTAAGGAAAAAACGGTGGTTGGAAGTCACTCTAAAGATGTTGAACTGTTGATGTGTGCACATATGTATTTCTAGAGTCACGAGGATAAATAGGGTAGAATTTCAATGCATGAATGCAGGGATTAAATAAAATTACAAAAAAGAAAATGTTATCTAGGTTGCCTATAATTGTATGTAAAGTACGTCTTGTTTCTAAATAGAAGTTCCGGCTTATAATAATAATAATAATAAAATAATTATCCAACCCCTGATCCACCTTCTTGCGGTACTAATGTACTATAAGTTAACAACTGCCGCTTTCAGATTGCCATAACGTCAACTGGACAGTTATAAGAGAAGAATAAAGCTACTTCGTTTGCATTTTATACACTGAGTGTGAAATACAGTACGGAAAAAGAAATTGGAGTATTCGGAAAAAGTTGCAATCAAGCTAAGAGAAACCCACAGAGTGATTACTGTGCGCCGAGTTTTTCATCCAACAAAACAGGAAAATGGGTAAGAATAACCTTCGCTCTTCACAGATAATACGTATTCCTTAGAAGATCAGGCTATATCGCACAACAAACTTCACCCTGTTGGCAGAGTGGATACAGACTCCGCTCTCTGACCAACAAGCTGGATTCAAAACCACTGTGACAGGGATGTGTGAGACTATACGGCTTCTTACTGGAGCCCAGAAGTGGCTGTAAAACTCTTGTCTTTTTCCAGAATAATATTCACTGATTAACTAACCTTTCCTAACCAACAATGTAGAAAGCCAAAAAATATGCCGTTTTACAAATATATTTTTGGCGAGATACGATATCCGTTTACCGTGGGAAAAACGAATGAACAAGAATTCGTTCGAATTTCCAAGGGGAAACGAACGTCGCTGGTTAACTAGGAATCTGAATTATTTGAGAACTGACCTATAATAGAAAAACAGCCTAAGATTTTATCAGAAAATTTCAAATAAATTAGAACTAGGAGAAAATATATATTTAACACGAAGTCAGGAAAACAAAATCAACTATTTTGTCTTAAGATACTGAACTTTCTGAAAACGGAGGGTTATGAGAGCAAAGCTTTCACAACGTTTTTAAGGAAAGTTGAAGTAATAGAAAGGTGTTTTTCTGCTTATAAGAACAGCACGTTTACGAAGAACAAAGGTTTTATTTAAATATTAAATTAATTGAAATTTCTTTGTGAAATCTCCAAGGTTAAGAAACGGATTCCTTTGTTAGGTTTATCAGTCAGCTCGAATGGGGAACAACATACCCTTCCATATAGTCCTAGAGACCTTTCTTCCATTTTCGCCGTGTCTTAGATTCAATGGCCTGTTCCGGCCAAGTAACTTGCCTCTCATATATATATTATATATATATATATACTGTATATATATATATATATATATATAATAATTGGAAAGTTCCGATAATTGGTGTTATACTGCACGAATCAAGTAGGTTGCACTTTTGCACTTTCTTAATAAATTGATGCTTCTTTCATATCAATTCGGCTCCCTCATCGTGATCTGCATAAAAAAAATACTGTTGACAAAATACTGTCGAACAGATACCTTGCAGCTGTAGTACAGAAGGAATATAACACGTTGCCCATGATGCTATCAAATGGTGCATAGAAAAGCAAATATTAAGCATTCCATGCCAGAATGTCCCTCTTTTTAATATCGTCCATCTCCTCTTCCTGGCATCGTACACTTCTCCTTTTCCTTTCAGACTGTTGGTATTTTAATACCAAATTTCATTCGTGTTTCTTCCGTAGTTTAATAAACCTAAATTAAACCCTGTTTATATTATACTGCCTATGCTTAAGATAGTAATCTACATTAGCAGCAGAAATATATGTTAAGGCGACATAAATATTCTGAAGGAGTATACTGCCTTATAATTTTATTTACTTTTATTAATTCTTTAACAGTGCTTTCTACCATACTTGAAAGCAGGGGGCACCGAGGTATGGTTCGAGTACGATCAGCAGTACTGAAGGATTTACGATTGTGAAAGAGATAAAGTCTGTTCTTTCAGACCTTAAGCATGTCAGGCAGACTTTGTGGACTTTCGAAACATAACATACAAACAACCAGGCCCTTGACCGCTGATTTAGGAATCATCATGAAATCTGGCGCTTTAGTCTCGAAGGTCATCGTGTTATTTGTGACTTTCCAATCCTCCAATCATCGGACCAGATTGAAGTTACACGATATGGGTGTGCACGTGGTAGAGGGATGGTTGGAGGGGCCTTATTATGAAATGTGTTTAATTGCCTAAGTGTGAGGAGATAAGTCTCACGCCTCCAGGAAGTGACCACTCGCAGTCTCGCAATAGACCAACTGTGTCAGCGATAACTGGGTAATCAACAAAGAGCACGTGATTTTACTTCTCAAAATCAGATCGACATGATGACTGTCCCTATTTTAGTAAGCACTCGGTAAGAGAAGAGGCTCAAAGGTCCACATAGTCTTCCTATTATTATTATTATTAGAAACCGTTAGAAATTCACCCGAAAACAGAATAATCAAATCTACTGCTACATATGAATTTCAATACGATGTGCATCGCACAGCAACATACAGCTACAAACACACAAACCAGCAACAGTTATAAACGATGCATAGAAGGCTGCTAATTTAAGTTATAATATGGCAAGTCTACTCAAGCTTTTACTCAAATTTTTCTATATATATATATATATATATATATATATATATATATATTTTTTTTTTTTTTTAAATAAAGAATTGAATGACTAGAACCAAGATTTAAGTAAAAAGGTTTTATATCAGAACCTTGTTCACTCCACTTCCAAAGATCCGTTTCTTAATAAGCCACCCAAAACTTTGTCATCATCAACTCAAATACCTTGGTGTATATAAAATATTGTGTGATTGTGATATTCCTTATTTTGGGCAGACAGACAAATCTGTCGAATTGCGTATGGAAGAACACATGAGGGACATTACTTACAAGAGACAGCGAGCCAGAGCATTATCAAGTCATATCCTTTTCTCGGCTAATCCTAATGATGAAAACCAAAGTCACAAAGTCTGCTGGGAAAAATCTACTAACATCTTCCGTTGCAATGATGAACTAGAGAGAAAAATCGTGGAATCTAGAGAAAGCATCTTCAATCCTGTTCATCTAAATAATAACTTGAGCTATAACTCCCAGATTGTCATTCAGCTGTAATCATGTAATGGCGTTCACGAGATGCTACTAGCACGCACTTTCCCAACAATACAACTAACGAAAGAACAGCTTTAAATACAACCACAACGATTTAGTGTCAATTATGTATAGAGGCTCTCTATGATGTTCATAGTTTATTTAAGCTTCAGTGTTTTAGTGTTTTTACTTTTTTCTTTCTTTTATAATGTCACCTGATGAAGGTTGTTACAAGCCGAAACTAGTTGTGTTTTTATATTAAAACCTTTTTACTTAAATCTCAGTTCTAGTCATTCAATTCTTTATAAAAATATGTATGCTAACCAAGTTAATGATCATTCTTTCATATATATATATAATTGTCTTCGATCATTGCCTTACCTTTTTACTATCGGAATTCATTTCGACAATCTTATGAGTTTACGCAGTGCTCTGATAAATCTCAACTGAGCTAAGCCTTATCAGAGTTTGCTCTTAGTTATGATTAGTTATCGTTATTTTTCATGAGTTGTTATCGTCATAACTCACAGTTATCATATTTTGCTCATAGCCTGCTCGATATTCGGATAAAACACAGCTCAATTAAGCATTATCAGATAGCACTGAGCAAGCTAAGGTTAAAATATGTCTATAAATAAGCATAGTATGCTTATGCATACCACGCTTCCTTTCCTTTCTTCATAGATATAGCTGATTCCATCATTTTTGTTTCTTTATATAAGTAGTATACTACATACGTTAACGTTTAACACGTTCATTGCCAAGCTGAAACTGGAATTTCAGCTTGGCCAATGAACGTGTTATATATAGTATAATGATATAATACATTCAGTGGTATGTATTATATCATTATACTATATGTAATAACGGTTAAACTAAATTCAAAGAGATTAAGCCACTTGTAAGGCTCCTTCGTATTGTGAATCGAGCAAATAAATAATAACTTCAACCTCCTATCTTTTGCTATTCTGATGTAGTCTGCATATTTGAAATGTTTATGTTCCCCAGTTTTAAAGAAATTGTCTTTCACATTCTTAGCCGATTTATACACCAATACTAAATCTAAACAACTAACGAATTCCGCTATCATATCTATTGGCGTCCCGAAACGTTTCTTCGCAATTGGGTTGATAAGTTAACCGAATTACTCTCTTCTGAACACAGCCCACCTTTTCACTTACAAGATCAACTTCTCATAATCTTGTTTGCCTTTCTTCTTGCGTTCTTTGGAATCACCCCTACTTTTACATGTAAGATCTGAAGGGAGAACGTGTCAATGATCTTCTTTCTCTCCTTCCATTATCTTCACGCATGCTACTGATGTGTTACAGGACTTGCAACCACTCTCTAGAGTGTGATCGTATGGAAAGAAATATCGCAGAGAGGTCCAATTTCTACTTAGGTTCGTTTATCACACTGAATAAAATACAGCCGTACTTCGTGTAATTTTTTTAGATAGGATAGCAAACAGATAGCTGTACGTTGATAATGAATAAAACATTGCGTACACAGATAATGATAAAACACTTAGAATTGAACATAAAGGTGATAATAAGTCCGGATAATGTTGTCGCATCTAATGACAGAGAACGTTACGAAGGTCATAGCACGTGATGTTGATAACAGTGGTTAAGAGTAATTTAGCAAAGAGCAAAATAAGCAAATTAGTTGCGTAATTCCCATGCCTCATAACCGAGTAGTATTCGCGAATTTTCTGGTCAAATAAAAGAGCTTCAAGGCTCTACAAAGTATATATAGGGTGCTTTAAAAAGAACATCCCGATTTGAAAATATATATCTCTGCAACCACGAACCACAAATGAATGCGACTTGTACCTTGTGAACGGTCTTGGCCTAGAGTTTGATATGACGACCGCTAGATGTCACTATTAGCGCCAAAATAGCCTACGCTTAGTTAATGAGAAGATGGCGTCTAGTCAACAGAAGGCGTTTTGTAACTGTACGACATTTTCATTATTAAATATAATTATTTGAAATCGGGTCATTCTTTTTGAAACACCCTGTATAAGAAATCCTTCTTAAAATGTCAAGTAACCCACTGAAAAGCCTGTCATTGTGGGAGTTGGAAAGAAGAAATGCGTGTTATACTACTGACGTTTGGTTTGGTTAAACTGGAATTAAACCAGAAGCAATCAGGCTATGAGTTCTCTCTCTCTCTCTCTCTCTCTCTCTCTCTCTCTATATATATATATATATATATATATATATATATATATATATATATATTCTGTCTATCAGATGTGTTTATGTTCTCAGCAGGTGTGCTTTGTTTTGGGGACGAAACCTTCCTTTATCTACTATGAAGAGCATTCATCTCCGTATAACACTAATTTTCGTTTAATCATCCTTACAAACAGCTGTCAGCATCCCACATGGGATTCAGACTCACGTCTTTGCAAGTAAGGCAGATGTTGTAAAGTATTTCAAGAAACGTTGATATAAATCTTATTGCAAGAGAAAGTTAAGATCTCCACAGTGGTAATGGTTTACGTAATGTATTGTAATAATTTGAATATGTTCAGAATGATTATTTTAGCATTTTTTGAGATCTGTAACTTTCGGTCGAACTCTTGATGTTTTCATTTGTCTGAAACAAACGAGAGATTCAGATAGTAATAGGTCTTTTGATTGATAGATACCATATTCTTATCAACCAATCTGTTATTGTTTGAACGAGATTGCATAAAAAATGCAATCTCGCTCACAAAAACTTAAACTTATTATATAGCACATGTAAGTACTGTAGATGAACAATGGATTAAATAATCAAAAAAAAAAACTGCTCTCGAAACCAAAATCAAACGAAACCAAATCAGTGAACTCATCTATCAGCTAGGACGCACTAGCAAGCATCCATCCATCTAGAGTGACATTCGAACCATATCTATTGTTCGAATAGATATGGTTCGAATGTCACTCCTGTTTCCAAAAATGATACGGTGCATTCCTTAAAAGCACTGAAATTAGAGGAGTATGTACGTAATTTATACGGTACAGTAGAATATAAATAGCAGCATATATTTCAGCTTCGTCATCTCCTCGTGTGAATGACCTGCCACAATCAGGTCGCTTGACATATAAATCTAATTATTCCTATGATTTGATGGTTAGTCTTATCTGCAATGTTTCCTGCCTTGTTACAGTTCTGTGTATTCTCAGGCGAGTTTGCGTCTACCAGAATGAATAAATAAATGTTTTGATTTTTCATCCTGTGAGGAAAATTTTTGATATTTCCATCTAAGACTGCTAACTCATCTTCAGTTGAAAATCGCTTACAAGAGTTGTTCGCATCCTAGACGGGAGTCGAACCTAGATCACTACAAAGAATAGTCATCATCTTGAGCTACGGACGCTTTAGTGTACATTTCTAAAATAAAATGGGATGCAATATAGAGAGATCGTTTAATCTTTTTTCTAAACAGAAATTTAATGTAAAAGCATTAAAAACCTTCTCGAATGCTTTTTTGAGAAGTTTTTTTGACAATTGCTATTTAATAAACTATTAAGAGAGGAATATTTTAACATTCAAAACTTACATGGAAGGGTTATGAAATGTACGAAAATTTAAGAAGTGTAAAATTAACGTATTGATCCATTAATGTGCCGTCTTTTGAATATGAAATACTTGCTGAAATTGTTTTACTCGTTTGAGTAATATAACCTAAAATTATACTTTAAATGATACTTTACAAGAAATTATTATTTCTTTACATCCATATTTTACACTAGCGTAAATAAACAACAAATGTTTGCCAGTGAAATAGCTCGAGGACTTCCTTGAAACTTCTGTATTACAGCAGATGCTTAGGACGACTGGCGGAGAAGTCGACTTCTCCCCCCTGTACAAAATGCAGTTCATATGAAAGATTTTATTGCTTGATTGTGATCATGAAAAAAAAAAGAACACAACTTCCTGTCAAGTAAAATTAAATCTAATTTATGAGTGATAGGGTCGAACACATTTCTCTTGCGTTATGAATAACTGAAATTCAAAACTTTGATAACTATTTTTTTAAAAATTTCCTTTATTCACAATATATTGAAAATAGGTAGGCTTCAAAATATTGGTTGATTTATTTGTTTCATACATGGCAGTTTAGTCCTGTGTGTAAAAATATGTAAGTATGTTTAAGAAATCGACTTTCCATAAATGTTTTGTCTTGTCCATTGAAATATGTTCTCCGGGTTTGGAAAACTGTGGTAAGTTTAGGAATTATAAAATTATAAAAAATAACACAGAGAGTAAATAATTGGAGTATCAACACTGTGGTATTAGAATAATGAAGATATTTTCAATAAAATTTATTGCAGCTTTATAAAAATATTAATTGTCGAATCTCTGCTGATTTCCTCTGCAGAACGAGAATCCAGTAAGTTGGTCTTTGGTTCCTCAACACATTTATAAATAATTTTCCTTGCTGACCAGTTGACCGGACCTATTGACCAGTTGACCAAACACCTATTGACCAGTTAATGCATCAAATATCAACTAGTTATTTTTTAAACCAGATTTGATATTTGTCTAAAAATAATAAATGCCAAGAATGATAGAAATACTGAGCGTGGTATTTTCGACTTGGCAAAATATGCCATTTCCCAATTAACAATTTATCAAAGCTCTAATAAACAGAGAATGCACGGGCTCATGAGAAGAACGTCTGCCTCCGATGCAGAGGATTTTATTCTAACAAGCTCGCTGCTCTATTTTCGAAACGTTCTAAATTTTTATACATTCATTTAATACATTAATAGAAACAGAACTTCTATTTCTATTAATGAAGCCTTTTAGGCGTTTCTTCAATAACGTTTTCAACATTAAAATAATCCAAATTCAAAGAAACATTCAAATAATGCACATTTAAAAACAATAGCATATAATACATTTAATCTCATATAATAATTTTGTCATCATAAATAAATAATAATGCATTAATACAATATTTGTATTGTGTGATGTGTAAAATTGGTTATTTGCTTTTCTTATTTGATAAAAATTAAATAAATAACCAAATATAACACGTAAAACTTAAATATGTTTCTGGAAATGCTTCCGTTATGTAAAACGTTTTGTGAACATAACATTACTTTGGTTAAGGATATTAGATTCGAAACTTCAATTTTAATATTTTTCAATGTGTTTCAAGGAATCAATAAAACATTAATGGGAGAAACATAATTTTAATATATTTACATCGAGTAACAAACAAAAAATGTGGTTCATTGCACACGTAGGATATTCCTAAGGAGGGGCAATCTTTCCTTTATTCTGTTCCAATAAGCTTGAAGCTACCTTGGTGATAGCCTACGTATGCCGCTGTCATAATTACACACACATATACTGTATACACATGGACAATTCAGAATTTCCGGAATAATGTCCTAAATTTACAACGAGTTCGGTGACTTGAGATGTTACTTAATTTCTAAGTTCACGACCCTGCTAATCACATTGTAGTCAAGTCTATATACACAGAGTCTCTTTACAATATGAAAATATCATCGTTGTCTGATTCGTTTAACTTCTCTATAGGCAACACGAAATAATGTCAAGAGAGCCAGAAAATCAGACGCCATCATTATGTAGAATACAATCTGCCACGAACGAGAAGAAATTGCTCCAGCTAACAGCGGCCCAACTGCTGCTCCTATAGATCCTGTACCGTCTATGATCGCTGTAACTGTCGCCAGAGCTCGAGCATTTCCGCTGAGAGAGGCATGTGTTCCTAGTTCTGCAGAAACAGCAGTGGTTATGAGAGCATACGGACCGTTCACTAGTATACCTGTTACCAATTGTAGCATCACGTTACTCACCATATTCTTGTGACCAAAGAAGTTGTACAGGAACATGGATGGCACAGCTAAGCCAAGAAATCCCATACACGTGATAGCACTTGCGCCAGTGTAATCAGAGATACCGCCTGCAATTATACCACCAATAATTCCTCCCATATCAAATGGTATAGACAAATAAGCTGAGTCTTGTGATCCCATTAGCGTGGATTTTTGAATGTATTTTGGTAACCAGAAGAGAAATGTATAACTCACTAGTTTGGCAAAAAACAGGCACAGCGAGAAGTCTAACACACCAGGAATCCTCAAAGCATCAATGAAGGTTACAGCCTGAGGTCCTTGTTGACTGCCTGAGAGCGATGACGAAAGAGGGCCTTTTAATAAATATGCTTTCTCTGACAAGCTATTCTGAGAAGTATTTTTTAATACTTTAGTGGCTTCCTGTTTTAATTCCACAGAACAGTTCTCGATGATCGCACTACTCGTTTCACTGCTTTCATCTGGCTTTTGATACTCTAAGCCATGGTGATCTGGTGGAGAGCAGTTTGCATCCTCTGGATATGGTACAAGAAAAAGAAAAAGTATGAATCCCATGATACCAATAATGAGCGCAGGTACGATGAATGATAAACCCCAGTTTGTTTGCACATATAAACCGGCAACATATGCACCCAACATATTACCGACATAGAGGTGAGCATTCCATAAACCAAAGACGAAACCTCTTCTCGATTTACCAAACCAATTTCCAACACACGTTACAACACTTGGCCAACCTGTAGTCTGTAGAGCTCCTGCCACAACTTGTATCACAGCAAAATATGCAAAACTGTGAATATTCAAAGTGTAACCTAACCCGAATAAATACATAAGCACTCCGCTTAACAGCATACCCAATGACAAAAAGTACCTGAGATCAACCCGTTCTGCAACCATTCCACTGATGAACATGAAGATAGCGTAGGAGAAGAGGAAACAAGAATCTAAAACACCAAGAAGTTCATTGCCGTCCTTACCATCGAAAGGCTTCCAGCTACACCAAGTGTCTTTAGTAGCATTCGTTATTACAGTACCAGGGGGAGGAGTAAGACCAGTGCAATTCTGCTTTAGAACAGTCTTGACGATACTTGGAGGTCGGCGAGAGAGATGATAAGTTGTATAGGCAAGGAATGTGGCTATTAATGTCCAGGAACGGTAAAGTTTTTCTCTGTTGACAAGTGGCTGACCACAGCACTTCCGCAACACGACTATGCCTATCGGAAGTCCTCTGGAATGCTCCATGACGGGAAGCTCACACAGAAAAACGAACACTCGTGAAACTCTGCTGCACTGGACGGCTCTGACTGACTAGACAGCTACTGTCAGTGAGTTCAAATAAGTAATCCGTTATCTGTTCTTATCGTGCTCTCTTTCTCTTATCTTCCTGCTCTCCGTTAATCTGAGTCTCTGTTGCTAGCAATCAAGTTATCGCCCAGACCATATGACGTGCGGACGCACTTTCAGATTCTTCTGCTGTTGACATCATCATCATTCATGCACTCCTAAAGGGTTGACATTCCTCCAGTCATTATTTCACCTGCAGATGAAAATAACTTTTCACAGTAAGAATTAACTATGATTGCATGTTAATATAAATTACAGTTTTATATTGTTTGTTTTTTAATCTGAGGAGTACACGAAAATGGTGTACCAGAGTAGTAATTAAATAATAATTTCTTTAAAAATTTGCACGTAATATTTGCCTGACACAAACGTATGGAAACCTCAAGCCACGGAAAAGATAACTCGTTAATTTTTTTTCTCCCAAAGATGAGCTTAATTATCGCTTTAGTTCCATTAGACTACCATTAAATCCATTATTTTGCATTGAGGAATGAATGCAATGTTTTCTGCAACTATTAGTTAATTCCTAGTAATACCAGAAATTAACTGATTTCTGAAATTTGAAAACAGGATTCGCAAATTGGGCTCGAAAGGAGGATGGACTTAATGATTTCCGTCACCTTTTCGTTTTTTTTCTTTCTCAAAAGTATATGCATGTGTCATTTTATTCCAGAAAGCACATCCTTTTACAGATTTAACAAAAGTTTAATTATATGATCAGGTTCTAATAAAATCTGTAGTTAATTAAGCAATATCGTTTAACAAATATTACACGCTCATATCTAGAATTTAACCGGAGAAAAATTCTTCATTTCACAGAAGGAATTTAAGAGAAATAAAAACGGCACAGAAATTGCAACTAACATAACAATAATAACAATAAATGAAAGCATTCCCTTTAGCAAAGACCGATTTGGGGGAATGACTTTATATCGAAATTTGTTGTACTAAATTAGATATCGTTAATGCACCTTCTATTTAAAAAAATGTTCTGTTATTCCAACAAAAAGTTGCAAACCTAGTTTATATTCAGTACATTATGGGCTAAGAGTTATATATACATAATTCTCTCTCTCTCTCTCTCTCTCTCTCTCTCTATATATATATATATATATATATATATTACGTTAAAAATACAAAGAAATTTTATACTTCGTTTTAACCTTTTCCCAAGTAAGCAAAACAAAGTACTTGGAAAAGGATTAAAACCAAGTATAAAATTTTTTTGTATCTTTAACGTATTTTACATCAAAGGTAAAAAACATACATTCTGTATATATATATATATATATATATAGAGAGAGAGAGAGAGAGAGAGAGAGAGAGCTTTAATAGATATACCGGCTACTTAATTAGAAGCTTATATTTTACGTATAGGCATGCGACTGCCAATACCTTCATTAAATGCTTCAGCCAACTGCTGCACAGAAGTTTTTTCTTAAGCCAGCCTGGTTGGCCGAGTGGTCAGCGTATCCGCTCTCCAGCCCAAAGGCTGCGGGTTCGAATTCCGCCGTGGGCATGGATGTTTGTGATTGTCTGTGAAAGCACTAGTGGTGGTAGTTGGCGGTAGAAGGCGTTGGTGTTAGATGGTGGAGTGGTGAAACGAAGAGTTGTAGAGTTGGTGCCCTCCCTCGATGAGTCTTTGGACTCTCTGGAGGTGTGATATAATAATAATATCTTAACACCATCATCTGTAGCAACGTCTGAAATAAAGGAGAAATGTCGTCTTCTTTTCACAATTAAACAGCTATGCACCAGTCCAGAATGATCCATCGACTTTATTATCTTAAAGTAAGCTGCATTTCCTTTATTACTCCTTTTTATTTATACAATATAAATACAAAATATCGTATTTATATTGTCATTTATATTGATATTATCAAGGAAGTTAAGTAAAGAATTAAAGCATGCTTCTTATCAACTGAACAAATCAGAGTTTCGTTCAGGATGTTGTCAAAAGCAAATATTAAAGTAAAACATTCATGTAACCAAGGGTATTAAATCCTCGTAAAGAAATTGTGTAAATTCTTTCTGTGAAAGATAAAGAGAGATCAAAGTTGACAGTAGGAAGGGAAAACAAAATAACTGGGCAATGTCCAATATCTTGAATCTCATTGGGTGCACAAATACACCATGCTTCAGCCACGTGCACATAGTATATACATACGAGATAAATTAGAACTCTCGGACATGTGTCTCGGTTAGTGGGTGTGATTGCACACCACTACAAAACTGATAAGAACTGGAAGGTCACTGTCTTTTAGCAATACGGGAGTTCCCGTGACTAGCACGTGCACTTCTTAAGAGAAATCTCAAGCTTTTTAAAAATGTAGCAAATATGTCTGGTCTTTCAATAGGAATTATTATTATTATTATTATTATTATTATTATTATTATTATTATTTATTCATTCATTTTTGATCAAGTGCATACACTTGTTTGAGTCCTTCAGTACGTTAAGCAGAAAAATAATTTGAAAGCAGCAGTAAAGTTGTAGGTTAAAGGAGAAAATATACCGACTGCCAAATATACCAAATTCTGATTTGTATTAGGTTGCCTATTACGAGTATTACACTGAATATAATTAAATATGGCGAAAATATTTCAACAGGTAGAAAAATTACAAAAAGAAGTAGATAAACTCGATATCTGCACAAAAACAGCCTCTGTGAACAGCTGAAGATGTCATTTGCTCTCGCCGTGAAACCATTTTAATAGCACATTCATTCATAACCCCGTTACATGCTGAGAATTCAAGCGAGCCAAATTATGGAAAGTAAAATTTTAAGGGCTATACTTACTTGGAATCATTCCCCTTTACATGCGAAGCGTAGCATATCAGGCAATTTCTTACCTTTCAATGATAACAGTGCAACTCATAAAAATTTGGGCTCTTTATTCGTTTTTTGAATGAATCCATTTTCAAAATCGGACTCTTTTCCTTTCGACGGGCAGTTCTTTAATGGCAGTATACGGGAGACCGGAGGTTCCAAGGGTGTGTAAAAGCATACAAAAGGTAGGAATTGTCTGCGTTGAAATTTGTCAATTTTGTCGCGGAGTGACCTCAAGGAAATTATAACCATTTTAAGTTTGTAGTTTATGATTTGACCATTTTACGTGTCTAAAATAGCACAACTGTAATCAACTATGATTAGCGCTGTATCAGAAAAACATGGCATAATTTATATTTGATGTGAAATGTGAAAAAAACTCGTACGTTTCTGCCACACCAAAATAGCATATAACGACGATTACCATAATGCATGGAAATTGTTATACAACAATAAATCTAGAGACAATTTAATGTCTTTGATGATCCGTTGATTTATGCTAAAATATTCGTAATAACTTGTGACACTCAGTCCTAAGTTGAACAGTTGCAATATTTAAGACGACTTGGCGGAGTGCCCTTTGCTTCAGTGGCATATATCCCCAGGTGTTTCCCAATCTTCCCAATTTTCATAATCAAATGTTTTCATCTATCTATCTATCTATGATAATTTTCATACACTATCAAAATTTAACACAACGAAGAATTTGCCAAACTAATAGTAATTCATTTATCTTTCTCACTAGAGCTCTATATTCCCGGACTCCACAAAGGCACTCGGTAAAAATTGCTGGCTTGCTGTGTATATAACAGTTTTTTTTCCTTACCCTCTGTTCTTTATTTTCTTTTAAATACATAGTTTGTTTAATTTATTTTTTTCGTTATTCATTTTATTTATGTTTTTCAGCTATCTGATTAATACTTCCACACTCAGCTATCGGTTCTTCATCTTCAACAGTTCTCCTAAACTCAAGTAGTAGGCCGTCCTACCCTTCAAACATATATACACAGCTATTTTAAATTAATGATCCTTCTTTAATATAACAATTCTCACTTAATTTACATAATTTTAAGCCTTTGGATAGAGGGGCAATTATGTTACCAGAATAGCTTTGCTTTTCCTTATTGATATCACATGCAGGATTGTCATGAAAATTTCAGATAATTCAAAATATTATAGTGACTTGGGCTCTTTTTGATTTTGAAGAATGAAGTTATAATGAAGTTTCCATTACTAAATAAAATAGTCTATCATGTATCAAGTCACTAACACTCGCTCTCTTATTATTAATACACAGCACTATATTTCCGCATAAGACAATTCAAGCAACTGCCTAAAGGAGCGGCATATCTTTTATCATTAAAATATTGTATAATAAAACATATAATTTTCATTGGTATATTAAGTTTAATTTAAAATTTATAATATTTTAATGTTGTTATCATATAATAACGCTCAAAGTAATAAACGTTATGGCTGAAGACTGTGAAAAAGTTTCTAAGGGATAAAGGTGTAAGTTCAATTATGTAGCACTGCTTTTGATTACTTGGATGTACGACAACACAACAGTTGGCCATACAAAAAAGGAATTACGGTGATGGTACGTATGAGGATGGCATGTCTAAAAGAGGAAGATTGGTGCAGCAGGTCATTCTTTTGGGGACTAACTAATCCATTCAATTAAATGGATGATAGAAATAATTACATGGCTTTGCCAGTGTTCGTACGTAGAGAAAATATCATAGTAATGAAGATACAGACTGCAGTCATTCATTTAGTCGTGAATTCAATTTTATGTTCTGCTTATACCTGAATTATTTATAGAATTGTCACAACGAAGTCTTAAAAGTTTAGCAATAAAATGGTCCAATTCAGACTAAACACAGATGTCTCCACGTTTTAGTACATACCCACACAAATTTCTTCAGAGTCCATCCAACCGAGCTGCATTTTTAAAAGCTCACTGACGGATATTCAGAGCAATCTCAATGAAAATTTATGCAATGCAGGAAAACATAATAGACAAATTTTTGAGCAAAAATAAGAGAAATTTGAGATGATAGAACGATCATATTAAGCTGAAACAAACACAGATTTAATAAATACGGATAATAATTAACCCTCACCCACTACATCCACAACGCTGCTCCACCTGACTGAGATCCGTTGATAAGTGCTCAGATACATAAGGGTAAAGTTGCTTCGTGGTTTTCTAGTAGAAAAATGCTCTGTCACAAGGCGAGTCATTCTCTTGGAAATCTACATCACAAAGAGAATAAATGGTAAACGGGAATAGGTAAACTAGGTCGACAATAATCTTAAGATAGACTGCACTCCTTAGGCCTTATTCGGTGTTGACGAAGCGGTTGGATTTGAATCCAGTCTAGGACGCGAAGAATTTTATAGGGTTTTATATCTGAAGGTGAGTTAACCTGTTAACATACTGAAGACGTAGGGTTTTGATCCAGAAACTTGGGTTTTTCATCCAGAAATCAGATATATCAGACATCCAGACAAACCTGCCAGGTGAACGCATGTACTTTACATATAAAGTATACTTACAGGGCTAAACACCTTCGGCATAGGACTTACAGCCTTATCCTAAAATTACGGTTGTGAAATCCAGGGATACTTCGTAGGTCATGAGTTTAAGCTTATGGGCCTGTTAGATGATGATGATGAAAACGTGCAACTGGAACAGAAGAACACACAATTTACAGACATAACATATCGGCCTCATTGAGCGTTATTTGCGTGGAATGTAAATCCAAAACAAATAACAGTAAACCTTAGGTTGGTGGTTAGTTGTTTTTGAGCCACGGAGGTGCCTTCGTATCTCAGTCGGTATGCATTGACGTTAACGTTTGGTTTGAAATAACTGTTTTCGAATCTCGTGTACGACGTGAAGAATCTTTATAAGAATTTTTCGTCTGAATGTGGGTTAATCGGTTTCAAACGGAAGTAAAGGGTACCCTTTCACATATCACAAAGCCCAGCTACAAGAGTACATGCAGTTTACAAACGTAATACTCGTACGTATTCTCATAGCCTTAGCTGCTTAGACGCTCGTAATTCCAACAGCATAAGTAGTACGGTTAGGCATCTTGACAGCAGTAGATTCAGGTAAACCTGATCCAGATGACTTCAGTTCACTGCCATTATCCTGCATTGTTGTAACCAAACATGAGAACTCCATAGCTATGGCGTTGTTTCATGCTTTTGTATTCCTGTTGACATAAAATGAATGAAACCGAAATTCTGGACTCATGCACCTTTTCTCCAGTGTCTGGAGTCTGAAACAGATGATCTTTCGGCCATAAGAAACCATACATGGATGCTCTTGTGGGATAGACGTTATAATTCCAACAATAACGTCCATTATTGTTTGCGATTACATCTCGTAGGTTAGTTTCCAATGCACGTGCATTCGAATATGCTACTTCTCCGTCCCTGAATCTAAGTACGACTGTTGAACTTTAAGATTCAGCCGAAGTTTTCAATGGGAGCTTTCCGATGCTTTTAAGCTGAAGGCTACTTTAGCCGGTCTCACATGACAGTGAGAGCTTTTCTTTCCGAAATTTGTTTTTCATCACACAAAAAAACAGGCAAACCAATCCGAAGTACACACACACACAATTAACAAACATGGTCTCATAGTTGCTTGCTTAGTTGCTTCGGCCGAGGTTCCAAATAACAACAATATAATAGTTAGGTTTTCTCACAGTAATGTGATGCCTATGGGTGTATAACAATTACTGCTAGAAAAGGATAATTATTTCACATTCTATTCTAGTTGCCAAGTGGAGGAAGATTTAAGCCTTAAAGCAATGAATCGATACTTTGTCCACCTCTTGTACAACTCAGTAGGCTTTCATATTTTCTCGAAGAAACGTGAGTTTGTAACCCACAAACAGCAAAAAATCGTGCATACGGACATCGCCTTTCGGTCATGCTGATCGCAGAAATGCACTCAACTATGGTAATGACAGGCAAGAACGGATGCTCACCGACCTCGAAAACATTACAACTAAAATATCGCTAGTCTTTTCGGAATTAAATAGCATACAATACTTACTTTTGTTAATCTGAAGTTAAAAAACTAATTCTACATTTTATTTGGCCATATTTTTTACCTAGTATTTGTGCATTACGTGAGTGCATCCCCCCCACACACACATTACGCGAATACCAGTTCAAACGCAATAAGATAATAAGAAAGCTTAAAATAACGAAACCGGATATTCAAGTATCCAATTTCATTGCTAAGAAAGGTACATAAACCATGTTAGTGTCATCAATAAATTATTAATAACCAGGGTGAGACATGTTAAGAAAGTAGTTTTTCCCATCAAACTATATTAAACATTTTTACACTATTTAAGGAAGAATTGTATCTTTATGTGTTTTATTTCTTTTTTAATAAGAACAAACAAAGCTTGACGACAGAGTCGACCTTATTAAACGTGAGATGTAATTCTCTCCTATGATTTAAAGCAAATAATGAATATCATAACTAAAATGTTTACTTACGAATACTCCAACAACTTCCAAGAGTAACGATACTGTGGGTGTTTTAATCAAAATAACATTTGTTTTTCTCGAAAGAATCCAAAGCGCTATATCGTATTCAAGATGCACGCGTGATGAAAGAAATTATTCTTTAAGTAGACAATTGGATATTTCGTTGCTTCGTTACGTACACAATTTTGTAAATAACCCCGAGTAACTGAAATCTATGTTAAACTGAGTATAAAATCACATACACGATGATGTTCTGTTTATTTTAATTAGTAAACAACGTTGCATGTCCTACTTTAATTGGTGTACCATCCATATGCAGCACACAACACAAAATATAAGTTAAAAGTTTATATTCGTGTTTATCAAAGAAATATTAAGAAACAACATTCTATTGAGAAAAAAAAAAGAATTTAGATTTTAGAAAATAATGTTGAAGGAAGGCACAGATAACACAACACAGAAATGTGTTTTCTTTATTTAAGATAAAAACAAATTTATGAAGATGATTACCACCTCTTCACAAGTTATTTTTAAATGCATTGCATTCCGAGGGTGAGGGAGAGGAGGGGAAATGAGACAGCGCTGAGTCAACATTGGATAAGAGCACATCAGGAATGATCATGTCGCAAAACACAAAGAAGACTTTTAAACTTAAGCAAAATTCAGATAATCCACTTAGAAATCATTAAACCATTGAAAAATTTAATACTATTTTGAAAGCGTACTGGACACTCTGTTTATTTGAAGAATCCAATTCTAGAGTTATACGATTTCAAAACGCTTCTTAAAAGATGGAACTGCATGCAACTTGTAGTTTAAAGCAGCAGAAATAAATATATCTGAATTCTAAAAGATATGGAATAGGGGAGGGGTGGAGGTGTCTAAAGCTTGTGACAGGGGAAAACGAGTTCGTATGCTCTAGACTACTAATTTGTTTGCAAAACACAAACTTTTACTTATTTCCAAGCGTTTCGCTCAAGTTTTTCTTAAATATAATGTAATTGTTTTAAACGATGAACATCTTTCTTATACAGCCTTAGGAAGCAAAAATCTACCACTGTGTAGATTAGCCACATGCTGTTTGAAAGCATTAGAAATTTAAAAACCAAACTCTCAAACAGGTACTAAAATTTTATTCACATAACTTGATGAAGTCATTTATCGCAAAAATTTCTACTAAAGCAAATAAGACAGTTTCAGTCGTAAAGTTCGAAGAGCTGGATATATATAATATACAGCTCATGTATATCCGTATATCGAAATTTTATAATAAATAAATAAATACGAAGGTCGTCTGAAACGTTCTCGACCTAGACCACAGATGGCAAAACTATCAGCAAGATTTACTACATTGGTACATCTGTCATAAGCATCCATGTGAAATTGCAAGTCATTCTATCAAGTAGTTTGTTTTATAGAGCTGTCTGAAGTAAACGTGGTGTCTGTATCAATTGAAATGGATAAAATTGCAAAAGAAATTCATTCGAAGTTCATCAATGTTCATGGGCACACTTCTCCTTCGTTTTCGACAATTAAGAAATGGTTCGCCGAGTTTAAAAGTAGCTGTACATTTTGGATATCCACATGAAGAATATCCAAAAAGTGTAACAACACCAGAAATCATTGAACTATTGCACGATATGGTATTGCATGCGAGTCAAAGTGCGTGAAATTGCTGAGACTATAGGCATTTCAAAACAACATGTTGGATATATTTTGCACGAAGAATTGCAAATGAAAAACTTTGCGCCATGGTGGGTGCCGTACAAAACGCTCCAAGCACTGTTCATAGATTTTCATGCCAGCGGCATGAAAATCTCTGAACAGTGCTTGGAGTGTTTAACAAGAATAAAACTGATTTTGTGCGTCGATTTATTTACTATGGATGAGACTTGAACTCACCATTACACACCAGAATCCAAACAGCACTCAAAACAGTGGAGAGAAGCCGGTTGTCCAGCTCAAAAGAGGACAAACTCGGTTCCATCAGAAGGAAAGGTCGTGGCATCGGTGTGAAACAATTTGTGACAAACGACCCGGTTTGTAGAAGAAAAACATCATCTTTCATCAGGACAATGCATCTGCTCACAAAGGTGTTTTGGCAATGGGAAAATTAAGGGATTTGCACTATGAGTTGTTGGGACATCCACCCTATTCTCCAAATTTGGCTCCCTCTGATTTCTATGTTTTCCCAAAACTAAAACTCTTCCTCGCTGGTCAGCGTTTCTCTTCGAATCAAGAGCTGATTGCAGGTGTAGTGGTTCTCAGTAAAATGTTGAAAAATGAAAATAATTTTGAAATTATAAATTCCTTTTTTCATTGTTAGGCCGAGAACCTTTCAGACCATCCTCATATATATATATATATATATATATATATATATATATATATATATATATATATATATATATATTATTTGTATGCAGATTGACTCGGTTTATGAACATGTTCAATAATACGGATACAACTAGTTTCGTTGGTAAGCCAACTTCGTCAGTTGTGTCCATATTAAACTTTTATTTCTTAATTATCTCGGTGGTTTAAGTCATTAAAATTATATTCGATCCCGCCATACGGTACCATTAGGTTTACCAACTTCCGTGGGTAGGATTCTATAAAATATATTGTATATACACATAATGAAAAAAAATGCGGGAGAATGATGTTTCAAATACCTTTTATTTTCAGAATTTTGCACATGAGGGTTCTGAAAATAAAAGGTATTTGAAACATCATTCTCCAGCATTTTTTTAATTATGTGTGTATACAATATATTTTATAGAATCCTATAAACTGTTCTGGGCAAAGATTTCAATAAATATTGATATTCGGACCTCGGCATTTTAGTCCTTCTCCCCCCTTCCTTATCAAAATGACAGTAAGTTTCTGTATTGAATTTGGACCGTGCTGGTCTCAACATTTTCAAGCATTTGTCAGACAACAATTATAGCATAACAGAGATACTATTGTACAATCATATGAACTGACCAGTCGGTTAATTCTTCAATACATACAAATTACATTTAACAGCATGAACGATCAACGCGTATGTTATTGTTACCCCACCCTGTATTCGAAAAGAATAGGCTTGCCTGCATAACTTTTGCAAAATAGTGGTATACGAGCACAATAATAATATCGCCAGAGAGCATTTCACACTGCGAATAACTTGTTTATTATTTTTAAACAGGTGTTAGGAATGTACCATTTTTTTTGATAACTCAGGATTATAACTTTTAAATATAAAGGAATTTAAAAATATGCACCCCTCGGACTTTAGTAGCAACACCAATAACAACCGATTAAAAATACAGAATAAAAATAAGTGAAATTAAATTTATGGAAAGAAGAAGCAAAATCTGCATTATTAGATAAAAAGAACTAATGATGTGCTAAAACAATTAAAGAAGAAATCAGTAAATCACACGAGTAGAATAATAATATAATAAAAAAAACATAACTGAATAGAAGCCGAAATTTTTCATCTGCAAATTTTAAACGAATGAAACTGAACAGATCGAAAGGAGTTCATCGAATTAGAGCAGTGGTTCTTAAGCGGTGTTCTCCGAACTGGTTGCAAGTGTTCCGCCGGTGAAAGATGTCACATGACAAAGTTCTGAGTGTAATTGGCTACTCTGAATAAAAATGTCGAGGGAATTACTTCCGTTATAACAGAACAATTAGCAATATTGGAAGAAAAAATATCAAGTTACTTTCTTTCCTTAAATACACACAATTATGACTGGATACGAAATTCATTTGGCATAGTTAATGCACGCAGTTATGAATTTTCGTTGCAAGAAGAAGAACAATTAGTTACCTTGTCAACGGATCGTACTCTAAAAATTAAATTCTCTGAAATAACTCTTGAGGAATTTTGGATTTTTGTCCAAGTCGAACACCCAGCTCTCTCCACAAGGGCACTGAAAATTTTGTTACAGTTTTCAACATCATATTTGTGTGAGATCGGTTTCTCAATATCTATATCATATTGGACCTGATATTGCTGAAACCTGCAAAAGCCGACAAGCTCAAGTATCGCATTAAAATAAGTTCCATTTTTATAAAAGGCAAGTCCATGCATATGTTTATTGTTAGTTTTATGATCCTAATGCTTTTGGTGTTCCCCACATTTTTCTTATAATCAAAAGTGTTTTGTGATTTTGAAAAGGTTAAGAACTACTGAATTAGAGTGTTATTGATATTTATTTATGTGCTGGTACAGGTGCTTCATAACAACGGTCTCTTGCTATTTTGTTCTTTTCTATAAATAACAAACTTCTGATCGGTATGGTATTAAAATGTATCGTTATTAATACCTTATTTATGCAGAAAAACATGCCTCATATTTATACATAAAGAATTGTTAATCCTATAAATATAATTTTCAGACAAACGCTGACTTGTTTTTCAGAATGATGCGTGACTCGTTCTGTTCGATATCACGAAAATAAGCCTTATAACAAGTGTGAGGTCTGAAAATATTTATTTCTCATTCCGTGCTCAGAATATTTTAATTTAGTAATTCAAATATGCTGAGCACGAAAATGGTTTCACGTCACATACAGTATGAAAATTCTCTGTGTGAATGACTGAAAAAAACAACTACTGGGAAAGTATGAAGAACGCATAATTTGACATGCACGTTTATGAGAGAAGAGCATTCTAGACTAAAGAAAGAAAATCTGGTTGTCGACGTCAGTCTGAATGTAGTTTCCGTTTTAACACGTCGTCTTTGTTTTATTTTGTAAATTTAATTTTGGGTTAGAGGCTATATCCTAAGCGGTCCTTTGCTTAACGCTAGCCAAAACAGGTGTTTTTGCTTGTGTTATTGTGCTTTTAGTTAAAAAATCCGTCTTTATAGTATACTTCTGATTTTGATGTTTTTGTTTTATTTCATGTATTTAATACTATATTTTCTGAGATATTACTATATTAAAGGAGTGCCGCAAAATGGCGCTAAAATGTACAAGAACAGAATAACAAAAAGGAACATCTGGATTGTGACGTTGAGAACATGCTTGCAACACTAAAGAGAAACATGAATTAACTTTAGAAATATCAAGATTAAAACATCTATTAGACAGATGACGAGGGAATATCGATGTCAAGAGGCGATTAGAGGTGAGGAGCATAGAAAAGACGCGAAAGTTAAGCAGCAAAGAGAGAGAAAGAGAGAGAGAGAGATTCACTGAATCAGGTAAGACATCAAGTAATGATATTTAGATAAGTAAACTAAAATAAATTATAAAAAGTTAAATGATAACAAGTTCAATTACAAAACGCTAAATTGATGAATATGTTACTACCTCGCGTTTTGAGGGTACAAAATCAAAAATATAAAATTGCAATTGAAAAACAGAAATGAAAATTAAAACAGGTGTTAGTTTTCATAAGAACAGACGATTTATTTAAAAGTAAATACAGTATGAGAGAGAGATTAAAGCGTGAAGAAGCGAAAATGGTTACTATATTGCCAAAATATGATTATTCTGAATTAAGAAGGACGATGGTGGCAAACAATTCAATTTGCAAGCTGTGTAGAAGGAATGGTTGCGAATATTTGTATATATGGAGTGAGATTGAGAGAAGAATGAATTTATATTAGAGTGACACCTGCATTTGAATGAGTTTAGTGACAGAAGTCTGGAGAAATTATCTATTGGTATAAAACCTAATATGGACAATCAAAGATAGAAGAGCACGATGGAAGGAATGATAAGAATCTATGGTTAAGAACGAGCGACCGAGTTTTGCAACTGTGTTAAAGATATGCATATGAGTGCAAATTGGCATGGAGCGCAAAGGACACAGTGTTTTTAGGAAGGACAGAGAAGAGAGAGAAAAGGGGGGTTAGAGTCTTAGAACAGATAAGATTCTACAGGGGTGGAAAGGATGTATGATAATTCCATTGTACAAGGATGGTACAAAGACTGATTGGTTAACTATCGACGTATCAGTGTCTCGGGAGTGGTGATGAAGATTTTGGAAAAGTTGGAGAGCTCGAATGAGTTGACATAGAATTTATACTTTGCAAAGAAAAGAGTAAATTTACCAAGGGAAGGACTCACTTAATGAACTTGTTCACATTTTCTATTAATGTTACGATTGATTTTTATAAGGGAAAAATGGATACCCCATGATATATTTGGACTGTTCTAAAGCCTTTTGACCAGATACAGGATGAAAGACTGTTACATAAGTTGGAAGGCATGGGGTAAAATTATAAATTATTAGCGTGGATAAGAGCATTGCTGACTGACAGGTATCAAGAAAGTGCAATGTTCATGTGAGACTGCATGATTTAAGGTAACCAGTAGAGTACCACAGGGTTCAGGATGATGTCAATCAGTCCTTGGTTTCATTGTTATTGTGTTTACCTTAATGAAATTGGGAAGAATTTCACTAGTGACATACAGCTTTGCTGATGATGCAAATATATGCAGGTAATTAGGATTGTGACTGAAATGAAGCACCTACAGAACGATTTAAATATATAGGAACCGTAGGAATGTGAAAAAAGGCTGTCAATTCCTAATTATTAAAGCTATATGTCACCAGAAAATGTCACATTATGCACTTTGATGTGATTAGATATCCAATGGCGCATTACATTGACGGGATTAAGATAGAAGAAATTGATCAAGCTTAGGATTTTGGTATTTTATTACACAGGAAGTTGAATTTCAAGGATATAGCAAAGAACGCAAATGCAACTCAGAGGATAACTACATTACTGGAACAATCATTGATATATAAGGATAAAGAAGTCATTTTGCATCTTTACAAAGCGTTGATACAACTTTACCTAGAATCTTTATCTATGGTGTGTAGGTGTGGTCTCTTGGTGTCCATGGTGATGAAGATAGTGGAAAGGATGCAAAGGAAAATGTGAAAGACAATATGCTGACTGTGGAGTGTAGATTATGAGGACATATTGAAAAGAATGAGAATTTGTGATCTACAAACAGGAGAAAGAGGAGTGATATGTGAGAAAGAGATCTACATAGTTCTAAAAGAGACATATGCAGTCGCGTATAGGCGGAAAATTTTGAGGGGCGGCGTAAATTTCCGGCTCTCATTTTTGTAATTATAGCATGTTTCTTATGTGCCGCATCTACTCACAAGTACAGAAATATTTTTCTGCTCCTCATTTAAGTTTAGTCTGCAAGCATATTGACATGTAATCATATTCTGCATAACTATACAGGCTGAGACACGTACAATGAAAGCTACTGTATTGTTGTCGGTAACTTGACACAAAGACAATAGGGATCGCGGTCGGGAGAGATTGATGCTAATTAATTTTGTTTCAGTATTATTCTTACTAACTGTAACAACTTTTCCTTCTTTATTATTTCGAATTCAAATTAAGATTTTTAATTGTTGCCCTTCCTTCAACTCTTTAGTTCAGTATCCTGATATCTTTGGGGCAGTTAAGACGTGCTAAATCTGAAATTATTTTTAGTTTTCAGTGCCCTTGTGATATGTTGTCATCAGGGTGGAGGTAATACTCTTTTATTGTTTTACTTTTAAAAAGTTATAAATTGTGTAAATCATTCCGATACTTCCTGCGTGTTTTAAATTACTATTTCAATTTTAAAACATGAGTGACGGTAGAAAGCGACTTAGTGGTAGTGAATATAAGAAGAGGAGAAAAGAAAAGTAAGCGAAAATGAACGAAGTACTATCAAAGATAAGAAAACGGAACAGTTTTTTGCTTCGTTATCTGCTAATAATAATTGTGATTTGGAAAAAGAACAAGAACTGGTTGAGGAGACGGAAATTTAATCTCTTTCAAATGACGTGCCTACAACAAATCCCAACAATTGCAGCACAGTGATACTGAGTAATGATCCAGCTGCGTGGATTCTAAATGACGTCACACGCGAGTATATCGCAGTTAACGGGTTTCAACAAAATTTAGACAGTGATCTTTCAAAATCACAAACAGCTTATCCTCACGAAGTAAGACATATTTCTAAGAAACTCATTGAGAGGAATCTGATTAATTCCAAAAAAAAAAGAGATTTTCTTGTTTTCTCTCCTAGTACCGGAAAGATCTTCTGTGCGCCTTGTCGCCTTTTTAGTGGAGGGGGAGCTGACGATAGTCACTTTGCCAATGGATTTAATGACTGGAAAAATGCAGAAGGGCGAGTGAGACATTACGAGAAAGCAATTAGTCATATGAACTGTCTGATAGCTCTGAAACAAAGAGCAAATCTTGCAGGGAGAATTGACGTACAAATATTCTGCAACTGGAAGAAGAAATTAAGTACCGGAAGGCGGTGTTAAAACGAGTAGTTGCAGTTGTAAAAACATTGGCCAGTAGAGGACTTCTACATTTAGTCATATGAACACATTAAACAAACAGAAAATTTGTTTAATGTGTTCCAACGATATTTCTGGATTTGATCTAGTTCAGTTACGGAAGTATTATGGTATAAACAAATGGGAATCATTCACAAAGTAATCTAAGAGAATTCTGAAATATATTTTGCTTTGACTTAGACCCAAAAAATAAATTAAAAAAAATCTGAACTTCTTTTTCATAATGCAAAATATAATGAACATTATATTATACATACATCTTACAAGTTAACGTTTCACAGGACCAGCTTTCTACGCTTTTCAAAGCAGCCGAGAGCCTAATGGTGAATGATCATAGGCAAACACCGGAGTGTTTTTGATTTAGTGCGACAGGGCAATAATCAAGAGTCTTTGCGCTCTCATCAGTATTTATCAACTAGTGTTGAACGACATTCTAGTAAAGCAAGCAATATGGCCGCAGGTAAAGAAAAAAGAGAGGATTTTGTAAAAGATCTCTTGGTAACTTAAATCAGAGTAACGATATGAGATCTAGCTGTCGAATATCAGAGATCCGGTGTCATCATTATTTGAAGATATTAGTAGGGAAGCAAGGTCGAATGGTGGTGAATTTAAGCGGATGTTATCAGCATCAACTCATCCACAAATTCATGTTCCTCAATCAAGTGAGCATCATACTATATCTCAGGAGTTCGTTCCATGTATACAGCATACGGCGACAGCTGATGATAATAATGAATGATATGATTGCAAGAATGGGCAGAAAAAGAAGTCTGGAATACGTTGATGTCTGGAGTGATATAGTTTAATATATATATATATATATATATATAGAAAGTTTTTTACCTTGGGTATAATATATGTGAAAGATACCAAGCTATTTTAAACCTCGTTTTAATCCATTTCCCAAGTAAGCAAACAGACAAGTAAGTCATGTTTGCGCCTGCAAGTAGTAAAACACGTTCTACATCTATCTCTCATCCTGAGATTTTTATTTAATAAGGTCAAAGCACCTTATGGTATCTTGTTTGGGTAAAATAATTATAATCTCTGTATTACTTAACCTTGGTATTTGTAAGAGTGGCTCCCACTGATGAGACCTCAATAAAGGTCGAAACCGGTCTGGGTAGTGGCCCCTTGCCTTTAATGCATAGAATCATACATCTCCTCAAGGAGATGGGCTTTGCATTAAGGGTAAATATTAAGAATAGTGATCAGAGCTCATTCCACTTTTACCACGAGTTGCCTAAGACTTGCACTACTTTATGGGTCACCCAGACTTGCACTACTTGCAGGCGCAAACATGACTTACTTGTCTGTTTGCTTACTTGGGAAATGGATTAAAACTAGGTTTAAAATAGCTTGGTATCTTTAATATATATTATACCCAAGATAAAAAACTTTCTACATCTATCTCTCATCCTGAGATTTTTATTTAATAAGGTCAAAGCACCGTTTGGTAACTTGTTTTGGTAAAATACTTATAAGCTCTGTATTACTTAACCTTGGTATTTCTAAGCCTGGCTCCCACTGATGAGACCTCAATAAAGGTCGAAACCGGTCTGTGTAGTTTAATGCATAGCATGATACATCTCCTCAAGGAGATGGGATTTGCATTAAGGGTAAATATTAAGAATAGTGATCAGAGCTTATTCCACCTTTACCAGGAATTGCCTAAGACTTGCACTACTTTGCGAGTCACCCAGACAAGCACTACTTGCAGGCGCAAACTTGATTTATTGTCTGTTTGCTTACTTGGGAAATGGATTAAAATCAGGTGTACAATAGCTTGGTATCTAACACACACACACACACACACACACACACACACACACACACACACACACACACACACACACATATATATATATATTTTTTTTTTCAGAATTCATTTTTACTCGGTTGGAATATTATGAAAAAGCTTTAATGACTGATACCGAGAGATAAAAAGATGACATGATATATTTGAAAAGATACTGCTAGTACACTAGTTTCGTTGAATTGATCAACATCTTCAAGTATCACAATCAAAGAAGTATATAAAGAATTACAGAGACTTAAAAGTGTAATAACAGTACAAGTACAAAAATACAGTAGCGTGTTTGAAAACAAAATGCGAGCTTGAATTCCAAGGAAACGTATACTACGCGCTGTCGCGAATGCGCCAGTACTGAACAGAGGCAACGTGTGCGTCAGAGAGATTGAAACTCAGGCTGTTGTTGATATGAGAGGAATCTAGAGAAATTTCCCTAGATTCGACAATCTTTCTCTCAAGTTCATCATAGCACACATGGATGTTAGAAGTTGGAGTCCAGTTCACAATGTGTTGGCGGCCTTCGTCTGAGTTAGCTGAAAAGAGAACGTGGCTAGCTCTAGTCCTGTTATAGGAGATATCTCTACGGTGTTTGTTTGGAACTCAAGCTCGCATTTTGTTTTCAAACACGCTACTGCCTTTTTGTACTTGTTCTGTTATTACAATTTTAAGTCTCTGTAATTCTTTATATACGTCTTTGATTGTGATACCTGAAGATGTTGATCAATTCAACGAAACTACTGTATCTTTTCAAATATATCATGTCATCTTTTTATCTCTCGGTATCAGTCATTAAAGCTTTTTCATATATATATATATATATATATAATATATATATAATGTATATATAATATATATATATATGAGGATGGGCTGGCAATTTGGGATTTAGCCGACCAAATTATATTCTTATTGGTTAAACCAAACTAAAAATGATGGTAGAACATGACAAAATTTCATGCCGGCTGCGGCGTCGCCCGGGTTAAACAAGGGCCCCGTTGTTTTCGCCAGGAAACCGGGGCCAACAGCGAAAAGTCAGCTACTAGAACAAATCTGAAAACAAACCCCAACTCAACATCACCAGAGTTAAAGATCGGTACTATCAACGTAAGAAGCCTGAATGGCAAACAAATGGAGCTAGCTGAGGAATTAGATACGTACCAGATCGACATAATAGGAGTGACTAACCAAAACTGGTGAGATCTTTCTGAGCAATAAATACAAAATGTTATATTCAGGCAATGACAATCAAGGAAAAGAATGAGCAGCCATAGTATTCAACACAAAATACGAGGCTAATCTTCTTGAATGGCAGTCAGTCTCAAGTAGAGTAATGTGGGCAAATATGAGAATGGGGAACTGGACAATGAGACTTATTTGTGCCTATGGTCCCACAGAAGGTTCTACTAAGGTAGAAGTGGAGGAATCTTTTGATGCTTTAGAAAAAACAACTGACACAATGAAAAAGTTGATCCTTGTTGGGGATCTAAATAGCAGAGTAGGAAATGATTGTAAGACATACAAAAATATTTTGGGGAAATTTGGAGAAAAGAGCAAAGCTAATGATAATGGCAAATATCTGTTGGATTTCTGCTCAGGACATGGATTAGTTATTACTAACACCATGTTCCAACATAACAATGTGCACAAATTCACATGGAGAGAAGAGGCAAGGAATAAGAAAAGTCTCATTGACTATGTTACTGTTGATAGTGATGTTTTCTCCCTGGTGCAGGACACAAGGGTGTACAGAGGATTTGGAATTGGAAGTGATCACTAATTAGACTTGAGCAGGATAAAATTGAATTTCATATTGAAAAGAATAACATGTAAGAAAGTTTCAAAGTGAATAAAAATTGAGCATCTCTCAGATGTGAACTGTAGACTAAAATACAGAAAGATTATTGGGAAAAAAATGAAAGAGTTTGAGAACAGGAATCAAACCTTGGAGATTCAGTGGCAAACTCTGAAGAAAACACTGATTGATTCTGCCAGAGAGGCATGTGGTGAGGTTGTCTGCAAAGATAAAAAAATCAAAACTCCCTGGTGGACACAGGAAGTTAAAGAGGCAGTGAAGGAAAAGAAGAAAGCATATCAAAAGTTCCTATCAAATAAGTCAGCTTGTGCTCTTAGAGAATATAGAGACAAATGCAAGAATGATAAACACTGTGTAAAACTAGCTAAACAAAAGTCATGGGAGTACTTTGGCCAGAATATAGAAAATAAATATCAAGAAGGTGGCAATATATTCTGGAGGTTGTTGAAGAAGCTTAGGAATGGAGGAAAGAGTGCTGTAAAAGGAGTTAGAGATGATAAAGGTGACATGATTATGGGAGAAAAAGATATCCTTGAAGTATGGAGTAATTACTTTGAAAAACTGCTAAATGAAACAAGCAGTGATGACAGCACAGTGGTAAAAAACACTGACCAGGCATGCAGTCAGGACTACATATCCATACTTGAAGTAGAAAAAGCCATCAAAGGTTTGAAATGTGGAAAGGCAGCAGGAGTAGATGATATTCGACCAGAAATGCTGAAGTGTGGTGGTATAAAAGTCTTACAGTGGCTGCACTGCATAGTTCAGAAAGCCTGGACAGAGGGACGAATTCCCGATGATTGGAGTAGAGCTCTCATAGTACCCATATATAAAAAGGGAAATAAAACCGAATGTGAAAATTACAGAGGTATTTCCCTACTGAGTGTTCCTGGCAAGATCTATGCAATTATACTTGAGAAACGGTTGAGAAGAATTGTGAAAGAAAAGCTTGGTGAAGAACAAGCTGGATTCAGGCCAAATAGAGGCTGTTAGGATCAGATCTTCACTTTGCTACAAATAGTCGAGAAAGCATGGGAATATAACAAAGATCTGTATTTAAGTTTTGTCGATTTGAAAAAGGCATATGACAAGGTGCCAAGAGAGAAGCTATTCAATACGCTGCAGTTATATGGTGTCAATGGGGCATTATATCAAGCGATACTTAGTCTTTATTTGAGGTGTAAGTCAGCAGTTAGAATTGAAGGAAGTACAGGAAGATGGTTTAATGTTAAATCTGGTGTGAGACAAGGATGTACATTATCCCCTCTGTTATTCATTATCTATATGGATCACATTATGAAGGAAAGTGGTATTAAACATGATATCAAAATTGGAGATGTTAATGTCAGCTATTTGCTTTATGCGGATGATGTTATACTTCTAAATAAATCCGCTACAAGTCGGCAAGATTATCTGACTAAATTGAATAGCTGTTGTAATACATATGGTATGAAGGTCAGCAATAAAAAGACAATGACAATGAAAATAGGCAGAATCATTGAAAATGTCAACTGTGTTGTGAATGGAGAACCTGTGGAACAAGTAAAACATTTCAGCTACTTAGGCACGATTTTTAGTGAAGATGGTAAATTAAATATGGAAATAGAAAACAGAATCAGCAAAGCTGGTATGGTGGGAAGTCAAATGAATAGATTCATATGGAATAAGAGAGAAATTAGTCGGAACACTAAATTAGCTGTAGACAGTGTTCAAACCAGTTTTAACTTATGGATCTGAGAGCTGGGTCAGAAGTAAAACACTTGACCAAAGACTAGAGACCACAGATATGAGAGTCCTGAGAAAGATTAGAGGCGTGAACAGATGGCATTAATGGCAATATCATATTAAAAACGAGGATATTAGGAAAGAACTTGACATTGTCAGCATCCAGGAATGCGTTAGCAGAGCTAATCTCAGGTGGTATGGTCACTTGAACAGAATGGGCGAGGAAACATTAGCAAAACAAGTGTTCTCTGCCAGGTTGGCAGGAAAATGACCCAGAGGAAGACCAAGATATAGTTGGATCGATACGATACAAAGTGCCTTAGACGATAGAATTATAAGATCTGACAATGTTGGAGTCTTGACAAGTAACTGACTGATTTGGAGGAAAATTGTAGATAGGAAGTTAGTAATGATGTAATTTTTTCATGTAGTACTATCATATGCTGTACACCCCTTGAGGGTACATGGCAGGAATTTGATGATGATGATGATATATATATATATATATATATATATATATATATATATATAGAGAGAGAGAGAGAGAGAGAGAGAGAGAGTTTTTTTTTCTTAATATGAACATGATTAGGAACATAATTACCGGGTGCCATAACAACTGTTTAATGATTATTCCATCAGAAATAATAACATTTCTGATAATAATAATGCTACTGATATTAATATTCCTAACGCCAAGAATAATATTGACTATTAACTATGAACACATAAAATCGACATATTCTCTGAATATATACAACTTAAGTCACGAGTGCATAATGTCAATTTTAAAAAGTATACATTTATTTCGTCATTTATCTATTTTTTTAAATATTTTTCTGCGTGAATTAGATTAAACATATCCGAAAAACTAATTTAAAAAAGTATGTTCTTGCAATATCCAAACTGACTTTACTGTATTAATAAATAATAAAAATCAGTTTATATTTTAGTGATAATAAATAATAAACAAAACTATTTCTAGAACATTTGGGTATATATTCAAACTTCGCTATTATAAAATTTTATCGATAAAATTTTAAACCAGGAAGATGTAATGAAAATTCTTTCCAATAAGAGTTGAAAATATGTTTTACCTTAGGAGGGGCAATTACAGGCAGCTACTTTCCTGTCTTGTGAACGTGGCGAGTGACACAACACGCTTTCTCTGTTGCTGTTATCAGCTTACAACATGTACCTGTTGATAACGTCATAGTCAATGTAGTTGCGCTTTAGCCCCATTTAACAGCTACGAAAGTACGATCGTTATATTGCAAAATCGAGAATTCGAGTTAATGATGATGAGATATTCTCTTTATTGTAATTAACTATCGCACATTATATTATTTTTATTATGTAAGTTAAATTATATAATAGAAAACCAAAACAACTAGGTAATATCTCTGCTAATCCTATTACGAATATATACGTGCAACAGTTATACGGTTGGAAAGTTAACCTCTAGTGTACTGTGCGCAAACAGGTTCTAAAATAATTTTAACCTACTGCTGACTTTCCTATAAGCTTTATTGGAATGTAGAATTTTCTCTGAATCACTATTCCATAATAAAATGACATTTTAGTCGATGTGATTCAAGAGGTGACTCATATCGTTGCGCAAAACCAACAGAGAAGATAAAAGATTTATTACATGTATTCTTATACGTCTGTATTTAAATTAATTAAGAAATTTATTAAGAATTACGTACAGTGTACTAGCATCACATTTTAAGAAAATAAAACTTAGAAATTACTGAAGTATACTTCAAGAACTTTTATTGCTAAATGACCATAAGATATAATGATAAAATATACAAAGAGCCAACAAGTTTCACTACCCACTATCTAGCATTTTCAAGGCGGTACTGGTGTGAAAACAAATGCATCACGTTACATGAAAAACATACAGTTTAGTAACTGCTAGGACGTTACATTTTTAGCAGTTACTAAAGTGTATGTTTTTCATGTAACTTGATGCATTTTTTTTCACACCAGTACAGCCTTGAAAATGCTAGACAGTGGCTAGTGAAACTTGTTGACTCTTTGTATATTTTATCATTATATCTTATGGTCTTTTAGCAATAAAAGTTCTTAATTTTAATACATTAGACCTAATGTGTACAATTTAATTTTATGAAGTATACTTCATTAAGATTTCATAGTAATGCATGCTATGAAATATTGCATGGAAATCATGACTGTTTGTCTGAGTCATCGTTTTTTTTTTTTTGTTTTGTATATAATTATTTTCCAATAAAACATAAACCCAAATTAAAATCTAAAACTAAAATAAAAAAAAAAACTAAAACATATACTCTAGCAAACAGAAATGACTGGTGACGGTTCTACACCAATGCATTAAAAAAAGTACGTTTCATTGTTAGCTATCGCATTGCATATAGCTCACGACTCACAGCTAAAGTAACCAAACAACTCGTTTCTCTTTAAAACGATTAAAAAAACGGGATATATGCAGGGATAAAGAGCGGTTATTCAAAAAAGGTGATTTCCCATACTTGGTCTAATCAAATTAAATTTACCCAAGTCCGCAGAAATATTAAAATAAACGTGTAAGCATAAAAGTGAAACCAATAGGAGAGAGAGAGAGAGAGAGAATTTCAAATTCCTTTCAGAAAATTAAAATGCATATGGGGAAATACCATATAGGTAAAAGAGCATTGATAATAGTTGAGTTGAAGGAAAACGTTTTTTTTTTTCATTTGACTTACTGTTCTTGAGGTGAGTGGAAACGGCTGAAGAGAGGAAATAAAGTGCAGTTATCCTATTCACAAAATCGTGATTCTAAGTTGCACACAGAGTGAAATGGTTGACAGAATAGACAGTCTGCTCTTTGCATCCAACAGGATGCAGATTGGAATCTGCATCTTGTTTGGATACAGATTAAAAATAGAGATATCGATATTATGAAAGTACTTCCTATGAAGGCCTGGAAATTGCAGAGGTACCATGCTTAGTTTCTAAAATTATCTAACTTTATTCAGCTTGCTGCACTATTGTGCTGTAGGTTTCAAAACCTTCTTAAGATAATCTTAAAAATGCATGTTATACCTAAAAAAGTTATATCTAGAAAATTATAATACAGAGCACCTGGTTGTTCAAAAAGAAAAAAAAAAGAAAGAAAAAGACATCCAGGAGTCGCTTATGTTTTTTTTTTATTAAACCAATATAATGTAAGCATGAAAAATGTGTAGTAAACTAGCACTGTTTCTGTGCAAAGCTTTTCAAGCTATGAAACTAATAAGCCATATCGAGCATACTACTCGTAAATGAATGTTCTGCAGATTTGTATTAGCATTAATTATGACTTAATAATTAGCAGATATAGTCAATGGTGTGTTGGTAAATTTTTAACAACCGGCTCACTTTATGTGACCCAGAGCCGATGCGAACTGTGAGGAGGTAGAGAGTTCCGCACTGGCAAAGTCACTTACTTTGCCAGTGCGGAACTCTCTACCTCCTCACAGTTCGCATCGGCTCTGGGTCACATAAAGTGAGCCGGTTGTTAAAAATTTATTTTTAATCTAATTATTTTTTATCTTTGAGGGGCATCGCTATTCTATTTCGCACAGGGCCCCGCAAAGTATAGGACAGGGGCTGATGTGACCGACAAGCCGGCGTAGAATATTTTTCCATCATGTTTTTAGTTTTTTTCACATATTTATCTGAGTCTCTTATAGACGGGGGCAATATTCACGAGAAAAAATTACATTATGACGGCAAATTACAATGAAAATTTAAAGGTATTTAATTTACGAATATTTCGCGTCGGTCTGTGGCAGGATACATAGTGAATGTTTTCAAATCCTTTCATGAAACAAATTGTGATAATAACAAAACTAAACAATAATTCAATATTTATTTTATTGAAAAATATGTATATAAAAAATAACGAGTTGTGCTTTAATGAATACAGACATTGTTTACTAAATAAAATCGTTTCCAAATTCCCGTTCGTAAATTGAGTTTTGTGAATTCTCCTTTATGCATTTATTTTTGATGATAATAATAATAATATAATAATAATAATAATATATGTAACTGTTTATTAAATTTCAAAATATTTACGAGCAAAAGTATATACTATCATTCATCATCTATCCTTTCATAAAGAATTTTAATAACCGGCTCGCGCGAGACGGTCCCAACACACCAATGGATATATTCACATATTTATACTGAACGGTCATTATACGTCATTAGTTAATGCAAACTTCAATCTCAAATTCAGATATGTACATTAATTCTAAATCGATATACAGTATATTCCTTGCTATTTAGGGTTCAGCATTTACATATGAGCTAATACATACATTGTGTGTGTGTGTGTATTATGATATATATATGTGTGTGTGTGTGTGTGTGTGTGTGTGTGTGTGTGTGTGTGTGTGTGTGTGTGTGTGTGTGTGTGTGTGTGTGTGTGTGTGTGTGTGTGTGTGTGTGTGTGTGTGTGTGTGTGTGTGTGTGTGTGTGTGTGTGTGTACACACTATTGTGCTGTAGGTTTCAAAACCTTCTTAAGATAATCTTAAAAATGCATGTTAAGTATACCTGAAAAAGTTATATCTAGAAAATTATAATACAGAGCACCTGGTTGTTCAAAAAAAAATATATATATATATATATATATATATATATATATATTGAATGACTAGAAACCGAGAAAAATGAAAACAAAGTATATATATACACACACACACTTACAATATTAAATAAATAAATTCCGTTATTAACTCCCTTGCCATCAGTCAACCACGTCTTAATTAGGTTTCGAAACCACGTGTCGTAACTGCATATTATTCAGATTTTCGTAGTTCGTAAAAAATAACTATTAATTTTTATTATCTAATATTTTCCCTTCATCGGACTAATTGCGAATAAAATAATTTAATGATGTGATTCAATGTCGTTAAATTATCCATATAGAGCACAAAAATATTGCATAAACTACGAGTGCAATATTACTTGACACGCTTATTTCAACTGCAAGTTATTCTACATGTACAGTATATCAGCCAACCTGGTAATATTCGTACACGCATTAATTGATGCGCAAGTTGTGAAAATAACTTCATTTGAGAATTATGAGCATAATAAATAATGAGATATTACCACTGCTTTATTTACATCTGAAGGCCTCTAGAAATAAAGAACTCTCAAAAATGATATATAGTATACAATACGCATTAATACATATAATCAATAAAACATTGCGAAATCACATAACACTCATGAGCTAGCAAGAGATGGTACGCCCTCTATATTTCACGTAGTGTGACAAAACTGACTTTATCATATTATTGTTTTATTTATTTATTTTTTTGAATAAACAAAGAAACCCATCACATATTTATAGTAATTTTTTAAAAAATATTTTTCTTCAGTAACATATATACAAAACAATCAGGCAATTAGAAACATAATTTCCATTTTATGCAAAATCACGTAACACTCACTAGCTAGCAAGAGAGAGTTCGCCCTCTGTATTTCAAGTAGCGTTACAAACTGATTGTATTGTTTTATGTATTTATTTATTTTTTTTAAAAAAAAAAGAAAGAAAGAAATCTACCCCGTATGTATAGTAATTTATTTTAAAATATTTTTCTTCGGTAACCTGAGTATGAAATAAGCATTCAAATTAGAAATATAATTTCTATTTTATTCATAATAATCGTTGCAGCAAAATAATTCATTTGGTACAGAAGTGGGATTTATTTGATATCGGATGCTTGTAAGAGAATAAATGAAGGAATCAAAGTGACAAAACTTAAAATAAAAATGCAAATAATTGATGTAAAACAGCAGCTGCAGTGAGTGGAATACTATGATGTGTTTTGAGGAAATACACGAAATATGCCATTGACGTTGCATTACTTTTTAAAGGACTTACTTTAGTAAGCTAATCACATTTTATAATAACATTTCACATAGAAAAAAGGTAGTAATTAAACCACAACATTACTGGATTTAGAAAACGCTTTTGTCAGGATGCAACATGAAAGGTTTTGTTTCTTCTTTCTCCACCTTCTACATATTCACAATGTTAATGTACTGTATTATAGGTTGAACACCCTCTCGTGTACGGGATTACCAGAAAACATAGGTGAGTTTGGAATGGATAATAAACTGACGATATATATGAGAGAATGGCTAACTGATAGATATCAAACAGTAATACACGATGGGACAGATTCGACGAGAATGAAAGCAACCAGCAGGATCTCCCAGGTCTATTTTCTTGGAACGTTTCTGTTTAATTTTCATATAGTCGATATTCAAGATGGTATGAAATTATATTGCTTGCTAATGATGTAAAACCGCTTACAGAAATAAGAGATCATTGATATTGTGTCCCTTATGGAAGCCGAATATTGTGAATTATGAATTACAAGCTCTGCTTCGCATGGCTTTTTCATATAGCCTCAGAAAATATCTATTCAAGTGTGCCTTATCAAAGCACCCAAACTTTTATTCTTACGCAAAAAGAAAGTTCTTTCAATGACCAATAAACGATGTTTCTTTAATCTGGCAAAGAGTCGTAGAGGATGGAACGACTATCTGATACATACACTTTTCTCAAGAAAAGAACCAGTTTTATGAATTAAAATTTATTACGTAATATCGCCGGTAACCCACTCCATTTTTCTTCCAAAAATGTGCTTGGTTTTCTGCTCCATTGAATAAATGGTCTTAGAATGTTGTTTGTTTCTAAGTTCTGGGAGTTTTTGACAAAAATTTAAGCAGGGGATTATTAATGAATTTTAACTTTTTATCATCTGGAATTATCTCGATATTTCGAACGATTTTCTTCTTTACTTCCATTTATTGTTTAAATACATAACTGAACTTTTAAACCTATGACAGAACATGTGAGTTACTGTAAAGATGAAATTTAGTCCAAAATCTAAAGATATATTGCATTCATTAAACAAGCTCTTTCGATCAGACTCACTTAAGAATCTAAGCAGCATATCAGATTGAAGAGTACAAGTGGAGTATTGTAAGTATGGAATGAAAAATAACATTTTAAAAGGTATTAAGTCTGAAAAGAAACCATGAGAGTAGCAGAGTTCGGTAGCTGGTATACAAAAGTTAATGGTTGTGCAGTGTTTTCCAGAAGAGAGGACTTGAGTACGAGTCTAGAGGGGTAAGGACATGTAACAGAAAGTACACTGCATACATCTTTAATGTTGACGGCGACAGATTAGTTCGTGTTAAATTACTAGGGGGGGGGGATGCAAGAAATTTCTTTGTCATGCGGCGATACGCAGCATTTAAGTGTAAAAAATGAAAAGTTAAATGCCACAGTTTGTGATTTGAGCAGATGCGTAATAAGTATGGGAAAGAATATGGATCTGCGAATCATAATAGTCACTAACATTCGTGTTGGGCTGTAGATGTAAATGATAGTAGGTAAAATTGAATGTCACATAGCTTAAAAATAGCTACTATACATAGAAAACAATCTCCTAGTATTTATTATTATTACTTGAACCTCCAGGGAGTCCAAAGACTCATCGAGGAAAGGCACCTACTCTATAACTCCCCGTCTCCACCAACGATCTGCAACTACACCAACGCCATTTACCGCCCATCACTACCACCATTGATATTTTCACAGAGGTCAAAAACATCCATCCTACAGCGGGATTCGAACCCGCAGCCTTTTTGGTGGAGAGCAGATACGCTAACCACACGTTCAATCAGGCCTAATCCTTATAAAGGGCCATGTATAGCAAGTAATATTATCATTACGAAAGGAATAACTTTCAGGCGCTGAATCAGCGGGTAAAAGAGCTTAAGATGATCTCGTTCTTGAGGTAGTACCATTCTATTTAAGCATCTTTTTGCTACATCCATATTCAGCTAGCAGTGAAAAGCTTGTACAGATGATATACCATTACTAAATATTTAAAGGAGTATCAGAATAAGATACTCCTTTATCAGAATTTTATAAATGCGAATACCATAAAAGCCATCCTGGAAAAATAAAGTAGTCGCAATGAAAAGCAAGACTAATTAAAATTAAAATACAGATTTATTTTTATTCCTACTGCCTTTTACGAATTGGTAAGAAGAAAGGAATAACTGCTGAAAAAAATAAATCAAATAACACCGAATAATAAAAAAAACAGAGCAAAATTTGTACAACACCAAAAGCTTCATAGGAATCGGTATAAAGAGATGTGGCATCAATAAACCATATAACAGTCAGAGTGAAATCATGAACAAGAAAATAAAGTTGACACAGATAAGTCCTCTCTTTTATAAACTTGGGGAACCTCAAAGGAACCTTGGGGATCAAACGTATGCACAGCAGTTGGTCTTTTGACATTGCTAAATGTGTTCTTATTAGGATTCATAATAGTATAAGAAGTGCAACACTAATATTTCGTCCAGCATTTAGCAGATTGCAACCTGAAATAAATAGAGAAGACACAATAGAAACGTACATAAATGGTAGAAAATCACTATAAATTAATGGGCGACCGTACTCCATTATATTAGGCGTAAGACAGTAGTGTTTACTTTGTACAATAATCCTTTGCTGATAGAAATCGTTGTTATTGGCAATTGGAGAGAGTATCGAAATTAATGTTTTCTTCAAATGCCAGTTAACAAGAACTCTGCTTCCATGGAAACAGTGTACACAAACCTTCTCAACTTGCGAAGTGAATTGGCATGAAACAGATTGTGGTATACACCGTTTTTTTTGGGGGGGGGGGATATGTGCTGTACAAGGAATAATAATTTTACGGATGTAAATCGTTTGGAAATTCGTAATAGTTGATTGAGTAACCAACACCATTGCTAACATGAACATTAAGCAAACAATATAATACGAAACTTCTTGGAAACAAGAAACCATAGTATTATATGTTGATGTTCTGTATTAATTAGATATTAATCCAAATAAGAAACTCGGTTCAAGAATTTAAAGATCAGACGTTTCATAATTAGATATTATTGACAGCTCAACGCAGTCTAATCGATGAGGTTATTTATTGCTAGAATATGAATTAATGTACACTTGTTTAATAAGAACTACCCACAGAGTGAAATTTGGTTAGAAAGAAATATAAACTATAATATTTTATTGAAGGAAATAAAACTTAAAAGAGAAAAATGAAGTTGATAAATATAGCAGCGTGAGAACCCACGATTGCAAATTACTGACATCCGAACACTTTTCGAGTTGATTTTCAGTACGATGCTGAAATGCTGAGTATCCGATTGTAAATTAAGACGATTATTTTATCTGGGAACAGAATAACACGCAAAGGAGGACACGAAATTTACAGACAAAAATCAAAGCGAATGACGAAATATGATCAGGCTCTGAATGTAATATTCCGGAATGCATTTCTCTCTTAGTATATTGCTTTATTCGTAAAGAAGCAGTTTCCAAATAATCCGCACTGTGGTTGATGTTATTGGCATGAAACAGCTACGCGTAATGTACTGTATATCATAAAACGATACGCACGCAATTCATCATTTTATGAAATAATATATTTTCTCCAAAACTGAATAGGTTTATAGGTTAATGTTGATAAATACTATCACTGCTTAGCTTACCTTTAGAAGCCATTCATTTGATGGTTCGGCTCTCTACGAGGAAAGTCGTGCTAAAAATCCAATTGAAACTAACTTTCTATCACAGCAATATAAAAAAAAGAACTGTATGACTTTTGAATATTTTTGTTTTGATGAAAAGTAATAATTCTGAAGTGCATTTCATTTAGCCTGGATTTATGTATTATGATAAAGGATTGGCTAACCATATATCTCGCATGACTTGTTATCAGCTAGATTGTTCATTTATTTGACTGATATTGAAACTATTCCTGAAGAGGGAAGCGATACGAAAAGCGCATTTAACTGATAAATACTGCTCAACAAATACTTTTCTGCTGTAATGACCAGGGGGCCTCATATCTCGTTGTCACCACAAATCAGGGGAATTCTGAGAGAATATTTTCTCATACAACGTGATTTTTTGGGACAGTATTGCATCATTCTAGGCAGAAAATTAATTAAATAAAAGGCAATAAATGAAGACGTTTCACGTATCGCTAAGCTCAGTTAAACGAAGAGCTCAATTTTACCTTCTTCTGAGATCTTAGGAATCACATTTAGATAGCTAAGTTGCTGACTGATCATGCAAAGTGATATTAGGCTCCCAAAAAAAAAGAACGCATCATCCCATTTTCTTGCACTTTAAGTGTACAATTCTGATAGTGCGTGACGATCAGAATGTAGTCGTTATATAAAATCTTTTTCAAAGATCCCACTTCTCTGTTAAAGGAGTAATTATTAAACCATACCGGACTAAAAAGTCGTCCTATTTAATTAACGAATGTAATTTCCATTTAATTGATATTCTTATAAGGTTTTATTTTCGGATTATCAAAAGATGGAAATCTTATTTTAGTCTGTACTTTTAAAGGTCGGTAGGTGGCTGGTCTCTCTCTCGAACCATGAAACCATCACAGCAGATTGGGCGCACTTTTATCGGCATACAACTGAGTGGTGATTACAACTAATGCGCTCTCGTGCTTGTTATCCTAAATAATCATTACACGTGTGAATACGTGTTTTCAACCATTTTTCCCTCTCAGTTATAGTGTTAAAAATCAAGTTTTATTCATAATAAACACCGTATAAACTCCACAGTTAAGTTTTGTGTGGACAGTTACAGTTGCCAGAGTAATGATTGTTAGTCTCGTACGAATTCTTTCTCTCTAATCAATGAAAGTCTAAAGCATGCTTTGCTAGAAGTCTACTTGAATTTTTTACTCGATTTTTATGAAATAAAAATATAAAATTAGCAAATAAGAACTTTCGAATGTCTCGTGCAAAATTCATCTATACACGTTTGTTTACTTATTTTATTATATTATTATCTTTATTCTTGACAAAAAACAAAATTTATTTTTGTTTTTTGTCAAGATATATTGCTCTTTGTAAATTGTCTTCCTTATCTGATATTATTAACTAATCATCTAAAAATAATAACGTATTTATTTTAGTAATACGGGAAGTTTCTATACCTGAGTTATTTAAAGTGCTCCACTGCATTAGTGTTGCATTACTATAAATATTAAAATATCTGGAGATAGAGGATACCATATTTAATACCTTGATTTAATATTACTACGTATTTTTAGATATTTTTTCATTTATTTTTATTTCATTATTTTTGTACTGTATATATTCCGTACTGCCTGTAATAAAATAATACGTACTGTATGCTGTGTGTTTATTCTTTTTAACATATCAAATAATGTATATTTCTTTTTTACTTTATCAAATGTTTTTGGATAATCTATAAACAGGGATCAGTTTCTAAATGAAACTCTATCTTTTTTCTATAAGTAGTTTCAATCAAAATGCTGCATCCACTGCATAACGTCCGTTTTCTGAACTTATTTTTGAAGCATGTATTCAATAAAACTAATTTCTCTGAAATAGTCAGGTTTCTTGTATCTATTTTTTTAAATAATTGCATTCGTATACTTTAGGCCTTTCTGTTGATACCTGTCGAATTTAATATATTTTATTAAAAAAGTTAATAACCTCTGAGGAAATTTTTCCAACAGATTTGTACAGTTTGGAGATTATTTCATCTTCTCCTACCAATTTACAGTTTTTCCTCCCTTTTTGTAACCAATTTGATGGAAACTTATTTTACCTGATTGTTAATGATCTTTACGTATTTCTAGCTATCTCTTAAATTTAACATCTACGAAGAGACCTATTGGTTTTTCATTCCCTGTAACGTAGCATAGTGATTTTTGTCTTCTTGTAACTCATGTATATGTGTGTATATTTTTATATTTATAAAATGTATTGCTTACTTTTTAAGCTATTATTTAGTATATAATCAATGAGCCGCTTTCCATATTTGTTTATTTTCAATTCTTCAATTTTTTCTATATTATTATAAATTTTTTCCATTCCTTTTCTAGCATTAAAATCTCCAGCTATAATTATATTATCCGTGTGTTTTATTTATTTTTTTCATATAATCCTTATAACTGTTTAAAACCAATCATTTTCATCTTCTTTTCCTTCTTCAGGGATTTAAACTCCAACAGCTGTGAAATTTGCTTTATTATTTCCGTCATACTTTTAATGTTTCTTCTTTCCAGTATACATCTGAGTTATTTTTGCTTTAATTAATTTATGGATCAATATGTATAGTCAGCTTGCTTTAGCGCGTGTTTGTTTATCCGAATGGCAAGAACGCTCCTCAGATCTCAACCCCATTAAAACAGTTTGGGATGCAATAGAAAGACGCATTGCTGCTAGAAATTCCCCTACAGAAAACAAACAAGGCTTTATCCTTGCTCTGAAGGAGGAGTGGGCCAGTTTGCCTCAAGAATTCCTGAATCAGTTGGTGATAAATATGGTACAACGCGAGATCTGCATCGCAGTAGATACATTCCATACTGAAGTGTTTCTCTGCCTAGTTTTCCATAATAACTGTACATTAATTCCTTAATTATGTCCTCAGAAATTTGTAACTTTTTGCAAAAAACGTATTACAGTTTAATTTATATAAATTTATAATACATTTTTGTGTAATATAATTTATTAGTATGCCAGCAATAAATTTATGTCTACATTAGGCTGTAGTCATGAAAATGTTTTTCATACTGGTAAAAAAAATGTAGTTCGTCCTTAGCTTTTGGACACCAAAGTAAATTGTTACATGGTGTCCTACAGATATTAACTGGAACTACTTTTATATTGTATGCTATTATAATTTATTTATTTTTAATTGTGTTTATTATTTGTTTGTTTGTTTATTTATTTGATTCTAGCTGACCATTTTGACATCAGCCTGCCGAAGTTTCTAGACAGTCTTTGATCCCTTTCCATTAGTTTCTGGATTTTCTTGTGTTTCATGGCTGCAAGATGTGCACGATGCACAGAAGACTGTGGATAACTGCCTTCTGCATATGTTACCTTACATAACAATCTTATTTTGATATCTTACCTTATATAACAATATGGAACACAAGTAACAACCGCAATGCCCATTTCAGTTCTTTTTCAATTAAAATATTGATTACTCATGACTTTTGTTATGTAGTATTTTTTTCAGCAGTGCTAAATGTGGTATTTTAGTTCTTCCAAACAATTAGGTCATGGCCTGTCGAATGAAACATCTTCAAATCCTAACAACGTCATAAACTTCTAGAACAAACAAAACTCTGCCTGTGTGTGTGTGTGTGTGTGTGTGTGTGTGTGTGTGTGTGTGTGTGTGTGTGTGTGTGTGTGTGTGTGTGTGTGTGTGTGTGTGTGTGTGTGTGTGTGTGTGTGTGCGTGTGCGCCTGCGTACGTGCGTGCGTGCGTGTGCGTGTGTGTGTGTGTGTGTGTCTTCTGATGATGTCATATCATTGGACATATTTGAAGAAACGCCAAAGTTCTGTATCTATATAAATATAGTTATATTTATATATATAGTAGTATGACAGTCTTCTTTGAGTAATTGTATTTTCATAAATCGATGTTTGAGTTCAGGATTAATAAGTATGTATATGCATAACTTTTTCAAAAATCATCTAAAATATTCATTGCAGAAATCTGTGATGCACAAAACTAAACATTTCTTAAAAAATAATAATAAATAAATACTGTCTTTTTTATAAATTAAGCAGGCAAACAATATTTGCAATTTCGAACACTAATAAAATTTCGGGGTGTTATATAGCTCCTAGTTATATAGCTTAAGGGTCAAAGCTATATAACTAGGAGAAGACAGACCGATATCTGTCAGTCAACCATCCTCTTATCCAAACTAACCGTAACTCAGTCAACTCAACCATAACATTATTATAAAATGCGAACAAGGTACTAAGAGATCATCTTCCCTATTAAACCCATGATGTTTTTGATTAGTATGGATTCTTTACCAACCCTGTATGTGAGCTCTTACCAACTTTTGCAAAATCTTACCCATCAGATAATTATACACATCAGTCGATAATTATACGATATTATACGATAGTTATACAGAATAATTCCATTGTTCAATGGAATTATCATACATTCTTTAACTCCTGCGGAATCGTCCCTGTACTGAGACTAAAATACACGACCAGTTCAGCTGAACAATTTTTCAACATCCGGGTTGATATCCTATTAACCCTAATGTCGAATTCCAATTCATTTTATGCAACAGCTCTGGAATCGCTTCTTTATAGACCCCGAGTTTCATCATCCAATGAAGAAGTAGCATTAAGCCTTAATGTTGCATATATACATCAGTTTGATGGCTCAGCAGAAAATGGGCCCTTAGTAGTCGAACCATCTAAAGCCCTGAATACAACGATGGAAGGAAAAAGATCCAAAGTACGGTCCAGAATTAATTAGATGGATAGACAAAATAAAAGAGGACATGAAAACCAAATCACAACAACAAGCGACACCAAACTGGACAGAATTGTTCGTACTCTCCCGGAACAGACACAAGTGGAAAGAGTTCATTCAGCCTCATCATCATCCACATTGATGATGGAAAAGAGGAGAAGAAGAAGAAAAAGAAGTAACGTTGGCCAGCCATCTACATTCAGAAGAGTTGTGCTTTCACTTTAATTATTCATTTTACTTGAGCATAGCGATAGAAATCTTTTGGATTGTCTTTAGCTTCTTTCAAGATTATACAGTATCCGTCAAGATTCCTTGTGCAGAATCAATTTCTTTTTCATACTGAGACTTAACTCTCTGCCCAATATTTATAACTGTTTTGGTCTCCCTTATAATTGTCATAGCTGTCATCTTTATGTGCCCGGTATTTACCCAGTATTTCCAGCTTAATACGATTACACATTCATTTCACTCCTAATCCATTTATTCACTGGTCCCTAGGGACATATTTCGATATTGCATCATTTCAATATTTTAAATACCTCCCAGGTGCTGCCGATTTTCTTTCTGTCTAGCAACCAATATACTATGGGACCGAACTCAGTATACTCCTTGTTTTGTTATTCCCATTTTGTAGTCAGTATTTAACCTTTCCGAATGCAACATGTGTTAAAGGGGCTTGTGAGCAATCTGAATCTTACCAACAATCAAGTTGAAATCTCCTGATCCAAACTGCAAGATCGGAATCCTCTCGAAAAGAACATGATCGCCTTGTTTCGAAAACAGCTAAATTTAGATTTCTTCCTTTGAGTTGCGCCCTCATGTAAAAGAATAGTGAAAAGTTGGGGAGAAAAATCATGATTTAGCATGATTGTTTACTGATGGATCAAATGTAAGTGTAAAGGTCGTTCTTCTGTATTTGCTATACTTTGCTATTCTTTACTAAATATATGAAGAAATTCTAAGAGAACATGACTTTCTGCGAAATAAGCATCCACTCTTCTTTGTAACTTTCAAGAATGCAAGAAAGATTGCATTAACTATAACGAAAGCTGGAACATTTGTGATGGCATTAGGTTGTACCACTATCAATAAGCATGGAGCAAGGCTTCTCGAAATATTGCAGCACTTATGAGGTTAAAAAGTAACTCGTTCGACAAAGTTTCACTTTGTAGAACGAACTTTGAGCCTCTGTTTTGAGGTAAACGAAATCATATCAAGATTACTCGGACAACTCCCAAAATGAAAGTAATGCAAAAATTAAAGAGAGAGTTTCTATTGGGACACAGATTCGTATACTTATGAAGGTGAATGCTTTAAACTTGTCTTTTACCGAGATCTTGTAGAACATGTGCTTACAAGCATACAGAGCGAACGAATGGAATATGTCATAAACGATTGAAATTCTATAATCACATTTTGATTTCGTTCCTTGTTACTTGAGAACCGTTACCGAAAAAAGTTTTTGTCACTCAGTGAAATATCATAAATTAATACTTCGATAATCTTGATCTGGAGATGAGACTGACTGTGTCTTGTAAGCCAACATGTTGTCAATTTGGACAATCAGGTCGACATGGAATTCCTTTACACCGCTGCTAATCGTACACCAGCAAGGTTTTAACGCAACACATACGCACTCTAATCTCAATCTATTATTACAGGTTCATAAATGGCTACTTCCTCGTTTTAATCATTGGTGCATTTTGTTATTTCGCTTTAAGCGATTGATATTTATCTCTAAGATAAATCAGTTATAAATATATTCAAGTGCTGGTAACTGCTAATGGATCATGATTTGCCGGAGTCCAAATAATTTAATTGCAATTTTTTTTCTCTGTGAATGTATTTTACGGTGAACTATGTATTTATTGATAAAGTATATAACAAGAAATGCTACATTTTTTTCTTTTCAATTACACATTTAACAAATTGTGTTTGCTATAAACTAGTTTTGAAGATAAAAATAAAAATAAACTAAAATAATAAATATATAAATACAGGCCTCAAGACAGGCCGGTATGTCTGCTTTGAGGAATGAAAAACCCAAACGTCCAGTGGAAAAATCCTCTATCCCCTTATGAGACCGGCTAACTCACCATTTGATTCAAAACACTTGATAAAGATGCCTCCATTATATACGGGAATCGAACTCGCGCCTTGGCAACCAAAGCGACTATTTATACCAACAGAGTCAGATGTCCCAAAACAGAAATGTTAGCGTTTGAAAAATTCGTGGGTGGAGAGGGTTTAGTATAATTTCAGTTCATTCCAAAATATATATACTGGTTTCATCTATTAAGGAACAAATAGAAAAATCAGGATCACACAAAAGGATCATAAAATTTCACGGAACTGAATTTTAGTCAGTTCCGTGAAAAGCAGTACAACATGTTTTCTTTGCAAGTTGAAGTATTTAGGGCAAGGAAACTAAAATTGAAAAGGTTGAGAGTATAAGGGAGAAGCTTATGTAAGGAATATGTGCTTGGTGATCCTTTATCGCGGAATAATTTTGAGAATACAGCGGATAAAAAACGGAATGAGGTTATTGTGAATACTGAAATTAGTAGAATGTATATAAGTTGTAAAGGTAGTACAAGAACTAAAGGAAATCTACAATTTTTGTATACTAATTCAAGAACCATTCGAAATAAGAGAGAACAGTTTTTGGCATTAGTCGGTGCAATCACTTCAAACGTTATAAGCATTAGTGAAACTTAGCTGACCTCAGAAAATGTGATTATTAGAATTGAATGTGATGGGTCCTATATATTCAGGGAGGACAGAGAAGATAAAGCAGAAAGGGGAGGAGTACTGCTGATGATAGCTGAAGAGCTATAACCAAAAAAAAGTAGGTTATCAAGAAGATAGACATGTGGATGGTAATTCATTTGAGATTATCTAGTGTGAAATAATAGTCAATGGAACCAAATATACAGTTGAATGCTGCTATAGGCCAGGGAGTACAAGGGATGATGTAGAAGACATGCATCAGCAAATTAGAGCGAGTGCAAGTAGAGTAATTATTATGAGGAATTTCACCTATAGTGATATTGATTCGTAGCAAAGAGCAAATGGAATTGATACACCTTCTAAAAGATAATTACTTGAAACAGCATATAAATGAAGGGAATCGTGGTGTGAGAGTGTTGGATCTGTTCATAGATTCAGATGACCTATGCATAAGTAAGGTGTCCACGCTACCTCGGATTGGTGAGAGTGATCATGCAGTATTGACTTAAGAGGTTGCAAAATTTGTAATGTCTCTCTTAAGAAGGGGTATATACGGAATTACAGGTTAGGTAATTATAACAAGCTTCTTTTGTATGTCATGGGACAATTTACAGCTGTCCCATGACATACAAAATTGCAGGAGAAAGATGTTAGCAGTGCGTGGGATATAAACAACTGGTATCTGAGGGAAGCAATATCGGAATATATTTACATGGTCAGGAAGATAAATAAAATAGGTGTTAGATGGATGAGTAGTAGCATCAGGCGTAATCTGCAAAAAATGAAAATGTTATGGAGGATTTACAAGGAGGAAGGTGATCAATATATTCAGGTTCAAAGTTAAAAGCAGTACAAAGCTTAGGCTAGAAAGGTTTTATCTGCACCTTAGCTTTGTTATTTCGAGGAACTCAAAGATGTGATACTTATAAATATAGTTAAGAGGAAATAAATGTTTAGAGCGCCAAAATCTGTGTAGTGCTTGTTACGTGCTGTCGAAATTTTAAGTCGAATTCTGCCACAGCTCTCGTATTGTGGGCCCGTCTACAACGATGCCAGTTCAACAGCATATTATTTAAATTGTGCGGAGGTAAGTGAATTAACCCTTGTGTTAGCAAGAATAAAATACCCGGGAACGTCTCTGTTTTAAAACGAAAGCACGACAACGATCGCATTTCGAATATGAGGACTTTTGATGCCTTTCGGAGAAGTGCCGTTTCACCAAGGGATTTAGTTGTAAACAACTAAATCCTCTGTAAAGTGATTTTCCACTTTTTTAAATTTCACTGGTACCAGATGCTGTCGATAGATCGCCACTCGAGTTATCATCCGTCTTTATGCAAGCTATATTGCCATGAGAAAAAGTAATCTTTAAAACGAGTAGTTTCATCTTCGTATGCGTTTGTCACATTTCCAATTTCCGGAGATATATTACAGCATTCTATTTTTGTATTTTGTATAATACATGTAGTTTGCATTCTTGTTTGTTTGTTTTGTGTGGTTAATGCAGGTCAAGAAAGACTATTACTTACTATCGATTGTTTTAGTCAACACAGTAATTAGAGAAATATTATTACGTGTCTCTTAGTTAGAAATGTAGAGTTGTCATTCTTCTTGAATAAATATTAATCATCATAAGCACTTGTACTGCAAATACTCGGTAAAGCTCAACCTAGCATGAACCTCCAATTCAACTTTATACAATGGAGTGTCATCCTTGTTCCTTTTTCCTCTTCAACTTAGTTTTGTTATTGTGTACACGCAAAATATAATAAAACGAAATCTGAACAAATACATTCATAAAAGTTGTGTTTCGCAAGAGTAAAGATCACGAATGGCAATGAAAGTCTTCTCAACCAGAGCAGGGGCATAACAACAGTTAAGTTTGTAAAACACAGCTAAAATAATAATAATAAACCTTGAGAATATTCATCCGGAATTTGACCTTATTAAGATTTTTTGTTTCATTTTTTAATTTTATTTTTACCAACATAGTGAGTGCACAGGATGATATTTACTCCCTCGCTCCTTTCACAGACCGAATTTGGACGCTTTTCATATTTCTGTAACGCACTATGCTGATCAACATTTTCAAACTTGTGGTCCACAGACCAGCGAAGTTGCGATGGAATTCCTCTTGGCAGTGCGCTGGCATGGGAATGTCCGGAGTACCAAAACGAAGACTAATCGAATGCCTTTTAAACGAGTGCTTTTACTTCACACTTTTTCATAAAGACTTCCCCGCCCTCATTGCGAAAGACAGCCTAGAAATTTTCAGTAGTATTCAGAAGAAATGATAAAACTCTTTGTGCATAGTTGATGTTCACCATTCTCTTTTTAGCTGTTGCGAATTCCATATACTATCGCAGAGAATAACTCGGTAATCTTTTTTAAACAACTATGATGAGGATAGCCATCCATCCAAGATTCTAAGACATTGTTCCAGGTTAGTTAATGTCCTGGGGAACATCCCGGATTTTGAAAATAGTTCCGTTTTTAAGAGTATTACTTTTTTTTTTTGTAATTTCCTAACACGAAGATTTCAACTTTGTTCGGATGTTTGTGTGTTCGCCGACATGTGCCGAAAGCAATGTGTATGGAAAGGATGTTTTAACAGAAATGTGATTAGCCCTGTGAATGAAGTCATCGTCACCTACTGGTGGCAGTATTATTACAAAAGGCGAAAACCGTTATCGACAGCGTCAATTAATGTTTTTCTTATATTCGCGTTGTTAATAGAACAGTTAATCGAATAAAAAATGATCTTTAAATATGAGGAAAAAAATTTCTTGCGAATTTATTCCACCAACTTTAAATTCTTCGCTAAATAAAACTGTAAACATTAGCGGAATACAAAAAAAAAGAAAGAAAGAAAGGTTTGTTGAACAGTTCGTGGACTTCTGAATCAACTGAAGGATTTTTAATGCAACTCACTTCAAATGGGTTGCATTAAAAAGTGTGTTTGGCTGGGAAGATGTTGATGTGGAAGATGAAGACTTTAATTTATGCGAGAAAATATTTCGACGAAAGAGTCAGACAATGAGTTTCATTCGACGAAATTTCGTACTTGAAATTATATAATTATCGGCAGAAATTGAACGTATTGGAAAAACACCCACGAAGGTGTTTTTCTAATACATTTAAGTTAACTTTCTCCAGATCATAATTAGAACGTGAACCTCATCCTCACATGCGTAGTAAACCACAGGATGTAGATTAATGTTACATTTATTCCAAACAGCTGTAATGACCGAAAGAAATCTTATTATTTTCTCAAGTGAGAAATTAGCTCTGGCAATACAGCAACGGAGGACACATCACTCCAAACACTTAAAATGGAACTCGTTTTCTAATTCACGTATTGAGCAATTATCATATTCTAAAAGTTAGAAAACTTATTTGAAGCATATTTTGAAGTATTTGAGGACATTTTCCAGGTTTGCTTCGTTTAGAACTTTTTCTCCCCATTTACTCAGAAATCAGCAAATGCATCGCACCCACTTCCTATTTTCAAGGTGTGACGGTCGTTTCGATAATATTCGTAGTACGTATCTCAATAACGAATTTTTTTTTCCAATATATTTCTGATTCAAACATTCAGCAGAAAGTTTATTTTTATTTTTTATTTTCTCTACGGTCCACAACGCTACGTTGAACTGGAAACGTTTTTGGTTTCGTCTATGTTACTATGTTTGTGTTTGTTCTATCACCAAACGTTTTTTTTTCTCTCTTTTTTCGTCTTTATAGAATTAATATTTTTACACAAATTAGCCGACATGTACGTGATTAAAAACAACACTTATCTATTAGATGAATCAACAACATCGAAATTCTTACGTAATTATGTAAGTTTAGTTTCTCATCTGCCAACCACTTGTAGTAGTCGTGCTCTCGTTGTGGACTTTCACAACAAGTAAGGAATGCAGCATCTACGCTTCTTCTTCTCATGTTGATCTTCGAAACGCAAAGAGGATTAATAAACACCCACACAGAGATACGAAAGCAGTTCATTCGGTGGTGTGTCACTGAAATTAAAGAGATTAAATTCGAATAAAAAACGAACAGATAAGTAGGGAAAAAGTGAAACACGATTGCAAGAAACCTGACGTACATTAGACATACAGCAGTCAGTAAATAATAGCCAAAAAAGCCTTTGGCCTGAACTTTGTGTTCAAATAAAAAGTAAACGTTAATTATTAATTCGAAGGAAAGGAGTATTGCAATAATCGCTTCAATGTTTACATTTTGGAATATAATTTTCGTCAGAATAATTAATGAAATTTAAAATTGCATATAACCTCTTCGTTAGCCGGGAAGAATTAGAGGATTCTTTGTTTAGAATTTTAATGAGCAGTCAGAAAATATTGAGAGTATTCAGAGGATATAGAAATTTTCAAAAAAATGCACATTCTTTTCTTTTTCTTTATTTAGGACAAAGCAAATTAAAAATTTTTTTTTTGAAAAGTATGTTAACTACTTACATAAGCAAACTTTATGTTGTAAGGATATTATAAAATTTAATTATTTATTAATATAGTCGCACAAATTCCACAACACCGCAAATCTAATAAGGCAGGCAATGCCATCTATTGGCATTAATTTCAAATAAAATGAGAACTTTTTTTTTTCCTCAAAAGAGTTTCTCTCCACGATATTAGAAAATTAATAGTAAAGCATAGGAATTAGATAAAAAGAAAGAAATGTTCAGAGTGAGAGTTGCTTTTCAGATAATTCCTACAAGATTCGAAATTGACAAGTAAATATTGACAAGTCAAATAAAATAAAACAAGAGAAATTAAACTATTAATTTTATGATATGAGTAATATTTATATTTTTGTGTGGGGTAGTCAGGGGGGGGTTTCCTCATATGAAAAGTTTTAAATATCTGCATTGCTACCATGGATGCGCTAAGAGTTAGGCAATCTGGAAAATATACTCTGCAGAACAAGCACATGACTATTAAACCTACATCAGATCCCCAATATGCAGTTTTATGGTCTCCCACGGGAGACGCCTGCACTTGAAATTGCAGCCTCCGTGCTTATTATGGACTCAAGTGGCTCGTAAGAGTTTCATATTTCGTTTCTAGGGCTACCAGATTATCGAACTCTTTGCACAATCAATTGAATCATTGATTATAAATTTACAAAGTTTAAAACCTTTTATGGATGGGTTTTCATTAAAAATATATTTTAGTCTGGTATCTGTTTTAGCACAGAAGAGTTTTAGAAAAAGAATTAAGATTTAAATAAAATAAAAATAGATATTTAATTTAATTTAAAATTTTTAATACTTTATTTTAATACTGCTATTTTTTCATGGCTTTATTATGTTTTTTTTTTTTTTAAATTCAGAAATATTTTTTTCTTAATTTCATTCAAAAGTAAACTGTTGGAAGTAACATAGTTTTCGTCATCTACTAAATGGGGAACGACTGCCATTACTTAATATTTGTTTGTGTGATCTAATAACGTTAATTTTTAATATACACAGTTTCTACAAAATAATGCCTGCGTTTAAAATATATTGTTTTCCATAAATTTAGGCAAAACATAATAACTGCTGTTCAGCGGAGTGGATGGCCACGATTGCGCTCCTGTGGCCTGCGACATTTCCGAAGTACCTTCTCTTTTCTGTCTTTTAATACCGGTAGGAATCTATCTGTGCGATGGGCACACTATTCTTTATCAAACTTCAGAATATATTTTTAAATTAAACGCTATTAATCGTTACATTATATACAGTACATGTGAGCATATAAATAAATACTTAGATTATATGCATCCTACTGCAATATCTATGCAATATTTCGCAATATACTATACTTTGTATTTAGATATTTAGATATCTAAATACAAAGTATAGTAAATAATAATAGTATAGCAAAAAATAATAAATAAATATATATATATATATATATATATATATATATATATATATATATATATATATATATATATATATATATATATATATATATATATATATATATATATATATATATATATATATATATATATATGTATAGTTTTCGTCATCTACTAAATGGGGAACGACTGCCATTACTTAATATTTGTTTGTGTGATCTAATAACGTTAATTTTTAATATACACAGTTCCTACAAAATAGCAAAATTTAGCGAAAATAGTGACTTTTCGTGTGTGTGTGTGTTTATGCCTTGGTCTTCGGCTAGCGAAAAGTGAGTAGATGACCATATTCAGTGGTGCCATCTGAAGTCAGTTTGGAACACTAAATCACTAAATATTGTTCAAATTTGTAAAATCGCTTTCAGTTGTAATCATTAAAAACTAATAATAAATAAACAAAGAAAACTGTCGAATTTATGAATGTTATGAGGGCTTAACTCATGTAACATAACAGCAGAATCTGTTCTACATGTATAGTTAAAACAGTTAGGTATCTGATTATTTCTTTCAATCTGGCGTATTTCAAAAAAATACAAATATCCAAGTATTTAAATTACTATCGTAATAGAATCACTGTGGATGCAAGGAAAGCCAATTTTTTGGCTTTTTTAAATTAAAATCTTGACTGCCATATGTTCCTTGTTTTAAGGCAAACTTTTGTTGTCCCCTCTACAAATAGGAACTGTTTTTATTTCGCAAATGCTGTAGTGACGCTTTTGTAACGATAACCATTCTCCGTTACTGCTGACACACTATCACCCACCCATCCATTCACCCACTTAAGCACACACGAAGTAAAACATTTTTAACGGTAATTTATAACTTGGAAATTTACTGGCATACGATTATTTCATTACCGCGCCAATTTTCATAAACCGCGTACTAAATACGAGGGTGTTCTGCCTTTATCTGATTAGGGTGACACTCTTCGTAGACTCACCAAACGTTGATAAACCACAGACCTATTTCGGCTGTCTTCCCATCAAGGAAGCGATCATTTCCTAAGCTGAAAGTAAACGCTCGGTCTCCACGTTAAGATAAAACTTTATGCCGATCAGCGCAGGTTTTATATTCCAATTTCTACAAACTATGCCAACACAGCTCTTTCAGTGTTGCGTGACGCATTTTAACTTTGACACTCCGCTCGGTGCGATTCACTTGGTATTCCACTGGGTCAACAAAGAAACCACGAAATATCAAAATAATGCTTGGAATAATTTTTCTGGGTACTCATCACGCAATTCCATTGTCACCATCACCACTACCCGCTTCACAGATGGGTCGATACCCGCTGCTAAATATTTTTTTCTATCCCCCAACTATAAACACTTCAGTCTGATTTGAAGGGTGCATGTTGTGATTCTGTGTTTATCGTAATAGCTTTGACATTAGTTACTGTCTAATTTCAGGAAGCTTTGTGCACACAATATCAAACCGAGTGTTTATTCGAGTGATATTTCATTCGACAGAATGCAAAACTGTGGAGTTCATGCCGGATCGATGTTGCTGAAACTTCTCTAGGTGAGGATGTCTTCAACCTTTGGCTGAGAGAATTTACTACTACACAATCCCTTTAATTATTATCCATTCTCTTTCTATCACTTCATTTAGTCTGATTTTTTAATTATTCTCACACACGAAAGTCAGAAGGCCCTACAGAATATAAATGCCATGTATGGGGAAGGGGAAATGATCCAAAGGGGAGGCAGCTCCACAGAATTGAGGTGGATGAAATATGGCTGGGAGTAGCAGGTTCTGTGAGTACGCAGTTCGACTGTAAAGGGACGTTGAGCAGCTGTCGTTTGAGTACCCGTGCATTTGGCAGCAATGGGAGGCATAAGGGTTGCTAGTTCTGCTGAATAATGGCCATGGAAATATGTAGAGAACTAAGGGAAAGTTGCCGAAGAGAGTCTGTAAGATAATCGTCATTTATCAACTGAACTGCTCCATTTTTTTGTTTCCAACAACATCAAGAATTTGTAGGAAGGTGTTTGGTACAGCATTATTTCAATATAGCTCAGATTTGGGATTTATACAGAATAGGTAATTGTTTAGCAGAGAAGTAGCGTCTTGAGCGGAAAAGTATGCCAGGTTTTTTTTGGAAGGTGATGATGTTACAAAAGTGACATGATTGTGCCAGGAAAATTTGGAGTAAGAGCTGGTCCGAAAAGAAAGATTTGGTCCGGACCATTAAGCCGAGCATTATCAAAAGTAAGTGGGGAAAATCTGAAATTTTCTTTTGTTGCTAGAAAACACTGTGTTTTGAGAGGCATTGAATTTGATTAGATTGTTTTGACCGTAATCAAGGATGCTGGGGAGATCAGTGTTCAGAGCACTTATTACAGATGATCTTGAAGCCAGAGATTCTGAACACTGCAAGACTTGTCATATGAGTAGGAAGAGTGGAGTGCGCTATCATTAGCAAGACTATGCATAGGCTTGCAGCTAAAGAGAGAGGACCGTTCATATGGCCTTACTATTTTTAGGATTTTTGTTTTCATTCATCAAAATCATGCTTCCATGTATTAATGATCATCAATAATCTCTAATTGTTTTGCAGTCTCACGAAGTAAACAATATCTAACATGACAATCTCTGAAAGCATGTTTGTGGAAGTCAGTTAACCGGAAACTGCATTCCATTTCCAGTCTCAGGAAACTGCAATTGTTAGCGCATATCCACTTTCCCTTGTGTGGGACACGGTGCTGGTTTGCCCTGTATTCGCATAATTTTCGAAACATAATTCAATGCCAATCATATCTGAGTGAATGTCGTGATATCCAATGAGCCGGTTAACTTTTTTTTATTTGCATATCATCCTCGAGCTATTTCTTGAAAGCTAACGTTTCGCACTGCTTACTTCAAATCGGTTTAAATATTATATTGGCATGTGAGAAAATTCGAATCAAATTGAAATTAGAACGAATATTACTTATTACAGCGATGACCCAGAATATATTTCATGAAGAAACCCCAACTCTACTGAATATGGTGAAGCACATAAACCAAAACGAATTGAGATGAGTACCCACAGAAAATTCTGGCCTCCTATTTGTGAATGCAGAGAAATTTCAAACACGGCAATCACTCGTCTCTTCTAACGTTTCTCAGTTGCACAGTCTTTGTCCTCTCTCTGTGTCACACCTGACATTCACGAATGTTAGTTTTCATATCCCAGATATAATGAAGGGGCTTCGGCTTGAATAGCGCCCAGTCCTTTTATAAGGGAGTTTCAAATGGCGCTGAGTCGAATAGCCGCAAACGGCGTGTGGAAGGGGTTTTTCCTTTAGGGAACACTATTTTTATTTTTACTCTTTGATTTTTCTTTTCATCCCGGAAGAAAACAGGCAAAGCGACAACAAAAACATTCAAGCAATTAATAGTCTTAATGCACTGGCTCATCGCCTAAGATGTTGCTGTAGCCTAATTCCAAGCAACCACATCCTTGTTCACCAATAAAAACAAATGGTGATTGTCACCTCGGTCACAATTATTGTTGTCTTGGCAAAATACAGAATAGCTATCGACCCTGAGGCCTGGTATTTAGCGGATATCAACTGAGGTATTTTTCTTTCGTTGTATCATTCGTTTCCTTCACGCTGATCGAGTCGCCGAAACAATTCTTGCGGGCATAATTTTTTCTTCCTGTTTCACTTTAAATTCACTTCCATGCACGCGCATTTGTCCTCCAATAAATATATTAAAACTGTCCAAAATAAGAATAACGAATATTCTGATGAAATTTCACTGAAAAGTTTCTTTTACATTTCTTCTCGTAGCAAATCTGGAGACAGCTGCAGTTAAATTTTACAAATACGATCGCACTCTGAAAAAAAACAAATAAACACAGTTTTATGCTTCAATGGCAATTTCTTGTTTAGTTCGTCTGCTTCGACACAAAGAAATTTGAAATCTGTTTTCTACCGAAATATTACTATGTAGAATCGCTCTTAATTCCGATGCTATTTCTGGGATTGTGGTAGAAGCATCTCATGCACATTTCTCGTGATTGAAATCTAGGGCACTAAGTAAAAAATGCCACAGCTTCTGCTGACTGCAAAAAATGCCTCAAGTAATAAATGATCACAGTCATTAATCTTCGCTGTTTTGTGTTCAGCATTTAGATAAATACCATGGAAGCACCACACACACACACACACACACAGACTGATTTCGGCTGTTTTGAATGACGGCTACGGTAACTAAGGCTGCTAGTCCAGTGCATTACGTGTGCTAATCGGGTGTGTTTGTTCTTCTGGCTAGTTCATCTGTTTCATAGGATGAAAAAATCCATTTTCGTGGAGAGAACCCTACCATCCCAAGCTGAGGCGGCCAACTTTCATTTGAAAATCCCTTATTGACATCCTGGACTGGATTCGAACTCGAGTCCCATCACTCATTTACAGAGAGTCTTCAAACTCGGAAGAAATTTCTACTTTTGTGCCACTTCTTCTAATACGGTGCACAAACGAGTAATTTTTGTTTTAGGTGTTTATCAGAACTTTTCAGCCCCCTCCCTCGTGTATTGTGCGGAATAAAACATGTTAAGTAATTTTCCATAGCATCACGCGATTAGGCCATTATAGTTTGAAAACCTGCCGTTCTGCGATCATCACGGCAAATTCGTAACTGGATTTCCGAAACGCAATTCATTTACATTCCTTCCAAGTACTAATAATCGAATTTCCTTTCAAATGTTGATATTTTGCAGGAATATCCATAGAACTAACTTTCATCAATTACTTTATGTAAGAGTTCTTTTTTCTTAAAAAAAACTAAATTAATATATTTTTATTTTAATGAATACAAATTTTCTTACCTGTGTTGTCCGCAGCCTTTCTTACCGAGAAAGGCTGCGGACCCACAGTACAGCAGCATTAGCGCTTTGGGATATGGATTAGACAAATCGGAAACCCCCGTCGCGAACGAAGGTTTCCAGATTGTCTAACGCTTGTCAAATGTAAGTTACATCTGGTGAGCGTTGAAATTTTCCGAACATCCATGTCGAAGGTCACATTCGAAAGTCTAGGCAACAGGCTACACGTTCACGTATGGTGAACACGAAAGGATGTTTCAGGAATCGTGAAACACAGTGTAAGTTACACACATTTCAAAGGGATTTATAGTTCACTTGTAGCTCAGTCAGTATAGACAATGTTTGTTTGAACAAAAAAAAAAGAAAGAAAGAAACTGGGTTCGAATGCCTTCTAAGACACGAAAAAATCCTTCATGAGGGATTTTCCAATGAACTTGAGTTACCTGCTTGAAAGTCTCCAAGACGGATTTTGTGGCTACATTGGACTGCACAATTTTTTTAGCTGGTGCCTGGCTGGCCTATTTCTCCATTGTTTCTTGTCTGGTTTTACGGCCCCTCGGCAGGGGGAAACTGTTGTTTCCTGCTGACTGTGCATTTGTACGTTAATTGGTGTGTTCTAATGCCAGATTTGCCTGTTCTGAGGGACGAAAAACTCGGTTTGTGGGAGAAAAAAAAATAACAATCTCTATGTCCGTATCAGACCGGCTAAGTTACCTCCAGTTGAAAAGCTTCTTCCTATCCTAGACAGGATTCGAACCGAGGTCTTTCCAACCAAAGGATTTCTTCATAAAGTAAATTAACCTGAAGGAATAGCTACAGATTAAAAAATAATGTATCTACAACCCAAAGAATTATCATTGCGCTTTGCTCTAAATTACAATACGCAACCATTTTTTTTTTCAGCAGAGGTTCGATGTCAGCATAAAAAATAACTTCACCTTCCAAAATATGAACTGTGTTAACTCTGTTCTAAGCTGGGAGAAATCAAAACAAATTTTAATGGTCTGAAACGCTTGAGACTCTCGAAAACAACTGCGATGATCCCTGTGGAAACAAATGTAAACGCCACTACTTTGCAGCCCACTTAACCCGCACCTACTTGGCGGTTTATCGTTTGCGCTCTTTCAACCTGTAGTTGCGTGTCAGCATTACGTTTTGGCATTCCCGTTATTAGCTGTTTTTAGCAGTGGCTAACAAGCACTCTCTCTCTCTCTCTCTCTCTCTCTCTCTCAAAGGTGCGTCCGCATCCTTCTATAAGAGGAAAGAACTGCGATCCACAAATCGTTCCAAAAATGTCTAGGCGATTTTTCTTGCTTTCAATCGTGTATTCTCATTTCATTATATATCTCTAATGCTGTGCTGTCGGATCACTAATAAATCCAAGAATTTGAACATTTCTCTCTGGAATTGGAATACTAAAATGCACGAGAATTTACAGCATTACACGCAGCTGTGTAGATGTTAACAATAACATTTAAAGGTAATAATATTCAACGTGAAAGATTAAACGACAGAGGACGCTCACTACAGGTTTTATCAACAAGGACGAGCCCAACCGTGCGCTTGAAGAGAAGAAAAATGATCACTCGCTAGTGCATTCGTCTCGAGAAAGAGTCACGGATTAGTTTTCTTCCCGGTCCGTATTAGGCAAAAAAAAAAAAATCATTTTTCTCGATCTCGATTCGTTAGTGGCAGTAAAGTAATAAAGCATTAAATCGTATTTCATTTGTTTAATTTTTTCGAAGTTAATGAGAACTGCAGGCAGTTGGTAAATTATAATGTACATTTAGACAATATTTAAAGAACAAATTAACATTTGCTGGTCATAGAAATTATTCCAAAATCTGGGGTTAAATTTGATATTTAGCAGAGATCCAAGTTTCTTCACTGATTCACATGGCCATATTCGGTTGTGTAATATTTTATTTTGGGATACCTGCGAAACACGTACGACTGGGATGCCATCCGTGGTACGTGAGGTCGTTGATTGCTTTATGTATGCAAGCAAATTTCTTAAAGGTTATGTTAAAACGATCAGCCAGATATTATGATGCGACTTTATATTAAGAGAAATATTCCCTAATTATGTTAAACTCATTGAATCAATTTCTCTTAATTTCTGTCCACTTCGATGCAGAAAAAAACATTTCTTGATTCATTTTAATTTGAATGAGAGTGCAACGTCAGGAACGCCATCGCGTAAATATATTCAAAATAATTTTAAGAGCACTCACTGAGCAAAAATTATGAAAAACAAGATGAAAAAAAGTGTAATCGATTCGTTTGACTCTTCAGAGACTAACACTAAATTGGCGTGAACTGGGGGAACATTTGTTCCCAATACAAATGTTAATGTCGGCATCTGTCTGATCGGATAATACTGGCATTGTTTTGTTTTTAATTGGTTGCGTAAACTGCATTTCACACGTTAGGAGGCTAAAAGCCACATGATCAAGAGTAAATGTTAGTAATCCAGGAAGTCTAGTCTGGAAATCAAATGATGGAACTTTTTTCAAGTCACCATCATTTCACATATTTCCTCGATAGGAATTTTCACATGGGCTGATGAAAATTCCCTATCGCGATCCTGTATCTTATCGAACATGTATTTCTGACTCGGAGTGACAAACAACATCTGAACCATATGGATTTCTTCGTTTGGTTCAGACGCGGCATTATATTCAGACATCATCTTATTCATTCTAAGGTATTCATTCGTTGTCTAATTTAAGAATTTAAGTGGAGGAGTGTCTTTACGAAACATTTGAAGCCACATATTTCAAGATCTTCCGAGACCTGCTGCTAACTTCACTGATGCATTGTAACTGTATGATATAATAAATGTCGATTTTTTACTAGAAAAGCTCGAGAACATTGTTTGTTCCTCGATTGCGATTTTTCGTTGATTATTCTGACAGAATTCTCCAATGAAAATTAGTCGCCGTTCTTATTAGTCCTTTCCTTTGGCGAACAGTCCTTTTGCTCTTGCATACAGAAACTGGACGACTTCTCGTTTTTTTACCCTTTTTTAAAAGAAGGAATAAAGTAAGAGCATATGTAGGATCTCGTGGATAGTCTTGCGATAGAGGAATATCACCGATTTTTTTTCAAAGTTCAGTTGCAAACAGCACGATAGCAATTACCCTTTCTTTCTTTCTACTTTTCTTCTTTTTTTTCAGTTGATATAAAAAATGTTTTTCGATTTCTGCTCTTAAGTTTATAGGAAATCTTTTAAATTATTTCTCTCAAAGCATTTTTCTTTTGTAGGATTAACAACACTGCCTTTGCTGAATGTTCTCGAGCCTTTGTAGCGTAATCGACGACCACGACGCATTTGGCTGAAAAATGTTGCATTTTTTTTCAAAGGAACGCTAGTTGCCTCATACCGCGGTGATAATATTTTCTTCAAGAACACTTGCATTTTTCATCCCACAAAAAAGCAATCCGGTCAGAAGAACACGTTTTCACAGTCCTAGTTCTTCTACCGAAATTCCAGATAACAGAAACGGGATGTATTTGTACATAAATTAGGTGGAGAACTGATCACCGAATGCATATTGAAGGAAAAGGAATCTGTAATACCTTGTCCAGATATCATGGAGCTTTCTAAATATCCACTTTTTAAAAAAAAATTTTTTTCATAATAGATTAACTGCTTTTCAGAGGAAAGAAACTTACTCTTTAGTTATATTCAAATTAAGTTGAGGATCAATTTATTCCAGTTTCAAAATTAAGTTAGATAACTTAGTAGACTTTTACGTGTGCGACATGATATTAATAGCCTGAATACAAGTTATAAAAACAACCAACCTCTGTGCTTTGTTAATAACTTCCTGGGGAATTGATTTCATGCATCATATTCTCATTTCTTCCCATTGCTTATTGCTTAGATTGCCCAGAGTGATCGCTTTCTTCTGAGTGAGTGTAGTTTCCATTTTCTTCTAATTTCGTTATAAGTATTGTGACTGCAGATAGGAACTGTCAGAATATCTCGGTGCTTCGATCGATAGATTCCGCTACCAATTTCACTCTCCTGAGGTAGTGTGTACAACGATATATTATCACGCATAACGAGCGCTGCATGAATGCCTTGGGTAAATCATCCCACGATCAATATTTCGGTAACTAGTTTCCCATCATTCACAAAGAATGATAGACCAGATCGCATTATTGTAATAACCTGCACACTGTAAATAATTCAGGATATAACCTGGTATTGTGTCCATGGTCTTTCTAATGAACTTTAGAGATCGTTTGCTATCTCAGCAGCACTTCCCAGTGTGCGTGTGTATGTTAGAGTCTATTGCAATACCTCCCTTTGTTGACTTTGCGTCAGCACTGTTTTTCTACCCAAAGCGAAGAAAAAGGAAGTTTCTTTTATCTCCAGACATTTCTCTGTCCTTCTTAGAAAGTCCATGCAAATTCACTTCCCGTCATTCATGAACACAGCACGAGGTATAAAGAAACATTAAGGTGTGACTAATGTTATGACATAGAAAACTAAGGCCATGCCGTCTCTATATTTACGTCCGCTGACTCTGTGGTCTGCTGTTTTGCAGGCGTGAATGCTACGTACAATACCGGAAACCTCATTCGTACCAAGTGGTTGGCATACCCTCTTTTTCACCAACAGTCTACTGGTTCAGATTCTATCGTTGTAATGAAAGCCTGAATCTCTTTACGTGGAGGATGAATTCAATCTCCCTGCGTGAGACCACACACACACACACACACACACACACACGTGTGTGTGTGTGTGTGTGTGTGTGTGTGGTCTCCATAGCAGGGTTTCTAGATTATGTAAAAAATCAAAAACTATATTCATATATAATTAATAAAATACCAAAAATCCATTTAGGTTTACAATGGATTATATTGAGAGTCACATAAAAAAATGAAAAAAAAAAATAATTGAAAATACATTTTAGAGATTCCTTGCATCCTAGAATCCTGGAATGAATTTGAACAAAAGATTTCAAACCCATGGACAGAGAGAGACAGAGAGAAAAAATAACATAATTGTGAGAAATTCATTTTCTGTGGTAATTCTACAGCAATTATAGTTTCCCTTTGCTAATGTAGTGTGTTAGCGTATCTTTTGCAGCCTTAACACCAGACCAAGTCTTTTCAGCAATGGAAGGCACACCACTATTAACACTCTTTCATTTTATCGGCAGTATCTCGAATTGTACGTAATGTACGTTCACTCCGACTTAGGGTATGTTTAATTCGGCTGTGCTCCCACCTCGTTTTGTCTCTTGGAAAGAAAGTGTTGGAAAGTTCTCCAGTTTCCTTGAGCGCATTCCAACACCTCCACTGCAACTACGAAGATGCTTACTCGCCATAAGGGATAAAAACAACACAAAATAAGCAAATATAAGCTCAAAAGTATAAAAAAATATTCACTTCCAGCAGACCATCAATCAACAGTCTTCAGCAGAACAAAATGAGATAATCTTGCGCTGCCTCTGGTAGCGCTTACCGTAAAATATGGTTGTCGCGCGTTATTTTAAAGTGGAATGATTTAAAATCGCGTGAAGTAAGAAGTCATTGTATAAAAAACATAAAAATCGATATTCCTAATTATATGACACCCGTTAAGAAAGAACATGTAAAATCAAGTGAAAAAGAAAGATCTTTTTACGCGTCACTTTTACATGTACTCAACACTTCAACCTTTATATCTTTTAAACTTCTTCCCTTTCCCTCCATGCACAAAGTATACGCAATTCATAACAAGAAAGATAGCTTCCTTAGTACATAACAGAAAATCTATCTTTAACAGCTTTACTCAAGTGCAAGAAACTGGTGTGTTTCTGGAACCACACACCGCAATGCAGGATACGTGTTTGAGCAACAGATGATCTGTTTTAGTTACCAAATTATACGATTATCTTCTTCTTTTGCAGAACACGAATCTGACATCTGCTGACTAATGGCCATCGAAAGAGGGATGCAACCATGGACAAGGCTTGCTAACGCACCCCAGTTATTATTCGAGGCTTCCCACTTTCCTTAGATATTTTGATTAAAAAAAGTTACAAGTTAAAAGACTATCCATTTAAGAACCACTGTAATTTCATTACTCTATTAGTTTTCGAAGGACTCGGAGAACACTCGAGCATCGTGCACAGCAGAATTAATCGTTCTAGCAGCGTCTGTGAATTCTGCTGTGTTTTGGTCTATCGCCTGCTCTATCAAAGTCATTTAAATTGCGTTATTAGTCCATTATCATTTGTACAGCACACGCATGCGCGATCTCTCGATATTATCCGCTTGTTGTAAATTGGAACGCACACGAGAGATATACAGCAGTTTAATAATCTGCACCGCAACTTATTGCACAAAAATATGTTGAAGATATTTTTTCATCTCTGTTGCAGATATTGCCCATAACGTAGTAGCGATCTATCTAAAGTACGGCAGGTTGAAAAGAAAGAATGAATAGTATATTCACCCATTCTTCTCTTTCAAGGTGTCAACTCTATATAGCATTGAAGGATGTCACAGAGATTGTGAGATGCTGATTGCCTCAAAGTTTGCAAGATTGACGGCCAAACCAAATAAGTACTTATGCGGGGGGGGGAGGAAGCAGGGTCATTGGAATTGGGCTTTTTTTTTTTTTTTTGACAAATGGAAAATTACTCGGTTCTAGTTGTAATGCTGATGTAAGCACCAAACTGGAGACAGCCTAATAAAATCCATGATTACTTCATTGAAACAGATGCGAATGGTGCAAATTATCGGGAATAACGAAATTGTTTACTTGGGATGCATTAGCTTTCCTAATACAGCTCGAGCGGAGAGTGAGGGTCGCAGCCTACTTAAACATTGCTGCTGACCAAGATCTGTCAAGATAAAAGTCATTCGAAAATAGTTTCAGAGGAACGATCTTCCGTCACTTCCTTCTTGACCCACTCATGCTTCTAATGCCAGCTCAACTCAGCACTGCCGAATGAGTTAGATGAGGAATTCATGACAGGAATCAGTCGCAGTCCAATCTGCAAAGCTAGCTCATCATCATCAGCATCACTGCGACCAGTCGTTGGGCAGTTTAGAGTGAACTAGGAAAAAGGGTTCTATAGCAGCGTGATATCCGATCACGATAATCTAAACTAGAATATATGTATGTATGTGTGTTGTGCGTGCGTGCGTCCATGCTGTATTCTGAATGGGTACTAAAGAAGTATCAACTATATTTCCTTAACTCTGCCATAAAGTGGTTATAATTAAAATAAAACTGATATAATCCAAAGGAACATCAACAGATAACCTAAATAAGAAATTTCACGAAATGCGCCCGGCCAGAAAAGAATTATGTTATTATTATTGTTGAAAGGTTTTATTCTGGTTTCGCTATTTTTCATTATTAGCAAAATCAGACTTAAATCAAAAGGAAATAAGTGAGGAAAGTTTAATAAATTTTGCTCACTCATTTCCATTCTGATTTGACAAATGTCTTTAAATTCACTTTAACGCTAGCGAAATTTGACAGAAACTTTCTGTCAAATTTCGACTCTATAAATGAACCAACCAAAACAAAAATAATGTCGCTTTATAAATTATCATTTGATTTCCAAATACCGATGGTCAATAATTCATCGGTACATCAAACTACACTGCTTGAAAACAAGTAATAACTTCTTAAAAACTTAATAATATGTCGGACTAACTTCTTAAACTTAATAACATATATGTTCGCTGCGATGGCTGCAGCAGTCCTACTTTCCACAAGCGCATGATAGCGATCAATGGAAATTTTTAACCATTCTTCCTGAATGCAATGAGGTCCTGGACTGTTGTGGGCCGGACGTCCCTTGATCTCACCGACGCTTCCGTTCATCCCCAGATCTTCAATAGAATTGAGATCAGGGCTTTATGGAGATCAGTCAAGTGTGATGATGATGTTCATGTCCACAAACCACGCAGTTACAGCAGCAGCCTTATTGACACGGTGCACTATCTTGCTGAAAGAGACAATGGTCAGTTCGGAAAAACGCCACAAAGTAGGAAGCATTGCATTGTACAGAATATTTAGATACCTATCGGAATTGAATGTTCGTGGCATCACAAACACAGGTCCGAGGCCATAAAACAGGACCATACCATTACACTCCCACCTCCGAATTTCATATTTGGAGTTACGCGCTCTGGTAAGAGACGTTAACTATATGCACACCAGTCCATTTGTTCGGTACAGTCTGTAGCGTGATTCGTCAGTCCATACCACAACTTTTCAAGCTTCCATGTCCCACTGTACACGCCCTTTGTACGACTGAAGACGTACAAAGGACGTGTACATCATGGGATTCCTATCATGGAAAACCGATGTTATGCGCCTCTGTTGTCAATGTTTAAGTGCAGATCGGTGTTCCAGTCCATGCCTGGTAATTCGCAATCAAAGTGTCGGACGACGAACGGCAGTTTACACATATATTCGTAGCTCCCTACTGTCATGTTTAGTGAGTGTGGTGGGTCGTTCACTGTGGGAAACACTTGCAATTCCCTGCGCTTCCATCTCAGAATGCTATCACTAATTGCTGACCCTGAGATTGCCCAATTTATCAACAATTTGACGAACAGATAAGGCCAGCAATATAGCTTCCTATCACAACACCTCTTTCAAACTCCGCTAGTTCAGCTTTCGCAGCCATTTCATCCAGACACAGCTGCACTAACTTAAAAGCATCATATTTTTCCAATTAATACCAGCTACAAACACTTCTCTCATTATATCAGACGATGCACATTGCCCATGGGTGTGTTCGTTGAATTCTTTCCATGCAGTTTATTATTATATTCAAGTTTCGGGTTTGTATCTAGTAGTGGATTTAATTTAATAATGGACTGATTTATTGTAAAATTGGAGGATAATGACTTACCAACGACAATTATGAATAATATTATTCATATGTATATGAATAATATTATGATGAATGTAATGAAATTTTATTCCTGTTCGAGCTTCGTCTACCTAAATAAGCCACCTCTGTTTTGTCATGAAACCAAAGCAGACGGTTAAAAGTCATTCAGTGAAACAATTACCACCTCAAAAGCATTGAAAATAGTAACCATCATAATAAAAGGTATCACGGAAAAAAACGGCTGAACTGGCAGAAGAGCTAGAGAGGCATCACTTGAACATAATTCGTGTTACTGATACAAATAAGACAAAAACAGGTGCACTCATACCAAGTAATAAATATGATGCTATATTCAAGCAATAATAATCAAGGAAAGGAAGGAATGGCAATAAACATTCAACACCAAACATGAATATACGTTTCATTAGCAGGCAATTTCGAGTTAGGTTATCTGAGAAAATTTAGAAACAAGGAATTGGGCTATGAAACCTGTTTGTGCGAATGGTTCCATAGACGTTTCTTGGTTCCATAGTAACGAAAAAGCGGATCAATGTGATTATTATCGAATAAAAAATGGAAGAATTTGGAAAATTATCTAATAAAAGTGGAGAAATTTTGATTATTATGTAAGAAATAAGTGTGACAATTAATGAATCATTAGAGAAAGCAACTGAGATAAAGAAAGTACAATTTCTTTCTAAAAGTGGCTTTAAGCAAACCACTTTCAGAAAGAAATTGTACTCTCGGTATCATTCAAGAAGATCGTGTGCGCAGCAATGAATACCAGTTGGTTCATATGTACTTATGTCCAACTGAAAACTCATCCTTAAACTGAAAGAGTTATTGCAATGCGTAGACATCTGCTAAGGGAGAAAGAAAGTTTTTTTTGCATTTGTAAATGAAGTGCATAATTAAAGGCGCATAATTAAATGATAAACTGATTTATTACTGCGAACGTAATAAATCAGTTTATCATTTATTATATAACCAAGCACTTATACAGTGTAAGGAAAAAAGAAAATTGTTCAATAATCACATGCATTTTCATGGAATGCTGGATTATTTGGAATTTGTTTTCTAAATGAAAAAAAAAATCCTTTTGGAAACATTTTCCATACTGGCCATTTGGTATTATTATCATACTTTAAATTTCAGATATGAGCCAAGTTATCGTAGAATCATTTATTGTCCATTTGCTTTCGTATGTCTGAATGTTTTGTTCTCACGGACGTTTGCTTTGCTGCTTTTGTTTCCTTTAACCAACTCCTTAACTGATAGCGTAAAATTTATGTCTGTTATCAATGAAAACTGTTTCATATATGTTCTCAGTGAATAGTCGAGACTCCTCTTAATGGCGAATCTATTCAGAGTTAAAGATAGCTGCAATTTTTCTTTTTTTTTTAATTTTTTATTTTACTTGGTAAAGAAGAGACCGCATCTGCGAAACAAAATACCAAAGCAGATAGTCATGAGTTCAGTTTAGTCTCCATCGATCAGTATTAAACAAAAAATAAAATCGATATTCTTATCTAGGATTAAGTCAGAAGAATACTGACTTGCAGAGAAGGGGAAAAAAAGGATTTTATCCAACATATGTCATTGTAAACTACGGAGAAAGTTTTGAAACACATGGCCTTTGTGCAAAGAGTCCGTCATTAAGTTTAGAAAAATACATATTGAAAGAAATTTGTTTGTCTGCAAATTTTTAATACTTTTTATTTTCCAATATAATTTGAAGTGTCATTAGTTATCTGTCAAATAGTATTCTGTTATCAAATATAAATTAATATATTAGAAAAGAAATAATAATAATATAATAAATTTTAACTTCAATAGTGTATTCTCTGTCAAAGAAATTACTTGTACACAGAAAGAAGAGAAACAATAACTTAACACCATAACTTTACAAATTTAGGGCCGAGTGCTGATTCTGCTGCAATGAATATTATTAATTTACAATTCCATCATCCATCTGGGGCTTTAACAGGCACTTAAGCTCCCAAAGCCTTCCAAGTATCCTTGGATTTCTTAACCATAATACAGGGATAAGGCAGTTATCCCCTATGCCTTCAAGTATTCCTGTCTGAAAAATTGCGTGTTCTACTGGCCGGTTTGCTGTTCTGAGGGACGAAAAACCAGAGTTTACGGGTGAAAAACCCGCTACCTCCGTATGAGACCGACTAACTCACCTTTAGTCGAAAGAGACCAGATAAAGATTCCTCACGCCATGGACTGGAATCGGTCCCAGGTCTTTTCGACCAAAGGCCTTAGTCTATACCGACTGAGCTACGGAGGCTAATGTTAATTTACAATTAAACAAATAAGTTTGAATATCACGGATTGTGACGAATATAACTTAATACACAGACATATTACGTTCTGCTATTGAGAATGTCGTTCACAGGATACAATTTCTGGTCCACTAGAAAAGGTAGCCACATTGAACCAGGATCCTCTTTCGCATGAGTGAACTCAATGTGCTCGAGTTATTCAACCGGTTTGTGACATACAGTCGAATAACTGTGATATCATAATTACTGCGATAAGTTATCATAAGTGCAATACTTCAAGGTAATCATTAATTTCAGTTTGTTATTATTATTACATGACACTTCTAGGGAGTCCAAGGACTCATCGAGGGAGGGCACTGCTCTACAGTTCATTCTAATCGCAACTGCACCAATGCCATCTACCGCCCACCACAACCACTAGTATTTCCACAGACAATCACAAACATCCATGCCCACGGCGAGATTCGAACCCGCAGCCTTTGGGCTGGAGAGCAGATACGCTAACCACTTGGCCAACCAGGCCGCAAATATATACATTCTGTCCTATCTATACTTTATATATTCCAAGTACTTTAATAAACCAATATTGTATTTTCCCTGAAATATTAATAGAGAATGTTTTTTTCGCTGGCTAGTTAAGGATAAAGAGAAATATTACAAAAAAGTTTTAAAGGTGGACTATGAATGGACAGAGTTAAGTTGCTTCTGGTGTTTAATAGCTATGGAAACAAAAGCCAAGGAAGCATCTAGAGAAAAGAAAAGGAGCAGAAAGGTGATCTGTAAAATGAGAAAATGCTTACAAGTCGTAGAGAATTCAATTAATCACATTGAGTACTGTATGATGAATAAAACTGTGATTTTAGGAAAACAATTAGGGAATAACACTTTGCACAAGGAGTTTTATTAGAACTGGAATTCATCAGAGTTTACGGCTACATTTGTGAGCAGTAATATGTAGACAGGAAGCAAGCTCAGCTTTTTTGGACAATGTTTTCGTTTAGGAAAAAGAGCAAGCTGCATGAAAGTGAAGAAGATGAAATACAACGAAAGCGGAACGAGATCGAAACAGGAAACAGTAGCTTCCTGATCAGCAGGAAGTTCAGTGAGTGCTTATTAATCGAGGCACAGAAATGTTTTTAGAAATTTAACTGAAAAAATCATTTTTAATGGAAGAGAAAAATGGTTCTGCTTTAATATTATGCAGTGGGAAAAAAAATATAGTTTTGGACACTTGCAGAAATAAATATGCGAATTTGAGCAGACGGAAGAACAACACGCTGTAATTTAAAGAATGTTGCGAACTCGCGGTATTCTCATTGGGTTTATTCGGACAATAGTTTAAATTACAAGAAAATTATTTTCAATTTTCAATTCTTTTATTTGTATCAACTATTTACCCCCCCCCCCCCCACACACACGCACAGAGAGAGAGAGTAAAAAAAGTTAAAACACGTGCTAAAAATTACATTGAAGCCTTAAAATTACTTCCAGATCAAATATAAATAAACACTTCGGACAACTGAAATCTGAATTCACCTTAACTTCTCTCTGTTTGGAATTTTGAGTTCATCAGTATTTAATACTGTTAATATTTCAAGGACGAATACCGGACGGAACTTTTTCTGCCAATGTTAGCACAGTGGCGAGGACACCGCAACATTTCGAATTCCGCGAATGAAAGGTACTTGAAAGTGAATTGGTCGGTCTCGTGGCGAGTAAATGAAGGGAAAGAAGTAAATGGAGAGAGTGGAATGCGACTCGTTTTCACTTCAAATAAAATACTTTACATCACCAGTGTCGCTTATCAAATTAGTTACAGTGGTTATTCAATTTAGTTAAAGATTCCTTCAGACTTGTGCTGGCTTTATTTAGAAGTATAATCATCTTCATAAAGTAAAGAGATGAGATTTCTCCAACTTTGATAACGGGTTCTTTGCCACGTTTCTTCATAATGCGATTCATATATATATATATATATATATATATATATATATGATGCATAACACTGGAGAATTATCTCGTACCTGAGTATATACATCAAAACGTTTTCCTGTACCTGCATCATATCTAACTGCTGGCCTATCTAATACATATATATCTAATATCTAATGGCCTATCTAATATATCATATCTAATACAGACCTATTGCTTGATATCATATCTCCATAACACCACATTATTGTAACGTTTGGAACAGCTTTATCTTGCAGTTTTCCATACAAAAATAATAGGTTCTTATTACATTACCACAATTTCTGATCTGTTTGTCCTAAAGTGAAAATCTGATCTTAACAACTTATATTTAGCCTAAACCCAGTTTATTCTTGAAGTTTCTTTTCCATAATTTTTCTTGCCTTCTTCTCAAGGATGCTTGTGTAAATGTTATCTGGAATTCTTAATACAGAAATTCCTTTGTAATTCTCAAATTCAGTTTTATAGATGGCGACTAAGAGAGTTCTACTTTAGTCATCTGAAATCTGACCAGGCATTCTGAATTATGCATGTAGCAACAGTAAAACCTTTATACTTCAATAGTTGAGCATTTCTGGTCGAATATTGGCATAGGTGTTTATCTGAGAAAATATTAGTGGTCATGGTGGTCAGTAGATGGCGTTACTGTAGACGATGAGGTTCTCTGTAGTTGGTGGATTGAGTGGTGGAGATTTGTAGAGTAAGTGCCCTCCCTTGAAGAGTCTTTGGATTCCCTGGAGGCGTCACGTAATAATAATAATAAATAAGTTAATAATATAATTTACTCCAATTGCCGTTAAACATTTCAGATTTTGATAGTTTATTCTAATTCAATTTTAATATGTACTCCTTGTTTTATTTCTCTTAAATATTCTCTACCGCAATTCTGTCATTTCTTATTTCCTCCAAACATGTAGAGGATTTTTATCTTCGAGTTTCATATTACCCTTGGTATCTATGATTGCCTTTTACAGTACGCATGCCAACATTTCGTAAATCTATTATCGAGAATGAGTCAGTGCGCATATTGTGCAAGAAGAGTGGTGTGATGATTGTGAATTTGTGGAGTGAGTTTGATGGAAGGAAGGATTTATATAAGGTGGATGGCTTGCATTTGAATGGATTTGTTGTCAGGAGTGGTGTCTTGAGAAAGTATTATTCAGTGAGAATTCGGAAGTACAGAGTTAGGGTGGCTTGCTGGAATAATTACGGTGGTAGCAGATGATTTCCCCGCTCTCACCTGCAACCCCTCCGGAAGGCAAGTTAGAAGTTAATAAGCTGAAGATTGATCACATGATGCTGAATGTAGCTTCCAGGTCTTAACTTTTTTGTGGCTAAGCAACATAAAATGTAAGAGAAGTTATGGGATGAAAGGGATATCGCAGTTTATGAATATTAATGAAAGAAATGTTCGAAATATGTGTGAGGAATTTTGGGCATTGGTTAGCTCATCTTGGCCAATAGTTATATCATTAGTGAGACTTGGATTACCAAGAATAATGTGGTCATAGAAACAGAATGCAAGGGATATGGTGTGTTCAGCGAGGACAGAAGGAACGGAATGGGGGAATAGGCTTTGCTAATGATAGCAAAGGAATTCAAGTTCAAAAGAGTAGAAGTAATCAGGAGAGAAAGATTCACAGGGTGTTTTAGGCTATATGATGTGACATAGAAGCGAATAGAACGAAATATGCAATTGGTTGCTGTTGTACTCCAGGGGGTACATGGTGGAATGCATTAGCAAATTAGCGCGATGGGTATAATTTGAGTAATTATTATAGAAATTTCAACTATGACGATAGATTAGTAGGAGGAATGATCACAGGCAGGGAACAAAATGAAATTGATGCAGATGCTGAGAAATAATTACCTGATGCAACATGTAATGGAAGGGACATGAAAACGAGAGTGCTGGATCTAATCACAGCATCCGAGAACTTAACACACTAATCTAGCTACGCGGCCACCACTTGTGGAAAGAGATTATGCAGTCTTCACCCAGGAGATTGAGACATGCAGAATTTTCCATTAAGAAGGGATATATGTAGAATTAAAAAAAGCAGATGATTATGACAAAGTGACGAGTCAGCTTTCAGCAGTTACACTGCATAATAATTTGAAGAAGAAGGATATTATTGGTGCATGTCAGGTGGTCAAGAAAGCAATATTAGAATAGCTACCCAGAGATAGAACGATAAATCAAGTGGGAGGTAGAATTCTTTGTGTTTATACCTACACTAATACCATACTAGCCTCACATATTGATAAGAGTGTGATGCATGAACAGCATCGTTAAGCAAAAATTGCAGAAAAAGAAAAAGGAAATATAAAGAAAAAGGTGATCCAAATTCCCATGTGCAGCACAAGGCACAAGCAAGAGGGATAGCCTGATGATAAGGAAGTCCAAAGCTAATTATGAAAGAAAGCTAGCTGATGAGGCTGAAATAAATACTAAAAAGTGCTTTCGCTTTGTAGCAAACAAAAGGACGAATGACCTTTGAAGGATGAGTTTAAAAAGAGCTGATGATGGGGAAGCAACAGAACTAAACCAAATGGTCGAATTACTGAGTTAGCATTTAGTTGCAGATGTTGCAAAGCCACTACACGAAAATACAGCCCTGTTTCGTCTACATTGTGAATATCTTTGGGAGAATATTCAAGAGTAATTTTTGGCCACTTTTCAAAAATTATTCAAGAGTAATTTTTGGTCTTATTCCGAGTCAGCTGATAAAAAATCAGGACTTTTTCTTCGCCATGAATACGCTTGTACACAATATTCTCTACCTTTTTCCAGCTGATAAACCATTCATCAGTTACGGTGAAATTTTCTTTTCCCACTGTTTTTGCAAGTTTTGCTTTTTCATGCATCAAAGGCTCATTAATCGAAGCATTCTGATTCAACTTGAGTATCCTTACCAGATCGGGCTCTCTTCCAATCCATGTGGTCATTAGTAAGAGCTGAAGTTTCAATGTTTGATCTGTTTTTTTAATAGTTTACACAAGAGCGGTTGTGAAATTTTAAATGTACAGCTGCACTACTCATTTTGGACAACTTATCATAGCACTCCAAAAAAATTCTTTGCTTTTCTTGAAAAGATAAATCTTTATGTTTTTTTTTTAACTTGCTTCTGCCATAATGTTAAGGACGGTTTTATTCACTTACTTAAAGAGAGAACGAAAATAAACTCGAAAAATCACAATTAGACTGTGTTGTACCCTCCCCACCTCCCCCGCATTTGCCTGGAAGATATAAGATTTACGGAAGAATAAGAGTAAAGAAAGATTAACAAAAAAAGTCAGATTTCGATAAATATTCTTTGTCAAATTTTCTCCTTATTTACCCTTATTTCTTAGAATTTTGAGATCCAAATGTCTAAACATTCGAGGATTTTGTCCAATAACCAGAACTTTGATTATTATGGGCAGATTATTTTTAATTCATTTTAAACGGTGTGTTTTGGGATCAACTGATTTTGATAACAATAGCCGATTAATAATATTATCCTCGATCACAATAAGTGGATTCTACTGTATTATTTTTTTTCCAATTTATTTTCAATTCATTTCATCCTGCTCAAAACTAAATGGCTATACTTTTGATTTCAATCACCTGCATATTCGTGTCCTGAACTATATGAAAATATCTTTATCAACAATAATTGTATTTTTAAAAACTCTTTCTTATTTTATTTATTTATTTATTTATTGTCATCGTGATGTAAATTTGCGCATGTTATTACGTTCTATCGTGATGCTAGGGATCGTTGCTCCGTCTCCTGACTAGAAATCCAGCTACTAATTATCATTGTTATTATGCTATGCTCTTTTCTCCAAATTTTCCCACGTCTGTTATTCATTTACAACTCTTCTGTTTACATTTATACCAAAGACCGGTTTTTTTTCCCTTTATATCAGCTACATTCTGTAATGACTCGAAAATTTCCCCCACTTCTTTCTTGGTAGAACGTTCAGTGGAACCTTCAGCACAAACAAGACTTGTTGTCCACTTTTGAATCTTGTCCATATCACATGATAACGTCTGCAATTGAAGAGACTATTTTCATGTCTGCTGTTGAATACTATAGTGAATACTACATTATCTTCTGAATTTTTTAGAGGAATATACACAGTTTGTTTTCGTTGTTTCAGTATCTCCAATTATGTGCTTGATGTGAAACGATCCCTCATTTATTGAAGGCCTGAAAAATTCCATGTTTGTTCTGTAGAACAAGTTTTCCGGACCACACAAAATGAATGAAAAGTGCAGACAAATAATACAAAATTAATAAAAATAGGAGAAATCTTCAGTCCCCCCACAGTACTAATGTACTACTTGTTTACTATCTTAGGTAAATTAATGGGAGTCACATATAAATAATTCTAACTTTGCACCACGATATATGCGTAATTGGCAACTTTGCTGTTGAATATTAAAGAGACTGCGTATCCCCCCTTTCTTGAATAGTAAAATGTAAAACATTTTTGTTGTTGTTTAAAATCATTCAGGAAACTAATCTCTGGAGTTTAATAGATTTCGTAAATAACTGGGGTACTTTGTGCGTTCGTATGCAGTAGACTTCTTTGAGTGTTTTCATCACGTTTGATTTTCCAGCGAAAAAGATTAAAATTTCAATTCTTTGAGAAAGGCGGAATTTTGTCTCATCACATCAGCCATCCCTAGTCATCACCTCAGTCATCTAAAGGGATAGATGACTGAGGTGATGACTAGGGATATTACTGCTCTAAAACAAGACAAAACTTGCTAACTGAGCACACATTTCAAGAGTGCCTTTGACAATGCAGTACGCCCAGAGAGGGACAAAATAAACGGATCAATAGATTATTGACATACTCTAAAGAGGAGTAAAAAAGTAAAATGCACATTATAAAGTCAATAAATTATATATCTTTTTCTCTGCATAAAACATTTACTGAATAGTCAGCCTTGTTTTTAAATCTCAGTCGTTTTTTCTATGGGTAGGAAAAAATCTTTCCATCCCATATTCATTAATTATTAGGAAAATGGTCTTCTACGGCCAGCTAACGTGTTTTCTTACACGCACGAATTTTTTAGCAATAAGAGTTAATACTCATTCTAATGAGGATGTTACAAGATTTTCTCTTTCCGGAAAACTCGAGTTTACATGAAACGAAACAGGTAAAGTAATTCCAATAAAAAATTCACCTCTCGCCGATTCTCTCTTTTACGAGATAAGAGGAAATATTCAAAGAGGAAAACTGCGCCATCTTCGTATCATATGAGCTCATTCATGTTTGGTTTAAAAAAATCTTATAAAAGTTTCTCGAATAATAGAAAAGCAATGTGTATCTTCCGAATGATCTAAGGAGGTTGAAGTGCCAACGTGAGAGAATCACGAGTTTCTATGAGAAAACCTTACTACTACCGTATAAGATCGACTAATTTACATTTAGCTGAACAATTCTTTTAAAAGTTTCAAGTTTTGCAGATGGAATTCGAACCTAAGATTTTTCGCTACAAAGACATGTATATGTAATTTTAGGTAGGAAATTATATTCATCTCCTGGTGTGATACTCCGCTATGCTTATTGGAGACTTGAAGTGACTGAAAAAAATTCCATATTTCGTCTCTAAGCAGGATTTGCAGACTATGTAAAAAATAAATGAAATGCAAAAATAAAAAAATTAATAAAAAATATAAAAACTCTACCCACAGTACAAATGTACGCAGTAGGTTTACTAATAACCTTTCGTGGGCGTGAAACACATAAAATATGTAACCGTGGAAAATCCTTTTGTTTACGTCATGAAGAAATGGTTCTCTCTCTCTCTCTCTCTCTCTCTCTTGCTCCTCTTTAGCTTCTATAAGTAAGTATTTTTTCAATAACAATAGTAGTTGAAATATATGTATGACGTTTTATGAAATATTGAATCGTATACCCATCACTAGAAAACTAGCTCCTCGTATAGTGTTATTATCGACTAAACCGTTCTTGGCTAGTAATTTCAACTCCAATACAAATTCATCTTGTCATCACTATTAATAGATTGCATGTGGAGGAAGTAACATTTTACTCCCCCACTCAGTGAAGTTCTCAATTTATGTATTGAATGGAATGGGAAAAAAAAATTACAGATATTTGCAAAGAAACAGTAGCAGGCATGATATACTACAAGTTAGTCAACTTTAGCTCGAACCATCATATAACAAAGTGCAATGTTAATGACAGGATTCTTTGATAATGAACATTCAGTAAATACGCTTATGACGTCAGAAGCGTGACTGGATACAATGAATATGTAATCAAGCAGAGTTTCAAATTTCTTTTTTAAGGCAAAGCATCACATGACCTTCGAAAGAGTCGCATGTCACAGTGAAGGCAAACTTGATAAGAAATTAGATATGAAAACAAGAGCTGAGTTTCTTTTAGAACGATTTTTAAAAAATCAGCAGGCGATAGATGAAGAATTCGGGAAACTTAACCGAATGGTGAATAGCAGTTTAATTCAAGAATAATGCGACATCGGAGAAGGAAATATTTTCGATAATAGGATATTTCAGGAGGAAATTTAACTCGAATAAACTTACAAAGAAAATGTTTAAGAAACAAAATATTGAAATTAGAATAATAACAGTATAAACATTCATTGCGAAAAACATTCTTTATTCATATTTAAATATTTAGAAAATACAGCTGATTTAAATGGAGAAGAAACATAGTAAGTAAACCAATAGCAACAGTAATAACTGCTGTAGGAATAATATATTATATCTTTGAAGAACAAAAAATAAACTTTTTATGACCTAGGCTGAAGTTCTGGATGTGCTAGTTAGTGTTTCATGTAATTCAGTAAATTAGTAATGGTATCAGATGCTGTCTGTTCACCACATGTGTAATAATATGACATTCGGTTTTCCATCTGTCTGGACTTTAGCTTGCAATAACCCTTATAAAAATTCTGTCGATCAATCTCAGTGCTTTTTTTTACCTTCCTATGAATAACTCGATGAATGAAGTTTAAAAAAGGTTTACCTACGTTGTAATAAAGCAAAAACGTAATAGTAAAAAAATAAAATACTCAAATGAATACCTGCATGATAATAATTCCAGAGGGTAAATGTAGTGGAGACATTGTCAGAAGAAACAAGAATGCCAAGTTTAGACTTACAGCAAAAACCGGATCCGATTTGAATTCCATACAGCACTGTATAAACATGTTAAGAGGGAGCAACCAAAATGTAGAGGAAGACACTACTTTTCTGGAGAGAGCAAAAATTGGTCATCACTCTTAATCCGTATAATTTTTGCGACATACTGTAAATAAAAATAATCATCGTTTTGTTTGGTTAATCGTCATCATCTCCGTTTGATAGGAAAAAACCACCTGTCCGATTCCCGCCTGGTATTCGGCAGCCTTCATTTTTCTACTAAACAAGAGTTAGCCGATGCTGACGTACAAGAGTTTCAAGATCTGAGTTTTCTTTCTACAACAAAAGAAATTTAAAAAAAACTGTCACAGAAGATGCATAAGAGACAGAAAACACACATCGCATTCAATGTAGAAAGCATTAACCACTTTATCATAGTCTTAATTATATTAAAAGTTATTTCATTGTGAGAGCCATTCGAGCTTGATATTATAAAAGAAAGATTGGAGGGAACTGGAGAAAGTTATCCTTTCTACATTTTAGGTGGGAGCCAAATTCATTGCACCCTTTTATAAACTACTAATGACGTATACTGTAGATTGCCAACAGTTGGTGGATTTCGTAAAAAATCAATCATCTATAAAAAATTCGCATCATCTGTGAAAAACGGTTTATTTTTTCTGCTCAGAAACTTATTGCAGGTGTTTTGCCGATTGATTGTTTTAAATAAAAGCACACCAAGACATTACGAGGGAAATTGAACGTCACCGGGAAATCGATTCCGCTGAATTCTCCGTTTGGGGGCCATTATTCTACAAAGTGATGTCTTGTTTGACTTACGGCAGCGGAAATGCATTTTTAAAGAAACTGATTCCCTAAAAAAAAAAAGACACGGACGATAGCTAAGCATCTCTGACTGCCTGCAGTTGCTGTCACGAAGAAATTTCTTTAATATCAAAGATTTCTTTGAAGTTGCTTATATTGCATTTCCACTACGATCCATCCTTATATAAATCATCGATTGCTTGCTTAATGCGTGTTTTGCATTTCATAGAAGCACAATCAATATAACTGTCGTTATCATGGGGGACACACACACACGCGCACGCGCGCGCGTGGGCAAAACAAGGGTTTGACTCAGTTTCCTTAATCCATTGTCTGTGTTGCTTGGTCTGAGCACTTTGTTTTATCATCAGAAGGATCTGTTGTGGGTCTGTGTGTGGAATTTACTAATGAACTTGTTTAAAGAGAACCCAGGTCGAAATAATGGTTTGATATCTACATGGGTACTTGGAACTCTAAGAATATCATTAACAAACTACGAGAGTTTATTTCTTCAGCTCGGAACGAATATTTGAAGTCTAGGTGCCAAAACAGTATCGCGCATATTTATGCCGGCACACCGGCAGCATCTTCAGTTACTTGATTTCTTAGTACAAATTTTTTTTTTTTTGTGTGTGTGTGTGTGTGTGTGTGTGTGTGTGTGTGTGTGTGTGTGTGTGTGTGTGTGTGTGTGTGTGTGTGTGTGTGTGTGTGTGTGTGTGTGTGTGTGTGTGTGTGTGTGTGTGTTCTTTCAGGCTATATAACGAAATTAAAAGTGGATTTAAGTGCTGAAGCATAGTAGCCGGGAACAAATATGACGATTGCAAAAGACATTGGTGGTAAGTTCGTGTCCCGTTGCGTCTATTGTGGACAGAACAACAGTCCCACTGAGCAGAAAACATATAGCTAACTTCAGTATTCCAACCGGAGAGAGCATCTTGAAATAGAATTAGGCACTTCATGTAAGCAATCTATGGACACTTTTAATGGATTATATATATATATATATATATAACTGTCTTCTATTGTGAATTAAAAGAAATCCCTTTTCATTGAACATTTGATTTGATCACGTGATAATTACAGATCCTGCTAACACTCTTCAAAGAGTTATTCTCAAAAAAAAAAGAAGTAATATATTTGGAAATGATATTCTCAGCAGAAAAATCAAATCAGCTAACTTTGAAAGTCCAAATCTAATTAGAAGTAAAATAAATAGTATTAACAAATTTTTGGTAGAACTTAATTCTTTCACATACTTAGGATTCATGATTCTATATGTAGAGCTTCCGCAGCCCTGTTGATATACACGAAGCCTTTTGGTCAGAAAGACCTAGGTTTGAATCCCGTCTAGTACGCGAAGAACCTTTATCAGAGCTTTTCAGCTGGAAGTGAGTTAGACGATACCACATCTTTCCCTCTGGAATCTCGAGATTTTCGCCTCGCAAATAGGCCAGGCGAACACACGCAATTTACACATAAAAACTAGGGCTAACACCTTATCCTCGAATGGTGGTTACGAAATCGAAGGACACCGGAAGGTCGTGGGCGCTAAACTGCTTGTTAGTGATTTTGGTGAGTTATATAAGATGAAAGGATATGAATATGAAAATTTCGAAAACAATCAAAACAATTGAAGTAAATCCCGTGTTTAAAACTAATCTAGAACAAAATGATACTAGAATAAACGTTTATGATACGCTAAGTATACCGGAACTACAATATAGAAGTGAAGACATAGCTAACTGAAGAAGTGACTAAGGATTTGAACCAGTAAGAAAGAAAATTAAGAAATATAAACACAGTTGGATGGAGCATAAATCAAACAAATGGAAAGAATGTCCAAACACATTCTTCATTATAAGTAATCAGGAAAACGAAGGATTAAGTCGTTCATTGAAGAGACTTACCGATGACTCTTGAGGCCTGCAAACAGGACATAAAACACGTCTATCTTTTAATTTTATTATGCTGGTGATTATTTTTCGACTTTCCATTATTAGGGAAATTATTCTTCATCAATGAAAAAGGATCAACTGAATTATGTAATCAGCAGTAATCAAGACTTTATTTTTCTCAATAAGAAACCGACTGTAGCTATTATAAAAAAAACGAGTGTCAATTTGTTTGGGAAAAAAAAAGAATATATAGCAGACTTTTGTCTTGAGCTTACCTCGGTGCTTAAGAAATCTGACCGATGGCTAAGCTCATCCTTTTTAAGCTATTTGATGCTTTTTTTATTATCTCTTTTTTCTGTAATATTTCACCGTAACAATCATGTTTGGATTCTCTTCACGTGCTCTGAGTCAGATGTCGATAAGGCAGAGAACTGGGGATAATTTGGTCCTCTTGGAGCATAACAGAAATACCCGCGGCCTTTTACAAGCGAGAATGAATTGCTTCACCGAACGCTACGTTGCCAGTTCGGTGATTCCTAGAACCCCTAGTTGAAGTTCTAGACGCAACAATCACGACTAAACAGATAGCCGAGTTCCCTCCGAGGACGGAAATAGCAGCATTATGACTGCTTTTATAGAGCTGGAGCATTATCACAAATGCGAAACTGCTCCATCCTGCCGAGAAAAAAAAAGTCTCAAAAAAGTGCATTTTTGTTCCACTTTCTCTACTGATACTTTGTTGAGTTCTATGAACTATTTCCTTCCTTTCGTATGCACCTTTTGCTCACAGTGAAACAAATATTCAAAATGTTCTGGAAACTCTACAGGGGCGCTGTTTTTCCCTTAAAACAATTGTCTCCATAAAATAGAATTTAACTTCTAATACTAAGTGCATTTTTTTCTTTTTATTTTACGAGACTCCTAAACAAGAAAGATTGTAAATCAACAGTACTTAAGTACGGTGGATGATAAGTGCATTTCTTTTAAAATAAAAAAAAGTTTATTTATTTATTTTTGTATTTTTATTTATTATTTTTATAACTCGGGAACCCTTTTCTAGCGAGGAACTTTTTCAGCAGTTGCAAAGTTCCATTAATGGAACTTTTTCGATCTACGTGAGATCTCCAATAAGCAAGAACAATCACACAACTATGAAATTCATCTCCTATCTCAAGCCATTCACAAACAAACGCCGACTGCACCTTACGTCACTTTCCTTGTTTGCTTGTTGTTGAAGGAATGCTCTAAATTTTAGTTGCATTCTCTTTCGTTGCATTTTCTGAATCTTTATTCCAAATTTCTAATTCTCTCTTTTTTAATATTTTGCTTTTTTCTCCAAAAGAATTGGAGAAAAAAGAATTGCCCTAAGAATCTTTACTAATTTTTTTCATTCTTCTTCTGCATCTTTATTAATTTTAGATTTGTTCAGGAATACTATTTAATCTCAAATGATATAATATTCTAATAATTTCTTCTTGTAATAGATATTTTTTGTAATAGTAGATGCAGTTGTTTGTTTTCTATTTCTATTTTCATTTTTGTTTCTATTCTTTCTTATTTCTTTCTTTCTCCATTTTGTATTTTTTTTTCTAGAAAACTAGTATATATTCATCTGAAGAGAATTTCCTCTGTAAACGTATATGTCTTTTAGATGTGGGCCTTGTAGTAATGATATAGTTAATTATAACTATTGCTCTTCTACCACTCCATATATACTATGTTGACTAAAATTTGGACATATTACGTGCCATGCAAATTTCGGCTACAACCACATACAAATATTTGCATGTGGTAGGATGTACAACAACAACCCCTCAACTGCATAGAAAGTACCTGCGTAAGTATGGTAATAAAAGGTGAGATGTGCTGCATGCTTTGCACTATAACTTGACATCACTGACTAGGATATCAAGATGCCACGTTCAGCTGAACTGAAAAACCTCCGACGTGGGATAGTAGCTGGGTGTCACCAACAGTGGTCTTACTGTCCGTGATATTGCTAACCGTCTTGGTATACCGAAATCCACCGTTCCTTATGCCATTCGTAGAGAAATTGGATGGTGCTACCACAGCAGGAAAACTCCCCGGGAGGCCACCGATACTCCCTAACTGAGATCGATGATCACTGTCTCAATATGTTCGAGCATCCTGCAGGTCATCAGAGGTGAACCTCGCGCTTAACATGGAAATTGCCTGATTGACCTTTGTCAGCACTAGAACTGTCCGCAGAGAGTTGCACGCCTTAGTTTACCACGACAGAGCTGATGCAAACAAGCCACACATCACTCCCCCCCCCTCTCAACGCCAAATGACTTTTGGAATGCGTCTTTCACACCGTTTCTGGACAGTAGATAATTGGAAAAAGGTTCCGTGGAACGACGAATCACAGTTCTTCATATCGCATTCTGATTGTTGTGTTTGGATCTGGGGATTGCACGTGCAACGTTTCCGGCAAGACTGCTTCCCATTTGCTTGGCAAACGATCAATTCCACTTGCAAAAAAAGTGAATACTTGGATGCAATCCACGCTTTGACGTCAGCAACAAGATCGTCCAAATAATCGTAGACTTTTCTGTCTGCCAATGTTTGAGTGAACGATTGACGTGATTGTCTGTAGGAGCTTCAGTGGGAGAATATGGTGGGTGCTCAAGCAGTTCCCATCCTTTGTCGTTGATTGATTGGATTACTCGATGTTCGACATGTGGCCTGGCGTTGTCATTGTGAAACACGATGTGGTTCTTCTTGCGAGGACGTTTGGCTTTCCAAGCGATCGAGATGAGTCAGATAAACGTCGCTGTTAGTGTTGTGCTGCCTTTTCCCATTTCTGTCAGTAATAGGCCATTCATAGCAACTTTCAAAAGAACTTGATCATCAAAATCAGACAGACCTCTTCCTTCCTCATCTTCTAAACTTGTATTGCCGGATTTGAAACGATTGAACCATCATCGGACTTGTCTTTCACCGATTGTTCCTTCACCGAAGAGATCGTTGTGATCGCGAAATGCTTCGGCGGCAGTGTGACCTTTTTAGAAGTGATAGAGCATGATATGACGAATATGAACGTGGTTATGGACACGCATTCTTATTAAAAGGAAGCAAAGGATATTATTCTGAAAAACGATTGAGACAAAATGCTAAATTAGAAAGATTCGAAGGGCACTAATAAAAACGGTCTTTAATTTTGCATCAACCCAATATTAATTTTTTTTCGAAAAAAAATGTGTCAGTTATTTTTAAATTATTTAAAATGCAAAAAAAAAAAATATAATTCTTCACTATTTTTATTTATGCAAATTTCTTCATATTAACACATAACATTTGGAATCGGATTATTACCATCTCTTGCATTATAGTCATTTTCATTCTGTTTATGTGTTTTGGTATATCCTAATAAAATTTGTCAGAATCCTCTTTTGTATCTCCTCATAGTCATGGAGTCGTATAAGGAGACTTACTATAGTCGTTATTTATGCAATGCCTGCCAAAATCCTCTTTAAATTCATTTACCGTAAAGCTGATGATCCTTTGCCAACCGATTCTGCTTATTCACCACTCTCTGATTTGAGAAAAAAAAAACACCATGCCCTTGCTTGGTGTTTTTTTTTTAATGATTTACCACTGAACGCTGTGTAAGAGCGAGGTGAATCATTATCCCCACCATTCCTGCCATACATACTCGAATGGTTCTTCAGCATTTGCTATAAAACTTCTTTAGTAACTTATGTTTCCGTCATATGTCCTCTTTTAGGGCTACCAACTAAGAGATCATTTTCTTCCATATCCAGATCTTCCATTAAGTCATGAAGAGGATTAAATGGTTGTCGAAATTGTACAGTATCGTTCAACACAACTTCGTCGTTTTCTTCCAAGATCACAAGTACACTGACATGGTCTTGTAAACATATTAAGTTTTAAAATATTATTTTTGTCATGATTTTCTGGAAACGATCTAAATGCAATTTTCATATTAGGAATCCGAAATACCTTTCTATGAACTGTGAGGGCACTCTTCAACGTCTATAAACCAAAGGGGCAATTTATTCGTCTGTAATTTGAAGGTCGGCCATAAAAATATTAACTATTTGCGCATACAGAAGTAAAGCTATTTTAATAAGATAATAACAGTGTTAAAATACAGACATTCCCCTTAGTATATCACAAACTACAGTATATTCAGTGTAGGATAAAAATAAAGAACAGAAATTAACATTCGACAAATTAAGACAAGATAACTGAAGAAGTTATGTTTACAATGTTGTATACCACTGGATAGGATTTTTTTCTTCTCAAAAATTGTACAGTTACTTAAACGTGATCACTACTTTTGCCAATATCAATAAACCTATTAAATCCCATAACACATGATGTTTACCTGAACTAGTTATCCCCCTTGTTCGTAATGAAGTTAGCATATCAAAAACTAATTTTCTAATGTACTGCTAATTCTTGAAATTACTAATTTGGAATCCGAAAATTTCAAGTACTTAGACCTTGATTTTATTAAATCTAGTTCTACACATTTCATAGAATACCAAACAATTCTGCCTGTAAAAAATTAAGATTCCATTAGCGAAAATTTAAAAACATGTTAAAAGTGATTCCATGTCCATATGATAAATGGGTTGTTAATCTTTCTAATCTGGGTTTATAATGCAGAATGGACTTAATGTTTTATTTATTGGCCAGAAATTTACCGTTATTCCACAACACTTTCCGCACTTCTTGTATTCTACAGAATATAGAACATAACATTTCAAAACTTCTCGGTGAAGACTGCAATAAATTAATCTTTGAAGTTTCCAAGGGCTCAGAAACACCTAATCTTAACATTCCAATTTCTCAATTAAAGCCCTCAGCAGTTTAAAGAATGATAAAAATCTTACTGTACAAGAGCAATAGCAATTCCAGCCTTTATTCTAGCCTTTAGTTCATACAAGCGAAAGATTGTTTTGTTTTTTTTTCAGAAAACAAAAACAAAAACATATGGCGTTATCATCAGTTAACCAGATGATGATGCTGGGTAACTAATGTCAGCTCAACAATCTCATTAGTTTGCTAAACAATATCACCTCTTTGGATCAGGTAACTTTTCAGAACAAATATCTTATCACGACAGATCACCGATGGTTACCTAAACGACATAATTTAGATGTCCCTAAGGCGAATTATTGACTTCGTAGGGAGTCTCACATAAAAATCTCTATAAATTACTTCCAAATTTTCTCTTCCTGTTCTTTTATTAAAAACACAACAGAATTTATCTCAAAAATCAAAGATCTAAAACTCGATTCTCTAATATTATATCAGTTTTAACTGCAGTTCTCTTTTCACCAATGTTCCTTTGAATGATGCGCTTGAATTGTCAACTTTTTTTTTTAAAATAAACTTTTGTTATGAATTCATAATATTTCATCTGGATTGCCAAAGTAAATAAGCACATTGAAAAATTGATTGGCATGAAACGACCGTTGTCTCCGACTTGAGATAACGTTCATCAAAACATTTAATAGAAACAATAGCACTGGATTATTGAGAATTATGCAATTGTCACCTACAACCATCTACAAATTTGAATGCCTCTTCAAAGAAAATAATGCCGATGTTCTTCTACATCGTACAAACCTTAATCTGAACGATGGACTATCCATTCGCAAACTTTTATACTACATTAAAATCATGTAGTTATTAACAAATAATTATGATCATTATTATCACAGGGCTGATTGGTTGAGTGGTGAGCCGCTTTCTAAGTAACAAGTCGCGGGTTCGAACCCCGTTGAGCATGGATGTTTGTGATTGTCTTTATGTGGAAGTTGAATTTCATCGTCCGGTGTGAGACTACCTTACAGCTTATTGGTAGCCTGAAGTGGCTTGAAAAAGTTCTACGTTTGGCCTCTAGAGCAGTGTTTCCGGACTATGTAAAAATAAATAAAACTTCTAAAAACGGGAAAAAATCCTTAGCTCACCCACGGTGCAAAGAGGCTATAGTTTTACTAATAACGTTTAACTAATATTAACTAATAACACATAACTAATAACATAAAAAAAACATCATACCTTTTTCGCCGACTAATGGTGCACGAATTTGCACGCTCGAGCTAACACGCGAGAATAAATATGACTTGTTTATTTTGTTTGGTTTCAATTTTGTTGTATTTGAACAGTATTATCGAATTTAGAACAGGGACGATCTGCTTTTTATAATATGGGCGTTTAAGAGATCGTTGAATAATATTGTGCAGTGTTTAAATGCTTCAAAATGAACAAATTTATTGCTAAAATTCTCAACAAGAACCTATGACTTTGGAATAAATATCACAAAATTTATAATTGTATCGATTTGCCTCGTTTCATTTCCTTCCGGGATTTAAAATTAATTACATTTTCGTCTCTAAATTTGATTTTTTGAATGGCAATGCGTTCCGAAATCTAGAGGCTTCGTGTGGCTTTAAAATGAAGCCTATCTTGACCTTTTCGTTGTAGAGATGCATCGAAGACTTTGAACTAAGAAAATAAAATGAGTTATTCTCGTTGAAACACTGTTAGCCTTTCGTTAAAAACGAGTGGATTTCTTTTCTGATTTAAACTAATTGAATAATTACTGGAAGTTATATGAGAATTCTGTTGTGTACAAAAAGTAGACCCACTCGACCAAACAAAAAATTTATGCTTAAGAAAATTAATTAAGTTGGGACTGTTCACTTTCTCTAATCAAAATGGCGATGTTTACAGCTTCATCTACTTTACAGAAGATCGAAGGAAGTTCCGAATAAGGTTTGTTGATGCAACATTTAATTCCGTCTGTTTTTAAAATAATCCCGTGAGTCCAATATTTTCATTAATTTTTAACATTTTCATAAATATGCCTCTGTTTGGTTTTACTCGCCAAAATTATTTATGAAAAGCATTATATTTCGTTAAATTTTAATGCTCTATTGATATCCTCCTCTTTAATTGTACGAATGTAGCGATGCTGATCTGAAGCGATTTTCAGAATAAGTGAAGTTTTTATCAACGGTCCTAATAAAGTTAAGCAGTTGGTTTGTTTTAGGGGGAGAACACCAAATTTTATTTTATTTTATGCTTTTTTCGGGAGCAGTTTGTTACACAGCGCTGTTCCATGGCATAATTAAACCATGCCAATCATTCCATTTATGGCTTTTCTTTGGTAGGTTGTGTCAATGGTAAAATAAAAGTTTTTAAGGATACTCTTTATCGCCACCATAATAACTGCTCAGATCTTATTTCATCTTATTTGTGTCCTTATTTTGAATATTTCATTTTGCTTTATTTAATTCGAATTTTCGGATAATGCTCTACTAAAAGGATTTAGTTCTCTATCCTCTCACTGTGAAACAGGAAATCTCATGAACTCAATACGTTTGGTGCGCGCGCGCACGTACACACACACATCACATGCATGAAACCACAAATTCTATAGTAAATGTACATAGGAGGCCACACAAAAACATAATTCATAGCAAATCGGAAAGCGTAATCTGTTGATATTCTTTTTGAACAGCCAGAAATTATAGCCTTTGGGTAATACTTTATGGAGAAGGCTGTTCTTCAGAAAAGATTAGCGGTAAGTGTCAGTCCGAGATGAGATCTAATTTTGACTATTAAGCTGTGTATTATGAAAGGCATTGAGAAAAGAACGACGGCATGCATTTTTTGAAATAAAAAAATGTTTTTAGGAAGCACTCATGAAGAGGTGTGGAAAAAATGGTTTGAAGATTAGTAAAATTAAAAAGTCAAAAGGCATCAGTTCGGCGATGCAAAATTTATAAAAATCAAGCGGGTATTAGATCCAGTATTATTCCAAAGCCAAATGTAGAAACTCTGAAAGTTTCGCACAAATAAGTTGACCAGAGAGCTTACAGGCGTATATTCCCGTAAGCTCTCTGGTCAACTTATTTGTACGAAACATTCATAGTTTCTACATTCGGCTTTGGAATAATGCTAGATCTAATATCCACTTGATTTTTATAAGGTTTGAAGATTATTTTGTTGGGTGCAAGAGATGTTTGAGTGCTGTAAGTTATGAGTAGGTTTGAATAGAGAGTGCTATCACTACTAAAGCTGTGGATTGAGGTCTGCGAGAAGGAATCGTTTATCTATATGAGGAAGTTGGCGTGGAAATAACAGAGCGCCCTGAAAAACATTGCATTTGTAAGAAAATTTGGAGAGAGAAAAGATCCTCCATGGTCATAGTGGTCAACGACCGAGCTTTCTCAAATGCCTTCAACCAAATCCTATGGTGTTCCTTGTAAAGGTTGAATGCAACAGAACGGGTTTCTTCAAACCTTTCCATGGGACCTGTCCAGTTGTAAATGATGTATGTGAAGAGATCAGCAATTGTTCTTGATAGCTCTCCAGATATTTATTTATCTGCTTCCATTTTTGGTCTATTCTTTCCTGCTTTGGAGAAGAATTAAACTGGAGTGCATGAAAGTATCTATCCATCTCGTCTAAGTTCTGTTATCATTCTCTACTAACAAGCCATTCAAAATTTGCTTCTATGTACTAATGACGAAATGTTCTTGGCAGTAGTGCTCATCAAGCTGTTTGGAAAATAGGCCGAATAACAATTATATTTATAATTTCAAGCCAGTTACAAACATCTGACGTCTTTTTAATATACATACTAGTTAATTCAGTACTCCTATGTGGAAGTGGCACTTGGGACCCTCTTAAAAGAAGATAAGATGAAACAAGGTTGCTGGCATTTGAAATGACGTGCTAGAGAAGACTCCTAAAGATACCATTTAATGACCAGAAAACATTTTATGTAGCACAAGGAATCAGTTCTTTCACTAGTCCAAGAGAAAACATGAAGATTTGTAGGAAACAACTCATCTTTCTCTTGGTCATATATCAGCAGATCTAATGGCTTCCTAATGTAAGATTTGGAAGGCCGTACTCCAGGGCATAGAAAAGAGACAGATCTAGAATAAACTGGATGGAAAATGTATAACAAATTTGGACAGACACTTCACTTACACAGAAGAAAGCAAAATGTTAACCAAGGAATAATTGGAAAATTTCTGTGAGGAATATTTCTCGATATTTGATCAAAAGTCCTAATTGGGAAAAAGAAGCTTCGCTTTCGATTCCTTATAAGAAAACAGCTTTATTCACTTTAATAAACGGTGGATTGTGTCTGTATATTATCCTAAGTTTCCTTAATAAATATCTACTACCTAGCTTTGTAATCTTTTCTTTCAGATCTTATTTGGCTGAATTATGCTTATCAACTTCTGGCAGATTCGTCTGCTTGTTTGTCACTTTCCCAAGAAACTGCTTTTCCCTTTTTCAAATAATGACATCCACCTTTCTCATTTCCTCTAATAGTGACCTTATCTTTCGCGCTAATGCAATGTCCATGATATAAACGAATCCACTTCCCTCTCTTTCCGCATTTCAGGACCGAAGCTGTTGCTGATCTTCATTCTGATCTAGCGCAAACTGCTCGTTTATCTAAATAAGCAGAAAATCTTAATCACATTAATTACATTCTTCATCAGCTGCATCAGAGATGCCAGCACACTGAATAATCAAATCATGAATTGATACTGGCGCCATGTTCTATGCATACCTTCTGATTGGAATTTCTGATATTATGATAATGACAAAGGGAACGCTAGCTTACTCTTATCGACTGTATTTGCTTTTCACTCTTTTCATCGTAATGTAGTGCCATGAGATCATCAAAATAATTATCATAGTATAATAATCAAAAGCACAGTAGAATATTGAAACATGAAAACCTAAATTGACACGAACTTCTTCTTCTTTTGTGCCTCTGCTCAAAGTTCTCAAAGTTTTAAAGTTCTAAAGTTAACTGACAAGCAGTGAATTCAAATTTCTAGCCACTTCATTTATCTACTCTTCTTCCTTTCTTCGAAATCATTTCACATATTTGTCTAAAATGACATACAAATAAACACACATTTATTTACTTCCCATTAAAAATAAATGCTAATTTATGTACTTGTTTCTTTTTATACTTCACAAACCTCTCATCTCCCACTTAAGAATGGAGTCCATAGTAAAGAAAAATTTCTTTTGTTGGTCAATCTTCGATTCTAGGCTGTGAAGTGCATTATGAAAATTCGTCATCTGTTAGCCTGCTGATAACTTTAAGAAAGTCTCTCAGAAAGTTTACGCGTGATTGATTTTGGTCGCTACAAATGACTGCAAATGACGAGAAACTTTCAGAATGCAACATCGAAGCAAACTGAATCTATTCTTTCTGCCACCCTCGTTCAGTTCTACTGTATACTTTCTGAAGTTTATTGTTAAAAGATTGCGTTCATGGACATTGATTTTAGGAGGTTAAGGAAAGTGGTGTTGTATTGAAATGAAAAGTAAGACACTGGGTAGTCACTGTAGGTATATTAACTACTGAATAAAATATGTGGATAATAAATCACATTCATACAATTTGTTCTGACTTTTAAAATTCTACGTTCACGAAAGAAAGAACAAAACGACAGAACTGTGCCATTCGTCTATACATAGTTTTTATTTAAGAAAAATAAAGCGGACAGTGCGATGGCTGAATAATGATTAATTTCTATGTAATCTGTATATTTTAGAAATGGAATTTATTTACACGTGATAAATCATTAATAAGCATTGCTGATGAATAACCTAAACATCTTTCTAAGAAAACTAAATGACAATAACACTGTTATGTGCTATTGAATACTGGACTTAGATTGAATAGAAATTTCTGATAAACTTCGATGATTGAAAAATAAGTGAAGTTGCACAAAAAAAGAAAGAAACGAGAGACGTGTCCACCATATGTACATACTCAGAGCAATTTGAGACTTGTTGATGCCACTTAACCTTATTAAATCAGCAGATGATTAGGGTTCAGGCAAGTTATCCACTAAACTCGTCGTTGGACAATAAAACGTGTTTAAGAAATTTCACAATCTTGGGTTAAAAATAGCATAATAAGCTCTGCAAAATGTCCACTTGAACAATGCGAAAGTTCCAAAAGTTCCTTTATTAGAAAATGTTTGGAATCGAAAAGTAACCGCAAATAAGCTTCAGAGTTTCATTGGGAAGATGTATTTTATTTTATGTGATCATCTACTGTGTTCATCTGTGGATGTGTTCGGCTATGATTGAGGCTCAAGAGCTATCTCTAAGCTCTTACGTTATCATGCTGATTGTATGTGATGATTATTGACAATTTTTTGGAGAGGGGATAAAGCTCCTACAATCAGTTTTTTTTTTTTCGTATTACACAATAAACTAAACCGTGCTATTACACTTCTTTTCCTACGGTCGTGTAACACTAAGCTGCACATCAACATTTCGAAGGTAACTGTGTAAGTAACACTCGCTGACAATGAAAACTCAGCAGTACATGCGATAGTTTCCGTAAAAAGTGAAGTTCACTACTTTTCATTTGTAATCGTTCATCTAAGCGCAAGGCCTTTCTCTCTTTCAGTTTATTTACGATGTTTAATTCATCTTCTGTAAAATGCAGTTCTCGGGATTTGCCGAATCTATTCTTGCGTCGTTTCCGGAGGTCAGAGCTATGAATTAATTTGCTTTATCTGATTCCGCTAGTTCGGCACTAGAGCGAATTGTTGAAGCGCAGTTAATCTTCGCTACCACTGCCGTAAATTTAACTGGGACGAAGACGGAAGTAGAAATCATGTGCATGAGAAGCCAGAGAGAAATGCTGTCAGCCGTGTATCATCTCACGATCTGCGCTTATCTGTATTTCCTGTTCGTCGTCTGCGGCATGGCGCGGATTTGGCGAGACAGGCTTTTCAGCGGAGGTTTGTTTTCTTACTGAAATAAAACACTCGTTTGTGCAATCTTATCAACTGACTTGAAAGTCATAATTTTAGTTGATTTTGGAGGTTTTCTTTTATGTTGTTTGCAGGAAAAAATGGCAAAAGTGTCTTGTGATTCCAGGATATTTCTTTTCAAACATAATTTTAGCTCACATAAGCTGAAAAATAACGCTGAATGTTTGAAAATTTGAATTACAAAAATTGCTAATAAAAGCATTTAATTAATGCTTACAGATTTTATTATTTGAAATTATTGGGTTTCTTTTAAACATATATACATACTATTATATCGTGCGTAACATTATTAACTTTGAACTGCATACTAAATAAGCATGGGAGGTTGTTTTTGTCTGGACTTACATGATAATGTCTCGTTTTAAGGTTTAAATTTCATAACTTGAAGTGCGCAAATTTATAATATTTCACAGTGAATGAATATACGAATAATCCTCCGGACACTTTAGCAATTTACAATTCATATCAGCACGCGAACCCTAATATTGGGTATGTCCACCTCTGGTTTGATCACTTCCTGCACCCTTTGAGTGAGGCCTTCCACCAATGTGCGACAGACATCAGGTGGAAAATGTCTGCGTTCCTCTAACAAAACAGAAGAGCGTTCTGCGACAGATCGAGGTCGTGCTGCTCTGAACCTCAGTCGCTCCAATTCATCCTACAGGCGTTCGATGAGATTGAGGTCAGGACTCTGTGCGAGCCAGGACAGTTGTTTAACACCCATCTCTTCATACCATTCCATAAGAGCTGAAGCGTTGTGGCATGCGGCATTGTCGCCTTGATAGTAACACTGGTTCGTTCCATAAAACTTGACAGTGTAGGCAGCACTTGGTTATCCAGAATATTAAGGTGCTGGTGCCTTCGTAGAAACCACGGACAACAGCCAGTGGTCTCATTCCAAACCAGCTGAATGCACCCCACACACTTACTCCACCACCAAACGTTACTGTGGGTACATCACACTGTAGTAACAGGCATTCAGCAAGCTGCCTCAACATCCAAACCCTTCCATTTGAATGGAAACAGGTGAACCCTGACTCATTGCTCCAGAGTACCATTTTTCCACTGGTCAATTGTTCAGTTCACACGCTCTTTCCAGGAGGCCAGACAAGCTGCCTTGTGTGCTGCTGGTCTTCCGTGGAAACCCAGTAAATGGAGTTCTCTTCATACAGTATTAGGGCTCACCGTTGTGTTACTGGCACTCTGGAAATCATCATGGATGTCATCAATTCCACAGTAGCCAATTGTTTTTGCATGCCACCCGTTTTAACATTCTCATGTCCCTGTCAGTCATTTTTGACATCCGCCTTAGGTGTTTTTCTGCACTATGATGCTAGAACGTCTCCATTTGTTGATCAGATCACCAACCATTAATTTGGAATGCTCCAGTTGAGCCACAGTGGCACATACTGATGTGCCAATAATGTGACAGCCCACGATAACACCTCTCTCGAAGTCACTGAGTTGACGTCGTGTTGTCATACCACCTGTATTCAAGTGCTACGATGAATTACTGCATCCTGCTATCTGTCCATCAGTTTTATATTATTAACAAACCAGGAATGTTCCATAACTCCAAATAAACAGTGAAAGACGAACCAACGTAGCTGCAACAGAGAATCTTTGCCTGCAACAATTCCGAAACTCTCCGAACACTCTTTAGAGGGGGGATGAGGAGATCGAGCTAGTTGACTCCTCAGATGATGAAGAAGAAACTGAAAATGCAGGTCTTCCCGCTGATGGCCCACCAACAAATGAGCAGTTTCAGAGCTTTCTTAAGAAAGTTCGTGGCTCCTCACAAAAAACTGCTGACAACATACGACTACACTGCCGACATCAGTGGCTTATTACCTAGCTGGAATAATTAACAACAGGTCTGGTAGGAAAAAGAGGAAGAACAACCATCAATCTCAGAAAAAGACATACTACTTAATCAACGAGCTTGAATCCCATCGGCGGCATAACTTATATATTGCACACCTTTTCTGTGTGTGTGTGTGTGTGTGTGTGTGTGTGTGTGTGTGTGTGTGTGTGTGTGTGTGTGTGTGTGTGTGTGTGTGTGTGTGTGTGTGTGTGTGTGTGTGTGTGCGTGCGTGCGTGCGTGCGTGCGTGCGTGCGTGCGTGCGTGCGTGCGTGCGTGAAAGCGTGCGTGCGATATATGCACTCATTACAATTCGGACTGAAAGAAAATACATATTATTAAGGTATGCATGTGCAGGTACTATAAATCGTCCAAAACCACATATGCAAAGTCAATGACCCCTCATACTGGCAGGGGAAATAAACTGCACTCTGGATCCTGCAATGAACAGATGACAATGTCAAGAACATCAACTCTCACTAGCTCAGCTTCTCCAGAATATAATCAATGACTAACAGCTGACTGATTTCTTCAGACACCTGCACCCACATGAAAAAGTGTTCTCTTGGAAGGCCAAAGGCTGTTCTACCAGAGCCCTGTACCAGGCACGACTCGATAGATACTATATATCCATGCACACAATACCCTTCGTAACGAGAGTCGCATACCATCGATCTCATGCATCAGACCATGATTTCATCCTTCTGAGCATTTGCATTTCTGGACACACCGCTCACAAAGGAGGAGCATATTGGATGTTTGATAACAGCCAGCCACAGGACTGTTATCAAAAACATAACAGTTTTATTTTAATATAATGTATTTTAATATAATGAAATCTGAGAAAGCTTTATGTTGCTTAATAATTTTAGGTCTCATTGTGATACTCTTCGTGAAGGACAGCTATTTGAATGGAGAAATTTTTTTATAGTTCTAGGAGCGAGTCTGTAAGTTCTGATTAAAGTCATTTGCTAGTTTTTGGAAGGATTTCGTCCTTTTAATGAAACTGTATTTAATGTTTGAAAGGCATTGGCTTTGGAAGCACGATCTAGCATCTCATTAAACCAGATGGCAGGTTTGTTGTACATCGTTTTGTGCAGAGATTAATTTGCCTCCATTGTAGTTTCTTTTAATGGTACTTATGTGGATTGTAAGTCAGTTTCTTATTTGAATGTATTCTGCTTATAAAGCTGAGTTACTTGTGCAACGCTTTAGTTGTTTCCACAAAGCATTCGTTTTTGTACTTCTAAAATTATGTTTTGTGTTACCAAAGATTCTGAGCTGTGTGTGTAAGTATTTTGATTTTCTTTGTGGCTTACGTATATATTTTCTGTATTGTGAGTTTAATGTCTGACTATAAAGTACATACAGAACCCAGTATTGCTTCCAGTCGATTTTTCTTATCTCCAAGTTAACTACTGACTATTTTATTGATTCTTCGTGTTGTTTTTCTGGTTCAGAAACATGATAAAAATTGTGTTCAATTATGTAGGTTTAGTGGCATGAAAAACTATGTGAGTTTGCATATTATGATTGCTGCTGTGTAGATATTTCGTGGTGTACATATGAAACTGTGATAGTATTTCCAACTATTTCTTCTCCAGTGTATGAAATTTATCGATTGTATTATGTCATGCACAGAAATGTACGTCTAAATATTATGCAGCATTGTTGTTGTTGTTCTTGTGATTTATGATTGCAATGCTTTTGTTTACTTTGTCGGTTACGATAACATAATCACTTACGCATAGTTCAGAGCAAGAAAGCCAAATATTTATTTCATGTAGAGTTTCGAATGTATTTAAATTTAATGGTATGTGAATCTCGTTTAATATCAAATATTGTTGACGAACTGCATGCATTATTTTAATATAAATGTTTTCAGCGTGTTACATCCCAGAGCTAATTTATTCTAATTTATTCTTAGTTTGTGAATATTATTATTCCTCTTCCTTGCTTTTTTTTTTTTTTGGCGGCAGTATGTATACAGTTCTGAGTTTGGAATCTGTTAAACTTGTTTTGTCACTAATAGCATAAGTCAATGTTTTGGAATGCTTCTGATATTATAAGGTAGAGAACGAACCTCTCCCCTCTATCAGAATATTACTCCGTATTTATGAATATGAGAATTACTGTGGTCTGGTTATTTAATCAGCTTCATAGTCATGTTCATTTTAGTTATACGTGTCTTTTCTCTTTATTCGTTCGGTAAAAATATTCTTTGCATTCTTGAGCAGCTTATTTTTTTCCTTTCTACCTCAACTTGAACTAACTTTGATTTTTATGATTTTCTCAAGAATATTTTTGCATATGTAATGCACAAAGAATTGATAAACTTTTTTTCTGATTGTGCTTTTCTTGCCTGGTGCATCAAATTTTGATAGAATAGTGTTAAATACTCGGAGAGAAAGACTAGATCATTACTTTGGCATAAGTTCAGGCAGTACCGTCGACAGAGTGTAACACAGAGGCAACCTGCCTCACGGCGCTGCTTAATAAGGGCGCTCGTTCAGCCATATTGCGGTAGGTGCCGTCGCTATGCTAACAGGAATTGCCTGTTAGCGTAGCAAGAAGGTTTTCCAAGCTTAAACTGATTAAAAATTATTTGCAAACAGCAATGACCCAAGAAAGGTTGGTTGGTCAAGCAACTATATCGATACAGGCGGACATAGCTCATAATTTAAATTTAGAAGAGCTTCTAAGCAGTTTTATTGTGCGATGTCCCGGAAGAACAAACACTTAATTAATATTATTATGTAATCGTTTTGCATTAATGTTTCTCTTGTAATAAAAACAAAATAGCAATTGGAGGTTTTCTTATATTTTTGTCTTATAATCCATCAGGGGCCATATTTAACTGTTTGCTTCAGGGCGCGATCTTATCTGGCTACGATCCTGAGTTCAGGTCTTTGGTCAGTGGCCTTTTTAGTCTGCTTGTATTTATGGGATTGTCTCTTGTCAGACAAACTTTAAGGAGCGAGTTGTGGCATTTTTTTTTTTTTTTTGGTGGCCTGTTTTATGAACAGAATGTCGTTTCGCTAAAGATATTCACCAGTAGCATGACGAATTTTATAATTATGTTCCTTTGGTTTTCTGTGTGGTGTATTATTTCAGGAACGTCGTCCATGATAAGACCTTCCTTATATTGTTGTTGACGTAAATGTTTGAAATAAAATTTAAAAATTTTTAAAATTTCAGTGGTGTGCTTTAATAGACTGTATTGTCTCTCAGTTATTATGTTGGCACTATTCCTAATATCTCTTATCGTTCGTACGACTTCTTTCACTGCTAAATTCTCGTATTCGTTAAACGTGATGTCATTCGTTTTCTCTGCTAGTCAAAGAAGTTTTGAGTAGAAGCCATTAGGCAGTACTTTATATGTTCTGGTGCGTTTTTAAGTGATAAATTTGATATTTTTTGATAAATTTTTGAGTGATAAATTCAGAGAATTCAAATTACAATGCTCACATGTATCCTTTTTACTTCATGCCTCAGATAAAAATGGGCTATGGTCTAAATTTATCCCATGCTTTTCATGGCAACCTTTCTTCGTTCTCCCTACTCGAGGTACTTCCAATCGTCACGTTTTGCGTTTAACTTTCATTGCGAAGCGAACTTGAAAGCCAGAACATGTAAAGTTCAGTTTTCAGGTGCTGCTACTGCCCGTTAACAATGGTGACGTTCTTTATTTTTCTTTCATTCTTGGCCGCTGTCCACACCCGAATTTTAAATACTGTAGTCTCTCCTCATCCGTGGGTTCGCTATCCGCAGTTATCCGCTGTCAACCCCGGTCCAAATGGAAAATTCCCGAAATAAACAATTTATAATGACATCGGCAAAGTGGATATTAGATCTAACACTATTTCAAAGCCGAATGTTTGTAGAAACTATGAAAGTTCCGTAAGCTGACCTGAGAGCTTACGAGAATACCATCATCGTCATGCCCAAGTTGCCTTAGCTACTTATCAAGCAGGTAGTGCAACTCGGGAATGTCGATGATTGCATTCTCAGGTCAACTTACGAAGTTTCATAATTTCTACAAACATTCAGCTTTGAAATAATGTTTGATCTAATATTCACTTTGCCGATGTAATTTTACATCGCCGAAATGAAGCTGCATGGCTCTTTCGTTTAGTCATAGACAATTTAGCTGATCTCAGAGGCAGTTCAAGACCAGGGCAACTCGTTGCAAAGTGAAGAAAGCTGCACACATGCTGAGATCGCTAAGATTCCATTCACATTCATATAACTTTATTACAGTATGTTGTTATAATTGTTCTATTTTATTATTAGTTGTTGTTGTTAATATCATACTGTGTCTAATTTATAAATTAAACTTTGTCATAGGTATGTATGTATAGGAAAAAACATAGTATATATATATATATATACTGTATATATGTATAGGGTTCAGTACTATCTGCGGTTTCAGGTATCCGCGGAGTGTCTTGGAACGTAATCCCCGAAGATAAGGGGAGGACTACTGTACACACAATCCGAAAACTGCTTAATATATTTCGATAATTTATTTACTAACGTCGTCAGCTTGTTGAATGGAACCACTCTGTAGCAATTTCAGATTAAATACCAAAACTAAACCTCTGTAATATGTTAGAAACAGAGCTGTGTTATGAACAAGTGTTCTTCTGTGCATACAATATATTATAAACAATGGAAAATGTTAAATTACTTTCAGTTACCAGCAGTTTTGACTACAATTTAATAGCTATATTAATTTCACAATTAATATTTTTAATTGTGCACTTTAACCCTCACTTCATATTCATCTCATTTCTTGTGTGTTGTCTTCGCAACCAGTAAAGCAAGGCGTATAGAAGTAAAAATGTTTATTTTTTAAATAATAATTCGCAGTTAATTAAAACATTATGAGTAGCAGCAATTGACAACAAACTTCAGTGATTTAGATAGTTCCCAAAAATTTGCGGTTCATTGTTTTGATGAAACCTCCTTTGAATTCATTTTTCGGCGAATTGTTTTCTCCAGTTAAATTGATGTTTCAATGAAGTATGATTTCTGTATTAATTACTGTTCCATAAATTGCTTTTCGATTAATAGTTATACGAAGAATTATTATTATTATTATTGATTCTATTTAATTGTCGTTCAATGAGCGTTATTTCGATGAAATATTTCCGATAAATATTCTGCCTACCAGATTTTTCGTTTAATGAGCATAATTTAATAGACATTATTATGTTTAGCATGAATATTTTAAGTGAAACTAGGAATCACGATAGGTGATGGGAGTATTAAGCATTACACAATTATTGGCCACAGAAAGAATTTGTTTCATCATCTCGTGTAACATCACGAGTTATTCTGATAAACCTTCCATCTTAGATCCTTCATTGATAAGTTATCTTATAAAGAAAATGTAATCTGTACTGTATTTGTGCCTCACTCTGTTTATTTTCATACATTACTTTGCATATTTCTTTCAACGTATATGAAACCAGCGGATATAAAACTTACTTTTATTATTTTTATTTGATTCATCATCTCAAGGGAAATGTTTATGGCTTATTTCGGACATTCTAGGGAAATACTTTCAGAAATTGTGTTAAACCTGCATTAAAAGCAGGGAAACCTTGCTAACTCGAACGGAAATGACTGTAAAAAGTTCATAAATGTGATAAAGAATCACATTTTGCACGACATTGCATTTTTTTTCAAAGACAGATATAGTCAAATCCGCTGGTGCATTCCATTTTATTTCAAGTAAGCACAATCAACTGTTACGGTGTTGATGGGAAAAATCCTATAGTTTGATTTCCTCCTTTTCTACTAGAAATTTAAACGAACACTTTTTTTTTTGGTAACCCTTAAGAAAAGAATAACCGTTAAGAAAAGAATACTGTATATATTATTTTCTTTTTCATATTCTTGAATTGTTAAATAATAAATAAAAATTTAAAAAGTCCAAAACATTTAAAGAAAATACAGTTATAAAACATTTCCTCCATATCAATCCTATAAAACCCGTAAGTAACTTATGTCTCTATCATATTCTCCCCACCTTTATTTTCAGATCATCTGTAATCTAAAATCTTCAAATTATCTTTACGTGGATCATTCCGTAGACCTGCCTAGATACACCTAGATAGAAAGTATCAATTCATAAAATACGTATAGTACCTATTTATCTCTGCTTGTCAGTGTGTTGTTCAATAACTATGTATCCAATGAGCTATTCTGGCAACTTATGCAATATGATCTCATAACTTTAACTCAGAGTCCACCGAGCACCTTCGAGTCCCTGGTCTCATTAATTTCTTGCCGCAGATTTCCATGAATTCGGTACACAGCTAGAAATTTTTTCATTCCAAATTGCATAACCTTACACGTTGCTACATTAAACTCAAGCCACTATCCTTTGCCCACACTGTTATTCTACAAATCGTCTTGCAAGATCGGTACATCGTTCATATGAACTCTTGATCTATATACAGTATTACTACTACTGCTTTATCTGTTTTTAGTTGTGGCTGCCTTTCGACAATATGGCAACAACAAAACTCCTGCAGTGTTAATTTACACATCGGAAACAAAGGAATGGTGCCCACATCGCAGATTATCTTACTAACAATTTTCGGTAATATCAAGTATTTGAATTATGTATCTTATGTCGTATGAACACAGTTATTTCATCTAGAGGTATTTATTCTCGTACACCTAAGCAGATGAATTAGATAGTCCTTCGCATTCTTTCTGATATTCCTTTGTTTTTTGCTGTGGTATCACTGGTACTCTTGGAGGGAAACTATTTTGAAATTGACAACCTCACCTTAAGATCAATTAGTCAATTTCAGAATAATTGCCTATCTCCAAATGAAGCGTAACAGCTGTTTGAGGCGTTTAGAGCAGAGGCTGCGATGGACGTGGCAGATATCGTTTTTATTTATTTATTTATTTTATTTTTTCGTCTGGGTAAACAACCAAACTAGCTGATGAATACACTCCATTCACAGACAATGCAACAATAGCCTCCAGACCGCATTTCAATCTTCATGAATTTTCGAGCGTCTTTGTTTTAATGCAGCAAATTATAATTTAGGTTCAGCTTATGAAGAACAACATCATATCACTCAAAGATGAATTATAATTAGTACCAATAACATAACAAAATTCTTCGAAATCTAATACTCTTGTAATCGAGGTATTTCACTTCTATATAGCCCACAGAGCAAGTAATCCGCTTATTGCTTTCAGTTTTCATGTCACTGAGTATCGAAAATGGACTGATCTCAGTGCAATGTGGTTCATGGCTTGCTAGACGTTTCCTCCATTCGGGCAAAAGGAAATTCAGGGAGGAATATGAACAGGATTAATTTGATTGACGTTTCGTGATGATATGGCATAAACAGGTGTTCAAAATCGATTCCGTGCAGAACAGAGTAAACCAGGCGGTGAATACCGATCGACGTTAGCGGTATGGGAATCTTTCAAGGGAAGTGACTATAAACCTTGACTACACCACTAACGAGCCGCTTATTCTTCGGCTGCGGTGCCGAATCTAGAAGAGTTAGAGGTCCGTTTAGAGCTAACTAGATTCGACTGGTGCAAAAAGTACAATAAATTACGCAAATAAAGTGGAACATGTTTCATTCGAAACATTATCGCGGATAAATATGACAGTTCACTTCTCGACTACCTTTTTCGATGACTCTAAGGCATTTGATGCTCAAGTTCTCCTCTTTTAAATTTGAAGGCATAAAAACTTTTGTTCTTCTAATAATGTGCGGAGAGAATTTTTCCTACTTTCTACTTGCTGGATTCCTTTAGTGAATAATCCACTCTTGTTCATTTCCAATACAACTCCAAAGCTTTATACGTATATTTTCATCTTACTTAGGTGGTAGTCATCTAGGTTGAAATACTAGATGTGCATGGATGATGATGATGATAATAATAATAATAATAATAATAATACTTAACCCCCAAGGAACACGGCCTTGACATGGCGGTGGGGGTTTATAATAATAATAATAATAATAATAATAATAATAGATTCAGAGATGCTTCAGTGATGTTGAGAGCTATTCTGGCGGTTGCATAGCTGCCAGCAGGGACACCCTTGTCATACAGGTCTCAACTGAGGAGCCAGACTAAGAGTGTTCCATCCCCCATCTTAATGGTGAAAAGGAAGAAGAGATCCATACCGGATCGGTCGACGCCCGGGTCATCAAGGACTGCGTCAGATGTTGGGGATCCTGGGCATCAGGCAACAAGTGGGCTACAGGATCCAGCTCTCCTTGCTGGGCAATCAGGGCAGGAAGCTGAAAAGCGACTGGAAGAAACCTAACGTAAAAAAATGGACTGTAGAAGAAAACAGAGAAATTAATGAAATGTTTTTACAGATCAACACCAGAAAAACGAGGTTTCAGGAAGCGTATGCATTTAATTTGGAAACAAAATTCCCAGAATATGCACTAACAGAACAAAGGACCAAAAGAATTTCATTTTCCGTAACAAAATATGTACTGAACTTGAGCAAGAGTTATGTAATAAACCAGCAACTCCAGTAACAGAAAATCATCAGGATATAGCTACATCAAACTTTGGAATTCAACTCAGTAAACATCAAGCTGACGACATACCTCAGAATGTTTCGACAGAAGGGCAGTGTAAAATGAAGTCAGGAATATTGGAACATATGAACTCCATAAATGACCGTATAAGACTACCACCAATAAAAGATTTACAACAATCTAAGCTAAAACAGCTCCTCTTAGACGCAAATGCTGTAATTGAAACCATTACAACCAACAGTATAAAGGAAACAAATCAGCTCCTATACAGCACAGCCTATATTATTTCAGTGAAGTTTGGTTGCAAACCGAAAGAGCAAAAGCCGAGGTTGAAACAATCTGCAGCATGGAAAATACGGTTAGAACGAAAGGTCAACAGGCTTCGAGCAGATCTAAGCAACTTAAAGAGTTTTAAAGAAGGACGGTTGAAAAATAATAACATCAAAACAAACTGATTAACACATATAATATGGCAAACAAAACAATTGCTGAAGTTACCGAAGAGCTAAAACAAAGAATTACAGCGACTGCACAGAAAATTAAAAGATATGAAGCAAGAATAAACCAATATGTACAAAATATGAAATTTCGACAGAACCAACGTCAGTTCTTTCAGTTTCTCCAGAGAAATACAAATGCAAACCATCATTCACCAGGAAAAGAAGAAACACTCAAATTTAGGAAGTCAATCTGGGATAATTGAACAAAATAAAGATGATTCATGGATTAAGGAAATAGAATCAGAAATGAAACAAAAACAAATGCAAAATGTTATTATCACTAAAGAAATGGTCAGTGCTCAAGCTAGAAAATTAAAAAACTGGAGTGCACCTGGCAAAGACGAACTACATGGATTTTGGTTAAAACATCTAACCAATCTACATGATCGAATGGCAGAACAATTTAATTATTTGTTGCAGTCAGGCTCAGTGGAAGATTGGATGATATCTGGGCGCACTTTTCTCTTCATGAAAGAGAAGGATAAGGGTGCAGACCCAAGTAACTATCGTCCAATAACATGCTTACCAACTATGCTTAAGCTGTTCACTGCAATCATAGCAAATTCCATATACCACTAATTATCAGATAATCAGATTTATCCGATTGAACAAAAAGGCAATTTTCAAAAATCTAGAGGAACAAAAGACCAGATCCTTATTAATAAAATGATTCTCATAAACTCAAAAAGACGAAAAACTAATTTCAACATGGCATGGATAGAGTACAAGAAAGCATTCGATTCCCTCCCACACTCCTAAATCCTAAAATCACTAAAAATATTTGGAATTAGCAAAAACATGTTCGTTTCTGGCTACTGCTATGAAATCATGGAAAACAACATTAATAATGAATAATGAACGATTTGGAGATATCAGCATTAAACGTGGAATTTTCGAAGGTGATTCCTTGTCACCATTGCTCTTCAACATTTCTTTGATACATTTGTCTATGATTCTGAAGAAAACAAAACTTGGATTCCCAAATGTAATATTAAAATTTCCTATCTGTTAGAAATGGATGACTTGAAGCTATATGGAAAATCGGCCCAGCAAATAGATTCTTTATTGAACACAGTTCGTATTTTCAGTCAGGACATCAAAATGGAATTTGGTTTAGATAATGCGCAATTTTATCTATTGAACGAGGAAAAATTAATGACACTAGCAATTTTAATTTTGATCAAGAGAAATATATAAAAGCAATATCAGCTGACGAACACTATAAATACCTAGGAATATTAGAAGCCAATGATATTCTCCACTCGAAAGTTAAACAACAGGCAGCAGCAGAATACATTAAAAGAGTTAGAAATATTCTGAAAACAAAACTGAATGGATTACATACAATTATAGCAATGAATTCTTGGGCTATACCAGTGATCCGATGCACAGCTGACATAATAAATTGGAAAAAAGAAGACCTAGACAAACTAGACCGCAAAACTAGAAAACTAATGACTATCATCATGCATTACATCCACGAAGTGATGTTGACCGGTTGTACCTACCGAGGAGAATAGGTGGACGGGTCTACTGCAAGTGAAACAGGCTGTGGAAGAAGAAGAAATTGGTTTAAGAAATTACATGGACAATAGCTCTTAGCCAATGCGTCAAGCAATTACACAAGAGCGCCTTCTAAAAGCAACAGGAAACAAATCCGATTACAAAAAGGAACAACAAAATATCCGATATGTGCACTGGAAAAATAAACCCTTGCATGGCCAATTTCTTCGAGATACTTAGGAGAAAATTGACGTGAACAAGACATGACAATGGCTACAACACGGATAAATTAAAAAAGAAACAGAAGGATTTATTCTAGAAGCTCAAGAACAGGAATTACAAACTAATGCAATCAAAGCAAAAAATTTTAACATCATTAATAACAGCAAATGCAGATTATGCGATCAGAAAGATGAGACTGTAGAACATCTAATCAGTGCCTGCAGAAAAATAACACAAACTGACTATAAATACCGCCATGATCAAGTGGCCAAAATAGTTCATTGGCATGTATGTAAAAAAATGTGGCTTTCCTACTTCTTATAACTGGTGGCAGCATAAAATAGAGACTGTATTGGAAAACGAAACAGCAAAAATTCTCTGGGACTTTAGAATACAAACTGATCGGCATTTGGAACACAATAGACCTGACATCACAATTATCGAACATCGACAGGTTTAGATTATCGATATTGCAGTACCCAGTGATAACAACATCAACAACAAAGAACTGGAAAAAATTAATAAATATCGAGATCTGGCAATCGAAGTTGGCCGACTGTGGCTTAAACACACCAAAGTCATTCCTATAGTTATCGGTGCACTTGGTGCAACTTCAAAGAGCTGTCCAACTATTTACAGCAATTAAAAATCAACTTGGAACAGTCCATATTTTACGACGCTACCTGACAGATTATTCTTAGATTCTTGGGTAGAATCTGAATTGTTCTGAATCACCAGTCAAATTTTTATTTATATGATATCTTGTTTTGACTGTGTATGAATTATGTGAATAAAATAATAATAATAATAATAATAATAATAATAATAATAATAATAATAATAATAATAATAATAATAATAATAATAATAACACATTTTAGAACACAGTAGACATGACATTACAATTATCGAACATCGACAGATTTGGATTGTTGATATCACAGTACCCAGTGATAACAATATTAACAACAAAGAAATAAAAAAATGACTAAATATCAAGATCTGGCAATCGAAGTTGCCCGGCTGTGGCTTAAACTCACCAAAATCATCCCAATAGTTATCGGTGCACTTATTGCAATTTTAAAGAAGCTATCCAACTATTTACAGCAATTAAACATCAACGAAGTGACCACATATGATCTACAAAAAAACGGGATTACTTGGAACAGTGCATATTTTAAAACGCTACCTGACAGACTATTCATATATTATTCTTGGGCAGAATCTGAATTGCTCTATATGAAAAGTCAACTTGTTGTTTAAATCATATATTGTTTTGAGTGTGTATCAATTATTAATTTCATTCATTTATCTTCAAGGTCCACCTTTCCTAACTGGGTTGTGAGGCTAGCAGCTGCAAGAGGAACTTCCAATGGTCACGATCCTCCGCCACCAAGCTCAGGTGTTCTGGTGGGACTCCCAAATGTATCCACCCAAGGTTTTGGATATAATCTATCCAGCGAGTCCTTGGCCTTCCACGTAGCCTCACACTCTCTGGCTTGGCAAAGAGGGCCTGCTGGGAGAGCCTTTCTTGTGTCATTCTGACCAGGTGACAAGATCGAGTCTTGACAGCCCCGTAACCCCTCGATGGAACCTCATTTCAGCCGCTTGGATTCGTGTCCGCATTATTTCGGTCATTACAGCTTTGTCTTCTGGCTTAACGCCCGCTTCAATGCTACCGAACGGCCAAGCTCTCGCAATATTGCGCTTGCTGAGTCAATCCAAGCATCTAGCTTAACGTCCCACTTTCCATCACTCGTGAATATGGACTCAAGGTATATAAACTTCTCCATCTGCCTCAGTGGAACTCCACTTACATGGAGAGTGCATTGGGATGGTTGTCCTGAGACCACAAATGTTTCACTTTTGGCCACACTGATCTTCATTCCGTCTTCTGCACAAAAAGCTACAAACCTATCCGGGGTCCGCTAGAGGTCATCTGTGGAATAGCTAAGCAGAACTAGGTCATCTGCAAAAAGAAGACGTCCAATGCTACATCTTCCAATTCTGACACACTCACTGCGTCGGCGGTGCTTATCAATCCAGTCCATTAATATTATAAAAAGGAGGGGTAACATAACATACCCTTGGCGGAGGCCAACGGAGACTGTGAATGGTTCAGACTTTGTGCTGTTTACCCTGACACAAAACTCCCCGCATTCATTCATGGACTTGATGGCATCTAATAGTTGGCCATCCACTCCATAATCCTGTACTACTTGCCAAAGCTTATCCCTAGGAACCCGGTCATATGCCTTCTCCAAGTCCGCAAAACATGTGTAGACATTCTTGGCATATTCCCAAAATTTCTCGAAGACTTGCCTTAAAGTGAAGATTTGTTCAGTTGTGCTTCTACCAGGACGAAAGCCACATTGTTCTTCCTGGAACTTTGACTCAACTATGCTCCTGCACCTTCTTTCCAAGCACTTAGCATATATTCAGAGAGATGCCACGATAGTTGGTGTCATCAATCTCTCTGGTCACCCTTCTTGAAAAAGCCTTAAATCGAGACGGGGTTCTATGGCTGACTCGAGTGTGTCAGGCTGCTTGGATATCTGGGCAAGCACCAAAGCAATGGCAGTCAGGCATAATATCCAAGCAGCCTGACACACTCGAGTCAGCCAGAAAACCCTGTCTGGATTTAAGGCTTTTAGCATTTTGCGCCGAATTTCATCATCACCATCAGCCTTGCCCGATTTTAGCGATTTTATTACTAAATTGACCTCTTCTGCTGTGAGACTAGTCATCGCCCCGATCTGCACCTCTTGGATGTCCACAACTGCTGGGCCACCTGGGTTAAGAAGGCTCTCAAAGTATTCCCTCCATATTTGGAGGATATCCTTCTCGGTTGTTAAAAGTGCACCATCAGACGCCTTAATTGCCTTGCTGTGCACGATTTCGTCCTTCGAAGGCGGCGGATGGTCTGCCAGAATACTTTGCATTTGCATAGGATGAGTCTAATCTTTCTCCAAAGGATTCCCAAGTCTTCTGCTTTGCTATCTTTATTGCCTCAGAAGCAGCTTTTCGTGCCTCAGCGTACCGGAAATGCATCTCAGGTGATCTGACTCTAAGCCATGTTAGGTAGGCCTCCTTTTGTTCCCGAACAGCTTTTTGTACCTCTTGGGTCCACCAAGGTGTCCTTTTCTTACTGCTCGTCGCCACGCCGAGCCGCTTTCTGCCACAGCATGAGAGTGCAGAGAGAGTGACAGCTGTTCTGAACAGCTCCCACTCCTCCTCAACATCTGCGGTATGCTTAGGAATCTCTTTGAGCCTAGAGGAAATGTCATCTGCAAAATTCTTGCTCACAGCCTCATTTTCCAATGCCTCCCATTTCACGCGGTACAGCTGCTTAGTCCTATCAGCGTTGATGATAGCATCTGGTTTCTGAAGCTGTAGAGTGCAGACAATAACGTGGTGGTGGTCAGTTGACAGTTGTGCCCATGTCCTCACACAAACGTCCAGCACTGAAGGAAATAGGTCTGCTGAAGCAATAAAGAAGTCAATCAGAGACCTTTGTCCGAGTGTACCCCTGTACCAGGTATACTTATGGACTTTTCGGTGCTGAAAGAAGGTATTCATTATGGACAAGCTGTTAGTACAGCAGAAGTTCTATAATTTCAACCCATTCGCGTTAAGGTCAGGGTCTCCGTTCCTCCCAACCATACCCCTCCACGTCTGGTGTATCAATTATGTGAATAAAATAATAATAATCACAAAGTAATCCAAAAATTGGCGCTTAATCAAGAAAAAAGGTTAAACTGGCCAAAAGAAGATCAAAAGAAAGGGTACTTCGCATGTAGAACTAATTCATATTATTCAAATGCTGTACTTAAAATATTAGTGCAAATAATCGTGCTCGAATATCAAAAGCAACACAGTTATTATTATCTTCTTATTGTGATCAAGCGGTGAAATGGAAAAACAGTTGAGGTGTGCTTTTGCGTTTCGTTCACTTGGCAGCGCCACAGGTTTTAAGTTTCCTTGTTCGACAAAAAAATCTTGTAGAATTCTGTATCGAGTTTGTTTTAATAAATGAAGGTGTTTTGGAGTGATTTTTATTAGTATTTTACTGTATTTGGTCATGCATTTAATGAAATATATTTCATTAAATACAGATCATGCATTTAAAAATATATTAATTTCCGTATGTTATTATGTTTTTTTTTTCCATTCTCTTTGCATGTAAAAGTAAAATCGGCTAAGAAACTAAATTTTAGTACAGCGAAGGGAGGTAATTTTCTGCCTATACCAGACAACAGCGGCTGTAACCTACCTGTTGCTAGATAGTCATTTACGTTTTTAGTATATTAAGTAAGCTATTTTAAAGAAAAGATTCGTTTATTTCCGCACTTTAAATTTTAGACATTTTCGAGACTCATTAGTTATGTAAGTGATTTTGGCACTTCGCTCCCTAAATCATTTCGCAGCAAGTACTGGTGTGATCAAGTCCTTTAATTCTTATGTAAATAAACGTGTATCTACGAAGAAAGATCGGTGAACACCAAAATAATAATCGTAACGGTGGGATTATTGATCTACATTCTCAATATTTTAAGTCTATTTTTTTATCGCCAGTGTGCAAAGGCTTCCCAGTAATTGTGTTAAGAAAATAAACTCCATTCATTGTTTCGAAGTTAGCAGGCATTTCATAAGCGCTTGGCATTAAAAAAAAATAAACAAAGACACAAACCGATTAAAGAAAAGAGGAAAATAAAATTACTTTATCAAGTTTGCTTAATACTTACAGAAACTTACCTCATTATTTTTCAGCGCAATTTGCATTCTCCACAGGGGTCTTCGTTGTAATTTGATGAGTTTTTTTTTTTTTTTTCGTTTTTCTTTGATGACGTCCAGAAGGCTTTTTAAAAAAAGAATAACAACAGATGTCTGGAGATATCGAACTTTCGCTTAAGTTTTATTCATTTCTAACTTAATAAGGAAATTTGTTTTGTGGTACGGAGAGAAATTGTACAAAAACATTACTTTAGAAAACAAAGTACTGAAATAACACACATGCCTCCCGGAATCTGTTATCTCCATATGTGAATAAATCTGGGAATTGTCATCGGCGTTTTCACGTGTAGATTGCAAATAACGCTGAGAATAAAACTAACGATTTTTTGGAGTTTTTGTGATGGATTTACTGATTTTAATTTACAACCCAAACAGCACGTAATAAGACATTTTATGACGAAACTTCTATAACCATTTTCAACTATCTCGTACATCATTTAAGCATTCTTAAGCGTGCAGAGTATGATATTATACAATCTATGAGGCTGTTTTTTCTTGTTAGAAGAGACTGCAGCTGTTGTTATTTGAAGATATGGTAGAAGCACCTAAGATTATGGGCTGAGTATGCCTGTTAATTACGTGGACAAGTTTGGTCAGATTTTCTGTTTTGCCTAATGAAAAACCCGAATTTCCAGAATTTGAGATCCTGTCACTACCACCTGAGACCGGCTAACCGACCTTCACTCGAAAATCAGTTTTAAAGGTTCTTTGCGGGCCACAGAAAAAGCATTGCTTACAGCCACATAGAATTGCGAGATAGGATGAAACCGATTTCGTAGCATGGATTCAGTTTCTGCAGAAAAAACAATATTTCACATGAGAGACGAATGGGTCTATCTGGTTAAATAGAAAAAAGCTATATAAAGGCTATCATAAAATAGGTTTTAGATGTCCTCCAAAATGACCATTTTTCCTCCAAATGCTTAAGTATATTTGTTAGTTTCGATTCCTACTTAGACTTAAAATATTAACTAGCATCTTACCACTGTACTATGCCATCTTGCCTATGGAAGGTGAAACATACGCGGACTACTTTCTTACGAAATAATCAGGACTTGTTGCGAAATAAACTTTGGAAGCATTCCGTCACACATTCTCTAACTCATCAACAAATATAAATATTTTATTATGCAGAGAGAGATATGCCCAAGGAAAAGAGGTATGTATTATATGTATTTTTTTTTAAAGTCTACGGTATATGCCATTTTAATTATTGAAGAAATTCAGAACACTGTGACAACAGGACCGAAAGAACTTGCAGAAAATTTACAGTTTATATGTTTATGTGCATGGTCTCGATGTTCCGCTGCTGTGTAATGTCAGAATAGAGAAGGACTAGAGCTCACCGCTTGCGCAGAAATGGGCAATGAAAGATATAAAATATGTCGTAGCATTAATACTTGATGCTTTTTTGTCTGAATTCACAACGTCACCTAGTTTATTACCTCCCGAACTCTTTTATGGCAAGGGTTGCACTTTCAATCTAGAAAGAGCATTGTGGACATTTTTAATATGACATTGGAAGTACGTGCATGCTCAAAGCATATTAATAACAGTAAAGAAGGAATTAAAGTGAGTTATGTTAAAATAGTTAAATTTATTTTTAGCTATTTGTGCATTGTTCTAGCTACTGGTTTCAATTTCGAATTAAAGAAAGAAAAAATAAGATGCCTCGCAAATCGTCCTTGAAATTAAATGTACAATGGAGCACTGTGCATAGAGAAAAGTCTCGTTTTAAGTGGTTCTCAACGTTTTAAATGATGATAACAATTGATATGCCATTGCAAGTGAATTGAATTCAGTTGCAATGTCTGATTGCATTTCACTTTTATCTTTACGATGGCTAACTCCAGCGTGTGTCGATCTGCTTTATTTATTTTATCCCAGTGCTCTCTCTCTTCTCAGAGAACCAATATTACATTTTAAGAAAATTCAGACGTATCGATGTCGTTGCAATTTTAAAACCGAAGAATGATGAACACAATTTTTGCAATTTCACTGAAACGTTTATTTGAAAGAAGCATGGCAAACTTATTTCATGCCAAACTGTCAGTTCGTCCAAGCTGATGTGCAACTTTTTATCAAAGTATGATAAGCATTATCAGACTCAGATGAATGCGTTGGTTCTGTCCGCATACAAACAAAACGACTTATACACTGAACACGCAGCCAATGAGAGTCGCTAATCCTTCCACTCAAATTGATACATCAGTCTTCTGTTCAATCAAAAAAAAAATATAACCGATACTGATGTTTACGTCTACAGCTGAAAGGAAAATAATGCGATTTCTGTACTTCAGATATGTGATAATGAATTTTGTAATTGCATTACTCAATTCACTCGCATCTACTGTGAACACTGCATGATATTTCACTGAACAAATACCTCATTTCAATGTTGTCTCTATGTAGATATGAGCATTGTCCACACATTAGCAAAGTTGTTTGGAGAAACTTGCGTTCACATCCCATGCAGAATGCAAAAGACCTTTAGAGTGATTTTTCAAATGAATGTAAGGTAACTGTTTCAATAGGGAGGGAAGAAATTTTTTCACTGGAAACTTAGGTTTTTCATCGCGTAACAGATGAACCAGCTAGACAAACACACGTAATTTACAAAAGATAGACAGCTCACTTGCTTCTGTTGTAATTAAAGCAATAACGGCATATTTCTTTTTATCTAATTCTATATCAGTAATATCCAGGTCGCCATCTATAATCCTTCAAAATCGTGATTTTATTTCTGTTGTGAGTTTCCTATAGATTCCTAACGGCCTTAGTTGCTTTTGTGGTAATCTAATAAATTGCACATTAATATTTCATCCTAAAATTATTGAAATGTTATATTAGTGTTTCATTTTTATACAAATCACTGGATTCAACCATTTAAAGATATTTAAATGAATTATTTTTAATTTTTTTTTATTTTTAATAATATATTTTATTGATTGCTAAAATATTTATACATATAATAAACATCTTGTGTGACATTGCACCTTATAATTTTACAGAGTTAAGCACTAAGTGCTGCAGTTCGTACATTGGATTTCAATTAAATTTTTTAATAATACTTTTTTTTGCCTTTATGTTATGTATTTACAACACATGTTCTTCTAATATTAACAATGAAGATTATAATTAATATTTTTTGTATAATTTTTTATTTTTTTATTTTATTTTATTTTTATTTTTTTAAAGTTTGAGAAAGAGTGATTATACATACAAATTTCTGCATTTGCTTATAAGGATTATTTGTAGATGAGTGAGGCAAGTTAATCCCACCTACTTCGAAGTTTGGGTAAGCTTTTATGAAGAGAGTGAGATTTAGCCTTCACTATTTGTGTTGTTGCTATTGTTTATGTATGGGGTGTAGGCATTGAATGCTAGTCATTTGTGATGTGTATATTAGTGTTAATGGTTTCTTAACTTTGTTGGTATATTTTCCAGAGTTCGTTTTTTAATGTTCTGTAGTTATCTACGTGTTTTAACTTTCTTGGTAGGTTGTTGAGTTTGCGTGGGTATCTGATGTGATCTCACAAAAGAACCGTATGAGTTGTTGAAGGGTGTGGAGAGGTAGAGAGTTGTTGTAGGTCGTGTTATACGATATGTGTCTCTGTTGTTTCGATAGGTAATGCTGAAGTAATTCCTTGTTAATGTCATGTAGTGTTTCAGGTTTTTAATGCTCAGAATTCTGTGAATCGCCATGTGCTTGTCGGATATTGGTTGTTGCGTGTAAGGTGTCCAGATCACTGTTGACACGATTTTCCTGTGTAGTGTTTCTAATTTTGTTAGGTGGCTGTTTGAGGTATTTGTATAGACTGTTATTATTCCGTATCTGAGTAGGGATTCGCAGATACCTTGATATAGGAGTTTTTTTATGTTGGGTGGAATAATGTCATTAACTCGGAAGAATTTTGGTGCGATGATTCGGAGTTTGGTGTGTAGGTATTTTATATGTTTTGTCCATTTAAGGTGGGAATCTATATAGAGACCGAGGTATTTTGCGTGTGTTACAGGTTTGATTTCGGAACATTGGCAGGTATTTTTGTTATTAATGCAGTGGTATGTGTGACAATGTATCGATAGTGATGCGGGGCGTATGATTCTTGGGTTGCGTATTATCAACATCTGTGTTTTGGTGCCGTTGATTAGAATTTCGTTTTGGTGGAAGTGTGTTGTGATTTCGTTTCGGTCTTGTTGTGCTTTGCAAAGAGCTGTGTTAATGCCTGCGTGGATTGCTAGTAGTGCAGTGTCATCTGCGTATTGAAATATTTGACTTCTTATGGATATGTAATGAACATCGTTAATGTATATGTTGAATAGAGTGGGTGATAATATGGCACCTTGAGGTACATCGTGTTTTACTTGTATACTCCGACTGTGACGTGTACCTATTTTTGTTACTTTTGTTCTTTTTGAGAGGTAGTTCATGAACCATGTATGCAGTGTTCCTCTTATACCTATTGAGTATAGTTTGGTGAGTAGTATGTCATGTTCAAGTGTGTCAAATGCTTTGGTTAGGTCAAGCAGTATAAGGACGGCGTAGTTGTTTTTGTCGAGAGCTTTGTTTATTGGGTTGGCGATGTCTTCTAATGGTGCTTTTTGTTTTTTTTCTGACAGCCGTATTGGTTTTGTGAGATGATGTTATACTTCTGTAAATAGTTCTGTAGTCTGGTGTGTGTTATTTTTTCTAGAATTTTTGAGATGACTGGTAGTGTAGCTATTGGTCTGTAGTTCTGAGTATCGTTTCTTTTGTCGTGTTTGTATATTGGCGTAATAATTACTGCAGTTTTTAGTTGTTGTGGAATAAGGCCTGTGTCGAATATTATATTCACGAGTTTCAAAAGTATTGGATTTATTTGTTCAAAGTGTGTTATAAGGTCTGTGAGTCTTATTTTGTCTATTCCTGAAGTGGTCTTTGGTTTTAGTTGTAGGATTGCTTCTGTCAGTTCCTGTTTTGTTATGGATGGAAAATACATCGTTTATTGTTGATTTTGTGTCGGTAGTTTCTTGTTGATCGTTGGTAGTTTGTCTTTTTTGAGTTGTGTGATGTTGTTTGTGAAAGCATGGTTGAATGAGTCTGCTAGTTCCTCTTGGTTTGTGTCCTGACCGAAGCTTTTTGCAATAAAATCTTGTGCTGAAGTTTTCTTTTTTCGGGTTACTAATTCGTTGAGTGTAGCGTGTTTGCTTAATGTTATCGTTATATTCCATGAATTTTTGGAAGTAGTAGCGTCTTTATGCCCTACGAATTTTTGTTGTTAGTTTATTTCTTGTGTTTTTGTATAAGGTTTGTAAAGGTGTGTTACTGGGTGACTTTTTAAGTTTTTTCCATAGATTTCCTTTTACAGTAATAGTATTTAGTATGTCATCATTTATCCATGGATTGTTGTCTGTTTGTCGCCTCGTTTATGTAGGTTTTGTTGCTTTTTTATATTTCTGTGAACGTTAGTTGAAAATTCTCGTATAATGTTACAGGACCGTTTATTTTAAGTAGGAAATTCCAGTCTGTATTTTTTACTTGGTTATCGACAATGATCTTTAGTATGATCGAGTTTTGTCGACTTTTGTGGTGGTCGGAGGGGGGTAGGGTTGGGAAACATAATAAAACGAAGTTGAGACAAAGTAGTGATCGGCAATTTTTACGTTAATTACTGATGATGTATATGTATGGATGGGAGCCCGTATGTTGATATGATCAATGCATGATTGTGTTAGTGAGTTATTGAGTATTTCTTCTCTTGTTGGGGAGTTAATGGTAGGGTTTATGTTGTACTGACTTAGTATATCAAGATATGTGTTAGTGGTTGAAGAAGCGTGGTCAAGAGTATATATGTTAATGTCTCCTATTAGGATGAGCCTGGGAGTTGTACGCGGTTCGATGCCGCTTAGCCATGTTTCTAATTCGTGAAGAAAACTGAGTGGATTATTGTCTGGGGGTCTGTATATTGTGTTTATTGTGTATCTGATACTATTGTGGCTATTTGTGATTTCCAAAATTAGTGTTTCCGCTTGTTCGAAGTGAGTTTGTTTTTCAGTCACATTGTATTCTTCTTTGATAAATGCCACAATGCCACCTCCTCTTTTGTTTGGTCTACATAAGTTGTAGGTTTGATAATTATTTATGTTGTATGCGTAAATTTCTGTGTCGTTTATTGCAACTTCGGTCAGTATTAGTGCATCTATGTTTAACATGGTATAATTGAGCTGTGTTATCAATGTAAGCCAGTGTTTTTGTATACTCGTTATGTTTGTGTGTATGATAGTGAAGTTGGTGTTGGTGGAAATGTTGTCTGACCATTTCTTCAAATAGTCAAAGACCTTGAAGTTTATGTTGTCTGACTGGATATGTTCGCCTATGTTTGAGATCTCCATTATATAGTTTTTAAATGAGTTCTAATCTTATTCTTAAGGATGTATAGAGTTAGTGTTTTATATTGGTAGGCTGTGTAAGTCGGATTCACTTGTAATTATGTATACTCGAGTGTTTTCATTCTTTCTCAAAAATATCTCGGAATTCTTTGTCCACAGGAACTTGTAGTTTTTCTCCGTTTTTGCCTTCCTTGCTTGGTATAGAAGATTTTTGAAGTATGGAGTCCAGTGTTCCATTATATAGATTGGTGTTGGGAGTTTCTTATCAGTTAGGATCGTTATTATCGGCCTTGTTTTCTTGCTTGCTGTAAGAATGGAGTCTCTCAGATTTCTGTTGATAAAACGAGCGATGATTGGTGGCGGTCTCTCTTCATTTTTCTGTGGGCCTCGGTTGATATAAGTGATATCTATGGTTGCGATTTGAATTCCAATTTTGCTGCCGATCTGTTGCATTATGTTGCTTAAGTCTTCTGTATTTTCTTTCGTTATTCCCTCAATTTGAAGTTCTTTTTTTCTTTCTTTTTGTAACATGTGTTCCATTTGACACTTGAGTGTATTTACTTCTTTCCGCAATTCTTGATTTTCGCGTTGGAGTGTTTCTTGCGTTTCTATCGTTACCGTTAATTTCGTATTTATTTCTCGCACGGTTCCTAACATTTCTTCAGAGCTCTCATTATTGAACTGTATGTAATGTTCATACTCCTCGAATTTTTTGTTAATTTGTTCCATGTGTGCATTTAATAAGTCTTTCAGCATGAGTTTAAATGAATCAAAGTTATCTGTAATTTTAGGATCCGGAAGCGGCTTACCTTGATGTGCGTCGTTACTTTTCTTTGGTGTCTGGTCTTTGTTTTTCTTTTTTTCTCACGGCACTGTTGACATCGCCATTCGGTCCGTTTCACGGCTCCTTTTGCTTTCCACGTGCTTTCTGAGATCCCTGAGCAGTAGAAGTGTTGTTTTTTGTGACATCCGGAACAATGCGGCCCGTCCCCTTCATCGCTTAATGGCTTGTTGCATTTGTTACAGCTCATTTTGCTTGAACTTCGCTGACTCGGTGACCTTTAGCCTTTTTTCCCGTTAGCGACTATAGTGCGACTTTTAAAATGGCGACGTCCTTTGTTCTTCGTTGGCTGGTGACTGCAGTACACTCTATGAACTTCCAACACCAAAAATTTGAATCTTACTTATCCGATTTTGGTAATTTGAACGTCCCTGTCTTCAGCGTGAAATAGTAGCACTTGCAAGATAGAAACATGAGTTAATTAATACTTTAAACCTATAAAACCAGGAGCAGCGATACAGCGTACGTGAATCCGTCTGCCTACACAGCGCCCTCGTGAACGGAATAATAACAATGTTCACCCGTTAAAATCAGCTCATTTTGAATAATAATTTAATACAGAGATTCGTTTATGCAATACAGTACAACAATAAAATGTGTAAATCAATGATATAACAATAACGATTCTTTAATGAGTTTTTTTATTTATCTTATTATTATTATTATTGTTATTATTATTTTTACATTTTTACTTATATATTTATACATTTTCGATTATCTTAGTAACGACAGGAATCTATACCTGTCTTTATGTTTTTTTTTTTCAATTGATTTCTCAATTTCATACGTAGGTAGCAGGGTTTTTCTCACACAGACTTGGGTTTTTCATCCCGTATATAGACAAATCAGCCATGAGAACATATGCATACAAACAAAAGATAGTAGTTGTGGTAATGGACAATAGATGGCTTTGCGTGTAGTTGATGGATTTAAGTTGTAGAGATAGAGAGGTAGAGCGTCGTCCTTCGGAGAGTCCTTGAACTCCTTAGAGATGTTACGTAATATTAATAATAATAATGAGTCGCAGCTCAGTAGAAGTGGCGTGTGCTGTTAACCGCACTAAATCGCCCGAAGAAAGAGCGTCGAAAGTTCATTTCTAGTCACCGACTAGAGGAACTTTTACTAATTTTTCTTTTTTTTCCCGATCCGGAGTTAGACAATGTCTGGTCTGGCATGAGCACCGAGATTTTTCTCCCAAAAACTCAGGTTTTTCGTAAACTCCGACCGTAGAAAGTAAAACATAGTGTTAGGATTAGGGACCACGAGATCATGACACTTGTCAGACGCTTCTCTTCACCGGATGCCTTGGTATAATCAGTGATAGCCTTGATTGGCTATCACTGATTATACACCGGGAGATTATCTCTGATTGATTCAGGGGTAGAGAACGAAGTGCCCCCTCGGTTCCTCAAAAGTTAGATAGGGCTAAAACAGCCTCGCCTACTCTCTATATGGGAATATAAAACGTTAGCTGATGTTTTTATGCTACTACTAATGATAACAAACTATTTCTCCCTCTGACAGAATACTTTATATTGCGCACGGAATTCTTTAATGAATTACTTCATTGTGAATGAAATTAATGAATACATTTTCACTTAATATCTGCAGCAACAAAAGTATTCAAAGATTTTATTCATTAAAAAATGCTTATGCAAGAATAAAATAATTAATGAGAACAAACAACATACATGCATGAAAAATGTGAACAGTCATTAATCATGATCCCATTTTTTTTACTAATTGCGTAGTCACTTGAGTTTCACTTGAGCCGAAAATGGGAGGAGAATTTCAAAGAAATGAAATGATTAGGAAGAAGAATTGACAGCTTTAATGAGAGCTGGTTCAATTAACACATGAAGGCGAAAAGGAAGAGTTCAGCAGAAAGACAACGAATAAATTACTTTATATATATATATATATATATAACAAATTGCTCTTCGACATTAGAGGAAATCTGTTAACAATTCGACTCTTTCTTGATATCTCAAGCATTAATGCGTTCACAGCGATTACATTTCATCTACGTTATCTTTCATTTGATTAAAGCTAAAGTTCAGATTTCTATTGAAAAGAATCAGTAACCTTTTATTTTCCTGAGTTACTTTTTAGATATTTTCAAACATTCACGTACACACGATACTGAAGCATTGCAAATTCGAAATGGGATGATGGGACTCAGCAATTTGAGCTCCATCTGATTTGTCTTGACAGTTTTGGGCGCGAGACATTTTAGCGATAGAAAAGAAATGTTCTATTGATTCGTCAACATTCAAAGGTAAAACTTTGAAAATATTTACAAAATTTGCTTTATTTAAAAGTAAAAAAAAATTAAATATAGATTTCCTTTGACATTACGAAATGACAGACACTGCATTTAAATGGCTGGGATAACTAAAAAGCTTTAATGTAGCTTTGTTTAGTTATTGATTTGGAAATTATGAACAAGGCTCCTTAGGTACTCGACTGCATTTATTCTTCTATCGCATTCTTGTACGTTTTTTTTTAGTTGTTGCCGTTCGTCATACGCATCGTTACCTTTCTGTGTTTTACTCAGTCCCTTTTGTTAATTTTCATATGGTTGGAAGTTTCATTCTAAATTCGTATACTTGACGACGTTGGGCTGCCTTGGCATGAGTGTCTGTGCAGTCTTCCCAGTTTAATGTTCTCTGACAAAAGTTTTGTCAGAGAACATTAAACTTGTTTTGACGAACTTCAAACCAGTTGAGCAAACATTGCAGTTCCTGTGACAAGTCGGTGGCTAGACCAGGCAGATATTCAATCTTGTTCAAAGGTGCAAAGACAAGGGCAATAACCAGTTTAGGTTTTAATGCAAATTTGGATTTATGTTATTCAGAATAGTGAAATCCAATGTAGTTAGATGTTTTTGTATATTTTGGGCTGAATTAAAAAATCATCTTTTATCTGAGAATAAGTCCATGAGAATGAGTGCGCAGCTTGTTCAAAACCACAGATGATTGAAGTGTGCCTCAAAGTTGGTTCCGTATCTTTCAATAACTCAAATATTCTGGCGTATGCTTATTAAGCGAAAGAGCTTTCAATGCAGGATCAACTGCTTTTTCTTACCAAAATTACATAAATCTGAGAAAAGGGGATAGGTGCTACACTGAAAGATAGCACCTAGCCATTGATATGTGGTTTGCCATTTGCAAACCACATATCAGGCGTCACTAAATGTTGGAGTCGATTTGCTCTTCCAAAGATTAATATCCGATTCGGGCATGCTCCACTATCACACAATAAAATGATTTCTTCCACTCTTGTTTGAGAGACGATATTTCTGGCAGAACTAATTGTTTTAAATCGGTTGAATCTCCAGGAGAGTTAATTTCATTACGCGCTCTACGTATTATTTTTATCAAATGAGACATGTTAGGAATGGCAGCTAGACTGGCTTGGGATGTCTGTCAAACATCCAGTAGCATGCATACTCGGTGACTCAAGAGTCTCCGCCGGTCTCGTTATGTTTTGACTTGTGCAGCAGAAGCCTCATCCGAAAGTCTTTTCAACTTAGTTACCACCTGTCCAGTTTTAGTCGCAGCCTTGCTGAGCGTCGAATGTTTTTGCGTACACCTAAATTTCCACTCACTGTCAGCGTTGCTTGCTTTGTCAGAGACTAAGAGGAATCCATTATGCGCATATTTTTCTTTACCGTGTTTCTTTAATACTTCCTCAGCCATCATATGAATGAAAAAAGAGTATTTAATTTAAAAATATATAAAAGGATGGCAATGGAACGAAGCACCTGTGACACCGAGGAAGAACTCATAAGGCACCTGTTGGCAGAACAGTACCACTATCTGTCACTCACAGATGGCGCTCCTGTTCGCTCTAAATTAGTTTTCCAAATACAAAATGTTTTCTTTTTATTTGATGCCAGTGCATCTGTCGACAAATGGCTGATGCCAAAATGGGTTCAGGCCCAAAAGGCTGCGCCTAAGCGTACCCAACCCTTGTCATTCGGCAACGTTAGAGCAATCCATCGCATGAAAATAAAGTTAAACTGAAGTCAGCAGATTTTGTTTATGGATATTTAACTGAACAGCTTCTCCACCCAGTGAAATTGCGTTATCAAGGGCAGTGTCTACAGAATTGCATTTTGTGTCTTCCAGTCCTTTATAATGTCTGTTTTATTTCATCTATTATGAAATAAACACAATACGAGGCTCATTATTTCTTAAAATAATGTTACTAAGTAATTTTCTTGGTTCATGTGCCTTCAAAGATATTTTATTACCGCTAACTACTCCGTGACAAAGGGAGCGAACTACGCTGTATTAAACTCATTGCCAAAGACAGAGTAAGTAATATTGCATAAATTCAAAAGCAACAATGCGGCCTTAGCAATAAAGAAAATGCGTGTGGGGGGTGCTGAATATAGCGCAGACATAAAGGGACTTGTAAAACATTCTATAACGCCTAGTGCAGATAAAAGAGGTTGAGCTCTGTCGGCAATGTAATATCTATGGCCGTTTAGAGTTTTTTGTTTAGCTTTTTCATTTCTAGTACAATGCCACTGGACTGAAGAAAACATTGGAGAGACATATTTATAGGTACTTATGCGGATTACACATGTCGACAAAATATAGAATTTTATTTAAAAACTTGTATATTTTATCCACTGTAACATGCGCATCTTGAATTAAACAGTTAATTGCATTAAGTAATGATTAAAATTAAACAATTAAAAGTATTAAGTATTAATTAAAATTAAATAATTAAATGTATTAAGTATTAATTAAAATTAAACAATTAAATATATTAAAGAATGAACTAAACACTTAACTAGTAGACATTTGCATTTTGAAGAATGAATAATTTAGATCATCACAGTAACATCGTGCAATGAATGTTAGGAAAGTACATACAAATTATATGGATACAGAAGATAGTGGTTGAAGCACAAAGTAATTAATGCGAAGGGAGGAAGTGCGATAATCCAACGTCTGCGTTCTATTCTAAACTCGTCATATATACTATGCTTATCAATCAATCTTCGTCTTCATACTTCAGACATCTGTTTTCAATCTCCCAGTTTACTTTAAACTTGCGTCGACATTTCAACATAATGAGAGCTGATAAGCAAAATTTTCCTCATCGGTCGTTTATCCAGCACTTTTGTCTGCAGCATATCTATAGCTTTCAACGAAGTTTTCTTTTTAATGCAAACCTCAGATTCATATATTAAAATCTTGTCCGATATAAATTTATTCAACTAGCTTGAAACCCCAAAAGTTTTTATTATCGTGTTAACTATTTCCATATTTAATTGCAATCCTCAATCAGATATTGTCGAAGTAACTTCTTACCTATTCCCGTGATTGAACAGTAGGAATGCAACCCACAAGTTTCATTCTTCATGCGTATTTTCAAAAGTTTTGACTTATTTTCTCATTGAATTTGTTATAAAATTTGTTTCGCTTGGTTTACGTCTTAAATACTTGCCAATTTCTTTTCAAAATATAGTAACAACTATGTTAATTCCCTTATTTTGACATTAGATTTACTTTAGTTCTTTAAAACGAGTCCTTAAGATTAGTGCTTAGAACTGTTTTTTTTTTTTTTGCCTCTTTTTACTCTCCTTTAATAAACATAAAATGCCGCATCCTTCCCTTTTTCAAACTTATCTGTCAAATAATTATATATGAATTGCCAAAATAATGAATTAAAGAAAAACAAAATTAATTATTAATTTGAAGCAATGGAAAAATATTTATTTGTTTACATTAAGTACATCTACACAAACATACATTTTAGAAATACAAAATTATATTTTGATATTTGTAAAATGCAAAATATGAGCTAATAAAACTAATAATTTCTACAGACTAATAATTTTATTATATGCCTCCGATTACAGTTCAGTTTACGAGAAACAGTTTTTCTCTTTACTTCGTATTTTATAACTCTTCTTCTCATCTGCAAAATTAGTGGTCGCATTGTTTTATCTGGATTATTTGTCGTGAAGTAAAAATCTGATCCGAATCTGATAACCTCTGTTTGGCGATTTCTTTATCGCATCTTCTTCAGTGTTCTATAAAGCACGTACTTTATGGTGGTTAACCAATTTATTTTTATTTTTTTTTTTTAGAAATCGTTAAAATTTCTTCTTTTTTTATGATTATAATTCAATTTAACAATTTTTGAAAAAAACAATTGAGAGTTTCTCTTTTTTATTCGTGAAGTAAATTTTAGGGTCTTCCTTAACCTTTTCGTTAAAGTAAAAAGGTTTGTTTCTTTTATCTCATTCAGGATGAAGTCACACTTTAATTACTTTTTAGTTCGGGTTTCATTCACTTTCACGCATCCACTTTCTTTACTGATTACTTTGAAACGTTTGCTACCTTTATAAACACGCAACTAGCTTGCAGGCAGAAAGAAGTTTCACGTACCACAGGATATCGGATATGTTTTCTTTTCTTCTTCTTTTTATTCTCTCTCTCTCTCTCTCTCTCTCTCTCTCTTGGAACGTCACGAATTTCAGCTATATATTTAGCGAGAGAGAGAGTTGTGCTTGAATGCATTTTTTCCTTACACCGTACCGTTGCGAAAGGTTTACTGTAGAGTTTTGCGTAACTCTATATAAAGAAGAAAAAAACATTGCAATTAAGTAAAGAGACCATCGATGTTGAATGATTACTTTTTATTCCAAGCAATTACTGAAAGAAAAACAATGTAATTAACTCAAATGAAATGTGCGTAAATTTCGACTCCTAGTTGTTCAAGAGTATTCATTATATTACGAGGCGTCGATATTAAATAACGTGACTGGTTGCAAAAATGTGGTTTGTTATTACAATTGTAACTTAATTGTTGTCCTCTTCAACGTACTCCCCTCCTCTCTCTATACACCGTCGCATACGAATTGTCCATTGTTGGAAGCCGTGCTGTAAGACATCGGGTGCTATCTGCTTCAGTAGCGCTGCGTTTTCTCATTTTTCTCGTCCACTGACTTCAAATGGGTGCCCTTCAATGCGGATTTCAACTTTGGAAAAGGTAAAAGTCGCATGAATGTAAGTCCTGCGAGTTGTCGAGGTCGAGAAAACTTTGAAGATAACGAACGACCTGGTCGCCCTGTCACGGAAGGAACCGAACAAAACGTTGCGAAAATTAATGAAATTGTAAGCAACGATCGCCGCTTAAGCATTCGGTTAACCAGCATTATTTCCTTGAGGTTCTGGCTAAGCTGAGAGAACGAGTGAGGAAGAACAGACCCGATCTGTGGAAGAATCCATCATGACAACGTTCCAGGACACAGTGCACTCTAAAGTATCTGGCTGATAAGAAGATCCCAGTGTTGGACCATCCATATTACTCGCCGGACTTATCTCCATGAGACTTTTACCTTTTTCCAAAGTTGAAATAAGCATTGAAGGGCACCCATTTCAGTCAGAGGATGAGGTAACGGAGAAAACGGCAGCGCTACTGAAGCAGATAATACCTGATGACTTTTGTAGCACTTATTCCAACAATGGACAATTCGTATGCGACGGTGTATAGAGAAAGGAGGGGAGTATGTTGAAGGGGATAACAATTAAGTCGTACAATTGTAATAATAAACCACATATTTCGCAGCCAGACTAGTTATTTAATAGCCACAGCTCGTATACCACCACTCTTTATCCAATCCCTGGACAGGTTTTTAATGTTTTTCATCACCAAAAGTAGACTGCTTCTGGTTTTCAGTGTTTTTATTTATTGCAAATTAACATGTTAAAGAAATCCAAAAAGTGTGCTGTCATATTCTCTCTCTCTCTCTCTCTCTCTCTCTCTCTTAACAATATACTGTTAAACTGTGAATGAAATTATTATGTATATTTTGTCCTTCATTCACATTTAACATAACCTATCATATATTAAGCATGACTTGTTTAAAAATTATTTGTTAATCCCTTGCTTAAGAATTATTTTTCATGTATTATTCCTGAATTTCATCAGCCATTATTGATTAAATAATTTTAATGTATATTTTACTATTGGAAGGACTCAATGATAAATATCATTTATCTTATTAATTTATTCCTTCAATAATATTATGAGAAATTATATGTATATAAAATAATATACCTTATATATATACTGTAACATATATTTTATTATTATTAATTGTAAATGAAATGAAAGAGAAAATTAAGTAACTGTAATATTTTTATGAATGTTTTTCATTCCTTAATGTAAAAGTATAGCCTTATGTAACGTTAACGCGAATGTTTACGTTTTGTTCGTTGCCATGGAGAGAGAAATAAAATGGAACGCGCGTGGGTAGACCGTGAGCTTCGATAACGAGGAGAGAAGAAAAATTTATGAGTAGTAATATAGATAGAGAAAAAAGGAAGAGTTTTAAAAGGGGAAGAAGGAAGGATATAATCAAGGGGGTGAAAGTAAATAAAAAGGACTGAAGGGCAGGAATTCAAGAGAGTAGCTTTTAGAAGTGTGCAGAGACGAAGTGAAAACTTATAGATAGCTGAAGGTAAAGTCAGCAGAGGCATTAATAGGAATTTGGTGCCGTATTTGGATAATTAAAGGACTGGAAGGTTAATGAAGGATTCAGAATAGATCCAGTTAGCTTAGAGTTATTATTTATTTCTATATTGCTTTGAGGAAGAATTGTACGGAGGTTAAATTGTTGTGAAGTGGTAAACAAGGATATCAATCTGCCCTCTAGTTGCCGTCGAGAATTGTGAAGCGCGACAAATAATTATCTAGTTATGACCTTGAAGAATTCTTTTAAATGTGTTCCATGGGTGTAATAAAAATAATTTGAAGATGTGCTAACATTAAATCTGACGTGCTGAAGATAAATTCCGGTAAGGACAGTCATATCTTATTTGTTTCTGTGTATGAAGATTTGAGTGATAGTTCCATTTCGCTTATTTTAACATTTACTGTGGCATATCGCCGAAGTTAGAAGTTAAAAATAATTTGCCTTGAAAGAATATCTGCCGTATTTAATGATATGATAAGTGCCTGCTGAGAGTTAAGTATGGAGTATATCTGAGAGATATGGGCAAACTATTAAACAAGAATTTCTGTTGTATTAATCTGAGTAAGGAATCTTGTAATAGAGAAAGCTGGAAACTCGTATGTGTAAGATTTTAAAGACTGAATTAATATGAATGATTTGACCTGATGTACTAACTTAATTGTAATGTCTTATTTTAGAAGTGGAATTCATGTATTTGTCTTATAACCTTATATTAAATGTTTTTGTTTTGTTAATTTCAATATTGTGTTTGCCTGATTCTTTTTTATTGCACCGTTCATAAATAATTCGAATCTCGCGGGAGCCTCAAGTGAAAAGTATTACGTGCCAACAATACGTATTGTTAACTGTTTTCGTTAACTTTTAAATTTCTAAGAAACGAACATTTTATTTCTTTTCTCTCAGAAGCTGGTTCAGTTCTTTCAAATGTCTGTAATAGCGGGTGCAAAAAATAAATATAAAACATCGCATAAATGTAAGACGGCCTTTGAGAAACTTAATAACTCTTCTCAAATAATAGACGACATGTAATAAATGATTCCTCTACGTCATGGAATATTCAGAATATTCATCAAAGCAGTTAACTGATAGTTTGGCTTCACGACTTATTGTAGAAATTCTACGAGTAACTCTAATCTGCGAATTCTGCCTTCGTTGTTTCTTAAGCAGGTCGTTTACAACAGCACATGCGGCTATAAAATTCTAGTAAACAGAAAAGGCTAAAACAGTAAAGATGTTAATCTAACGCTGTTGTTCTAGCTTAACATTTGTAGTTAGTGTCTGGTCTTTGGATGGCGGCTTTCCCATGGAGAATGCTTTGCAGTAACAAATGCTTGTCTACTAAATGTGTTTAGATAAATTAAATATTTATACAGCTTATGTAAATTAAACATTTACATATTTATGCAACTAGTGAATTTCTGATGTACGAATAAATTAGCCCATCTTTTTAATGATAATGGTTAAATTTAAATATATATTATTTTCAATTTAATGCTTCTCCAAAAAAGATACAAGGTATTTAAAACAAGGCCTACATATGCAAAGTGCATTCACAATACCGTTGAATTTAATGGCAAGGTTAATATTGGAACAGTTCTTAAGCAGGGCACTCATGATAACATTCAGTCTTGAAATGGTCAGCGGAATACTCAATATTTCTGTCTCAAAAGCAACAGTTGTCGTCCTCGTTATACATTTATTTCAGAACAAATAAAGACAAATAAAGGAAGGTATGCAAATTTTATTATTACATAAAAAATAAAGTTTAATATGATGTTTGAAATCATAGTTCCAAAGGAAAGACCCTCAAATATCAAGTATTCGATGATATTTCAAAATAGTAATAACACAGCGCTGCCAGGTTGGTTGAGTGGTTAGCGTATCCACTCTACTTCGAAAATGCGTATTCTAAGCCTACAGTGGTAATGGATGTTTGTAATGTCTCTTATTCATTCATTCATTCATTCATTCACAGATGCAATATATATGTACTCTCCGAACATGGACTGGGTCACCTTGGGTGAAATACATCTACCCAACCCCATTGGGGAGGGGAGATAATAGGCCTTCCTCACAAATGAGTGAAATCAAAGGAAACTCATAATAACTCAGAGCCGTCTGTGTTTATGTGTGTGTGCGTGTGTTTTATGAAAATTAACTGAAATAGTAGCAAAGACAATGCTGAAATGAAATGTATGAATATTATAGAACCAAAATCAAAGCCAGTAGAATTTAGCATTTACTTAATTTCGGACTAGAAATTGCTGGCACTATCATTCAAAATTTCGACAATGTTTAGTTGAACGTTACTTGGATCAAAATAAGGGAGTATGCCTTAAAACATGATCAATTCTTATTTTTTTCCAGGAGTTTTCTCTGCTAATAAATTGTTATTCACTGTTAAAACTGTGGACAACCTAACATAATCTGTGCCTAATGTGTCCGGCTATGGATGGTAAATATCTCAGAGTGGTGGTGGATAGTTTGAAAAAATTGGTAAGAATACGCATACAGAAATTGCTTAATAGAGAATTTATGCTTTGCAGAAAACAGTCTGGCTTATCAAGTGATGGTCATGTTTAAATAAATTGTTCACATTCTGTAATAACGTTAGAGTTGAGTTATAGAAAGGCAATGGATACATCATAATTCTATCGGACATTGCTGAGGTTTTGACAGGATACAATATAGAATATCGATGCATAAGTTGGAGGATATGAGATTGAATTTAAAACTGTTCGGAAGGTGGAGAACTGACAGATATCCAATAGTGTAGTAGTAGTGATGAGGCTAGAAATTTTAAAGTAACTCGTGATGTACTTTCAGATCAAAACGTGACCCATTCTTCATTTTCATGATGTTGGGAGGGGATCAACAATTACACACGTCTGTTTGCTGATGATGATGATGCAAAGATAGGCAAGGTAACCAGGAATGTCACTTATATGGAGTAATTGAAGAATGATTTAAATAGGTTGGAATTACAGCATATGAAAATCTCTATGAGTTCAATATTCAGTTTAATGGCCATATAGCCAAAATTGCAGTTTTAACTCAGAGATAATTGCAGTGCTGAAATGGACACTAATATGCAATATACGGAAGTCATTTAGTGTCTTTACAACACCGTCATACGACCGAAAATGGACTATTGTGCGCAAATTTCGTTCCTCAGATCCAAGGTGATACAGATACACTGGAAAAGGTGCAAAGAAGAATTTATAAGAAGCTATCGGGACTGTGCAATGTAAATTATTAGAACAGACTAAGAGTTTGTGGCCTGTAGACAACAGTAAACAAGTGAAAGAGGGTGATATGATAGAGAACTACAAATATGGGACAGAATACCAGAAATGGAATTTTTAATTTAAGTAGAGTGGGTAGAGAACGAGAGGTCATCCATGGAAGAGGAGAATATGGATGTAGTCAAAAATCGTGAGAGATAAGTTTTCTCTCGCAGAGCGGTGCCTGATTGAAACATATTACCTGTGGAGATTGTGAGTGCAGACAGTGTGAATGATAAAGAAAGGTATGGAAGCTGGCACATAGCCATGGAAGAGGGCATCCTCTTCCATGGATGCCCTCTCGTTCTCTACCCACTCTACTTATATTAAAAATTCCATTTCCATTTCTGTTATTCTCTCCCAAATTTGTAGTTATCTATCATATCACCCTCTTTCACTTGTTTCACCCCTTTAGCAAAGCAAATTCAGAAATATACCAGCCACAATTTCACAGGTTGAAAATACGATACCATGGAATTTACCTTCATACCGATTTGAACTGGAATAGCGACATAAAACATGTACTAAGTAAACTCTGGATAATAGTAAACTATGCGAATGAAAGATTTAGCTCCAACATATATAAAGTCCATATTATTATTATTATCATTATTATTACATGACACCTCCAGAGAGTCCAAAGACTCATCGAGGGAGGGCACCTACTCTACAACTCTCCTTCTTCACCAACCGCAACTACCATCATCATCTATACCAGCGTCATCTACCTCCCACAAACATCACTAGATTTTCACAGGCAATCACAATATCCATGGCTACGGCTGGATTCGAGCCCGCAGCCTTTTGGCTGGAGAGCGGATACGCTAACCACTCGGCTAACCAGGCCAGCAATACAAGGCATTATATGAAACGTATTAAGATATGCTAAAACATACCATAAATTCTGTGCAGATTATTAAATAAACAGATTTATGTCACTGTAGTATGAAACGATAAAGCTTATCTTTTGGGAGCAAAGAGATGATGACAACTTTATCAGCGCAGCAATGACAGCATATAAAATATTAACAGGCATACGCAGTTATGCTAAAGTGTTACTTTCATATTAACTACAGGATAGAACCACGTGCTGTATAACGTTTTCAAAAATGACTATATTACATATAAATATAACAGTTGTTACAGAAAATACACCTGTAACTTTATTTTCCAGATATGTAAAAACTGCCATTCGAAAACAAGAATCTTGGAAACCACAGTACAGTACTCTAAAATAAGCCCAGTTAGAAATATACCCCCTACATAACCTACAGACACCTAATACAAAGCACTATATAAGCTCAGGCGCTTACAGTTCGGTGATGCGTCATAATATTCTGTGTGTGTGTGTGTGTGTGTGTGTGTGTGTGTGTGTGTGTGTGTGTGTGTGTGTGTGTGTGTGTGTGTGTGTGTGTGTGTGTGTGTGTGTGTGTGTGCGTGCGTGCGTGCGTGCGTGCGTGCGTGCGTGCGTGCGTGCGTGCGTGTGTGTGTGTGTGTGTGTGTGTGTGTGTGTGTGTGTGTGTGTGTGTGTGTGTGTGTGTGTGTGTGTGTGTGTCAATCTAATATCGGAATATATATCTGAACCATGGCCAATAATGCAACAAATTAATATGCAATAACTGATAAATGTCATCCTCATAGAAACAAACCATCAACTTCGAGGATGAAATTTATATCTCACCCAAAAAACAATATTATTGATATCCCAAAAATATTTTCTCATTGTAAAAAACAATTTTACATATTGTAAATATTAGGTATTTGAAAAAAAAATACAAAATACAGCATTACTATATGGAGATATTCATGAATGTTTGTATAAAATGTTTACTAGACATTTTGTTCTGAATCCTTGACATGAACAGAAATGTAATAATAATATTTTAACTGAATACTTCTAAATCCTGTGTATATATAATGATGATAATAAACGCCATTTCTTTCGATAAGGAAATACCGTGAGCATATTTAAATAAATTATAATACCAAAATTAACTCATACAGGCCATTATATCCATGCTGAATCTCATCAACATCCCAGTCAAAAGGTAGGAACTATTAAAACACTGGTTCATCGTGCCCACTCCTTTTGTTCTTCAGACGATCTATTACAGAAATATATTAGTGCAATATATTACTTCTTCCTTTCTATCTAATGGATATAAGAATTCCTTCATTAAAAGAACTATGAGTAGTTTGTCTTCCTCTTCAAATTCAGAAGAAATAACGCACATTCCTATCGCTTATGTACAAGGCATTAGTGAACGTATAGCAAAAGTTTTAAAACCACTGAATATTTTTGTTGGCTTTGGACCATTCAGAAAAATCTCCACCTTTCTCACTTCTCCTAAGGACAAGCTTCCACATCTTAATTATCCAGGTGTTTACCAGATTCCTTGCTCTTGTGGATTATCTTATTTCGGACAAACAGGAAGATCTATCTCTATTCGGCTAGAAGAACTCCAGTCTTATTTTCAACACCTTGAACCTGAACAGTCTGGACTTTCAGAACATACCATCATCACTAGACATAGAGTTCATTGGAAAAAGACAAGAGTCCTTCACAAAAGTCGGTTCCTCATGGAACGGCTTTATAAAGAAACATGTGGAACTTTACTTCACTCGCCTAACTTAAACAGGTCTGATGGTTTAGGTCTATCCCCTTTACGGGAGATAGTACTTTATAATTCAGCTAATCTTGCTAATCTTTCCTAACTTTTTATTGTATATATATATATTTTTTTTTTATTTGTTTTGTTTTGTTTTGTTTTTTTGCTAGGAAATTTATTGACCTTTTTAGTTATCTTACACTAGATACTTAGGTGGCGCTTTTTGGAATTGTCAGTTGTTGTTTAATTTGAGTTTAAAATGTACTGAAGATACCTGTGACACACAGGCGAAAATTATACTATTAAATAATATTTTACGTGAATTTTTCCGTTATTAATTTTGTATTTTACTCACGTAAAATATTATTTTATTAGTATAATTTTATCCTGAGTATCAAAAGCATCTTCCGTACATTTTAAATGCTAATCGAAAAATAACTAAGTATTCCAAAAGGCGCCACCTAAGTAGTTAATGTAAGATCACTAAAAAGGTCATTAAATTTCCTAACTTATATATGTATATATATATATAAAGAAAAATTCCCTGTACTGGTATCCTGCATGACACTTTCAGAAGTATGCAGTTCTCTATCATATCACCCTCTTTCTCTTGTTTTGGTACTGTCTGCAATCCATAAATTCTAAATATGTTTTCTCATAATCACTATTCCAAAGTTCCGATCACATCTTAAACATTCTTCACTCTATCAGCACGGAAACCACAGGACGAGATTTGCAAGTAGTAGTTAAGGTGAAGACGGACGAAAGCCTTGTAAATAGACGAAAATGACTTTGTAATCATTGCGTGCCGGTGTTCATTTCAGTTTCAATCGTTTCGATCATTACAATTATCCTCTGAGTGGTATTTGAAATCTTTATTATAAGGCCTCTGAACTTCAACTTCCTATCTACTAAAACACCAATATTCCTAGCTTCATCAGTTTTTTCCCTAGTATAATCCCACCAGTTGAATACAGTAATGAATATCTCGTAACATTTATTAACGTTGAACTGATCCGGAATTCCAGTCTGTTGATATTATTCTGCAAGTGCCAGTCAAATTCCTGATTACCCTGCCTATCTTTGCATCAACATCATCTCTGAACAAATGCATGTCGTTTGTCATATTCTTCACAATATTAATGTTAAAATTATAACAATGGACCAAGTATTATTTCTTCGCATACGTCCTTAGCATCTTAAACTTTGCATACTCACATTTTCATTATACCAGTTTTTTTAATACCTGTCCATCCGTCCTCTTATCCACGCTAACAATTTTTAATCTAATCTTGTATTCTTCAGTTTGTGCAAGTCTTCCGTACTGTATCCTGTAAAGCGCCTTAGGAAAGTCTAAAAAGCATCATGGTGTATTTCTTTCCGTTTTCTAATTCATCCCTAACATAAAACATAACATTAAAGTATAAAATGTGAGCAAGTTACTCAAACAGGTATGCACGTAGTAAACTATGCAATTAATTGGAAAGTAGAGATTGTATCTAAACCATAAACGAGCTCTTGAAAACTTTTTCAAAATCTTTACCACTACACTCGAGTATCCCAGGCATACTCAAGAGGATTAAAGTCAGAAGACCTGGCTGGAAAGTCCATTCGTACGATAGTCTCTTCGTGTAGATTTTGGTTCGCGAGCTTCCTCGATGAGGACGAGCATTATCGTCTTGTAAAATAAATCGTACCCGCATGCACATGAACACAGCGGTCTAGGATCACGTCTCTATAAGTTGCAACATTCATCGTTCCGCTAGGAAGCACATGCAGGTCAGTGAGTCTACCGAGAAAGGTGCTTCCCAAAACTATCGCACTACCTCCACGATAAGCGTCCCTTTCACGGATATTAGAAAGATGATAACGTGTTCCTGGTTCTCTCCGTATCAGAGCACCCCTGGTATCGCTTTGTAGAGCAAATAGGGACTGGTCTGTAAACAATATCCATCCCCTTCGTCTTGGGTGCATTTGTCTTGTAGCCTGGCCCATTTCAAACGTTCTTCCCTCTGACGAGGGGATATGGGCACGTAGACTATGGTCGCAAGCGTACAGCCCATTTTCGTAAAGACATCTGCGCACAGTGGAAGAAGCAGATACCAATGTTCCTGTAGACGACGCTGGATCAGATCATAGCTGTTTCGGAGTGGCACTTGATTCAGTGTGCAGATAATCGGAGATGTTGGTCACCCAATGCAGTTATCAGTGACCTTCCTTTACTGCATCTTCGGAACGTTACTTGTGACTGTTGGGATGACTCAGATGCAATCACCTGGCTACGCTACCCCAACCTGACTTTTGCCGGTCTCTAATATTACGATGGCTTTCCACTTCAATTGGTTAAATGATGCCTTGCAACCATATCCAATAATTTGGTTTTTACTTTGTTCCAAGAAGCAATTATTATTTTTTTTTTATTATTATTTATTATTAATCTTTCTTTGGCTAGTTTTGACGAGAGATGAATTCCGTTATGTGCACTGGGATCTTTTTGCATCCGCTGCCATTATGTTCATAGTTATTTTGGAATCCTTATAGTACGCTGAATTTTTAATTGCAGCTATTAATTTTTCTGAATAATCTTGGAATTCCTTTTTTATAAACAGAGTGGTGTGATTTTTCAAGTCTATCATTAGTTTGGCCAGTTCAGCTATTAGATTCTTGTTCTCCTTCCTCGGCTGTATTTTAGTTAAAATAAATTAGCTCTTATAGCTTTCTTTATTGAATTATAGGAATTTTTCTTACGTCACAAACTGTTCTTTTATTTCTGGTGCAACCATATTAAAAGCTTCTTTTATTGGTTCAGTTTCTTGAACTATTGAATGTCTGAGTTCCACGAGGAGAGCTCTGATTATGCTTAATTTTCTAAGAGATATTTTAGTTGTCAGATGTTTCGGATGAGTTACTTTTATTGAGAGACTTCAGAGCCCGTGTCGTAATCTGCTTTGAATGTTTTGTTTGTTCTCAGTAAGAACTCCGGTGCCAGTGCGAGTGACATGATGTATAAGGACTTTTCTTTCTATGTAGTTTCCGACACTTTCGCACGATCATAGAACAAGTATTCGCTGAAGCCAAAACTTTGCCCATAACAGGCAGGAACAGGCACTTTCTTACCACAGCGACTGCATAATACTTCTTTGATTCTGTGAAAAATACTTTTGTGAAAAATGCTTGCATTTTAATCGTAATAGTTGTCGTATGTGATGAATCAGATTTAATAGAGAAAGAAAATATGGCAAGGTACCATTTATTACTCCTTGAATACGTGCTAAGCGAGTGCCCACTACTAGAGAAGAAACATTGGTTCGAAGATCACGTAGACTAGGGGTCTTCAACCTTTCAGACAGTGCAGGCCGCATTAAAAATTTCAATGAACCCCGCAGGGCACTAAGCTATACTGTAGTACTTAGAATTGTAAGATGCTTTCCAGATTCACAAGGAACGCTGTGAATTTGATACTTTACATAAAAAATCCTATAAAAATAAACAAACTCAGCTTTAAGAGCTTATGTAGGAGTCGGGTTCATGATAAGTAAATACATTCAATACTTGAAAAAAGATAATTTAATGAAGAAACATTCATTTTTTACAATGTCAATGGGCAACTTGGCAATGCTTTTCCTTGACCAGCTTGTCGATGTTGGCATCAATGTTGGAAGTCACTATGTTCAGAGTATTATCGAGATGTTGGTTCATAATCTGAGTTCTTGTCTTGGACTTCACATGCTTCATTCGGGAGAAGAACTGCTCACATAAGTATGCTTCCTAACAAAGCGCACATCTTCAAAGCATGCCGGCGAGGATTAGGGAATGCTTCCTCAGAAACGTAGTCTTTGTAAAATGTAGGCAATGACACTGAATGGCATTGAAAATAAATCTAAAGAAGACTGTTGGTTACAAAAATCACTAAATCTCTCTTCTAAATCACTTCGCAACACGGCTAATTTTGTAGCGTATTCATCAAGCTTATTCTCTGCGAGAAGCTGAAAATGAGTAAAATGGTTTTTTCCGAGTTGTACCTCCCAAAGTTTGAGCTTGGCCACAAAAGTTTTGATGTGATCAAACAGAGTGTGCACCAGTTGATCTTTGGATTGTAGCAGCGTATTTAGGTCATTAATATGCAACGAGATGTCGGTCACAAAGGCAAAGTCTGTCATCCACTTCGGATCGTTAAATTACGCAATTTGATTCCCATTGATTTACATGAAGTGCTGCATTTCGCTCCTTAAGTCAAAGACCCTTTTAAAGCACCTCCCCTCTGCTCAGGCAACGCACATCACTATAATAAACCACGTCGCCGTGATCCGCTTCGCACTCTTGGGTGAAAAACTCTTGGAATTGACGATGATTCAATCCTCTTGCTCTAATAATGTTGACGACAGTCACCATAACTTTCATGACATTCTCAAATCCAATAGTTTTCGGACACACATTCTCCTGTTGGATTAAACAGTGGTAATGGTAGAAATCCTTTCCTTCCTTCTAGTTCCAGTTTTTTCCGTACCAGCGCAACAAATCTTTCGTTCTTTCCCCAGCGTAGTTTCGTTCCACCGTAGCAGGGGCACCATCAGTTATCACACCATCGAGGTTGGTTAAGCTGAGGATGAAACGCTGGAGCGTTTTCTTGGCGGCTTCAAGAATATCAGTGCCTTTCGTCGTTCCCTGCATAGGGAAGAGCGCTAGCAATTCTTCTGTCACATTGAATTGTTGATCAATGCCACGGACAAAGATAGCCAGTTGTGTTATATCCTTCACATCTGTGCTCTCATCTAAAGCAAGTGAATATGACGTGAATTCGGACGACCGTTTTATTAAAGTTCCTTCAATATTATTGGCAAGTTCTTTGACACGTGGTGCTACAGTTACCCCAGACAAACTCGTGTTTTAAACACTTCCTTGTTATTTGTGCACAGAATATCCCCAGCAGCGATGAGACACTCTTTCTCAAACTTGCCGTCCAAGAAGACTTTTGATTTTTAGCAGTGTTTTCAGCTACTACATAACTTACTTTGACGCATGCTTCGCTCTCTTCCCTCTGCCTATTAAACGTACCCTGCTGGCATTTTTAAATCAATTTGCAGACGGTTAACTTTGTCCATAGGAAGCCGCCCTTGAAGATGATTGAAACTGGATGCATGCTTTGTCTCATAGTGTCGGTTTATATTGTATTCTTTTGATACTGACACTGACTCACGACAAATTAAACACACTGGCTTCTCGTCGATCGGCACAAAAAAAGTACAAATTGGTCCACTTTTCATTAAAAACCCAACAAAAATCACTTTATTTACGCATTTTACTCGTAGACGCCATAGTGATGGAAGGTGAACCCAAAAAATGATCCAAATTAGCCGTGTAATAGTTATTATCCACTGAATATGTCTCACCCTAATGAAAAACGTCTGGCAGCATTAAAGCACAATAGACTATAGCTGACAACGACGAACCTGCTTGCGCTTATACACGAATATCACACTGTTCACGACTGATTGACTGACCGTGGTTGAGTTGCTCTTGTATTTATATGAACATAAAGAAGTATCGAGAACCTTCGAGATGTATCTGGAAGGCACTAGACAGCACAATCGAACGAACGACTGCTTCAGCCATCTACCTGCGACGTTAGTACTAGTACTTAATTACCGCTTGACTCTGATCGATGGCTGAAGAAGCAGGTCTATTTAATATTTATTTTTATAGGATTTTATATAAAGTATCAAATGTACAGCGTTCCTTGTGAATCTGGAAAGCATCATACAATTCTAAATACCGCAGTATAGCTTAGTGGCCCGTGGGCTTCATTGAAATTATTTTTTATTTAATCGCGTTTTAATGTTGAGTAGTTATTATTATTTTTTTTTTTTTTCAAAATGGCCGGCGGGTCACGGCAAAGAGCTCCGCCGGCCATTTGTTGAAGATCATTTCGAATGTTGCTTCTTAGGTTTGTCAGGAAAATAACGATTTCGATTCGAAGAATATCTTTGTAAAATCACAAATTTTCAATCTAATTCTCAGATTTTTATAGAAAAGTGAACACTGTCTATTTTATAATATCCAAATACATTGTTGAAAACAAAGCATATATTTTAACTGAAAATGAATAACGATCCAAAATTCACATGTCTGTTCCATGATAATTTACTTAATTATTTTTCGATACAAACTTAAACTCTGGTACGTTCGCCACACATGGTTTCAAGCTGCTAAAAAGCTATACCACTAAGCTTTTGCCATTTAAGCACATTTAATGGTAAGTACATTTATCATTGTAATACAACTTCGTTATACTTTTTTTGCACTTTATAGATTTCCTTTTTTTTTTTTCGGAACTAGTTATGGACACAAAACTAAAAGTACATTTATTTCTTTTGGGACAGAGAAAATATGAAAATGGGAAATTTTTGAAGGTTGCCTTTTATTTTATTTTACCTCTTATTATTATTATTATTATTATTATTATTATTATTATTATTATTATTATTATTATTATTATTATTATGTACGTGTAAGTACGACAGTCTGAAAGGTTCTCGGCCTCGACAATAGATGACAGCACCATCGGCAAGATCTAAGTTGGTTCATCTGTTATAAGCATCCATGTTAAATTGCAAGTCATTCTACCAAGCAGTTTGTTTTATACAGCTATCTGAAGCAAAAGGGTTGTCTGTATCCCTTGAAATGGATAAAATCGAGTATCGTGCGGTAATAAAATTCTTTGTAAAAGAAGGTTTAACGCCAAAGAAATTCATTCGAAGTTCATAAAAGTTTATGGGCACTCTTCTCCTTCGTTTTCGACAATTACGAAATGTGCTGGCGATTTTAAACGTGGTCGTGCCAGCCTGGAAGACGATCCCCGTGAAGGAGGTCCAAAAAGTGTAACACGAGAAATCATTGATCGGTGCACGATATGATATTGGATGACCGGCGAGTCATTGTGGGTGAAATTGCTGAGACTATAGACATTTCAAAAGAACGTGTAGTATATAAGAAATGCGCTACCGAGTTTAAACATGGCCGTACCAGAAAAATAAAAATAATTTTGAAATTATAAATTCGTTTTTTCATTGAAAGTTCGAGAACTTGTCAGACCACCCTTGTATATGTTATGCACAATTGTGTACACGTAATGTCTTATAAATATTATGTAAAAAGAATAAAGTTCAAGTTTGATTATTGTTAAAATTATTATTATTTATTCATTATACAAAAAAGTCTGTATAATTTTCATTAATATTAGAAGAATATGTGTTGTAAATACATAATTAGATAATTAAATAATCAGAATATATGATTCGATTCCAATGTAGAAAATTAACCACATATGCAACACTTAGTGCTGAATTTTGTTAAGTTATAAGTTGGAATGCCTCAAGATAATTATAGAATACGTGTAAGTATTTTAGAAATCAATAAAAATGTTAATATTATTAAAATCTGTGGGGTCTTGGGTAATAACAATAATAATAACTTTATTATTGTTATCATTCAGTCTCCGTAACTCAGTCGGTATAGACAAAGTCGTTTGGTCAGAAAGACTTGGGTTCGATTCCCGTCCATGACGTGAAGAACCTTTATCTGGTCTCTTTCGACCAAATGTGAGTTAGTCGGTTTCACATGGAGGTAGGAGTTTCTTTTTCACCCAGAAACTCGGCTTTTTCGTTCCCTAGAACAAGCAAACAGTGAATACACGCATTTACAGATATGCGACACGCCGGGAGACATAGGGCTAACCATCTTATCTTCGAAGCGGTCGCGATTTCAAATCGTAATAGGACGTCATTAATAAGAACGTAACGGGTCACAAGGCCTAATAAAGGAAAGGAGGAGGAGGATTTTTAATTTTTCCTTCTTTTCTTAAAGTAATATATATATATATATATTTTTTTTTTTTAAACTACTCGAAAATTCTTTAGAAGATTTCATAAAACTTTGACACTTACTCCAGCAAGTGAATAACGAAGAAAGCTAATTATCGTCACTCCCGCCCTTTGTTTTGACCTTTCCTGTCCTTTTCTCTCATATAAGATTTCTGCTTTCATCATTTCGGAGCCATCGTCTTCACATTCCTTAACGCATTTAATCATCCTTCTCTTATTCCTTCCTAATGATTACCCCGTGATTCTTGAAATATTTAGATTACTTATCTTATTGTTATAAAATATTTCTGAGCGGTTCTTATTCGTATAAGATTCCTATATCTACATATTTTAAATATCATATTCGAGTTTTTCTACCTATGACCTTAATTTCTATTTTGCCATTTTATTCTTCCGTGTTGTTTATTAGTCTTTTGAACGAACTTTTAAATTTTACTTTCTCTTGCATAAGAATATTTGCAAACCTTTAAATGTTTGAGTCACTAGAAAAGTAGTAGTCTGAAAAGTTCTCGGCCTAACACTGAAAAACCGAATTTATAATTTCAAAATTATTTTTATTTTTCAGCATAATCTCCCTTAGGACTAATACATTTATTCCAGCGATGCTCCAGCGCCATTATCCCGTTCCTGCACTGGTTCTCAGTAAGATCTGCAAAATACCTCTCTACAGCTGCAATCACCTCTTGATTCGAAGAAAAACGCTGACCAGCGAGGAAGCGTTTGTTAGTTTTTGGAAGAGACAGAAGTCAGAGGGAGCCAAATCTGGGGAATAGGGTGAATATTCCAACAATCTATTGTGCAGATTCTTTAATTTTCCCATTGCCAACACACCTTTGTGAGCAGATGCATTGTCCTGATGAAAGATGATTTTTTTCTTCTGCAAACCGGATATTTTCTCACTAATGTTTTCGTCTAGTCTTTTTAAAAGATCGGAGAAATGTTCTCCGGTTATTGTTTTATCTATTTCAAGATAATTAATAAACAAAATGCCTTTAGCATCTCAAAACACCGATGCCATGACCTTTCTGCTGATGAAACCGACTTTTGGCGCTGAACAACCGGCTTCTGCTCACTGTTTTGACTGCTGTTTGGATTCTGGTGTGTAATGGTTAATCCAGTCTCATCCATAGTAATAAAACGAAGCACGAAATCAGTCTTATTCTTGTTAAAACACCATAAGCACTATTCAGAGATTTTGATGCAAGTGCGTTTTTGAGCAAGCTGTTTTACGCAAGATGGGTTTTTGAGCAAGCGTTTTGCTCAAGATGTGTGCCGCGCTTGCTCACAGCAAGCGCGGCGCTTTTTCATATGCAATACTTTCATTTCCAATTCTTCACAAATATATTCTTCAAGTTTTTTTGAAAGTCCTATAGTATCAGGAATTTCACAAACTTTGACTCGCCGTCATCCAGTACCATATCGCGCACTTGATCAATGATTTCTGGTGTTGTTACGCTTTTTGGACTTCCTTCATGTGGATCATCATAAAGCTGGTATGGCCATGTTTAAACTCGGCAGCCCATTTATTAATTGTCGAAAACGAAGGAGAAGAGTGCCCATAAACTTTTATAAACTTCAAATGAATTTCGTTTGGCGTTAAACCATCTTTTACAAAGAATTTTATAACCGCACGATACTCAATTTTATCCATTTCAAGGGATACAGACAACACTTTGGTTTCTGACAGCTGTATAAAAAAACCTACTTGATAGAAAGACTTGCAATTTCACATGTGTGCTTATGAAAACTGTATCAACTTAGAAAAAAAATCTTGCCTATAGTTTCAACCATAAATGGCAAAACTGTTGCCATTTATTGTCGAGACTGAAATTTCTGTAAAATGATAAAAAGTTCCGATCGTTTAACAAAAGATAAATATTAGCTTTTGACGTTTTCATAACGTCTCAGCTGTATCATCATCTGATATACACGATAAAATTATTTCTTCAGCGTATATATATATATATTTTTTCGGACCGTGACTGACCGTGGATAACTGAAACCGTGGAAAACGAATCCGCCGATAAGGGGGATATATATATATATATATATCCCCCTTATCGGCGGATTCGTTTTCCATGGTTTCAGTTATCCACGGTCAGTCACGGTACGAAAATATTAAATTTAAAATTTCAGAAATAAACAATTTATAATTACATCGGCAAAGTGGATATTAGATCCAACATTATTTCAAAGCCGAATGTTTGTATAAACTATGAAAGTTTCGTAAGTTGACCAGAGAGCCCACGAGATCCCGAGCATCCCAATCCTCGGCATCCCGAGTTGCCTTATCTTGAACTGCACTTGAACAAAGCCGAAGCACTGTACTCCTTCACTTATGGAGTGCAGTGCATTCGGTTTTGAAATAATGTTGGATCCAGGATCCATTTGGCCTATGTAATTTTACATCGCCGAAAGAGCCTTACGGCAATAAACAATTTCTCATAAGGAGGTAGCAGGGTTTCTTCTCCCCGAGAACTCGGGATTTTCATCACTCGTACAGACAGATCGGCCTTCAGAACATACAAACAATTTTTGTTGGTGGTGATGGGCTTGCAGTTTGGAAAACTGTTGGAGAAAAGCAACGAACGACATCTCCAAAGTGAAGCAAGTTATGGGAGTAGATGGAATTATAGTACAAAAATCAGGATATATTGAGATCAGGTGGAAGGAATAATTTGAGAAGTTGATGATTGGGGAAAAGATGAGGCTATTCGTGGAAGAGGGATCATCAAATGAAGGAATGACATGGATAATTGACAGAGGAGAAGTGGCGAGAGCAATAGCCAAAATGTGGAGTGGAAAGGCTGATGACCAGATGAAATACCGGTGGAAGTCTGGAAAGCGTTAGGAGATGAAGGCATTGAATTAATATGGAATCTGTTGAAGGAGATCTATAGTCAAGATCTAATTTCTGAGGAATGGAGACATAGTGTGGTGGTACCTGTATATAAGGGAGATGTACAGGATTGTAGCAATTATAGAGGAATTAAACCTATGTCTCATACGATGAAGTTATTTGAAAGAATCATAGATGAAAGGTTGAGAGAAGTTAATATTCTAAACAAACAGTTTGGTTTTATGCCTCAAAGAGGAACTATGGATGCGGTTTTTATTCTGAGGCAGATGATTGAAAAATATATGGATGGGCTAAGGCCAATACATGCCGTTTTTATAGATATAGAGAAGGCATATTAAACAGTAACTAGGAAAGAGATATGGAGGAGTCTAAGAGAAAAGAAAGGTAAGTACTAGAAAAATGTGATAGGCTGATACAGGAAATGTGCAGTAATATGCAAGCAACAGTTAGGCGTTTGTGAATAAACGAGAGTTTTGAAGTAACAGCTGGTTTACATCAGGGGCAGCACTCAGTCCTTTTCTCTTTAAAATAATAGATACTTTGACAGAGCAAGTCAAAGAGAGAGAGAGAGAGCACCTTTGAGTATGTAATATACAGACAATATTGTAATGTGCGCGGAAACAAGAGAGGAGGTGGAACAATAGCAATTAAGATGTAACTGAGTATTAGCAAAAAGAGGAGTGAGAGTTAATAGAAGAAAAACTGAGTATCTAGTGTGTGTGTGTGTGTGTGGTCACAATATTGACACTGAAGAAGATGTAGCGCTGAATGGAGATGTCATCACGAAAGTAGATAAATTCAGATATCTGGTTTAAGAAGTGTATAGTAAAGGTGAAATGGAAAGGGAAGTAATAACAGAATTCATGCAGGATGGAAATTTGGGAAAAAATGTCATGAAGTTTTTGTGAGAGAAACGTTCCAGTGAAATTGAAAAGAAATATATACAGAACGGTAGTGAGACCGACAATGATTTATGGAATGGAGACACTGCCTATGACGAAGTCCAACGAAACAAGATTAGTGTTATAGGATGCTTCCATGTCTGTGTGGAATAACAAGGAAAGATCAGATGTGGAATGACATCAGAGCTACTGTAAAAGTGACTGCAACAAACAAAATACAAGAAGCACGATTAAGATGGTATGGACATGTAATGAGGAGAAATGAGAAATAATGATGGACGAAGTATCATGAGGATGGAAATACGAGGAGGACGAAGAAGAGGAAGACAAAAGACAAAAGAAGACGTGTAAAGATAATGTAGAGGAAGATCTGAAGAAGAAAACCTGGACAAAGATGCAGTCCACGAAATCAGTGAAGACTCATCAGAAAGAGCGAGCTCATATAGAAATGGGAGCAGCTGAAGAAGAAGAAGAGGTCATGATGTACAGTAGATGGCGATGATGGTAGTGTCGTAGTAGGAGAATTAAGTTAGAGTGTATATATATATATATATATATATATATTGTAAAAAAAACTATCTAGATAAGATTTTACAGCTTTCTTCATTTCAGAATGTCCGTTGTTTTTTAAAGCTTATTACTTTCCATCAAATAATATACATATGTAATGAAATTTATACCTTCTTTTATTATTTTAATAAAACCTATCAGCAAATGGACTAAAAGAGCCTGCCGTATATTAGTACTGCAGGTGGGGTAGCGGTTTGATAATTAGAAATCATTTCCCAAGGACCAAAATTATACTTTTGAAAAAGAAGACGCATCAGAATTTCAATAAACAAGGTGCTTGTTCAAAACGGTGTCACGTGAGGTATTTTACAATCATCCATGTTTCAATGGGATTCGAATTCACAACCAGAAATATTACAGAGAAAACGATATATATTCAGCCAAACAGATCGTAGCTTTGTGTTTATGTGTAAGGAAAAGAAAAGACAAACATGACGAAAAGAGATTAAAAAACCAATAGAAATGTAAAATTAAAATTAAAATTACAATTTAAAGAGTATTTTTTGGTTTAGAAATAAGTGGGTCATTCCATTCCGATGAACATTAAACTCTTACTTTAAAAATCAATACTGTTGCCTAGCTAACTAGATCAGTCAGTGAACGCACTTGTTAACGAATCGATTTCGAATAACCCGTACGTTTTAGAAGCTTCAATATGCTATAAGAAGTACAGCGGAGCAACATAGAATTTCCACTGCGAAGCTGATTAAAGAAGAATGTATGAAGTGGTTGCGATGATCACTCATTATTTCAAGTCTGGAATGAGAGTTGCACTTGTTTAAATAGTGTAACTTTTCTAGTCCCAGTGTGATATTAATATAGTTTTTATTTTAGAAAACAATTCCTAAAAATATCAAAATTCAATGGCTCTTGGCAAAGGCTTTTTTTATTGAATCAGCATGAAAATGGGATGCAAAAAATACATCCCGTTGTCATGCTTGGAAATGTAAATGCTAGTTTCTGCAGTAACAATAATTCAAGAGAGATCGCTCAATGCAGCACTTTAATAGCGACATTGGGGTTATAAAAATAGAGAATAAAGCAAATAAAATAGAGAAGATAAAATCATTATTCATAAAACAACACTGTGAAAGAAGACGTATTATTATGCATAAACACAAAACATTTCGATGCAGTCTCATTCACTTGTATTTTTTTATGTGTATGCATCGAAATGTTTTGTGTTTATGATCGTCTTAAGATTTTTGATAGGAAAACTGTTCACTCGAAAACAGAAATTGTGTCCCAATAATCAAGAAAAGAGTTCTTTGAATGACGCTAATGAATAGTACTCTAAATGTGCCATCAGATGTTATATCTTTGTATAACATCTCATGGCGTACACATTAAAATTCGTTCAAGGGGATATTTACTGCATATATACAGCAATTATTTCATTCACCGACCCTGTAAAGCTTAAAAAAAGGTCTTCGGCAACAGAATTTCGATTCCGTGCTTTACAGAAAAGTCTTTAATTTAGAAGTGATCGAATAGGATACTATCACCAGTAATAACAGAATCAGCGAATTTCTGCTCTTTGGTAGTGTGGATGGGGTTTCCTTTCCCCCTCACCTAGTCAACTATGCTGCACCGAGTGAAAATACCGTAACTACTGGTGTTCATCCTCAAGAACGAACCGGTTTTCCAGTGGCACGTTTTTTTTTTATTGAAAGAGGAATGTCTTGAAATAAAAACGTAGCCTGATAAACAACAATACAGAGTTTCAAATACAGTCAAGGTTGCTGGATTCGATGGAATGGCGGATAACAATCAGTAAACAGTGGATTCGCATTTCCACAATAAATACGGATGCTTCTGAAAGTCTTTAGTTGGAAGATATTTTATTTCTCCTCTTATTCATGTCCAAAATAGCTCAAAGACGTTCCATGTTTGGTTTCTAAAACAGTGTATAAACAAAAATATAAAAAAGGACGACAAAATCTTTCCCACCCACTGTAACATAGGTTTATAAGCTGTCAATGGTGACAGTTACACACACACACACACACACACACACACTGCAGCTATTATGATAAAGAAGTTTATTCCCGATGACGATGAATCAACAGATGAAGAAATCCAAAAAAATTACAGAAACTCGAATTCCCCGAATTCATAACAACAGTTTACAACGAATACCTAAAAAGAGGAAGATTTCCGTCAGTATGGAAACGCTCTAAAATTATACCCATTATCAAACCAGGAAAAGAAACATCCGACGAAATGAGCAAATACAGACCGATCAGTTTCATAACCGTTGTTGGCAAGGTGCTAGAAAAACTTCTGATAAACCGAATAATGCACTATGTCTACTCAAGAAATCTATTAGGCAGCAATCAATATGCATTCAGACCTCAATCAAGCAGAGTAGACGCAACTAAAGAGTTCTCAGAAGATAGTCTACAGCAAAACAAAGACGTACTACTTATCTCGCTCGATGTGCAAGGAGCCTTCGATGCTCCTTGTTGGCCAGCCATGATCAATCAATTAAGAGATTTAAAATGTCCAAAAAACTTACTTACAAAAATTATTTTACAGGCAGAAGAACAATCATGACATCGAAAACCACAGCTGTAACGAAATAAGTCAAACGAGGCTGCCCGCAATGCTCCTGCTGTGGACACGCTTCTGGAAGATCCAGTACAACTCGTTATTAAGACTTCCTTTCACTACAGAAAGAAAAGCATAGCTTTTGCTAATGATGCGATGATAATGATTCGGGAACGAGACGGCTTACAGTTAGAAGTAACGGCCAACGAAGAAAGCTTTAAAATCGCAAATTGGGCACACGAGAAAAAAGTTACCTTCAATAGAACCAAATATAAAGTGCTCCACATCTCACGCAAAAAAATCAAAACAACCCGTAACGGTCTTCCTAAAGAGAAGTTCTCGAGGCATCCAGTGAGTTAAAATACGTAGGAGTAATAATATATGAAAAATGTACCTTCAGCAAGTACATCTCATATATTGCCGAAAAAGCTTACAAATAATAAACCTTCTAGCAAAGTCGGCAAGGATAAGTGGGAATTAGGCCAACAAGCGCTGAAAACAATATATACCGGAGCTATACTACCACTGGTATCTTATGCTGCACCTGCCTGGAAACATACACTAAAATCAAAGATAAACCGACAAAAACTAAACAGAGTTCAGCGCCTTATAGCCATACGTATAATAAAAGGATACAGGACAATATCATTCGAGGCAGCTTGCGTTATTGCAGCTCTAACACCAATCTCCCTGAAAATACAAGAATCATCTCTTATATATGAAGTCACTTCGGGAAGATATAACGAAACTCACAGCATCGATACAAATTGCTACGAACGTCTGCTTCACTACAGTAGGTGGCTGGCCTCAACCTACGAAGAGAACATATATTAAGAAGGAAAGATCTGAAAGTGACGAATTCCATACATATATATATATGAAAGCAAAACCGAAGGAAACGGCCGTTGTTCTTTCATTACATATAACAGGCAGTCATTACACAAGAACGCTGCTCCTCTCAGTTCCAACAACCAATCTTGCTATAATTCATTCGATTACATATCTCCGGGAATTAGAACTCAACATCTCTCATCAAAAGACAGCAACAATTTACAGTAATAGCAGAAGCACTAAAAACTGCATAAAAACTAGAACAACCATATAGCGTTAATAGAACAGACAAGAAAACTGGTTCAAAATCTCACTCCACAGGGATGGGAAATCAAGTTCTGTTGGTTGAAAGCGCATACTGGAGTAGCAGGAAACGAGAGTGCGGATCAGCTGGTTAAAAAAGCAACTAGAAACAAGTTACCAAAACTATTCGAAATCTGCTAAAAAGACACTTGCAGAAAAGAAAAGCCTAGACATGTGGGAAGAAGAATGGAAAACATCAAAAAACGAATCCACAACAAAATAATTCTAGCCAAGCATCAGAAGCAGACTCTCTCTGAAAAAACACGCCATTTCTCCAGGTTTAACCACTTTACTAACGGAACATGGAAAACTAAGACGCTACTTACACGGATTCAATATCCTTGAATCTTAGTCATGCATTTGTAGTCCACACCTTCAACAGACTGCTGGCAACATACTTTACTACTGTCAGCTACTGGACTCCATCTGGATGCCCCTAGCACAATACCTCATCACTTCCAGAGACAAGTGGCCAGTGTCAAAACAGAGACTTATCGAAAAGTATTATTAAGAATTAGTAAAATTTGTCAATAAGATCAACTTCCAGTCGTTGTAATCTAACATAAATTACTGATATTGTATGAATTATGGAGTGTAAATATATGTATACATAAAATAAAAATATAGATGAAAAGATATAAATGTAAATATTAATCAGTACTTGTAAGCTACACGTAATATAAGCATTATATGCAATGGAACATGTAGGAATAAATTACCTTCCGGTAGGGTTACTATTGGGAGGAAAACGCAAAACACACACACACACACACACACACACACACACACACACACACACACACACACACACACACACACACATACAAAAAAACATGCCAAATTTATTCCCGTTTGCAGTTATATCCTTCCCATCCATCGTTTCATTCCACTGGCAATATTTTTGTTTTCGCTCTCCATATAACATAATAATTTGCTATTCGTTATGAGAATATATTTTTAAGTTTTATGCAAGCTCATTGTTTGAAAATTGATTTATTTGGCTTAATTAATGTTTCTGTGCCAGTTTTCGTGTCTCTGATTAATATAGTAATAATATTGTCTTCGTAATTTTATCAAAGATCGTTATTGATTCGATTATGATGTCTGAGTGATTTTCATATGTTGTTTAATCTTCTGAAAACTGCATTTGCGTTTGTGAGACTTTCTATTATAACTTTGTCGGTTCCACCTTCAGTGTCAATTAGCTCCAAAGTATGAAATATCTTTGTAAATGTTAAAAAGTATGTTAATAGTAAAGCTACGTCATCTATTAAAGCTATCATCTTCATAATCTGGGTCTTTCAGCTGTGATGTGTGAGAGACTGCTTGTTCCTCTTCTTGTGCTTTTAACTTTTTTTCATAACCCAATCAACGATGATTTTGAAACGTAATTTAGATATTATGCAACTGTGTCTCACACAGATACTTATCTCAGACCATTCTGATGTTGTCGGCAGCGCAATATACAGCTTTTACTTTCGTTTTGCATTTCGTTTGTTATCCTCACATATTCATCAGAAATTTCATAGCGTCTAATGTTTCATAGCGTCAAGTGTCTCTCTCTCTCTCAACATGGTTAAACGCTTAGGTATAAGAAAGTTTTACATTCTGTACTTCGCTCAATGATATTCCTTAAAGAAAAATTGTTCATGCCATAATATCTTTTCGATTTCACTCTTAATCCTGTTTATGAAATTTATACAAAAATAATGGTAGTGAGAGGAAACTATAATTCTCTTTCAATTTTGTCCTGTTCTCTGGAATTATGGCAATAGCTGCTCTTCATTTCTCTGGATATCTTCTTACTCTCTTGCACAATTTCAAAGATTACTTGCAATTTATCAACAGCAGTTTCTTTACTTAAATATAAAGAGCCAATAGGCTTCATTTAGTTTCTTTAGTTTTCTTAGGAATTAATTTCGTTGCTATATTATCATTTTGCTTTATTATGACATTTAAATCCATTCTTATAGGGGGATTCCTCAATTAATATAATTATCCTAATGTGACATTGTTTTACCCACCGCTCATTGGAGAGTACCCCATGTCGATCACAAGCCAGGATAAAGGAGTAATCCCCCTTCACCTTATAATTTTTTTCCAATTATGGAAACCTGAGTTGCAAAAAAAAAAAAAAGAAAGCATCCTATCGAGAGGCCAAATAATCCAGTATATCAGTTGTCGGGTTTGAAGAAGTGAGGGATCCTACACGATCCCTATTTCAGATTTGGATGTGAACATTTACTATAAATCGTGAGGTATATAGCCATTTATTGTGGACTACACAATAAATCTCAAGATATACGAAAGGAATATCAGAAAGTTCGTTCTCTCTTAATTCTTGACCACACTCGACAATAATGTGCTACAACTGCTGTAACTGGAAGTCTATATGATTGACATACGCTCATCGACAAAAATAACAAACTTTGGCACAGGTGGTAGCAACAGAATAACAATAAAATGAGGAGACGGTGAGAAACATCAGACGGGGTATAAGGGAGATGATGTCCAAAAATGAACATCACAGCGCACATTGAAAAGGAATACGTCAGCTTTCAAGAGACACGGCAAACCTCATCCGCATTCAAACTTCAGCTTTGTTATTCAAAACTAAATTACCACCTAGAAACATACCGAAACTAGTTGAGAGTTGAGAGTTGCAAAGGTGGAGAAAGTTCTCATCACTCCTATCTCAGTATCTCCCATAATGCAAAGCACATCTCCTTGCGGATATGTGTAATGCTATGCATTAAGGCAAGGGCCACTACCCATACCGGTTTCGACCTTTATTGAGGTCTCGTCAGTGGGAGCCAGGCCCAGTACTGGAGATACAAAGGCCGAAGCAATGAGAGGTCATCCTAACCAACTAGGAGTTGCCACCTTTGCTACGAGTTTCCTGGTGTTGCACTACCTTACCCCAGTCCTGAAGATACTTTCAGGCGCAAACTTTGTTTGCTCACACTTGGATAAAGGATTAAACTAAACTTATTATACCGAAACTAGAAATAACAGCTCTTAATGAATTACGGCGAGATAGAAACATACTAACAGTGAATAAAATGCAACAGTAATTATGAACATAGGCGAATATGTAAGAAAAAATAACAGCCTATTAGAGGATTCCAACACTTTCTTATCCTCAAACTGGGATTCCACATGGCATACGTTTAATAAAAATAATGAATTAATCAAAAAGTTACCTGACTGTAAATGAGAATTTAAAAAATATCTTTATCATCTAAGCATCTATTAGTCCAGTGGTTCTTAACCTTTTAGCAGTCGCGGCCCCTAAGTATCCTAAAATATATTTGCGGTCCCCTAGTTAGAGTAACTAATAATAATAATAATTAAACATTTTTTAAAAAAATAGTGGTTTTAATTACTAATTATAATGACAAAAAATCAGAAAACAGAAATCAACTTTACTTAAATGTATTTTGATGAGACTTCTGTTGTTGAACACTCTCTACTAATTTATCTATTCTTGCCTAAATTGTGTTACTCAATGCTATTATTTTCTGTTTCACATGCGTTTACATTATTCGTGGAATTATCACCACTTTCACATGTTCTTTTTGAACTGCCAGGTGTATTTATATTTAGGAAATCAAATAATGTCTTTGTTTGCTCATTTTTAAAGGGGTAAGAAATAACAAATCAGTATTACAGCACTGAAAATTTCAAAACGTAATTGCACTCAAGTAGCAATTAACTGCGGTGAGTTCTATTCATTCGTACTAGTATTGTTTAAAACTTCAGAGAATCACTTCTATCACACATTCAGTAGGCAGATCTCACGAATGGCAGTGTTGACAGCACCGGAAAGTCGACTTTTGTTGCCATCACAAAAGAAACTACTTTCTTAAACTGCATAATTCAGATAACTAATACAAAACGATACAAGTTTGAAACAAAGTAAAATAAACAGAAAAAAATATTTTAAGAGATTTCAAAATTTTAAAAGCCAGAAACTTTCTATAAATTTCCCGCGAACCTCTAGAGGGCCGCGGACCCCCTGGTTAAGAATCACTGCATTAGTCCCAACAATTTATGGAGCACCAAAAATACACAAAAAATATTCCGTTACGACTAATTATTGGTGGGAGAGATTCCCAGACGTGAAATTTGGCAAAGCATGTCGAGCCTGATACCTCCACATATAGGGAAAACAGAATCATGTATAAAGAATAGCTTACGTTTTATCGAAACAGAAAAATACTTAAATACAGAGCCTTCTGACATCTAAGCCATCCTATCAAGTTTAGATGTAGTCAGTGTTTTCACCAATTTACTTAGGGATGCGCAGTGAGCCTTCTTTTAAACCTTTCCTCACCAGACACATTACGACTACTCAAACACTGCAGGGACAACACTTTTTTTCATATTTAACGACAAATATTGGGAACGAAAAGAAGGACTTGCCATGAGCCCCCCTATCTCCAACTTTGTCCTCTTTACGGAAAAATTTGAAACGATTACTGTTAAAACCCATTATAAGAAGTCGAAAACTTGGTTACGGTATATTGATGATACTTTCGTTATTTGGTTGGGAACAATGGATAACTTAAATTTCAAAGACTGCACATCTTGCAGTCTTTGCATTTCAAAATCTGAACAGCTTGCATCCCAATATAAAATTCACTCTTGATTTGGAAGATCACTAAATTTAAAAAAAAAATTACCGTTCCTTGATATCCTCCTCGAAAAAACGAAGAATGAAAACGATTATCCTTTTCAGTTTACAGAAATCCTACCGCAAATTGAAGATTTTTACATGCCGCTTCACATCAACAGCTATTAAAAAAAGTTAGGCGTAACTAAAACATTACGAGACGGAGCATGCAATATGTCCAGCACGTCAATTAAATAGACGTGCTGGACATATTGAGGAATAAGCTCTCTCTCAAGAGTCATGAACCCAAGACGATCAACAAAAATCATACAACTCATTACAACAACTCTTGTACTTAACAACATTTTGAGAATGCAGTCACTCTTTCATAATTCAAGAATGTTACAGACAAAGTGGAAAAGGTGCTCGTGCCTACAACATTAAAGTGGCTTTTTCACCATTGTATAAAATCTCCGGATTCTTTCATCCACCAAAATATCCACATCAACCCAATAAAATGCATTTGTTATGTAGCTAAACGGGAAGATCGGTGGAAATCCGCATGTCTGGACACGTAAAAGACGCCGAAAGAAGAACACAGCCCAAATCAGGTTTGGCATCCCACACAACTGCCACAGGCCATCAAGTAGTTCTGGCAACGAACATAAATGCCATATATTGATCATAACTGTTTTACAAGAAAGTTCAAGGAAGTCTCTGAAATGATGCTCCCCACACGATGTATCTAAAAACTAGGCTTAATCCTGCACCAAGTTTGATCTGCTTTCATTAAAAATCTAACTGCCGCGGACCTAGGATGCGATACGCTCGATGCCAAAAAACGTGGCATCAGCAACTAGCATTGTTACAACTGATATACAGTAATGAATTTAGTGTTTTTATTCTGGTTATTTATCGATATGTATGAATTGTGAAGTTCTTATAACATCTAATATGTGTAATCAATTGTTTCTAGGCTCTTTTCTGTAAATTATCTCTGACGATGTAAGTCTGACGAAGTACGAAACTAATAGGGTTATATTTCATGAAACTCGTTTTGTTTTTATCTTAAAACATGTAGTCTCAATACTGGAAGCTGTCTACCGAATTGCTAACGACAGAAACTTACGCAATCAGACATAAGGGAAATTACATAAGAGTATATAAGAATTTTCAAAAATTTCACATTACAGGAGTCGAAACATTATCTTGAAAATATGGTCTCTTAACATTAGTAGAGAGTGTGATCTCCTCTAGCGGCTACGCAAGCGTAACAGGGGTGGTCCATGCGCGATGCTAGGTTGTCTATAAGATTCTGCGGCAGCAAATCCTATTTTTACAACCAAGCAAACTTTAGCTTTCCAAGTGATCGAGCGCACCTTCTTTAACAAGTCCGGTTGCTTTAAGCAACCGGACTTGTTAAAGTTTGTTTCAAACTTGTTAAAGTTTGAAATAAAGTTTGAAATAACGTTGTTCTGTTTAAAATAACCCTCTTCAGACCTTGTGCAATGATTTTTTAATGCTCCCTGTTCCTGAAACTGCTTTCATAACCGAGACTATACTTCGTATCCCATAAAGCTAACGTATGGCCTTTGCCTGCGACTGACTGGTTTCAAGTAGTCCAATGGACCGCCATCTCAAAGAGTAATCTAACCGATTATGGACTGCCATCTTGAAGGTAATGTAAATACGGTTAATCACTGATCAAGTTAAAAAATGGAAAGGAATGATGGGGTCTCAATACTCGCTTTTATAGGCATGAATAATTTGCATTGCGTGGACCTGTTAGGTGACAGAGTAATATTTGTTAGGTAATCAGAACTGACATATTCCTATTATTCCTATTATATCAAATATTCCTTTGAGAACACTCGTAAAATTGTGCAAATTGTACATCCGAACTAAGAAAATGCTTCTAAATAGTGTCTTATTTTCCCTTACATTTACCTCATTAATTAACAGCCAAGCTATCATTTTAATTTCTTTTGAATTTAGACTACTAATGCATAGATTATAAAATGCTGAATACTGGATAAAATACTTTGATAAAACTTGAATTTCCAGGCAAATCGCAATTCTATTGTCGGGTTCACATACATTTACGATCATGCTGGAAAATACATCACCTCAAAAATACCCCCCCCAACGAAATTTTTTTTTTGTTCCTGAAGATATGTATAATTCTCATCTGTACAGATATTAACCTATATAAATAGCTTCCCTAATTTTTCCCAGTAAGCGAAATACGAGAAGCTCCTATTATCAACGATTTTCAGTCCAACAAGGGATGCTTAATGAGAGTCACATGAGCCGGTTTTTCTTAATTATTGTCAGGCTAGGATTACAGAATTCATTTCTTGCACTTTGGAGACAGTTTTGGAGTTTTCGATATTTTGAGAGAGTTTTTGGAGAGAGCAGAACCTTGTCTAGCCGGCTTTTCTGAAGTCTGACGATCGTCCAATAAGATGCTAGTCTCTAATAAACTCGTTTTTTTAGCTTAGAGTCCCTTTTTGCGCAAACATTTAGGCAATGCTTTGGTGTGAGATGTTCTTTTATTGAAGCTGTCATTTGCTTAGACGATCGTTCTGCAATTATCCTTGCAATTGCAAGGATAATTGCAGAAGTGCTATTAGATTATTTTTTATCTCGTTTTATTTTGTAAGTAGGATATTCTCTGATGTATCTAAATGTTTAAAAGAAAAAAGCAATAAATATCATTATGCTTTCATTCAGACTATTCTAAAAATAAACCTTTGATCTCGTAACTTGAAAGGATTAAATCTCTAGATTTTGCCGCCAGTTCCTTTCTTCACTGAAGTAATTTTCTGCATGCTGTATAAATAAAATATCATTTTGTAGAATCAGATATGAAACGCTGAACAAATTTAATGCGGCTTCACCAGTTTCAAAGATGTTATTCCAGAAGGACAAATCACTCGTGGATTTATCTTTTCTTTATTGTTTCTTGGAAGATACACTGAAATATCCAGCAGGGTTTAAAAAATTAAAAGGTTACGATCAACAATTATTCTTCTTTTCCCTTTGGCACTCTTCGTATTTCACTGCACATCAACAATGAAAATATTGCGTGAATGCTTTCTCAATAGTTTTGTCTATTATGCTTTACGTTATTATACTTGAAGTACTCTTCACTTATGTCTCTCTGCGAAAATCTCTCTTTTCAGGTAGGTTTATTAAACGAATTTTACCGCAACTCTTCATTGTGATCGAAACCCATTGTTCTGCAACATTTTCTTGCCAATAATACGGGCGAGAGTGTATTCATTCTCGTTCTTGTGTTGAAATACATTATCTTTAAACAAATATGAAAACGAATTATATTCAGATACGTAACAGTAATGCTTTTATCAAAATATGCATTCCATGTGACTTGTTTAATTTTTAGACCTTTTTGATAACTTTTCGTCATTTGTTCATAAACCATTCTTGATAAACATTCTTATTAAACCCAAGTATTTGCACATGAGTCATGTTTAGTCTATTCTTGGTATGACTTGCAGTTGTGCCGAAAGAGTAGCCTCATTTAATTTCAAAACATTTATTCGATCTCCAGTAGAAAATGGATTTCATGAATCTGTGATTTAAAAAATAAAAATAAATAAAAAAACACCTCGCTTTAGAAACAGAGCTGATAATCATTTGCCCACAAATTTACTTTTTCGATCTGCTATAGATGGGTATCAGTGATTCCCAGAGAAGCATCAAACCTGTCTGGCAAATGTATACGTCAAAACAAAATTCAGACATCGCATTGAATTATATATATATATAATTGGGAATAATGTATATTAGGGTTACCAAGTAATTTTATAAACTTGGTTGTTTATAAAATTACTTGGTAACCCTGATATACATTATTCCCAAAGTAAAAAAAAAAAAAAAACTTATTTACATTTATATCTCCTCCAGAGATTATTCAAAATAAAAACACCTTTTAGCAACTTGCATAGGTAAAGTTGATAATGCTCTGTATTACTAATCATTGGTATTTAGGGTCTAGCTACTCACCGAGGAGATTTCAAAAAAGGTTGAAACCGATCTAGGTGGTGACCCCACCCAAAATGTATTGCAGTATATATATATATATATATATATATATATATATATATATATATATATATATATATATATATATTTATATATATATATATATATATATATATATATATATATATATTTATATATATATATATATTTATTTATATATATATATATATATATATATATATATATATATATATATATATATATATACTAAGAGATGTATATACACTAAGAGATGTATATATATATATATATACATCTCTTAGTGAGATGTGCTTTACATTATGGAAAATACTAAGAATAGTGATCAGACCTTTACCCACCTTTACAATGAGTTGCCTTGGTGTTGCACCACCTTTAGACTTGAACTATTTAGGGGCTAGCTACTCACTGAGGAGACCTCAAAAAAGGTTGAAACCGGTCTGGGTAGTGACCCCATCCATAATGTATTGCAGTATACATCTCTTAGTGAGATGTGGTTTACATTATGGGAAAATACTAAGAACAGTGATCAGAGCTTTACCCACCTTTATAATGAGTTGCCCTGGTGTTGCACCTCCTTTAGACTTGAACTACGTTTCAGGCGCAAACTTAACTGTTTGCTTACTTGGGATTAGGAGTAAAATAACCAAGTTTATAAAATTACTTGGTAACTCTAATATATATATATATATATATATATGACATATGCGATCACCCATACATCGTCCGTAAAATATACGGGTGATCGCATGATTAATATGCTCTCAAAACAATTTATATAAATTTATCATATAAATGATCAATTTATCATTTATATGATAAATTGATCTATATTTATTATAATGAATATAGATCAATATACTATATTTTTATGTCTCTCTCTCAGCACCACACGAAAACAAAAGATGTAAAGCCAAGTGCGAAGCCTAATATTTCTTTCTTTTCAATTTTGCTGTTGTAGAGCGCAAATAAATTTGAAGTATATTTACTTATGAGTTAACAGATCTCTTTTCCACCACACAAATACACATACATACATACACATAAAAATAGTGTGGATATGACGTTGTTTCTAGAAACGTTTGATCACAACGGACCAGTCAAAATGTTTTTTTGTTTTTTTTCCTAGATTAGGAGGCAAAGACAGATGCTTGGCTGTCCTTAGAAATCGACGCTGGTTAAAACTGCTATCGTTTACCTGAGCCCTTGCGTTTGAACTCCTTGGTGATTATTTTCACCTCAGACTGCAACCTCCCTTTCATTCACGTTGTTTCATTCTCTAGTGACTTCCTTTGGGTTTCTTACTACTCTCACATGTCCCTCGCTTAATAATGTTTCCTGGTGGTAATTTTGGGTTATGAGGACCTTTATCATTATCCTGTCATATAAAAACACTTGGCCACTGTTACGGCATACTTTGATAGCACTTTCTCTGAAGACAGAGTTAAAGTGATTAAAAGAAATAAAAAATAATAATAAAACAAAATCTCGTGATCAATATATAGATGCGCATCATTGAGGTTACAGATGTATCTCTTTATTTACTTTATATAACAGTATGGAGAGAGGAATACACTATCAGTATGTTTCGTTTGAAAATAAGAGTCTCGGACTTCTTTCACTTCGCGTTATTCCCGCTTCCTATGCAGGGTTCGTGTGTTACTTAGATGCGACTTCTTGTTAGTACCACTCCAAACTGACCTGTCACCTAGTCTGCCGCTGGGGGGGGGGATATATTTTTGGTTATAGAGGCGTATGTTCACGGGTCGGTTTGCCTGCTCGCGGGATTAAAAACGCCAGATAAATTGGCGGAGAAAACCCTACTGGCCGCGCACAACACCGGCTAACTTGGCTATGCCCCAGGAAGTTCCTCAAGTCTTCGACGGTAATCGAACCTGCGACACTCCTTCCCCAGGCATATGGTTGCGAAGCGCAAAGCCACTAGGCTAACCGCGCGGACAAAATGAGAGTCTTGGACTACTCCTTTTAAAACTGCGTCTTTCAAATAGTATGCAAGTGTGAGATAAATGGCTGACTTAAATTATGTCTAGCTATTTATTCAAAATGGGGTAGGTAGATAGAAAAACAGTCAGTAAGACAGATAGATAAATGAAAATCACATCATGGCTGACAGTGCAGCTAATAATGTTGATCATCTGGACTGTACACTGTAAACACGACATTATGAAATTTTGTAATATTTTTCCGAAAATGACAATCTGAAATTAATCTCCATCCAGTTAGCAAGAAATGTAAAAAAAAAATAAATAAATTACCGTAACTACAAATTTATACGAAATCATTTCATTAGCATAGAAAGTACAAAAACAAGGATTCGCGTATATCTCATTTTTATGTTGAATAGAATTCGGTACTTGGTATTTTTAAACTATTTTCCTAATTACATTTTCTTTAAAAATTATTATTTCACAAAGAAATGTAATTCTCCAAGAAGTTGCACAGAACACATACTAATAGGATTTCATATTGAAGACGAAAATTTAAGTAGTCTCTCGGAGGAATTAATCTGTTGGGTAAACAAGGCTTTCGTGCGACAGCTCTATGCGAGGATGCCTCGTGCAACTTGAAATGATCTGCAGCACCAAAGTGTGACTTTAGGTCGTAGATAATTCATTACATTCACCGTACCAAGTTTACAAAAGTTGGAACGTTCATATTTTAACACTGTCACGCAATCTGCATCCAGGAAAAAAATATAAATATGTTTTGTGTGTGTGTGTGTGTGTGTGTGTGTGTGTGTGTGTGTGTGTGTGTGTGTGTGTGTGTGTGTGTGTGTGTGTGCAAACGTCCTTCACTTAAGAAGTTAAACAGCTGTGATCAACATTTCTAACTAGAAGAAATGAGTTCATTCCGGGCTTCAAGATAATTTTCTCACAAGAAACTAACGCATACAGAAAAGAAGTTAATGAAATTCTTTGAGTAGCAATAAAATTAATAAAAAGTTTTTGAAATATATATAACTTTTAAAATTCAAATATTCTAGAAGAGCATTGTTAAAAGTTCTTTTATAAAAGAAGCAAATATATATCCATTCTATATAGCGTTATATAAAAAGATAAGCCGAAATTTGAAACGTTTTTTGTCACGTTTTTATATCACATTTTGTGTCACAATTTGTTAAGCCAAAATTTGTCACGTTTTTCATTGTTTTGAAATGTCCAAAAATGTGTTTGCCTTCATAAGACAACAATTTTATTGTTTCAGGATTGCAACAATCAAACTCATTGTCGACCATTAGAAGAGTATGGGTTAGTATTTATTACTGAAATTAGCATAACGCGCATGTAATGACTGATTATAGTAAATATTTTATTTTTATTTGTTGATTTTGAATAATTAAAGTGAGGTTTATAAAGAACCGGCCTATCAGCCCGGAACTTGGGGAGTTAGGCGCCGAAGATGCTAGGGGGGGGGGGGGGGAAGAGCCTCCCCTAGTATAGATATATTTATAATCCAAGTCACCAACAATAAGTCATACTGACGAAAAAATTGAAGCCTTCTATCATGATCTATTCCAGCTCTACAATAAAGGAATCCATCATTTCAGAATTATAATGGGAGACTTTAATGCTAGAATTGGTACTCAACATTCAGATGAAAGCTCAATGGGAAATTTTGGATATGGCATGAGAGACGACAGAGGAGCAAAGTTAATAGAATTTGCAGAAAAAGAAAACCTGTATATCGTGAATACCTTTTTCAAGAAAACAACACGCAGAAAGTGGACATGGAAAAGTCTAAATGGAAAAATTAGTGAAATTGACTTTATCCTAAGCAATAAGAAAAACATCTTTCAAGACTGCTCTGTTATAAACACCTTCATCGTTGAAAGTGACCATCGTATGGTACGCAGTAAAATCCAAATAAACTGCAAAAAGAAAGAAGAAAATGTTTCGTCGTTCAAATCAAAACATAGATGTACACAAACTCAACATTAAAAAAGATATATTCCAACACGAACTAAACAATAGATTTAAACATCTTATTATGGATGACAATGCTGACCTATCAGAAAGTAATGACATTATTACCCAAAACCTTTTACAATGCTCACTTGAAATAGCTGGTAACACAGAACAGAAAGAAGACAAAATTTCTGAAGGAACGAAGAGAAATGAAACAACCAAATAACCTACAGAATAAAACGGAATACACTAAATTGTGCAAAACGATCAGAAAACGTATCACAGAAGAATTAAGGAAATTCACTTGTAAATTCATACAACAAACAATTGAAAACAACCGTAGTCTCAAAAAAAAAAAAGCAGCAATTGACGAACAGCAACAAACAGATGGTTGCAGTCAACCTACAAGACGGGGCCATCACCGGAGGTCAGATTCTACCAAAAGAAATTATGTGGAGCATCCAAAGCTTGCAAAATGGGAAAGCTGCAGGTGAGGATGGAGTTATAGCCGAATTCTAAAAACAGGTCGAGAAATAATCTACAAACTCTTAGCAAAACTATTTACTTTATGCCTGAAAAAAAAAATATGTACCAACAACATGGAAGAAGGCTACCCTAATTCTGATACATAAAAAAGGTGAAATAGAAGACGACGAACTACCGACCTATCAGTCTACTATCAGTGGTTTACAGAGTGTTTACAAAAGTCTTAGCTCATAGGCTTTGTGCGACTTTAGACCCAGCACAACCAAAAGAACAGACTGACTTTCGAAGGGCTTTAGTACAATGGGCCATATTCAAGTTGTACAGCAGATTATTGAACAGTGTAATGAAAATCAATTACCACTATGTCTTGGTTCTATTGACTACAAGAAAGCCCTTGATTCACTTAAAACTTGTGCAATACTTAAAGCATTACGAAACCAACAAGTGTAGGAGCCATACATCAGAACGTTCAAATCAGCATACACCAATGCCACAGCTGCAATTCATTTCAATGAAAACATCTGTACTATGGGAATACAGAGAGGTATACCCACAGTAGAGATTTCTCACGGTATTCCCACAATTATTCACAGCGTGCCTAGAAGAAATATTCGAACATCTTGATAGGGAAGGGAAAGGTCTGATGATAAATGGAAGATATTTAAGCCATTTACGCTTTGCAGATGACATAGTTATCTGTACTTCAGCTGCACATGAATTACAGACTCGTATCTATCCATGAACTCCAAATTGCTAGCAAAACAGATGGCATAAAGATAAACCTAAAGAAGACCCAAGTTATGTTCAATAGCTATATCCAACCAGAATTAGGAAATTAAACAAGTAGATCATTACATATACTTAGAATAACAGATATCAATGGAACAAAATGTCATGGACGAAATTAAGAGGTGCACGATTCTTGGGTAGAAAGCATTTGGAAAATTACATTCAATATTCAAAAGTCAACTATCATTATGCCTGAAGAGAAAAGTTTTTAACGAATGTACCCTTCCTATACTGACATATAGCTGTGAAACATGGACACTAAATGCAAAGGAAATTCAAAAATTAAGAACAGCACAATTTAGTATGGAAAGAAGTATGCTTGGTATCACAAGATCGGATTACAAAAGGAATGCATTCATAAGAAATCAAAACAAAGTCTCTGACATCATAGGAAGAGTGAAATATCTGAAGTGGCAATGGGCTGGGCATATTGGTAGAAGACAAGATCAACGATGGACAAAATAGTACTAGATTGGACTCCACGAGAAGAAAAACGACCACGAAGTCGACCTAAATCACACACACACACACACACACACACACACACACACACACACCGTCGTCGTGGTCCAGCAAAAAGCATTTACCGGAATCATTTGATATTCGATCTTGTATGTCTTTTGGTATCACAAGATTGTGATACCAAAAGACATACAGATTGTGAACTTCTCAGAACCGAAAATTACACAACTTTTTATTTTTTTATTTAGTTTTATTTATTTATTATTTTTTGTTCTTCTGAAAAGGACGGTGACAGGTTATACTTGATATGAAATCATGTAAATCATATTCTTGTTTTAGTACATTATGTGGACGCTGCCTACTTCACATTAATTGCCCAGTTTCCCATAATGCAATGCGCATTCCATTTTAGACTTGTATATTGCGATGCATTATGCCATCATTGGGAGATAGATCGAGGAAGATACTAAGTTTAAGCCGATGAAGCGGTTATAAGTTTTCTTTTTCAAGCAGTAAAATAGTGTATCATCATATTATTAAAATACTCTAATTAGACTAATTAGATATAGTAAACTATTTCATGAAGATACTTTGTGAGAAAATTTTGTTTGCTTACACTTGGGTAAAGGGCTGAAAGAAGAACATAATTTCATGTGAGTTTAATGTAAATTAAAAAACAATGAAAAAACTTTCGACAGGGGTCTCTGATGCAGAGTATATTTAATAATTTAGTCATATACCATTTTACAACTTGTATATGGAAAGTAAGAATTTAGCATCTTTCTTATATGACCACAATAAAGATCGAAACCGGTTTGGGGGTAGTGGTCCTTCCCATGCATAATGCGTAGTATTTAGCAATATCTTCACAGGAAGACACTTCAAGTTATTTTCTTCGCCTACTCTTGCTCAAAGGATTTAAGAGAAAGAATTACTCCTTTTCAAGTATAATATAATATAATATAATATACTTCGTAACTAAGAGAAACTAACTTTCTATAGGAAAACAACATTTGTATCGCCAAATCACCACCTACTGTAAAATACAACAAACGGATTAAGTATTCGCTTTTTAGTTGTATATTCTAAAATGTTCAAAGCAGTAGAATTAATCTAATTAAAATATTATTTGAACTACTACTGATTTTGTTGATTTTCTGCTAAGATGTCGACATTTCCGGATTAAGTTAAACTACGATTTTAAGCCTTGTGATGTGTACAGTTTAAATTAACGATTTAAAATTTGGCCTACAAGGTATCCTGGAAGTTAGTTATTTTCCGCTGAGCTAACTGGTCTACAAATTAGCATACAAATTTCTCCAGAAAATTGGAGATAAACTGTAAACTACTCGTTTCTCAACATTGTTACTTAGTTAGTTTTATGTGCTCGTGATATGCATTTATTATCACCTAGATTTGAATGCCAACCTCATCTAAATGCTCCTCAGACAGGATCGCTGATTCAAATTGTGCTTACCGTAAAAACACAACGAGGTGTTCTTGAATTGCGTGTTATGTCCCCATCACATATCTACCTACTGATTAGAATAGAATGAATGGACGCACATGCGCATGAAACTTTTCTTGAATAATTCATATATATTTCATCTTAGGTGAAAAAAAAAAAAACTTTTTTACTGAAGTAATATTTTCATACAAGACACCACCATTCTTTTGGGAGTCTTCACGATAAGTTAGTCTCCTTGATACTATTACTACGTATTAATAGAATGACATTTTAGTACGCACCTAATTTTATTTTTATTAAGAAATTTTATCTCATCATTTCTTTCAGCATTAAAAGATATTTTGCCTATTAGGAGGTGATATCGCTCTAAATTACACGTTTCTCACTCTTGTTTCTTCAAGTCCTGTCATTTGTATTACAATAGTGGGGAAATGAATGGATAATATGGACGAATCCATTTTTCTAACAAAGGCACCAAGAAGTTCAGGTTTTATTGATGTATCTGGCTAATAGGTAAAATCCAACCGTCAGGTCAGCGTAGAGCGGATTTCTTCTAAAAATTGTATTTAAATATATCGAACAGTTCATAACGATCATTGATTTCTGGCCACAATGGGCCAGAAAGGGTTATTACCTAAACACGAGAAATCCATCCAGTATTAACCATCGTTGCAGATCTGCATGGGCTAACGGTGATAATGGTGAGAAAACAAACAAAAACGTCAAAGAACAACCCAAGTGTGCAAACAATTTTTATTGGCAAGTAAAGAGTTGCTTTAAAGAGCTACTTAAGAGAAATAGTGAAAACAAAATGAGAGAATATGATTGTGCTGCTCAAACTGTGATAACGAATCATTCAATACAGTGAGTTTTATAAATATAAAACAATTGGAAAACTGTCATTTATGCTAAAGAATTATCAACTGAAACTGTAGAAGTAGGTAAGAATGTCTGTAAAAATATAGCAACATAGAATTTTACATATTTAGGGCTTCATGTGCAGACCCCTTAGATTGAAGAAATCGAGGAAATTTGTGGTGAATTAGAAGAACTGAAAACTTTTGTATACTCGTTATGGGTGATCTAAATGCAAAAATAATAATCTAAATTCATTGGCCGATTCGGATTAGAAGACAAAAGTCAGAGAGAGAGAGAGAGAGAGAGAAGAAGCTCAAACAAGTTAAATAGATAAATGGATATGTAAGTACCGACGGTCAGATCTTTAATGAACCAGCTGCATAATCCCATCTGCAGGAGTCAAATTTAAATGTAACATAATTTTAATCAGTTTTAACGATCGTGTGGTCATAGATTAGGGTAATCTAACGTTCTTGTTAATGATATTGTTGAGACTAGCAGATAAAGCTGCTTTGATCCTCAGAATGGCAAAACTGAAGATTACTTATACGGAATCAATAAAGGAAAAAAAAAAGAAAGAAATATTTTAATTAACATCGCACTCAAAATGGCTGGAAATATTTCCTATGGAAGAAATGAAAGCTTTTAAAAGAAATGGTAGATTTCTTATAACTGGGAACGGTGAAGTAGGTGTTTAATGATGACATTAAAACATTTAGAAGACGAAAAATAAGTAAATTAAAGTGCAGCAATATAAATTATAAATGCTGTTAACATCTTGAAATGGCAAGATATAAACGCAGTTAAAATATGCAGTAAATGATATACGTTCTTGCGGATTTGAAAGGTGTGATGAAATTATGTGTGAAGCCTTCATTGGTTTGTTAAACGAATTACAGATACATTTCCTATTTTAACGCTGAAATAAGTGAAAATGGTATTTAACAAGTGGAATCTAGAAGACGAAAAATGAATAAATTAAAATGGATCAATTACAAGGATTTGCGTTTCATTCAATCTTCATTAAAGGTTTGGCATATTCGAGATATTTATTTCCTTTTTTCTCTCTTTTTTTTTTTTCATTTCAATCATTCACATCAGACCACAGTATTTTTTTTTTTGCCTTTTTAAATAAAAATAAAATCAGTATACGGCACCCTCCTTCTTCACTTATTACTCTTACATGTGCTCTGCTTAAGAGAATCTCATAATAAATGCGTATCCCAAAGGATCTATTATCTGCACGTGTTGCAACTTCTATTTCACAGAGTGATAAGAAATACAATTTTCAAGACAATTTCATCTTTTCGAGAAATACCGAAGTCCTAAAGAACATGAAGTTCTCGTTACTTCCATCTGTTCGCAGCTTTTAGTGCACGTCTCGTGGGCAAAGCATTTTATAAATGACTTCCACACGGACACTGCTCAACGACAAACACAAACAGGTTTTTGTATCTTAACGCACCCGAAGTAATATATACTGAAATTGTACTTGCAGTCGTTTTTGTGCTCAACGAATTAAACGCGGTATTAAATTCGCGGATAAAAGTTGCGTGTCTTTCAAGAGATGTCAGCATGAGTTCGACAGAACTTTCTTGTCTAAACGGAACTCAAACAGGAATTATTCCTTTCCATTTCATGTCTTTCTAGAAAGATAGTGTCTTGAGGTGACAGCAGTAATGATGTAGAACGTGACACCACTCAGCTTCCCAGGCAGGAGACGCCTGCCTTGCTATCAGAATAAAATAACTGAGTTAAATTCACTTGCTCACTTCTTTTATATCTTCTACGGAAACAGAAGAGTAAATCGTTCAGACGCATCTCTGAATTATAGCAGTCTTCTTGCGAAGCGCCGCTTCACTTCGTAGACGAGATATATTAAAAACATATTCCAGTAAACAAAAAATACACTTTCTTTTTCTCTACAATAGAAGTCTGTTGTGCGTTTCGTGTTTTATTCTTAACGTGATAAAACGTGGAGTGGAATTAAAAGTGTTACATTTCAAAGTGCTTCGTGCCCTTCACACAGTGTTGTTCTCCTTTGTTTATATTAACACATAATGATTGTGTGTGTGTGTGTGTGTGTGTGTGTGTGTGTGTGTGTGTGTGTGTGTGTGTGTGTGTGTGTGTGTGTGTGTGTGTGTGTGTGTGTGTGTGTGTGTGTGTGTGTGTGTGTGTGTGTGTGTGTGTGTGTGTGTGTGTGTGTGTGTGTGTGTGTGTGTGTGTGTGTGTGTGTGTGTGTGTGTGTGTGTGTGTGTGTGTGTGTGTGTGTGTGTGTGTGTGATGGAAGACGAACTAAGATCCAAATGGTTTCAAAGTGCCATGCAATGTCGAATCATCTGATCAAGATCTGAACTATGAAGGAAACTTCATAGTTGTCACAAAATGCGTTTACTCCCCAAAATATACGAGAACATTCGTGTCTCTAGGGCACATATTTTATCTACTACAACAATGGGCAAAACTATATAACAACTAACAGCGACAGTGTATTTGTCGAGTTTATTGTTGATAGTATCTCTGATTTCAGTTAAGACAATTGTCGTTAACCTGCCGTATTTTTAAAGAGGATCTGTCAAATGCATTCTATTTTCTAATATTCGAAGTGAGCTGCTGCTGTAAATGGGAAAGTACCTGCACTTTCTGGTATTCATTTAGAGCTGTAACGTCAGTGCGTCTCTCCAGTTAATCTTTCTGACATGATGCATTCACTTTTAATCCTACAGCTTCTTACGTGTATATTTTCCGTATTAGTGACATTCCAACTGTCAGCCATAAAAGCAGGCCCATGGTACTGAATAAAATTATTGATAAAGTGCTCTTGCTAACAGTTTTTGAGATACAATTAATTAATAAATCAGTAAAGTTATTGCATAAATATTTTAAAATTAAAGGATGGGAAATTCACTGCATTTCCCATCCTTTAATTTTAAAATATTTGAAAGAACATGCGAATTGGCATATCCGGATAACAAACGCGAGAAACATTTCGCTTTTCATGATATACATTTCTCTCTTAAATTCTGATCAACTTAATCATGAACTTATTGGGCACTTTATACACAGTGTGATGTTAAGTTTTCTTGGCAGAATATATACTTGTCGATTGTCTGACTATTATTGCCATTCTCGGCATTAATAATCTACCTTCATTACACTCTAAAGTCTTCATACAAAATTAGATCTAAATATTCAAAATTTTGATACTCTGCCACACTACAGTATATAACACTTCACTGGTTCAGAATGCAAAACTGGACGAACTGTTTTTTTTTTATTTATTTATTTTATTTTATTTTATTTTATTTAAGTGGTCGTATTTGAATGCCTCCGAATGCCTATAAGCATCAAAAATATTTCAAATGTTGCATAGCATTTGATATTAATGAACTCCCATCACACGTAAGCATAGCTGTCTGCCTATCGGACTATGAATTGTGATACGATATGAACTATATTATTCATGTCCTACAATAGAATATTTAATCTCATCCTTACACATTTTGGTTTTTGAGGTGTGGTAGTTACTCTTAGAAGAGCCATAGTCTGTAGAGTGGAACAGCTGAGACCTTCTCCGCTAGGCCAACCAATCCGAAATTAGTTCACTTTCCCCTTTTCGCAAATGCTATTTAAATTCAGTTTAATTTATATTATGACAGCCAAATGATATTTATTTGGATTAATTGGATTATTTATTTTATGTCATTTTTACATCCATTATTTACTGTTTTACAATATATATATATAAGTTTGAGTAAGAACTCCAAATTGTGTAAGAGTCAGAATTGCGAAATTTACAGACATTTTCCATTTATAATAACTCAATAAAGCAATGTTATGCATTTTATGTTCACTGGACTCTATGCGGAAGCAAAATCATTCTGCATTACTCCACTGAGATGAAGAGATTATCTACTTTAAGTTTAATATCAATTCCAACATGACTTATACATCTGGTTTTCAAAAGTAATCGTTGGAGAGATGGTGAGTTATGCTAGGCAACTACGACCGAAAGTGTTCTTCTTGTTATAAAATAAGTCGACGGGTTCACCTGCCTAACTGTTTGATCTTCATGTGTAAGGAAATTACATCAGGCCTGTTATACATTAGTTCGACAGAAATTGTGAATGTTCCTGTCTTCCTATAGAGGATTTGAACTTGGTAGTCATTGTTCGTCTACTATCTGTACTACTTCGACGTTGATTCTACATATCGCAAATGGATTAAGGCTTGCTTGCTTTGCATATTCATTATATTGCGGCGAGAGAGAAAGAGAGAGACATGTGGTCTACTCTAGACGCTCTCGAATGTTTAAATTATCCATTAGCAGCAAATATTAGTAAGGTTTTCTTCACAACTTTTCGAAAAAATATATCTACGTTACAAAGATACCAATGTCATGTGGATGAGATTACTTTGAGGAATTCTAGCAAGCTTACCAATCCGCAGAGGTCCTATACACTTTTACCATATTTATTAGTATAACACACATGATGCGCGTTAAAATAGTCGATGGATTTCATTAGATTCTAGCTATATAAACATAAAGTAAAATAAGCCAACATCTGATGATGCATTTGCTTTTGGCTATCAAACGAAATCAATTCCAAATTTGTCTTGCCTTGGCTATAACCCACAACAAATTCCAGAAATAGAGACTAGAATCCACATATTTTGTGTTTATGTGTATCAGCATGTCATAAATTTAGAGTTTCTTCGATTATTGAAATTTTTTTCTGATAGCAATAACACGTGTACTGTAGTTGTTTAGAAAGAGTTTACTTATTCTATCTAAATTAACATTAATACATGGGTGTAACAATCGTATATTTTGTCTATTATTGATTATTTTAAACAATAAAATAATTTTAAGTCATCTAAAATTCGAAATGTTAGGCACTGAGAAGTGTTTTTTTTTTTTTTTGTATTTAGAGTCAAATGGCTGCTATGCAAGGTTCAATTATAGTTATGAAGATTAGCTGCTGCATAATTATAGTTGAATGGGTAACAATCAACGTAATATGAGGGAAAGAGGAGTAATTTATCATCGGTGAAAAATGAATTTCTGTATAAGTGGACTCTGTGTTAATCTAAAATGCGCCTAACCTAATAAGTTTAAATTAATTGTTCGTTCCACTGAATACCTCAGCGAAAATGCCAGTAATTTATCATTCTAGACAAGCAGAAGAGTCTGAGATAAACTACGATTTGACACTAATCCAGTTGTATTTCACTTATGTAATTTTATGTGCTAAATGTACTTCTAAATGTTCTTAACGCCTCTAAGGCATTAACTACATTTAGAAGACAAAATTACATAAGGAGCGAATATGGCAGAAATAGTCTTTTACTACTTATCTTTTATCAAAATTTCCCACTCGAAAGTCGAATCTAATGCATATATTTAAAGAGAATATGAATGCTCCCTCCTAATATAATTATAACAGACAGAGTCGGATGAATATAATATTTACATAAATGATATTAAATTACTGTGTGTGTAAATATACAAATTATGCTCTTCACATTTTAACCGTGTATTTATACCAGATTAAAATTAACCAAGGTGTTGTAAAACATAAGAAAACTGGTTTGTTCTCTTGTATACACGAGTTTAACGAATCTTCTAATCACCAACGGTGATGGCGGAATTCAAGTATCGAATTCCTGAAGCGTATTTGAACATCACAATTGGTCACCGGAGTTTTCTAACACGCGATCAGGAAAACAATCTGAGGAGGGTTTGTTCTATACTATTATGATAAATACTGATTAGTAAGGTTATCCAGAAGGAGGAGCATCTGCACTCCTCAAACAGTATCGAAATTCAAAATTGTAAGAAGCGACTCCAGACGCTATCGAATGTTTAGATTCAACCTTAAGGGTTTTGTTGTTCCCAGCAGCTTTGCAAATCGAAATTATTTTATTCCACTCAAATTTCTATTTCGATCCATCCAGACCTTGCCTTCCTGTGGTTCTTTATCCAGCCATTTCAGCATGAAAAACACTTTATGAACTATTCACATCTCCCTTTCTGTTCAAGTGACGATATCATCGGAGATTATCTCTGTTCGCACAATGCTAGCAATGTTCAAATTACCTCCTAATATTCTGATTTTTAATATGGTTTTACCATTGATGCCGTCTGTTCACTTCCCTAATTTTCTCAAAACTCTCATATCTTAATTCTTTAATCAACTACTTTACTACTAACCCAATTCTCAGAACTTATTAAAAGTTGTTGAAACCAATTAAAATTGGTTTCAACACTGTCTCGTTTACAGCTAGTTTACTGTTTTCACTAATTTTCTCTCTTATTCCATATAAGTCTATTTATTTGACTCCCACCATGTCAGTTTTGCTAATATAGTTGCCTGTTTAACTTGTCATCTTCACTAAACCGTGCCTAAATTCACCTGAAATAGTTTACTTTTCTATAGATTGTCCCTAACAATGAAAGACATTTACGTTTTCTATGTTTCTGTGTATTTTCTTAATTTTGTTATTATTATTTCTAATGCTCTTACTAAGTTTGTTAAAGCAGTTATTTAGTTTCTCGAAGAAGACTTGGAACTGGATTTATTTAGGAGGATATTATCATCTGCATAAAACAGAGAAGAGAACCGAGATTAACATCTCCAATTTTGATATCAGATTTAATGCCAACTTCCTTCATAAATATGCATAACAGTGGCGATAGTGTGCCAAAGATGTTCGAAATGAAATGCAGTATAACATGAGTTTTATCTAAGAAACTTTTAAACCCTACAGTGGCTTATTGTTTTGGGTAGAATAAACATCATATAAACCGCAGATGAATAAAGAAGAATATAATCTTGTTATAATGACCACAGGAAAATTTTAAATAGCTATTTCAATAAGCGCCTTCAAAATAAACATTTATCATAATAAAATCTTAAAATTTCCATACATACAAAATATACGCAAAGCTATAAAACATATGTTTTATAGCTTTGTGTATATTGTGTATATTTGAACATTCTGATTATAAAGTTGTTTTCATGTGTTACTCTTAATTATCCATCAATTAAAAATAAACAGAAAAGAAAATAATCCATTTTATGGTATTGCAGTGTTGTTTACCACTTCGCTTGTCAACCAAACTCCAATGCTACTTATATTGGGTCTACGATCAAATCACTTAATTCCGCTTGTATGAGCACGAGCCTTACAGTGACTGTCGTGTATCCATACCCGATATTTTTAAAAAGAAAATAAAAAACCAAATAAACAAACCAAAACAACTAAAATCACAGAAATAGCACCATGTAGCCGAACACAATCACATGGCACAAATAGAAAAATATAACATTCTTTACTTTAAAAAATGAAACAAAATTCAGAATAAAGTCATATGAATAAAAATTACAAATACTGTCAGTGTCCACAACCCTACATTCTATCTGAGGTTTGGCAACTCCCTAACGAACAATATTCCATCAATCAAAATGCCTTTACATCACTGACAGCCTACATAACGTGCACTACAAAATTTTATTCCTTCATTGTGAGGACAGCATTCTCAAAACGGCCTTACTTCACCCTGTAAATCGATTCGTCTTTCATCACTTATTTTTAATATTTTTAATTCTGAGGCTTTCACATCAGTCTTTTTTCATCCTTTACTGTTTCTAAGTTGTAGATTTTTGCTCTTTAACATATCCAGACATTCAATTTTTATAAGTTTTATGGTGATATTGATCATTCTCATCATATCATTCATTATTACCGAACCTGTCTTTGTTCATATTGTATCGTTTAATGATATTTTGTCAATTTAATGCGTTTCGATTTTTTTATTATATCTCCAGTTTTAAATTTTTAAGATTCTATGGAGTTATATAACATTATTTTACTTATCATTATTATAATATTCGTTCATCGCCATCTACAATTTGGATTTCAAGTTTTGAAAACGTAATTGTCAAAAATACAGCATTGGTAGGATAACATCCGTATATACAGGGTGTCCCAAAATTCACGCAAGATTTAAATTTAGCGCCATTTGTGCGGTAGAGTGTTGCCAACGAGAAAAAAAAGACAGCGTCACATCAGACAGTTCAGGGTTTTTAAAAATGGAGCGCTACATGAAAGAACAACGCATTTTCATTGTTGAGCAATATTTTAAAAATAATGAAGGTTTGGCAGCTACAGTTCGCAATTTTCGTACAAAGTATGGTCGGAATAGTGATTTAACTTCATCAACTGTGAAAACATTAATTAAAAAATTCAAGGAAACTAGATCAATTAGTGATCTCATACACTCTGGCCGTCCTTCAACAAGTCGTTCAACAGAAAACATCGAAACAGTTCGTGAGAGTATTGCTGAGAGTCCAGGAACATCAATTCGGCACCGTGGTCTTGAATTGGGCATTTCGAGAAGCTCTGTATACCGTATTCTCACGAACGATTTGCATCTTTATGCTTACAAAGTTCAATTGACTCAAGAACTGAAACCTACTGACCACACACAGCGAACACAGTTCGTTGAATGGATTATGGAACAACAACAAGTGGATGCTTATTTTTCAAACAAAATCATCTTCAGCGATGAGGCTCATTTTCATCTTGATGGCTTCGTTAATCGACAAAATTGTCGCATTTGGGGTTCAGAAAATCCACGAGTGATTGTTGAGGAACAAATGCATCCACAACGTGTCACTGTTTGGTGCGAATTTTGGGCTGGAGGCATCATCGGTCCATTCTTCTTCGAAAATGCGGCTGGTAAGGCAATAACAGTTAATGGTGCTCGCTATTGCGACATAATAATCCAGTTTTTTGTGCCTAAATTGCAAGATATGGATGTGGACGACATGTGGTTTCAACAAGACGGTGCCACAAGCCATACAGCCGAGAAACAATTCAATTACTGCATGAGTCATTTCCTGGTCGTGTAATTTCCCGTTTTGGTGATCAGAATTGCCGCCCAGATCATGTGACTTAAACGCCGTTGGACTTTTTTTTTTTTTTTTTGAAGTCTAAGGTTTATGCCAACAAGCCCACGACCACCCACGCCTTGAAGGAGGAAATTGAGCGCTGTATCAACAAAATTCAGCCACATTTATGCAAAACGGTCATGGAAAATTTCGACAAAAGAGTGCGTATGTGCCAGCAAAGCCGTGGAGACCATTTACCCGATATGCTATTCCATACATACCCTATACTGTATACTTTATGAATCAATAAGAAATTACAATTTTTAATTAAAAACCTGTGTTTTCTATCAAAATTACTTCTTGCGTGAATTTTGGGACACCCTATATATATATATATATATATATATATATATATATATATATATATATATATATATATATATATATATATATATATATATATATCGTTCCTTATTTTATTTATTTTTTTAATTTAAAGGCGCTGCAATAAAGAAAACGCGTTCTGATCCAAGAGTGCTGTATAAATAAAGAGCTTTTATATAAAACTTATTTCTTTACATCATCATCTTTTACGTGTTGTCGTTGGCGTATTTCAAACGACTTCCAGTTTATCTAGATAGCTTTCTCTCATCGGCGCCGAGAATATATACGGTACACATCATCTAATCTATTCTCGGGACTCTTATAAGGCACTGTCTTCGCTCCTTTATACAATAAGCTTCTTTTAGTTTATCATTTGTATGACTTTGTGTACGTCCTTTTATTGCCGCGACGTCTTTAGCCAGTCCAGAAAAGTTTCTTCGATGGCGGTTGGATGAGATTTTTAATACTTCAGAATTCGATCAATACTCAGGATGTGGGCTCTGTTCTTGAATGGTCTTATCATTTTCTTCAGAAATCGGCAGTCATATGACGTTAACGCTCAATGTAAGTACTGTCTGAATTGTCCTTTTTCTCGTACTACTTGTATAAGATATGCAGTCCAAGAACTATAAAGGCGTCCAAAGTTATTCTTCTAAGTTCTAAGGCGAAAAAGAAGAAATTAATCTTAGAATCTAATGAAAAATATGTGGAGTTGCCTGAATGATCCACAGGTGATGGCATGTTGGATAATAACGTTGGAGCTTCTCGTCTAAAACAAAAAAATATACGGGCTATGTTAGCAGATAGAACACATCGAATGACAGTCAAATCGAATTCATCTAAAAATCCGCGAAACAAACGATTCTGAACGAATATAAAGCAACATGACGTTGATTTTGTTCGTAGAATTACGAATACAAAGGCATTTTAGGCATTTCCACTTTTTCTATTCACAACTATTACTCTGATAAACTTGAAACATTTTAATAATTAATAAAATTGTGATGAAGCTTGAAGAGTGTTCAGTGTGTGAGCAGTCCTACCAATTATCTCTCTCTTTTCTCCCTCCTCTTAATCAGTGCTTCCCAAACTTATGGATATAAAGGCCCCCTTTGGAAAAATTAAAATACTTCACCAGCCCCATCAAACAAAAATCGTAACAGACATATATTATTATAATATTTATTGTATTTATATTCAATACAATTTATAAATTGTATTGAATATAAATACAATAAATATTATAATAATTATATTCAAGATTTTTCGTTTTTAAGTTTTTTTGTGCTTCTTATCAATACCTTTGAAATGAAATATATGAATAAGCATATATTTACTAATATTCATTAAGCGCCGAAATACGCAGGAAGCAAAATTTGTGAACCAATGTGTGATTTTTTTCCCATTAAAATATAAAAAATAGCAAAAGAGAAATAATAAATAATAAAAATTAAATACGTTTCTTCTAAGATTAAAAAACGTTTAAGACTAAGAACTACTTCGTCTTAAAACATTTTAAATTTGTTTTCATTATTTCACTGTATCCCTCAACAAAACTTACAGCTCCGAAAGGGACCGCGGCCCACAGTTTGGGAAGTGCTGCTCTGAATGAGGTTTCTTTTGTGTAGTTTTTGATATAAACTTTACACTAGAATTTGAATCTATACTTCTATTCTGCAGATCCCGTTAAGCAGCCAATGGATTTTCTGTGTAATTTCGAATTAATGAATCTGCAAAACGCTAACGACTAAAATTTTGATGTATATAGTGCAGTTAAAATATTACAACCAGTGTCCTAATAGTTAACAAGTCCTTACCGCTCTCGCTACTAAAATTGCTTGGATCCTAATAAGTCTTTGAACGTTGTAGAACGTATGTTTCATCACGTGGTAAATATTGCTTCCATATGACTGTTTGTCTGTTTGCTTACTTGGGAAATGGAGTAAAACCAGGTTTAAAATTGCTTGGTATTTTTAACATTTATTATACCCAAGGTAAAATACTGTCTACATTTATATCTCCTCCAGAGATTTTTATTGATGAGAACTGAAAATTTTAATGTGATATACAGTGGGGTCGACAGAGACCAAAGAGCACAAGCAGGAGTCATGATTTGGATACATAACTCCCTTTCAAAACAATTAAAACATTATAAATTATGGAATGAAAGGATAATAGAAGTTGGAATAAAAATAGATAGAGGCTATTTAACAATAATTGGTTTATATGCCCCAGAAGAAGGAAGAGAACAGGATAATATTGAATTTTATAATCAGCTACAAAACATATATAATAAAATAAATAAAAATGACTACATAATTTTAGCAGGAGACTTAAATGCAAGAATTGGAAACACGAAAATTAATAATAATATAGGAATACATGGAGAACACACTCTAAACAGAAATGGTAAAAAATTGATTGACTTTGTAGTTTATAATAACCTAAAAATAATGAATTCCTTCTATAAACATAAAGACATACATAAATATACTTGGGCAGCAAGAGGATGGAAATCAATATCAGATTGCTTCATATTAAATGAAAAGACATCAAAATTTTCACTAGATGGTAGAGTTCACAGAGGATATGAAATAAGCAGTGACCACTTCCTTGTTAAAATGAAATTAAGATTACCACCTAAATGGCTACAAGTAACAAGAACAGAGAGAAAAATTGAAACACTTGTTTATAAAATTAGACTATTGAATGACACAAATGTACGATGGCTATATAAACAAAGAATTAACCAATATCTAGATAAAATAAAACAAAATGAAGAAATAGAAATAGAATGGCTTAATATAAAAACGATACTAAATGCAGCAGCAAATGAAAGCTTAGGCAAGACCAAAAAATTAAATAAAAGAAAAAAACGGAAGATCTGAGATGATACAATCAAAGAAATAATTAAAAAGAAAAAAGAATCCTGTCACAAATGGTTAAGCAGTAAAAGATTAGAAGATGAAATAGAATATAAAAGAATAAGAGCCATACCTAAAACAGAAGTCAGAAAAAGACATAGAGAATCATGGAATAAATTTGTTTCTAATTTAGAACATGATTTATATAAAATAAGACCCAATGTATATAAGATTTTGAAACATATAAATGCAGATACTAAAGAAAACATAAAATTAAACACTGAATTAAAATTAGAAGAATTTCTAAATTACTACACAGAACTGTGGACAGACAAATATTTAAAAAAAGACAACTGGCAAACAATTAACGAAAATGAAAAGGAAATAACTGAAGAAGAATTAGAAATCAACCTGAAAGAAACAAGAAACCGAAAATCACCTGGAGAAGATAAGCTAGGTTCAGAACTATATAAATACGCAGGAACAAGATTCAAAAAAAGACTCTTACTATTTTTAAATAAAATTTACTCAACTGGTATCCCCCCAATAGAATGGAAAAAAGCAATTGTGATTCCTATCTTTAAGAAAGGTAATAGAGATGACCGTAAAAACTATAGAGGTATCAGTATATTCCTGTTACAAAATATATAGCAGAATCTTAAATAACAAACTAATGAAATATTCCGAAAACTTTATTCTAGAGGTACAGAATGGATTTAGAAAAGGACGATCATGTATAGACCCAGCCTTTTGCCTAAAATTAATAGTAGAGAAAAGAAGAGAATATAATTTGGAAATACATATTGCATTTATTGACTTTGAAAAAGCATTTGACAAAGTTAAAAGAAACATATTATTTAACATATTAAAAGAAAGACAAATACCAAATAATATCCTAAAAGCTATCACAAGTATATATGAAAATAATCAAATACCAATAAGATTAAATCACGAGCTATCATATACAAGAGAGATAAACCATGGGGTCCGACAGGGATGTCCCCTCTCAGCAACTCTTTTTAATATCTACTTAAATGAAATAATAATAAAATGGAGTAAAACTTTACACCAAGGAATTAAACTTTCACCTACAGTTAACTTAAACACTCTCCTCTTTGCAGACGACCAAATAATAATTAGAAATTCTGAAGATAACTTACAGAAAGCTATTTTAAATCTAAATGAGATATCCAAAGATTATGGTATGATAATATCAACAGAAAAATCGAAAACTATGGCCTTTAAAGGACAAGATCCAGCATCTTGTTATCTATTACTAAAATAGTAATAGATAACAAGATCTTAGAACAGGTGAATTCATTTAACTACCTTGGATGTATGATCACATATGAAAATGAAAAAGATATAAATGTAAAAATTGCAAAATATTTAAAAATAACAGGTGTAATTAACTCTATATTTAAACCAAACCTAGTTCAAAAACAAACCAGGCTAAAAGTATGCAATACATTAGCCTTACGGTCTTAATGTATAGAAGCGAAATCTGGACAATAAAACAAAAAGACAAACAAAGATTAACAACAGCAGAAATGAAGTTTATGAGAAAAACTGCAAAGTATACCTTATTTGATCACAAAAGAAACGAAGAAATTATGAAAGAATTAAACCAGGAATCAGTAATAGGAAAATTTAAAAAATATATAAACATAAATGGATGGAACACGTTCAAAGAATGAAAACAAAAAGATTACCAGAACAAGCCTTAACGTATAAGCCATTAGGAAAAAGAAAACCAGGACGTCCTCTTAAACGATTCAACGATGACTTCTAAGGCCGCAACAGGCCATGCTAGGCCTAAATCCTTGATACGTATGATGATGATGATGTAATTCGGCAGTTCACTGATTAGAACTAAAGAGACGCTCATTTTGTAATTTCTTTCAAGAATAGTCGTAAATGTTAGCGATTATTCTGACATCCGAATAGATGGCTGTTAATAATTGGACGATATATTCGATTTCATTAATTTAATAAGCCCATCTTCATGCTGGTCAAGTTTGGCAAGAATTAAATGCTCATCACCATTAGGGAAGCATCCATTGGCTTTCCATTTATGTAGCCAGTACGACTGCTGAGATAATTTTCTTTCCAAATTACTACGTCTGTTTATTCTGGAATATGAACGGATTTTATATTCGAAGCATTCAGCATGCAATGTTTCCTTACTTGAATGATTAATGTTGGAATAAGAACTTTGCTGTTAATGAGTTGTCGAAAATTATAAATTTCTCATTATGGCTTAACGACATTTCAATGTTATCAGCAATTATAAGCTGCTTCGCGTCATTCAGAATTGTTATGTATATTCACCTTCAATCGATAGTGCTATTCGTGACGCAAAGGTTAGGCATCACTGATCATTTGCTTACTTGTAAGAAAAGCTCATCTTAACTGTTCACTGTCAGACGATTGTTCATATCTATGATATGATAGCCATCCTGCCTCTAAAATGCTGGTAACCCATTACACATTTTAATGCTGTGAATGGCGCAAGATCGTGATAATCTGACAACCAGAAACCATGCTGAAGAGACCAAAAATGTTTAATTTTTCGTCACTGCTCTAGTTGGTTTTATCACAAGGGGTGACGAAAGTCATTTGTCGCCACGATATTCATGAGCATTCGTAATCACACAATAGAATTCGTAATCGCAGTTAAGTTAGGATACGTAGATGATATGTATTCAACTAACAGGGAATAAAGTAAACATTTTCCGTAAAGAACATAAAGGTACTTATGCGTTCCAGGGAAGTATAAGTACATTATACCAGTGTACATCTTGTAGTAAATATTACGTACTCATTATAAGTACAGAAATTATGTTTGTAGTAAATATAGAGAATAAAATGTGTTATGTGGATTGTAAATATACATTTGCACTAAACATTGTCTACTAAAATCCCTTCCAAAGTTTCTGAATCTAATTCTGTAATCTTCTTTGTTAACATTCGTCGTATTTCGATTCTCATTCAATAAACAAAGAAAGTGAAATAGAAAGCGTATACGCCTTGTAAATTTTGGATCTTACAGATTTTGGATTTATTTTACATTTCATTATGATTATCTTATTTTCATTTACTTTTATCCGATATTTCTGTACTATTATTCTTTAATGTTGAAATTTAGAATGTTACTATTTATAAGTATTTTATTTTATTTTATTTTTGAGGTATTCATTTATTGAAATTCCCATCTCTCCTACTTCCTCCGTCCTTTTCTTCTTCCGTAATAAATTAAACCATAACTCAATTATCGAGTGGGATCTTCACTGGAAGAATTCAGGCTGTGCTGTTACTTTCATTTTTTTTTTCTGAATGACATTTTTTTTAATCCTTTAAACAACGATAAATCGAACTTATAAAGCGTTAGCCACTATATTTTATACATATCATTTAGTCTTTGAGAATGGTAGCTATCTTCCCTGACGAAGTAGAAATTATTGGGAGATAGAAGATCATGAGACGTCTTTGAGGCAGCCTAGTCGTGCAGATACATCACACGCAAACTTTGTTTGCTTACCCTTGAATAAAGGATAAACAAGATTATAATTTCATGGTAGGTTTAATTAATTAGTATTCCTATTCTAATTAATAAAATTTTCCAGTCGGTGTTGGTTTTTTGAATATCGCCCTATCGGTGAAAATTATTACGTTTATCTATCATGAAACGACGGAAAAATTAGATTAATTTAAGCATCAACACATGTTTACGCATGTTATTACTGGGTTCTAGCTGGATGTGTTTCACCGAAATTTGGTATTTGGAATCATTGTAGAAATCCGATGAAAATCAAATTTTATTTTATATGCTGAAATTGAAAGCTGATGTAGGAAATTCCTCCCTCCCCCATATGAAATAAATTTAACAACATTTGCTACTTAAGGTTTCCATTAGAATTTATTCATGCATTTCAATTTTGATACTAACTGAACTATTATAAGTGACGATTTAGTAACATAATTCGAACTGATAGTAACAATAGCGATCTGGATAAATCGAAGTTTATGATCTTCCATAACGGAATCTTTGAAAAGCTTGCATACAGCGATCATTATTTCCTGATTGTTTGCAGGAACAAATCTCTCACAAAATTTCAAAATTTTGTAAAGCAGCAACTTTACAAAATTTCGAAACGTCATGACGTTATTGCCGTAATGGCTCATTTTAGATCGAATTTAATAAAAGTTGAGATTTAGGATTTCTGCGCAATTCAGATTTTTTTTGGTTTCGTTTGGACCATTTTATAGAAATATTTGAGAAATTGATTCGAAATTTCTCTCTAGCTTCATAGAAATTAATCATATTTCATAATTAATCGATAAAGCGTTTGGTTAGTTGCTTCTATTTTGGACTGAAGTGAATAATTTTAGTCGCAATATCAGGAAGAATTAAATTGTATGTCTAAAGTAGATAATCCGAAAGACAATTCCTGATTCATCGTAATAGTATACTATTGAAGAACTCATACGTTTTACTATTTCCGATGCAATATACTTTGCTTAATATTTTGAGTACGAAATTTTATATTTCGCATTAATATATTGCGCGCTTTTACGTATTACCCTTAAATATCTTTGAATAACTGCATTTAACTTTGTTCATGTTAAACTCTGAGCAACTTTCAAATGAGTTCGTACGCTCCACTAACTTCATTTCTTTCCACTCTATACAATTATTGCCACCAAATGGTATTACATGTTTTGCATTTTACAGGTCATTCTACATATTCAGTTCTTTTTCTTCTTTCCGAAGTTGAAGTTTTTCATTGCACTAAATAGAAAGATCGGTAATGAAATGAGGACCGAACAAAATTAATCCCCCAGTCTCAACACGATCATAGCCTTACGATCATAGCCTTGTTATAATTCTAACCAGCACAATGCACCATGGAAAAAAGTGTCCGCTTTGTCATTTCATTTTCTCGTCTGCCAGTTATAAATTAACAGTACGATAGTATCACTGTAGTATGTTATCAAGCAATGTTACCCTTAGTTGAAAAAAAAAAAACAGAAAACCTAGAGGACAAAAATGAGATGACTGGCATGAAAATTCCTTCGAAACTCTCACTACAATGTTTATTTTGAAATTTAATTAACACAAAAATTTCATAAATCATAATGAGAGCAACCTCCTCTTCAATTCCGATTGTAATTTCATGAGCAATATGAGTTGCAGATGAAATATACATTCTCTGAATTTGCTTATAACTGATAATGCAGAGAATGAGTAAGAACATGTTGTATATGAAACGTTCTATGATGTCGCTTCTCACCAGCTCAGTAGATCATTGAAACTGCAAAAACCGTTTATTTTGAAATTTGACTGGATTTCTGTTAAACTTACAACAGTGCAGTTGACCTCCTGTATTATTACTTCTTCATCTGCCAAACAGCAACCGCAGAAATATTATCGTCTGTTTTGAGCTTTTTTTTTGGTTCTAATTCAAAACTATTGTTGGTTAGCAATTAATTTACGTGCATAAATAGTATAAATAAAACTTCGGTGTGTGTGTTATAAAACCTTCTACCATTCTTGTAACGTATAATTGCACGCGTACTTGAATAATGTTACATGGATCCATACCGAGAATCTCGGCTAGAAGTAATAACATATTTCCAATTTTGGTAACAAAAAACCGCATCTTTGTAGAGATGCAAATCACAGGCGAAATTCTTCTTGTAAATTGCTACGATCAGCCGAACATATTTTTCTTGTTTCTCTGTTCACAGTTCCTCTGTTCTTTCCATTAGCACAAGAGACTGATATGCGCACATCTCGTCACACCAGCATGCTCCTTTCGCTACATAATTCATACACCTAGTGTCTACATTTTCATGGCGTTTGAAAAGAAGGATTAACCGCCATATGCATAAATATTCATTGCAACGAAAGCTATAAAATGAATTCACTCTCTCGTCCTCTTTAAACGCAATGATGGAGGACCTCGTGCTTCCATGCACAATAACTCAATTTGCACAGCAGCTTTCAACTGCTAAATCTGCAAATTTCATAAAAATAGCAAACTACACGAAAAATCTTACACAAATTTTCATCTGCACTGCATGTTGAAAAGCGTGCATAAGCAATAATAGAAAAAATTACTCTTAGTTTGTTCGTTATACGAATTCACGAGCACCCGCGTTCACCGAATTCTTATGGACTCCCCATTTAATTAGAAAACGAAAGGAGACTACGTGTGAAAGCAACCTTTCCTGCCCTTTTATTACTTTCCTTAAATCACACAAAGTACAAAAACAATAAGAAACAAAAATAGGCTAAATAGTCATAAAAATAACACAAAATACTATTCCCATAGAATATATTTCGATACGAAATGGAGCAGCATTATATAAACGAAACCTTCAGATAAATATGCGTAGATTTAGATTAGACATAGATTATAGTAAAAAGTAGTGGAAGGAAGAAACAGGAGATGTAAAGATAGATTTCCAGTTAAATGAGTAATCAAAAGTGACCTGTTAAAAAGGCATATTCGGTTCTATTATCTGCCTCAGAAAAAGTGAAGCGTAAATTAATCTGACAAATGCGTTATTATTCTACCAATAAAGTGTCCGACATTTAAATGTAGATATGGAAATCCATTTGCTATTTGAAAGGACAGTTTTTTGCAGTTATCGGTAATCATAAAGAAACTGCATTTCGTTATTTCTCATAGGTGTGTTATCTATTCTAAAGAATAATGAAAGTTTTATGGATTCTTTGTATAAAATATTGTTGAACCTGCAGCCAGAAATGCTCCGTAGCCTTGCCTTTTGCTTCCTCTAGTTTGAGAAGCCTGTAGGCTATGTTTGAACCCAAACTCGGAGAAATAAAGTGAGAAAATATTTAATATTTTAAGGTCGTCAGATTAAGGTCCGAGTATAACTTATTACCCAATAATTAAAAAAAAAAACGAATTCATAACAATATCCCCCACTTCCCTTTCTCATCCGTCTAGGACCGGTTGAGTCATTTAATGAGGAATTTACAACCAATTAATGCAGACGTCTCGTCACTTCTCTGCTGCATCCCCTAAGGACAAGTATTTATGACTGGAGATCCGTGTGTGTTCGGGTTTGCCTGTTCTGGGGGACAAAACACCTGAATTTGCTGGTGAAAAACCCTCTACCTTCGATTGAGACTGACTAACTCACATTTACTCGAAAGAAACCACATAAAGGTTCCTCACGTCATGGTCGGGAATCGAATCCAGGTCTTTCCGACCAAAGGGGTTCGTCTATACCGACTGAGCTACGGAGGCTGATGACCATTTTGACATCTGGCTAAAAAAAATTAAAATAATTGAGTACCCACTATTGAAATAACAAATAACACTTAGATAGGAGTATTTTATTGAACTAAAATTAATAGATAATCGTATTGAAATTGTAGAGGGCTATATTTATTTTGATCAATTAGTTAGTTTTAAGGAAAAACAAGATAAAGGAATAATTAGAAGATTTACGCAAGGTAACAAAGCATTTTGGTTGTATAAAGATTACTTGTTAGGAGATTTACTGATATGCCTAAAAAGAAAGCTCTTTAATACAGTATATTCCGCTGTTTACCTATGGAAGTGAGAGGAGATATCAGCAACAACAGCACAAAAAAAAGAAGAAGACAGGTTGCATGTGACCCGAAGAATCTTGGAGACAAGAATACCATATAATAAAAAGGGATAGAATAAGAAATACTAGAATTAGAGATGTGGCCGTAGTAGAAGTTATTGTGAAGGGTCGTAAGTGAAGATGGGCTGGCCATATTAGTAGGCTGCCAGACGAAAGGTGGAGAGCATCGAATGGATACTGAGGAAAGAGAAGCGAATGTTTCCAAAAAACAAGACTGAAGGATGATCTAGTATGGTCTGAAATAAGGTGGTGGACATTGGTTAAAGCAGACAGAACTGGAAAGTTAAGGGTTAAGTTAAGACCCATATCTAACAGCGAATGGAAAGATGCTAAAGAATAAACCAGGAGTGTTATTGCAATCATGTAAGTGATGATTGCAATAATACTCACTTTACACTTTACCTGTGATTATTATTATTATTACTTTTAAAATACTCTGAATAATATTTAGGCAGTCGTTCATGATTATCCTCTTTGATTAACAATAATATCCCTTAAAAGCATATGTGAAAGAGTAACCGAACTGTTGAATAGTAGATTCTCTTGAAACAATTTAGAATAGTAGTTTATTGATATTATTGTTTATTATTAGGATTGCTGTTGTTCTTGCGATTGTAGTGTGTCTGGAATTTCAATTGTCTCACAATTATTCAGAATTTACATTCTGAACAATGAAAACAATACCAGAATTGCAGTGAATCTGCTATTTTCGTATTATTCGTACTCGGCTTATTTTATTTTCAAGGTGAAGTAGGCGAGTAATAAATTCTTCAGTTCGATGGAACTGTGGGATCTATTACGATATGTGTGACATTTTTCTTTGTTCTGCTGTGTTTATAACCTAACCCCCCCTCCTCCCCAAATCTATTTTAGTACAGCTATGCATAACTATCAAGGGTCGAGAAACAAATCAAGACATTACAATACATGTTTTCTTTTAATATATATTCCACATGTTGGTCAAAACAACGATTAAGTGATATGACTTGTAGAGGTGCCTGAAGAAACAAAAATCTCCACAAATTCCTCCTTCGTTTTGTCAGAAAACTTCAAATACCATTGCAACGCACGAAACATCTGGATGCCAAATTCGGTTAAAAATTACGTTTTCATTCAATGATATTCCAAATCTAGTCGAAATTGATTCATCGATGCGGATTGTACACTTCTGCGATTCTACACCTCGAAACTGATGAAAGGTGCCCATCAACATTGGTCCGGAAAATCGACTTCCGAGTACAACTCGAGGCAGTGCAAATGCCGAAAACATGCAAAGCATAGAGATGCATAAAGCATATTCAATAAATCATGTGATTGTAAGAAATCGAAATCATATGCAGCATGCCAGTTCGGCTGCATCCCGTCTAATAGCTTTCGCTGAGCTGTTTTAGAAGTTGGTTTTGTTTCAGCCTTTCAAAATGATGCATCCGCGTTTTGGAATGAAGAAGAAGTTCTCGTTTGCATAATTAGCAAGCACTCACTTTTATCATGTGGGCACCACGGAAATCCACAGGAAGCACGTCGCTTTATCAAGAAACATTCCCTGGTCGTGGAATTCCCTTTTCTTGAGCCTCTTTCATGAGTATTTCACAGTTTCTGCACCAGGAAATGAAAGGGGGGGGGGACAAAGAACTTCGAGGGCACCGGAAACTGAGGGAAAATAAGGCAGTATTAAGTGATACGGAATCTCTGCACCTCCATACGGTTAATGCAATGGAAGAAAGCAGCTTCCCAGCAGTTGAATGAAGAGTCCTGGGGTAACTACTTTGAAAGACTCTTAAACGAACCAAGCAGCAGCAGAACCGTACTAGAAACTTTTCAAAAGGAATGCAAAGAGGAGTGCACATCAATATTTGAGATAGTGAAAGCCGTCCAAACTGAAAGGAGGAAAAACAGCTGGAGTAGATGACGTTCGACTAGAAATGATTAAGTATTGAGGTATAAAATTTTCCTGTGGCAACATTGCATAATTCAGAGGGGCAGGGCAGAAGGTAGAATTCCCGATGATTTGAGTAAAGCGTTCATAGAACCATATATAAAAAACGGAATAAAGCTAAATGCGAGAATTATACAGGAATTTCTCTAAGTGTTCCAGGTACGATTTATGCAAGCATACTAAAAAAGAGGTTGAGAAAGATTATGAAAGAGAAACTTGGAGAAGAACCAGCTGAGATCAGGCCAAACAAGGAGGTTGTCACGATCAGATTTTCACTTTAAGACAAATAGTTGAGAAATTGTGGAAATATGACAAGGATCTGTACTTCCTTTTGGTCGAGCTGGAAAAGACATATAACAAGAAGCCCAAAGAAAAGTTTTCTAAAGACTACAATTATATGGGTGACTGAAATATTATACAAAGCAGTATACAGTCTATATTTAAGTGGTCGTCCGCGGGGTTAGCCTAGTGACTTTGCGCTTCGCAACCATATCCCTGGGGAAGAAGTGTCCTAGGTTCGATTCCCATCGACGACGTGAGGAGCTTAAGGATCTTCGTCAGCCATAGCCAAGTTAGCCGGTCTTGGGCGTGGACAGCAGGGTTTTTTCCGCCAGTTTATCTGGGGTTTTTCATCTCGCAAGGAGGCAAACCTGACCCGTGAACACACAGGCTACAGTCATAGAAATACGGCAAGGAAGGCAAGGGGAAACCACCTTGAGTCACTATCTCCCTAGTAATCAGCTGCAACTCTCTCAAAAGAGGAAGCCACAGGATCAGATCAGATTTAAGTGGTCAGTCAGCAGTTAGAATTGGAAGAAATACAGAAGATTGTTTGATGTAAAAACTGGAGAAAAAACAAGGATGCACGTTATCTTCTCCTTTATTTATCATGTATGTGGATCACATTATGAAAGAAATTGGCAATGGGCTTGATATTATAATTGGAAATGTCAAATTTAGCCCTTTGCTTTATGTAGATGATGTTGTACTCTTAAACTCCTTTCATGCAAGTCTCCAGGATACACGTAACTAAACTGAATAACATCTGTAACAAGTTTGGTATGAAAAATTATCAACCACAATTACGAAAATAGGTAGGAATATGGAAAACTGTAACTGTATTCTGAATGGGGAACCTATTGAACAAGTAAAATATTTCAGCTGTTAGAATTGGAGATATTATGCACAATTTAGTGAAGATGCAAGTTAAATCTGGAAATAGAGAATAGAATAAGCAAAACGTATGGTGAGAAACCAGTGAATAAATTTATGTGTAATAAGAGCGAGATTAGCCAAATCATCAAACTAGCAGTATACAAGACAGTGTTCAAACCAGTTTTAAGGTGTGGATCTAAGAGTTGGTTTGGAAATAAAGACCCAGTCAAAGACTAAAGGCTGCTTATATGAGAGTTCCGTAAAAAATAGGGTCTTTAACAGATGGCATCAGTGGCAAAATCATATTAACATGAAGATATTATATAGGAACTTGATATTATTAGCATTCAAGAATGTGTCAGAAGAGCTAATCTAAGATGGTATGTCCACTTAAGTAGAACAGGTGAAGAAAGATTAGCAAAACAGATATTTGATGCCAAGATGGCAGAAAAGATGACAAGATGGAAGACCAAGGTCTAGATGGATTGACTCGGTCAGAAGTGCCTTACAAGCACGAAATGTTATAATTGACACTATTGGAGTGCTCACAAGTAATAGACTGATGTGGAGGAAAATTGTTGTTAGGAGATTAATAATAATGTAAACCTGATTATGTAGTGCTGTCATAGTAACCTGGACACTCCTTTGGGATATATATATCAAGAAATTGAAAATAATGATGATGATTTATACTAATTTTTGAGAAATTTTTAAGTTAGAGTAATTCGTGAATGGTACATACCGCTAGTGCTGCTGATGCCAAATTTTACGGCAGAAATCATTGCTCATTTGATTAGGAAGTACACAGCATCACTTGTTTCATGTGCATTTAAGGGAAGGATCATACAGGATCATAGCTCTGAAATTAAGCTGGTCCTCTCTCAGACACACGTTGCAAATTTTCTAATGTTTTTTCCATATTAATAAGTAGCTTAACTTCAATCTTTCTGTCTACATCATAGGTGACCAACAGCAGGCCCGTGGGCCGCATGCAGCTCGTAACGTGATTTTGTGCGGCCCGCGGTAGGATAAAAACTATATTAAATTATATGTATTATCAATTTAGCTATTAGTTTCGACCGCAGATTTTGTGATTGATATACTAGTTACTGTATATTCATTATTTCTGAAACGAAAACAATTTATATTATCAACACAATAAGAATACTCAATATGTGAATGCACATTCTCAACTATGAGGGAGGTTAAATCGTCACAAAGAAGCCGACTGACTGGATTTCTTACTAATATCGTCATCATCGTTGAAAATCGACTTTGATGAACTTGTTGCCGCACATGAACGCCCACAGTGTTCTCATTAAGTTTGTGTTACATGTAAAAAAAACAGAAATATGTAATTAAATTTAATTTAACAACTTATATTTAAACCAATCGAGTATTTTATATTGTTCTCCCAGTAGTAAAATGATTTAACAAATATATAATTCAATACATATAACTATTGCCTTGAAAAATGCAGAGTTTATTTTTATTTAAAAGTGTGAGGCCCGTGACGCTACCACTCATCATATATTGGCTCTCGTATAGAATGAAGTTGGCCACGCCTGGTCTACATATTAAAACTGTAACGACCATAATAAATATTGTTAAGCCCTCCTAATTTAGAGTGCTTCTAATGATGGTTATACTATTATATAAAGAAAGAGTCCTGATGGAATTAATAGTATACTTAGCAAGCTCTTTATAATGCTTCTAACATGGAACTAAACTTTTTGTTATTTTGTTTATGACGGCGCGACAATGATTCGAAGAGGCATCAAAATCCGTACTATTTGTCAAAATATGATCCTGCTTGTTATCCTCCATACCTCTTTCACCGAGGATTCGTTGCCTCAAATCCAACCACTTTTCGCAGTAATTTATAACTTTCCGCAATTGATATACACGATGCATTTACGTAATCTTACGACTGTTAAATGAGGGGACTTTCTTGCCTATTCTTAAGCATAATTCATTCTTCTGAATACACGGATTTTCACTCCTAAAGTTTTGTTTCCCTTTTTATTCCCATCAGTTTCTTTCTCTCGAGTTGAGAAAACATTAAGAATAGAAATAAGAAAACAATCGATTTAAATGATTTAACATATATCAAATCCTAAGTCATTCAGAGGTGGAAGGGAATGACTGATTCGCAGAACACAAAAAAAATTGTCTGCACTCTTATGTCACTAATTTATGGGTTGAATCAGCATTTAGTTTTACAAATTAATCAATAACGATCCGATCAGCATTTATTTTCCAAATTCGTGAATAGCCGAATATTGTGAAGGGATATATCGCTGGAGGTCGATAAAACGATCCATTTAAAGAAACGAATAGCTGAAGAAAATCCATGGATGAAGACAAGCGGGAAAGATTAGATTCGTTATAGTGAAGAGCAGTTATGCAGATTCAGAAAACGACCATGCTGTCAATCTCCACACGTTTGAGACACGTTATTAGCTCTAGAGATATGATCGAAACTGCCGTAAATGTATCCTTCCACATTGAGAAGTTGCAAGAGCCTCTGTTTTGTGCAGCAACTACATTCTCAGAGTTCTCACCTCCCTCTCACCACATTCACTCGCAAGACACATCTGTGTGCAGTTTCAATAAACGTTGATTAGTTGTAAAAGCGATCCGATTTTAAATAACAGCTGAAAAGAGAAGAACATTTATGAACACTTACGGCAGCGCTAGTGAGCCGGTCTTATTTGAAAATATCAATTTCCCGTCTCTTGCCAGCTGGTGCATATTGGTTTGATAACGCAGGCAAATGACAGGCCTAGTGTGAAGAACATTAATGTCTCTCTCTCTCTCTCTCTCTCTCTCTCTCTCTCTCTCTCTCTCTGATTTGCTGAAGCAGTGTCTTCTAAAATTACAGTAATAAATTCGGTGCATAAATAATAAATTCCGTGATTCAGTCACGGAAAAGAAATAACCCGTATGTAACCAAGCACATTTTAAGCTAATGTAGGCATCTCACTGTTCATCTTCCTCTACTCTCGCAAAGAAATAGAGGGAGCTGGTTGTTTAGAATTATAACACGTCACTAAGGCAGTTATTAGGTTTGTTAAATCTGAGCGTTCTCTGGAAGTTTTGCTAATTTAGTGGTGAAAAAGCAGTTTTCAGAAGAGAAACCTGTCGCATCCGTATGAGACCAGGCAACCCACAGTCACTTGAATAGCACTGATAAAAGTTTTTTTCTAGTTCTAGACTGGATTCGGATGTAGTTCTTTCCAACCAAAAACACATTCTCGTCACTGACTAAATTGAGCAGGCAAGGGGAGGAGGGGGGGGGATATTAGCATTTTCCTGAGCGGCAACGCTCCCTTCCACAAAGCTGGTGTTTGGAAATATGATTTCCGACAAATCATTCTTATCTGAATCGTGATATTAACGTTACAAAACAATTTTTATTAAAATCAGAGCGATAAAAGTTGCTGAAGTTCAATTGTTAGAAAAATAACCCCAGTTCCAGGAAAAATACGTCAAAATTTGAATTTAACAATTTTGTCATTCAATGTATAGTAGGCCAAGCGCATTTAGTTTCATTTTAAATTATTTTTGATGTTATATTTTCATAGCTCCATACGTTTTAGAATGTGTTTATTTCTAAACGTGAAATGTTGTGAAGACCAGATTTAATGTCTGAATACATTGTGGGGGAAGTGTGAGCACTGGCACAAACAATCCGATGACAGAATGGTAACTGAAAGTGACCCAACGGATGGATATTGCCACTGCTGTACGTTGGACTGCTGAGAATGTTCACTAAAAGTTTGGAAAGAGAAAGCTTGTTCATAACCCAGTTCAACGGCACTGATGTTATTGTAATAGTTGAGCAATAGCTGATTGGTTTGTAATCGCTAACTGGAATTTTTACGGTGCTTTCTATAACTTGATAAAAATCTGTTTGTCTTGGCGTCTCCTCTGAATGAGAGTAAATATCACAGCTGTTGACATTGCATCCACATGCAAGAGTGCTTAATTAAGTACCTTTCCTTAGGAAATGAATGCTCCATAAACATGAATAATTCGCCTGTTTAACTGCCAGCTTACAAGTTATTGTTTATTCACACACCGACGACACATTACTTTAATTGAAGTGAAGGTCATTTTAGTTTATGAATAAATATTTCAATCCGTGAAGACCATGTGTAACCTCTATGAGCATCTCCACAAAGTTGTTCCAGATGATCTTTACTCTTCTCCTAATAAGGTGTATTTTGAGAAATTTTAAATGAATCATTTTCAGTGTCGATGAGTTTGTATGAAATGCTTTGCCTCTCCTCTGCTATAAAGTGCCATTCTATGACACTAATTGTCCTGTAAGATTTCATATCAGAGATCGAAAGCATTTCTTTCATATTCAAGAAAATATAAATTTCGAAATATTAAATTGCTTCTAAATTATCTGCTTTGTATTACCGTTGACAAGATTTTCAGTAACTTCACTATAAACTTAAATTTAAACTACTCTTGAAAAATGTGAAAATGTATTGAAATCTATTATATATATATCCATCAAGTTTATAATAGTTTTTGTATAAAAAAATAAACAGTATCTATTAAAAATCGATCTACCTTTGGAGAGAGAGCACGTAAAACATCAACATATGAACAAATATTGAAAAACAATTTCTTATCCTCTTTTATTTTGCGTTCTTCAGTTTGTTTGTCAAGTGGATATTTGGTTTTATTTATACTTATCTTATATTTTTATTATTACAGTTTCGTGTATCACTGTCTACAATCTCCATTGCAAATTTCAAAGATCGTAATTGCTAAAAGTACAGGAAAGTTCGCAATAACACCTCTATATGTTCGTTTCATTCAAGTTTTAAAATTTAGTCTTTCATTTAAAAAGAGTTGTGGTCAGAACAGGTCCAAATCCAAGCGTGCTCCATAAAATAAAAGCTTTGTTTATCTCTTTATATCATATACAATACATGTGGAATAATATACAGTACAGTGCAATACAATACAATAAAATCCCTTTTTTTATTTTTATTTATTTTACATATTCGCAAAACCATTTTACAGATCAAACATAAGTCTTTTTCAAGCTACTCCTGGCCTCGAGTTTATTTATTTTGAATGTAGTATGTGTGTTTGTGTTTTGAGTTTTATTTTTATACAAAATTTGGTTATTTTGTTTAAAATGATGCTGATTTATTGAAATTTCTCTACTTTCTTTTCCTTTCATTCAGAAGTGTTCTCTAATTTGTATGCCATTAATATGAACAGCTCTCATTTTTTCCCTTAAAAGCACATTTTAGTTTGTTATTCACACCTGACGTCATTTCACGTCGGATGGTCACCCCCATACTATTCCCTTGCACATCTCATTCGATGTGCAAGGAGCCTTCGGTGATGCGTGTTGGCCAGTCATAATAAATCAATTAATAGATTAAAAATGCCCAAGAAACTTACTCTACGTTACAAAATATTATTGTACAGACAGAAGAGCAACTGTGACATTAAAAACCACAACTGTCGGTTGCTCATAAAGTTCCTGCTGTGGGTCAGGTTTCTGGAACATCCATTACGACTCGGTCTTAAGAGTTCCTTTCACTACTGACACAAAAGTCATAGCCTTCGCCGATGATAATGATTCGGGGACTCGACGGTTTACAGGTAGAAGTAACGGCCAACAAAGAACTCTTTAAAATTGCAGAGTGGGCACGCGAGAAAAAAAGTTACCTTCAATAGCACAAAGTCTAAAGTGTTCCACATCGATGGCAAAAAATCAAAACAACCTGTAACGATCTTCCTAAACGGAGAATTTCTCGAGGTAGCCAGTGAGTTAAAATACCTAGGATTGATAACCACCCAACCGGCCAAGACGTATGTATTCGTCCAGGTTACCACAGATGCGAAGTGCATATTAAAATTATAATACCATTGATATTATATTGAAATATATGATGGATACCAAGTGTAGAGGAGTGATGTATTTTATCCATATTGACGGCGACGTGGATGAAAAATTTACCTTCAATAAGCACATCTCATATGTTGTCGAAAAACACTTACAAGTAGTAAACCTCCTAGTTACCACTGATATCTTATGCTGCACCTGCCTGGAAACATACACTAAAATCAAAGATAAACCGACAAAAAAGAAACATAGTTCAACTTCTTATAGCCATACGTATAAGTAAAGGATACAGGACAATATCTTTGAAGGCAGCTTCACTGCAGTAGGTGGCCTCACTCTGCAAAGACAACATATATTAAGGAGAAGGAAAGCTCCGAAAGCGACGATTTTCAAATATACACTGACGGAAGCAAAACCGAAGGGAACGTCTGTTGTTCTTTCATTACATACAACTGACAGTCCATTATACAAAGAACGCTGTTCTAGGATGCAACCTCTCGGTTCCAACAACCAAGCAGAACAACTTGCTATAGTTCAGTCACTTACATATCTCCGGCAATTAGAACTCAACACCTCTCATCAAAATACAGCAACAATTTACAGTGATAATAAAAGCACTATAGACGGCATAAAAAACCAAAACAACCATATAGCATTAATAGAACAGACAAGAAATCTGATTCGAATCTCACTCTAGAGGAATGGGAAATCAAGTTATGTTGGTTGAATGTGCATACTGGAGTAGCAGGAAACGAGGGAGCCGATCAGCTGGCTAAAGAAGCAGTGAAAACGAACGGCTAGAAAAAAGTTTGTCAAACCTACTCGAAATCTGCTATAAAGACACTTGCAGAAGAGAAAAGCCTAGACATATGGGAAGAAGAATGGAATGCATCAAAAATCGGATCAACAACAAAAGAATTCTTGCCAAGCATCAGAATCAGACTCCCGCTGAAAAGACATGCGATTTCTCTAGGTTTAATCACGCTACTAACGGGACATGGAAAACTAAGACACTACTTACACAGATTCCATATCCTTTAATCTACAGTCATGCATTTGTAGTCCACATCTTCAACAGACTGCTGACAACATACTCTACAACTATCAGCTACTGGACTCCATCTGGATGCCGCTAATACAACACGTCATCACTTTCGGAGACAAGTGGCCATTGTCAAAACAGAAACTTATCGAAAAGCATTACTCAGATTTAATTAATTTTGCCAATAAGATCCAACTTCCAGTGCTTGTGATATAACATAAATTATTGCTATTGTGTGAATTATATGGTGCTAATACATGGATAATATGGATATATAAAAATATAAATGTAAATATGAATATTGATACAAAAATCTAAATATAAATGTTAATCAGTACTTGCAAGCTACATGCAATATAAGCATTGTATGCAATGTAGCATGTAGGAATAAATTACCTCCTGGTAGGGATACTAGGAGGAAAACGCAAAAAGAAGAAAACAACACATACACATAAAAATTCAAACCATATAATATTTGATTAGTGGAAATGTTTACATTTTAGGAATAAGTAGGAATGCTTCTGAATAATTCTACGAAGGACAGGCGTTGACTGAAGCACTACCCTATTGTCCATACTTGATGCAGCGTTTTGCAACATAATGTAAAAGATTATATAGGTGAAACAGAAAGCTTTGCTGCAGTGCACGCTGTTGAACATATATTATTTAGTAGTGTATAAAATAAGAATGTTATATATTACTTTATTAAAGATTAAAAGATGGGTGGTATAACAACCAGAACCTCGTGGACTAAATAACTGTCTTAAATAATTGTAATAAAGATTAAATATGGCTATTATAACAATAAGAACCGCTTGGGCTAAATAGTTGTCTTACGATACTTTTTAATAAAATAAATCCATAATCGACTGTTATCTCCATGCACACTACGAAACTTCATATAAAGCGCTAGCAGCAGCTCTCTATTTTCCGTAATTGTTTGTCAGCTGAACTAATCCATAAAATAAAATTAAACCCCAAAGATGGCCGACACATGTCACTCAAAATGATTAATTGCTTGTTGGCGATTTTTTTGCGATTTCGCAGTAGTGGCTGAATGATTTTCTAGATGAGACGTGGCATTTGCTGAGGCTCGGGGGTTTCCTGTCTGTCAAATCTGAAATCTTCATCATTAAGTAAAAAGATGAATCATCAGAATAATATTTTCGGAAGTCGCTAGTACAGAGGATTATCTCCGAGATAAGAAATTCAATTTTTAAAGACTGAAAACTGGGAGGCTTTTTCTGTCTGCTTGGGAATAAATGACGTAGTGAATATGATCAGATGACAGCAACCATGTGGTCAAACTTACTTTAAAGTAAGTTAAAGGGTTTTATTTTCTTTGGATGGATAAGACGAAACTGACCGTCTCTTAAAAATGCAGACACTAACATAGAATAAATTAAAAAAAAAACTAGTTTACAAAATGGGTTGATCAGTTTGCGAGTTTTTTAAACATCGAATCTTTAACTTAATTTTCCGTGGCTACTGTGAGTTCTAATAGATGATTCATACTTTTATCTACTCAGCGGAATGAATGCATCAATATAAAAAGTGTTTGTATGTTATGGATATTATTTCTGGGAAAACTCCCATGTTACTCCTCTTAACAAACTATTACATTTACGGCTATTTTGCCTGCTTCTGTTTAGGAGTGCCCCTGTTTAAATGTCACTGGCTATTTACTCATGGATTCTTAGGGCATTGTAGATGTATATTTATCAAGAAATATATGTAGCATAAAGGAAAAGAAATTTGCACATACCTTTTTCTGGGTGCTGTGACTTTTCTTCTTTCAGCGATGCCCAAACTACTCTGTGTGTGTGTGGGGGGGGGAATTAGGCAATGTGGGAGTATTAAAATAGAAATGGAAAGAACCCAGTTTTTTTTTTTTTAATAATATATATATATATATATATACATATATATTATAAGGGATGGGCGGAGCGTTTTTTTTTTATATATTTATATAGGGTGGGAAAGGGTGAAAGGGGTTGAAAACAGCAACTGATTTTTAGAGGGGGGGAAGGGGGTTGACGTGGTGCGGTCTGTTTCGACAATTCTTGGTCGTCGTCTGAACACATGGAGGAAGTGGATGCTATGTCAGGTCGGGTAGGTGCTTCTGCTTTTGAAGTGTTTGTGTTATCGCCTATTAGTTGGGGTTGTCACCTCAATTTTATGTTGTGAAACTTCCAGGCCTCGGAGATTATGTAGGGCCTGTGTACGTTGATAGAGTTCGCGTCACATTTTATGGCTATTGTTTCCGATATTCTAAGCATTATTTCATTGTCTGGTCTGTTTACTATGACGCCTTGTCGATCTGCGGGGTATATTTTTGTTCAAGGGGGTGAATAGCTATTTCCGTTTTTCCTGTGCTTTGTATTCGATTTTTCTTTTTGATTTTGCGTTTTTGATTTTGCGTATTTAAATGTTCTGGAATAGGGATGTTACAATCACAGAAGTGTTCTTGTAGTCTTGCCCATAAAGACCTGATGGTGGAACCTATGTAGGTGATATCACAGTCTTTTTGGCAGGGAAATTTATAGACTACGTTGTGGTGTTCAAATATTTCTTTTTGTGTGTGAGATTTAGTGGGTTTTAGGAGATTTGCCAATTTTTGGTTTGTGGTGAATACCAGTTTGTAGTCAGAATGTTTGAAGATGTATTTGTAGGCTTTGTATGTGTTTTGGGTGTATGATAATTTGATAATTTTTTGTGTAGGGAAGTTTTTTTGTACTTGAGTTGTTTTGGCGGTTTTTGGCAGTCTTTGTGTTTGTATGTAATTAAACACTTTCAAACATGTAGTACGAACATCGAGATATGAACAAATGCCTGCACACGACATGCTTACGCTGATAACAAGAATATGCCAAACAGGCTGGTAACCAAATTCATGTGCATTCAGTCATTTTTCTTTTTAAATTCCTCCTTTTGTTTACTGTTAATTAAATTAAAACTTTTCATTATGAATAACAGAACAAAAAATAAAACAATATATCCAGCATATCTGGATTATTTACCACGTACAAGGTAGGGCTATAAATCCAAAATTAACTGATCAACATCTTCTCTTTTCAATACAAGGAACACACACACACACACACACACACACACACACATTGACTGATACAGAAGAGGTAAAATTTGTTATGGTACAGAAGATACTGTTTGGAATGGCTACTACTTACATTTCCCTGTTTATTCTAGCATACAGTATGAAGAATGCTTTCAAGCTATTGGAAATCATGGAGAAACCCTAACATTTCTTTATTTCGAAGTGTTAAAATTGTTAATTTGCATACCTCTGTTATAACGTGTATTGCTCGGATATAAATTGTGGGGGTTTGGGAGGTTTCCGTATTAGCTAGCAAAGAGTATTCCGCAGCTGTTCTGCCAAGAGTTACATGACGAAGTGCAGTTTGTTGGTTGCCGAGACCAGAATTAGCTGAGTGCTGTTTTAGCTCTGCCTTAGGAAAGAATTCATCAGCGCATATTATACTGCTCACAGGTTCTGGCCTTGTTACTAAATATATGCGATTGAATTCCGTTTAGGATGTAAGTAACCATAATACATGATTTTTAAAAGTGTGAGAGGGAACCAGTCTGATACGGGGTTACAGGGAATGAAAAACTGCAAACCCGATGAGCAATAAACACGATTAACATTATATACTGACTGCACAGTCTTAATTCCTTCGGTTGTATTTTCAGTTAATCCAGACTCTCTTCCAATCTGAAATGCCGCGCGAAAAGTCAAGCAAGATATCTATCTTTTATTTTGCGGATAAAGGCAAACCTCTCAATGCTTTCTTTCATGCACTAAATTATTAAAAGCAGCAAGATTCTCTTGAAATAAACAGCCTCTACTTATTAAAAACTGATCTTGTCCTATATCAGTCCTTAGAAATCGTTGATGTTTGATAATCGAATGAGGTGAAGTCAGAATTTAGATATTTATTTGTGAGGAAATATATACTAATCTTAAATTCCCAAATACATGAAACCTATATACTGTAGACACATAAAAAACGATTTTAGTTATAACATAAACTCGAAGGAAGGGGGGAAACAAACATCGCTGTATATTCATAGTCTGATGCAATCTAAGATCTTCTTAAACTTTTTCCTAATCGCGATCCCTTTTCTCCCGAGAAATGTTTACACAGCCCCGGATATATAGGTATATAAAATAGGCATACAAATCAAACATTTACTGATAATAAATCATAAAGAAATTTTAAAATAATTATTTGGTATACATATAATTTTACCATTTATTAAAGACGAAAACAAATTTGCATACTAATGAAATTGGATGTGCATAAAATATTAAATTGGCTGAATTTTTGATATTGCGGGACGTTGAGTATCTTCGACATTTTTCAGAGTTGATCAATATTTTGAATTTATAATCGCCAATGCTGAGAACGCCGCTTCGCATAAATACGTACAAAATGGCAGAAGTATGTTTAAGGCCATTTCAGAAATTGTTGGAAATTCTGTCCTAATCCCAATCCAAAATTCATTTAACGATTTTTTAGGAATCTCAAGTTTTACAAATTCTTCTTGAACTTTCAATGGCAGACAAAAACTGACGTTTGTGATTTCAACTGAGTATGGTTTATGAACCCGACTTAGTTTTTAGAATAAAAATTTGAAGGGAAGTATTTCTGAAACTGTGTCTCCAGGCACTTCAGATGATAACTCTGACAAATATTTAATTGTCAGAGTTATCATCTGAAGGGTATTTTCAATTATAAAATCATCTGTAGTTGTAAACATTTCAAAAGAACCATTTTCCACCCTATTCTTCCATATGTTAACTTTTTTAGTAGAACTTTCGATTTTGTCTTTTAACACAAATATGTTACAATTTTTTCCTCGAAGCGACATGTTCAAATCATTGAGTGTTTCGAAAATATCCGACAAATAACAGTTTTGACAGCCATAAGTCATTATGAAAAAATTTAACAAAATGGGATTTCTGCTCAGTCAAAAATATCAAAACTTCATCTTTCAATTTCAATAATATGTTTAAAATTCGCCCTCTTGAGAGTCACTTTACCTCTGCATGTAGTAATAAGCTTTTCTAAACGGAGTCCATGTCTTTGCTAAGGTTTGAAAACAAACGACTGTTAAGGGCACGGCTTTTAATGAAGTTAATGATTTTGATAGTATCGCGAAGCAACATCTAAGGTGATTTTGTTTTCCTACGAGTGCCTCCCTATGGATCATGCAGTGAGTAAAAGTGATATGTTCATTACACCAGCTTTAACTTTTGCTACATATCCAACAATCTCGCCCCAATACACTTTTTCCGCTGTAAGCCTTCGTTTGTGAAAAATTCATCGACTTTAAGATATAAATCTTCCCCTCTTGTGTGCCCTTTCAAAGGGCGAGAAAACAATAATTCCTCATGTATGCTTCCTTCATAAACATATCTTACATAAAGTAACAACTGTGCCATTTTAAAAATATCCGTTGTTTCATCTAACTGAATTGCAAAATTTGGGGATAAAAAGTATGGGGATGAAATTTAGAATACAGAGATGAAATACAGAGCTTACAAGTCTAGGTGACCCCCACACGTAGTGCAAGTCAAGGCTACTCGTGGCAAAGGTGGATAAGCTCTGATCACTATTCTTAATATTTATCCTTAATGCAAAGCACATCTCCTGGAGGAGATGTATGATGCTATGTATTAAACATCTCCTACTTTAGGAAATTCTTACTTTAGTTTCATATTTTAGAAATCAATGCTTATAGCTTTTTCTGTTGATTTTTCTGTTGCTAAGTCGTATTTGCCTTGCGCAGAATATGAAGACATTTCTTCGGATTTTGTTTTCTGTTTATTGGAATATTTGTCAGAAAAGACTTCAGTACAGTATCGTCTGTTTTGTTTTTACTGTTGTTGGATTTCGTTAATCTGCTTTAGATCTCTGAAGAATTCTGAAAGTTGGGACCAGACGGCACGAAGACTCAACATAAGCGATGTTACATTGCATCATAGTTAGCTATTGATTTTATATATTCCTTTAATAGAACTAAATTATTTCTGATCGGGTTAATTTCTGATTATTTCTTAGTAAATGTTGCACTTGTCTTCTCGTTATAAGAAGCACGGAATATCTTATAAAGAATACCGAATATTTCTAAAGACATGATTTCGTTTAATTTCAATTGCATGTCATTAATAAACAGTACTTTGATGAGTTTGAGAGTTTTGTAATTATCGTTTTTTCGATGCTGGCTTTCATGGGGTAAAAACGGCATAACTAATAATTTGTCCAGGATGTTGGAAGTTTCATGATAATCTTCGCGTTAGTAATGAATTGTGCCACTATCGCATATATATTTTTGCAGTTATGGATGGTAAGAAATGAAGTTCAAATAATTCCGGTGTTGGGTTTTAGGATAATATTTAGTGTCTATGTCGCCAATCGATACGATGATCGCATCGCTAAATTCAGAAAACTGATTTATTTCTTCATATTCAGTTGAGAATTTTGGCTCATACGTCAGAATTGGGGGCGAGATATCACGTGCACCAGAAATAGTTCGTTACCTTAGTAACATCAACGCCAGCCAATGCAAAAGTAGCATCAGATGTGGGGGATACTTTCGTCAAGTAATTTAATTTATTGATGCGGGAGTATTAAAAAGTAAAATTTGTAATCACATAGCTTGAATATACTAGAAGAAATTTTGTTATCTCTGATAAACATTTGGCAAAGGAAGTGGGTGTGTTTGTACATTACGATATGTGGTATTGAATATCCTGACTAAAGTGTTTATAAAGGTTGTTCAGATTTCTTTTGTAATTTTAATTGATGAAACGCTTTACCAGTCTACTTGATAATGTCTGTTAGAGGGTCATCTGATATTTAAGAGCAAGTGAATCATTCAATTCGCGTACGAGTTTATTATGGTATTCGTTTTTATGTATAATAACGATAAGGTCTTTATATTGTTTGCTAATTATAATGTTTTGCTTATTTTCTATGATTTAATGAGGGTAAGTCAAGAGATTTGTTTCGTTAATATTTCCTTTTGTTTATCTGATCTGATTTTCCCTTTCAGTCGTTTCCGACCGTAGGTGACTTTGTATTCATTGCCCACAAAATATTCCTGGTGAGAGTTTTACAGGGTAGTTCACCATTGCTTTCCCCAATCTTATACGGGCTCGGAACCGGCATATGGCTGGGACGTATTCATGACTGTAACCCACGTGTGTTCACGGGGCCGGTTTGCCTGTTCCGGGGGACGAAAAACCCGAGTTTCCGGGTGATAAATTCCCCTACCCCCGTATGAGACAGGCTAATTCACTTAGTCGAAAGAGACCAGATAAAGGTTCCTCACGTCACTGAGGGGAATCTAACCCAGGTCTTTCCGACTAAATGGCTTCGTCTATACTGACTGAGCTACGGAGGCTCTTTTTGTTTATAACGCTATGAATTTTCTTGGAAGAAAAACGTTTTCTTAGGATTCTTTCGAGTTTTACACCCTTTCTTATGAAATTTGTAGAGGGGCGAGCAAAATCAAGTTCTTTATTTAACACTTCATTTAATTAGGAAGTAGGGTATGACAATATAGATCAGCCGGCAACCGAAGTTGTAATGAGAGGATTCTGCAGTTGATGTATTCGAATATTTGATAAGGAATACGTGTCGCTGCAGCTTCGTGGATTTTAGTTCATCTTTGTCATATTCTGTTATCGAGGACATTAATTATGGCGCTATCGCAGTTAATATAAACCTTATAATACTGACTACTTCTCTACCAAGGACAAAGTGGTCCTTTCATAAAGATCTGTTTCCTCGGATCGGCAATGCGCTTACAGAGGATGATAGCGATTATTGGGAATTTTGAACCATTCTTCCTGTACAAACTGTAGCATTTAGAGGTGGCCTTTTCCATGAAGAAATCGGATAATACCCGAAAATACCACAATTTGAGCACTGGATAATGTACGTTTTTTGAATTTTTATTGTTTTTGTTATAATTCTCCATCGAAATAAATACTGAAATGATATAACATGATACAGCAAGACTAAACAGGTAAGCAAGGTGATCATATCAAGCCGGACTATGAAACTTCTCCCGCACCTATTTCGTTTTTAAGATATTTTCAAAATCTTTACCATCATTAAAGTGTTTTGCAGACATCTTGCCATAGCGAGGTTCTGCTCAAAGACATGTTGCTTACACATTAGCTACTTTGTTTTTAAATATTTCTCTTCTCGTATTCCTTGAGACTCTCGAATTTTTAAGACAATTCTTTTGAAGTCAAATATCTACAATAGCTACACAATCTCTTACAGTATTCTTTCTGGTGGGGATCATAGTTTCAATGGGTCACCCATTCTCGATATGGCCTCAAGCATAGTTCTAATGCGTTTTCCAGTGGATGAACGGTCACCTGTTCGCGGGAAAATGCCTTGAAACTGTGACAACCAGCGAACAGTCTAAAAATAAAATAATAGACAGTAAAATGAGAAATTGTAAAATGTCTTGGGCATTTGAGTTCGCAAAGAGAGCGAAGAATGGAGAACCTTCCTGGTATTAAGTTTTATTTAACTTAATAAGAAATAAGATCTTTATTTAACTTTATTTTATTTCTTTATGAAAGAAAAAAAATGGGAAAGACCAAAGTTGAAGGTATGAGTACACAATTCAATGGGGATTGTACAAAGTCAGTTTGTGACCTTTAGCAAATAGAAATCTTCCGATGATTTGGAAAAAAGAAATGATATACTGTCAAAAACATCTGGCAATTATATCATTTAATTACAGCCTGCTGGCCTAGTTCCTGTGAAAATAAACAGACGACCCCTGCCAGAATGATTTACAGTTAGGAAGAAACTTCCTCGAGTAAGTGATTCATGAACCACGAATTCTGTATGACAGCGTTTTTGTTCGGTGATGATTAAGTATTTGTATCTGCGTGTGTCAGGGGAGACCTTCACCTACGGTTGTGCATTTAGTCGCCTCCAGTTTATAAAATCGGACAGAAATCTTTTCAACATTGGCATTCTTGTGGAACATAAATTTAATGCAGTTACAATCATTTATTAATGCAAATGGTACCGAGAAATCCCAAGCGGATGTTGGAATGGATTGTTATTCTTGTGATTAGATTTCTATTGTGCGTTACTTGTATAATCAATAATATATTCGAGGTGTATTAATAAAAAAAAAATGAGCAAATCCGATATTCGCCCCGCTGTTGTAAACATCCGCAAAAGTCCTTTTTGAATTTGTGGCGATGACATAAAATCTTCGTTTCTGTGCTAAACCAGTTTTTGAAAAAAAGAAACAAAAAAAATAGTGAGTATGAGTAAGTGAGTTAGTTTATTAAACGTTTTAGTTATTTTTACAAGAGTTTTCATAAAAGGTTTATTATAATTAAGTTTTCATAAAAATAATACAACTAACTCGCGTTGATTTTAGGCTGAGATAACCCCGTAGAAATAGCAGCCACATTTGGGTTGACCTCTTTCTCTTATTGTGATCGCGACCGACATCGACGTTTATCCTTAAGACAGACAGAGCTTTGAATATGAAAACCAGTTTGATGTGTTCCATATGATTCGATTTATTTTGAAGTATAATTCCTTGACGAAGTTAGAGTGTGTCAAAGGACACTTGCAATTTTAAGATGTCATTAATGATCATTACTTCAATGATAAGACGAACAGTATATACATATACATAACGTTTGAATGTATTCCACAAATATTGTTTACGTGACAAGTGTTCCATAAGGTTGAGCAAGGACGACAGCAAAGGTCATACTGTGCCAGCTATAACATCCGGTAATGGGTATCATTCAAGGTAGACTTCATTTGGATTTTGACTGTAGTTTGGAAAATTTTGTTGATTTAAAAAATTCTTCGCTTGTTTCGAAAATCTACCTGATCAGACAGATCTGAATTAGCTTTGGTGTTTTCTCTCTATAGGATGTTCGGATTATATAACTGTATTCGTATTGTGGGGCTAAGGTATCAGTCTCATGGGGGGACGACATAAACAATGTCGCCCTCTATTGCTGGAGGACTTTTTTGATGCTGGAAGAGAATCTTTTCCAAGCATTTAAGAAACAGTTATTCCAAATTGGGTGGGCTAGTGATTATAAAATCTTAATACTCGAGTTTAGAGAACTAAACACGATATTATTTCAAGCCATTTCAGACTTCCAATAATCAGTGTGGTTGTTTTACACCAGATAATGAAATTTGTCCAGCACATAAAAGACATTTACAAAAGAATCACGTTACCGCGAAATTCGAAGGGTTGGCTTACTAGTTAGAGAGCAGATACGTTGTATATTCTTCCAACAAGGCATTCAGGTTTGTCAATTGCAGAAACTGAAAACGAATCGGTATGAATCTATCCATGAGTAGAAATTTATTGTTGGGCAGAAATTTGCGTGCAGTTTTCTAGAATGATGTGATTATTTCCCTTCTCGGGAATTAGCTAATATATACGCCCAGATTTGTTAACCTTTACTTTCTTTTTGGATTTGTTAATTTCTACTTTTCTTTTTCGCTACATTCATGAATGTACTGTTTGGAGATCAAATTTCAGTTCATAGAACCTTGTAGTGCATTTCAGTAGTTTAAGAAGTGAAATTTGCACTTTATTGCAAGAAGGATACAAGCTGGTAGATCGATATGAGGTCTTTCAGTATGAAGAAATTCTCTTTTGCCATCCAAATCCTACTCGAGCATATTTCCTACTTGGGTGTCTGAGATATCTTCTGTTTCTTTATCATTAAGGTTCTCTTCAGTGGGATTGTATGCAAGGGACATTTTTTAGGTTTAAGTGTGGTTATATGTTAAAGTAATTGCACGAGAACGGAGTTGCAATTTTTGGTTTTTCCATTTACGTTGATACAGTTTTGCTCTTCAACGTATTCATCCTGTCGAAATGTCATTATTTTCTTCTTATTCTGTGGAAGTTCATCACGAGACCTGCTTTTCTTATTAATTATCGAATGTTCGGTAATAGAATTATTCATTTCAGATTTATGTTTTATTTTTGAGGTTTGTTAGAGACTGATAATTCTACTCTTTGGCGCTTTCCTCCCTGATAGTGCTGTTCTTTGACCCGTGTCTATCGTTATGCCCTCTTGGTTGTGTATTTTCCTGAGATACAAGAAAAATGCTTTCTAATGCTATCCTCCTAGTTACATTATAAACATCATAATGAGATTTAGAAGTAGAAGATGTGTGTAAATGATTTCACCCTATTTTTGTTATGAGGCAAATTCTCTAACACATCATCATCATCATCATGTAGCTTCCTCAATGCGAGGATGCAGTACCATGTCCTTCTAGTCCTCTCTACAACTATTCTGTTTGTTTCAACATAGTGACATGATCCTTTCCATGATCCTGTATCATCAAACCATGTCCTTCTTTTGTAGCTCTTGATCCTCTTCCCATAATCTTTCCTTCCAAAATTGTTAGTGTCCTCTGTCCTGCTGATCCCCTCAATACATGGCCTGCCAGTCTCATCTTTCTCTGGATCATTTCCTGCAATAATGATTTCTGTGTTTTCATTCTCTGTAGCACCTCTGCATTTGTTGTGTGCTCTGTCCATGAGTTTTTCCAATTTCCAATTTCCTACATTTCCAAAGCTTCTATCAGTTGTCTTACCCTCTCTCTCTCTCTCTCTCTCTCTCTCTCTTTTCTGAATACTCACTTCAATATGTAAAAACTGGCCAAAAGAATGTCTTATCATTCTCTTCTTTGTTGCTATATCTACAGAACTTCTGCGAAGATCATTATTTTTCCAGAAGGCAACTTTAGTCATGGCGGTTCTTATTTTTATATCTTTATCTTATTTTCCATCTGCAGTAAAGTAGGTGCCTAAATATTTGAATTCTCTTGTGTGCTTAATTTTTAAATTGTTTATTAATAATTCTGGCTCGGGTCTATTTTCTTTTGAAGCGCTCATAGATTTGGTCTTTTTTGCATCTAAATGTAGGTCAAAATCTTTACCTTCTTCAATTAGTAAGTGCAGTAATTTAATTAATTTGTTTCTCTTCTCTGCAATTAGAATGGTATCATCAGCATATCTAAGAATGATGTTTTGTATACCATTGATACTGATTCCTATATTTTGTATTTTAATATTTTTCATCACTGTCTCACTGTAAATATTAAATAGATTTGGTGAAAGGATGCAGCCGTATCTAACTCCTCTTTACATTGTCACTTAATAAGTCTCAGAGATAAACAGCTATATTTTATGTTTGGAGTAAATCATTTTTATAAGTTTATGTACATGATCTTCTAAGTCTAAGTTTTCTAGAATATTAAACAGTTTATTGTGTTTTGCTTGATCGAAGGCTTTCTGAAAGTCTATGAACCATATTAATATGCTCGTGTTCCTTTCAAGAGATCTTTCTAGTAATGTTTTATGTTCCAGGATAGCATTAATGGTTCCCATTCCTCTTCTGAAGCCTTAGGTTGTTCAGTTCGCCAGTTAGGGCTTTTTCAGTTCCTTGGTTAACTACAGTTCTATAATCCTAACAATTTTGGGCATTATTTTTCTTTGGAATTGGCATGTAGAGCGATGTTGTAAAAGATTCAAGTATTTCTATTGTTTTATAGTTGTGCTGAATGGTGTCCACTAAGTAGGTGTTATTGTAACCAGTCAAAGCTTTCAGGAGTTTGCCGGGATGGTATCACACCCAGGTGATTTATTATTAGGAAGATTCTGGATTATGTGTTGCATCTCATGTCTTGTAGGTAGAGTGGTATCTGTTGCTGCATATGACCTAAGATGTCGTAAATCGTCGATCATGTTCTCTTCATTATCATAGAGATTTCATGACTATTCCACCCATCTCTCATTTATTTTTTCATTATCTACTATTATGTTTCGATCTTTGTCCTAGATGTTGTTAGATTGTGTTCGTTTTGCTTTTCCATTAAATTCTTTCACTTTCAGGAATGCTTCTCTGTTTTTTTATTTTTTGTAAGACTTCTTTTCTTAGCAGAAGTAATGATATATGTTTGTAGTTTGTTCCATTGAGAAGGCTCACTTTCATTTTGTAACTGTGCAACCAATAGTCCTGAAACATTTTCATTAAATTTTGATTTTACTGGTACATATTGTAGTATTTGTAAATCCCATTATGGATTTGTTTACTTAAAATTTTTATTGATTTCAGACGAATATTTATCAACATTAGGATTAATCACTGATCAGATCCATAGTCAGCACTTCGCATGAACTTTGAGTTCCGTATTCCATTGAAGTAACGCTTACTGATCACAATATAGTCTAACTGATTTTTGTATCTTCCATCAGAACTAGGTGTATCTTGCTGTTGGGTTTTGTTCGAAATAAGTGTTAGTTATGATGTGTCTGTTTGTTAGAGAAATCAACAAATCTAGGGCATCATTGTAATGCATATGCGGCGAAATGCAAAATCTGAAAATATCCGCAACTCGATAGGTTTATGACCCTTTTTAGGTGGGAGATGCACATATAAAAATCCCACCTAAGAAATCTTGTAAATAACTTCACATTTAATTTTGCAAATTTAGTGCAGATGGAGGACTTTATATTAGACCATCCGGAAATACTGTTTCTAGCGATCACACATGGAACTTGAGTGGTTCGAATAATTTAGACCGATAAATGAGATTCCTCCACCATCTAAAGCCATTTTATATCTTTATTAATACCACCTTAAAATTACTGAAATCCTGCTTGGTTTTGCATTATTTCATCCATATTTCCTTTGTTTTGTTTACTTTTTTTTACTCACTACATTCTTTCTAATCTTCCAAATAATCTGTGTTGATTATCTTGTGTGTATTTGTATTTCTTAACTTTCAGCTTCACTTTATTTGAATATTAATTAAAATGAGGACGAAATGATGATACTCTGTGAGGACATATCGCAGGCAGAGCCTTTTACCACAAGAGAATTTGAAAAATTGTTTCAGTTTAATGCTAGTTAGCTGATCGCATTTATAGAGACAGCAAGATATTCCCCGAACAAAATATAGAATCTTTCGAAAAATAAACGCTAAGACATTCGAATCTGGAGACGTAGAATTCAGAATGCTAGGATGAACCTAAGAGCATAAATGAAGATTTTAAAATGAAAACACGTGACCGGAGTAAGACACTTGAACCACTTAATGAAAAACATATTGGAATTCTAGTTTTCAATTATTTTACTGATGAGTTCAAATATTTTAAACCAGAAATGGGTTTGATTTAATTTAATTCAGTAGCACGGTTTTATCTTATACTTGATCGGTATATCCTTAGCGCTTAATAACTTAAAATTATAAACATCAGTTTTCCGATAACTTTCTGCACCAAAGATGCTTTATTATTATTATTATTATTATTATTATTATTATTATTATTATTATTATTATTATTTGGCGCAAGAAAAAAAAATGCACGCGCAATCATTTTTTACACTTCTCACGTCAGGTGAATCAGAAAGCCCTCATATTCTTCCTTCATGTACGCTATTTCATCTCAAGTATCTTTTTCTTAAAAAATGTCGCTCTATCACTTCTTTCCGTCTTTTTCTCCTCAATTTTCATTTAGTATATTATTGTTAGTATTCTTTCTAAATTCATTCTCATTAGAAACCACTTCCAGCGAAAGTTTTCGAGCATTTATTTAACACTTTCGTGTGTTAAACAAGAGTGTTACAATTATTACAAATGTTAAATACAAAAACGTTCCAGTGTTTAACATTCAACTTTGTTAACTTTCCGATAATTGTTTTCCGATGGTCTCATTCAAAAGCTTTATTCCAGATTAAAAATGCCATAATTTGGCTTTTATTAGGCTTCATTACTTTTACAGGAAAAAAACTATCAACATTTTATCCTCCTTTTCTAAAACCAAACTTCTCTGTTAGACCTTCCTTTATTTTATCAGTTATTCATGTTGCCTTTATTCTTTCATGTTATTACACGATAATGTTATTACTGTATGGTTGGTTAATAATTCCTCCTTAATCCTCCTTTATATATCGGAACAATAATACTCTTGGTCCAGTCATTAGAATTCAACACCTTTCTCCAGAACGTTTTGCGGATGTCACAAAACCCTTTCATTCCTGAACTATCTGCCAGATCTGATCATTTCAACAGGTAATCCATCAATCCGAGGGGATTTCCGTTATTCTACTTCTTCGTGAATGCGTTTTAACCACTAACAACTACTTTGAACCGTTCCCTCTGCTATCCCTTTTATCTCTGCATTCAGTCTAGTTTATTTCGCTGCGAGTTTTAAATTTGTTTAACAGATTTCTAAAATAATCTTGATTATCTTAATCTCTCTTTCGGTAACCACAAGACTTTCGTCTCTATTTCGTAAACACTCCTGGTTTTCTCTCAATCGCTCTTTTTTTCTTTCTATTCTTCATTTATCTATACAAAGTTTCTCGTTCCCATTAATATCCTCTTCCAACACATCAGTAAATAGAGCTTTCATTTTTACACTTTAATCAATATTATTTTTGCGGCTCTTTCTTTGATTACGACTAATTCCATAATGTCTGCCGATTTAAGTGCTTCTTTCACTCTCTTATTCTACTAGCGCCTTTGTTTTTTTTTTCTGCTTCAACTTATTTCCACACACACACACACACACACACACACACACACACACACACACACACACACACACACACACACACACACACACACACACACACACACCGCTGTCCTCTTCTGTTGTTCCTATATTACGTACATCTCGAAATATTTTTCCATTCCTCATCCACATTATCAATAACTGACTCACGTGCCTCCTAGAACCAAGAGGAGGCTCAAATTCTTCTTTATCTCAGGCTGTCTCAACATCTACACCTTTTATCTATTTTTATTGCCACATTTATTTTCCGCACGCACGTTAAAGTTGACTATAAGAAGATGATCTCCAACTAAGACAACAGACGGTCAGATTTTGATATCCATTGCATTTATGCTCCATCCTTCGTGAACGATGAATAATCCATTATCGATCTCTGCGCAACGTCTCACTGTTTTAATTTGATATATTCCTGTAGGAAATATACGGAGAGAAAGTGAGTTTCTCACCTTCTCCTTACATAATTTTATTTCTTATGTTTAACAGGGATTTTTATCCAACACTTTTAACGAAACGTTGATCGTCAACTGTTAGGAAAACATTTCAACAAATTTCTATTCATTAACCGTTTTATCTGTTTACATGCATAACTGATAGCATTCATGATCATCTTCCTCATTTCATGGCAATTACGCATAGAAATTTGTCATTTTCGTGCTCTGAGTCTTTACGAGTCTGTAATGTCTATAATCACTTGCATTTACATCTCTCTCTCTCTCTCTCTCTCTCTCTCTCTCTCTCTCTCTCTCTCTCTCTCTCTCTCTCTCTCTCTCCATGATGGAATTAGAATCTTCACTTAGTTTATGCTTGAATATACTGGTAATCATCGGAACTAAACCACCTGAACCTTTAGTACTCCACGTCATTTATCGAACGAAATTATTCCTTATCACTTCTATCATATGTTCCCTTTCCTACGTTCCAAAAGTTTAGACAAACTTAAATCCAGAGTTTAAACTTCGCTCATTAAAGAATCCTTTGCTTAATAGCAGAACATTTCACCTTCTTTTATGGATATGTTACTGTTCTTTATACAGTATTCCTGAGATGAATTTATACCAAATGAGTATGAAATTTATAGTAATGAAAATGTATACTTTCAGCTGTTATTAATCTTTGTTTGTCTTTTTGTTTTGTTGTCCAGATTTCGCTTCTATAGAATAAGGCTGGTAGGGCTAATGCATTGTATACTTTTAGCCTGGTTTGTTTTTGTACTAGGTTTGGTTTAAATATAGAATTCATTGCACCTGTTATTTTTAAATATCATGCAATAATTAGGGTTATATCTTTTTCATTTTCATATGTGATAATAGATCCTAGATAGTTAAATGAATTCACTTGTTCTAAAATCTCGTTGTCTATTACTATTTTAGTTCTTACTGGATCTTGTCCTTTAAAGATCATAGTTTTTGATTTTTCTGTTGATATTATCATACCATAATCTTTGGCTATCTCGTTTAGCTTCCCAATTTTTAATCCATATAACTCGAGTGCTTCTAGATGCATTTTCAATGTTTTAGGGATGGTGCCTGAAGCACCTATTATTATGGAAATAACTTTTTTTTTTCTTTTGCCAGATTCGATCAACTTCGACTTGCAAATCGCGATACTTTGTAATTTTTTCATTTTCTTTGTCATCAATCCGATTATCTTCTGGTACTGATATTTCGATAAACTTAACACCCTTGTTTTCACTTTTTTCAACCACTGTTATGTCGGGTGTATTACATTCCAAGCTTTTGTCAGTCTGTATTTTGAAATCCCAGAGTATTTTAGCTTTTTCTATTCTCAACCACTTTCTGGTGGACTTTATGCTTCCAATAATCTTTAGATACTTTAAACCCATACTTTTTACATAAATGCCAGTGAATTATCTTGGCTACGCTATCATGCCTTTTACGGTACTCAATTTGTGCGATTTTGCTGCACCCATTTATAATGTGGTCTGCAGTTTCTTCTTTTTCTTTGCACAATCTGCATTTACTGTCTTCTTGAATTTTTTGTATTTTTGCCTTCGTAACGTTGGTTTTAATGGCCTGTTCTTGTGCTGCAAAAATTACCGATTATGTTTCTTTCTTTTGTGCTCCATTTCTCAACCATTGACAGGTCAAGGTGCTGTCAGCGCTGTCCTATATGCTATGAAGGTATTTTCCATTCAATGCCTTATTTTTCCATCTTTCTCTTCTCACTTTTACTTGGTTGGTTTTGTATTCCAATTTTGTCTCCATGAGTTTAAATAAACCCTGTTTCCTTACCTCAATTAGAAATATTTCCGTTGTTTGCTGCAGATAATCATTCGAATTTCGTTTTTCTTCTTCAATAACTTGCTTTACTTGTAATAATCCTCTGCCTCATTTTTTGCTTGAGAGATAGAGCTTTTCAATGTCACTGCGATGATTGAGGGCATTTTGCATTGTAATTAATTTTCGAGTTTTTCGGTCTATATCTTCCATCACTAGCTGGGTCTATTCAACAATGACTGCTGAATATCTCAGAACAGATATGGCCAGGTATTAATTGCTTTTATCAAATTTCCAGCATTAAGCATTGAATTAAGGAGTTTTCTTAGTCGTCTTATGTATTCTGCTCTAGTTCTTTCTTTGATATTAATGTGCAAAATTTGTGATGCTTCTAAAATTCCCAAATATTTGTAGCTATCTTCGTATTTTATTGCATTGATTATTTCACCATTGAACAGTTCGATTTCCTTCAGATCTTCAAACTTTCCTCTTGTTATTCCAGCAATTGCACATTTGTCTAAGTCAAATTCCATTGATATATTTTGACTGAATATGTGCACAGTATTAAGCAATGATCCGAGTTCATTCTCTGATTTTGCGTACAACTTCAGATCGTCCATGTATAAAAGATGAGATATCTTTGCACTTTGTTTCCCTTAATGGGCTTTGCATTAAGGGTAAATATTAAGAATAGTGACCAGAGCTTATTCCACCTTTACCACGAGTTGCCTAGACTTGCACTACTTTGCGGGTCACTTAGACTTACACTGCGTGCAGGCGCAAACTTGACTGATTTGTCTGTTTGTTTACTTGGGAAATGGAGTAAAATCAGGTTTAAAATAGCTTGGTATCTTTAACATATATATATATTTATTCACGAAGCAACATGTTTTGTCGGAAGGCCGACTTCTTCAGGCGTTAAGAAACACAGAAAGCAAATAAAAAACACTATAAAGAAACATTGTGTCACTGAAATTCGACTAACAAACTACAGTTAACTTTGAACTGGAGCTACAGTCCGTGTTAAAGTTCTATTGTTAGGCATCTGTGCGCGTGTGACTTTACGAGTGCGCCAGAATCTGATAGCAGAGTTAAATGAGTCCGGTAAATTGTAACTAAGGTCTGTTTATATGAAGAGAGTCCATAAGAATTTCCTTAGACTCGACTATGTGACGCTCTTCTTCGTCGTGGCATATATGAAGGTTTGAAGCCGTTGTCCAGTTTATCTCATGTTGGCGGCTTTCATTATTTGTGTTTACTGAAAACAGGACATGGCTTGACAGGGCACTTGCTCTAGTTCTTTTGTAGGCAATGTGTCTCTCTGATGTTCCTCGAGACATAGGAGGATGGATTTCTCAGATAAAAAGAAAGTGGGTATCATCTCAATGCTAGCGCATCGTGCCAGATCTTTACTGTGAGATGATGAAGAGCTAAAAAATGAACTACAACATCTAAAAAGAACCTTCACGAATAATGGCTACTCTTCAAAATCTATTAACAAGCATCTTTACCGCCACCATCAAAATAACTCAGAAACACAGGACAACCCCCAAAGGTTATATCTCCTTACCATACATCATCTCGCTCTCCAAGAAACTGCGAAGAATTTTAAGAAAGTTTAACATAAAAACTGCTTCTCTACTCTTCCCAGATTAAGATCAAATGTAAGCAAACACAAACCAACTCACAACCATCTACAGTTCCCAGGAGTGTACAAAATTACGTGCGACTGTGGTAAGGCTGCACATGCATAGCTCTTCTTGTGGAAGAGCTATGCATGTGCAGAAGGCGTCTGTAGAATATTGTTTGGAGCGTTTGGTGAGCAACGGTAAGTGTAAAGGTGAAATATGTATTGAAAATGATGACATAACACAAAAAAGAAAGTGGAATACGTCTAACCGAGATTGAAGTGCATTATACTCATTGGAGAAGTATTATAGTTAGGATAAGGATAAGAATGCGAAGACGAATCCAAGCGGCTGAAATGAGGTTCCTTCGATGGGCTGCGGGGCTGACAAGACTCGACAGAGTCAGAAGCTCTGCAATTCGGGAAACCCTCAATACTCAACCGCTGCTTCTCCGTGTTGAGAGATCACAGTTACGTTGGTACGCGCACCTGGTCAGAATGCCACAAGAGAGGCTCCCTCAGCAGGCTCTCTTTGCCAAGCCAGAGGGTGGGAGGACACCTGGAAGATCAAAAAAGGACTCGCTGGATAGATTATATCCAAAACCTTGGGTGGACACGTTTGGAAATCCCACCTGAGCTTGGTGGCAGAGGATCGTGACCATTGGAAGTTCCTCTTGCAGCTGTTGCCCCCACAGCCCAATTAGGTAAGGTGGGCCTTGAAGATGTATGTATGTATGTATAAGGACAATGTAATATAAGCTGCTATTGTGATAATGAGATTATGCATATTGTAAAAGCTATAATCCACCGCCCGCCTTCTGAAAACAATGGGATTAATTAACCTTTCCTATTTATGTCTTCGCGGGTATCATAAATGTTGTTTCGCATTTAATTTCTAGATAGTTGACCATGTTTAGCGGTCTCTGTTTCCCAAATGTGCTGTACTAATTGTGCACAAGTTCCAAAGTTTGTGTTCTCGGTAGCTGCATGGGTACTTTAAGTTGTGTGTCAGACTGTCGGGCAGTGTAGATACGCGAAGCTCTCTCGCAGCTCCACGGTATGAGTTATAGCATATTAACGTCTAGAGAGCTGTAGTAGTGCGCGTTATGAGCTATGTATCTCTTGTGCAGTAAGCATTATTGAAGTAATTATTTATTATGGTTATATGATAGAGCCATTAAAAATTGTCAGTGATTAGTGTAGACTGATTCTCTAAAGCGAAAATGCTTATCTCACGTAATGTTTTTGATTTTGACTGGGTGACTGTTTGTAGTGTAAAATGTATGCCGTATTTTATTTAGTATTGTTTCACAAAATGATATGATGGGACTTTTTCTTAGAGTTGAAGTATTTTGACGGCAGTTATACGAAGTTGGCCATCAACTAGGTCGATGTGTTTCGTCCATTTAGGGTAGCGCTTGATATTAATATGTACATATTGCGTGTGCCTTTGGATGCAATTTTTGTGTGAATATGTGACTGTGCAGTTGCGAAGTACACCACTCTTAAGTTTTTCATAATTAGCTTTGGTGTTTAGTGTTGTTCCTATAATTAATTCTACAGTTCATTGCAAGTCAATTCAAACTGCTAATAAGTAAAGCGGTGATCTCATTCCGAACGATGAAATCCATCTATCACCAACATGATCTTGTTAGGATTTATATTTATATTGCTATAATGCTGTTAAGATCTTCTCATTTATTACATGATAGAAGTGTTCATGTTTTTGTATGGACTCTCAGTAGTGAATGCGGTGTCTATATTGATTCCATACACATGAAGTCGTGATACGTATAGGCACATGAGTGCCGTGTGTGGGGGAAGGGATGCAGATGAGGACTGAGATAGAAGTTTCCGTTTTGTTTTTAAGAGTTGCAGGTTGTAGTTGTCTGGTAATACTTCTTGAGGAAAGCTGTTCCAGAGGACAGAGGTGAACGGGAAAAAAAAGAAGAGAAGCAGATTCGATGTGTTTGCAGTTGCATAGTAAAGGGATGCCAGATAGCTGCGATTCTTGTATTAACAGGTGAAATAGGAAGTGGAGGAATGATGGTTGACAGTTCATTGGAGCAGTGACAAATATACAAACAATAGGCAAAATGCTATTATTTGTCTATTGATGATCCCTCTCTTACACGGGCTAATGAGCACGTAAGAGAGGGATCATCAAGGTGCTTAACTGCATGCCTCTGGATGGTGTCAAGGATTTTAAGGGAAGTTTTAGGTGCACCCAAATTTGTGAGCAATATTCTAAACATGGACGTATTTATATAGTGAACTGTTGGTTGGGTGCAAAATAGGCTTTTGAACGAAAGAGAATACCAAGTTTGTTCAATGCTGAGGGTGCTATTGATCTGATGTTTTATTCCAAGAAAAGAGGTCTAGAAATTTGTGTGTTACTGAGGGTAAGGACAAATGACTTTGGATACCTCTTTTTTGCGAAAAAAGGCAAGACCGTATTTTGG